>NC_088979.1:190970274-191570274 GCF_963932015.1 Anas acuta
CTTGTTTACAATTTTTTATAGGTAAATGCTGAATTTCTAATGTAAAAAAGCAGATGCAACAGGTTCTCTATCTTTTTAAGAGTGCAAGATATCATATTTTCCAATATAAAAGAATCTCCAGAACCTGGTTTTAAGCGTAAGGTGCTGCCTACAACTTACAGACCTGCCCTTTCTTGCTGTTGTCCTTGCTTGGCTACTTGTTGGAGGAGGAGGAGCAATGCACTGGCTGGGGGAGCAGTCAAGTCCCTGTTCTGGAAGAAAAAGAAGGATGTTGTATTTCCAGTACACATTCCTGTGTATCTTGCAGACAGAGCACAAATTCATCTTCCTTCAAGTATTCAGAGTGCTCTTGTCTGTCTTCTCCTAAACAAGCACACGTTGGCTCCGTTAAGTTGAGCACATTTGTTACATTCAATGTCTTCCCTTGCAAGACTTAGTCCTTATCTTTTTTTAGTTTGCTTTTCTTCCTACACTCTCCTGAGCTTTTATATCCTTCTTTGCCTACTGTCTTCAGCTCTCTCTTTGCCTTGGCAACATACCTTTTCTTCTCAATATTCTTCTCCTGTCCTCTCCCAGAATTTTTGCTGTTTTTCTCCTGCTTGATTTTTCTCTGCACTGAGTAATTTCTGCTGATTTTATTTTGCTCCCTGTCTCCCAATAGTCTCTGTACTCACTCATCTCTTTTTCTTAATCTAGATTTTAATTAATGTTTGAAAGTAAATTGTTGACTCTTATGACTTAACAGGGTAATGTTTAAAATTGTTTTGTAGGGGTTGGTTCTTCTGATAATGCTTATTACTTCTTTTTTTCCCCATCTTCATGAATATATAAAAAATACCTCATTGCAGGTTTTAAACACCAGGAGCAAATAATGATTATATAAATCTATATTAAATATATGTATATATTTAAAATTTCCTATAAACAGGGCGAAATAGTAGTTGCATTTGCAAATACATAAAATCTTTGAAGCATGTTTCCTTTGCAGCAAGGGGAGCCAGGATGATCATCGGTAGGCTTTGTCTAGGCTAGACTTGCCAGTCCTGTTGAAACTTGAATTATCTGATTTTCAAGCGTGCGTCTTCTATGACTGTAAACTTGGATACTTTAGGGAATGGTAAATAGGATAGTGAAACTGGGAGAGAATTTAGATGATTTAACTTTCAATGCTTTTTCATGAAGTCTTAATTTTATTTAACATTGTTGTTTGTTTCTAATAAAAAATCTGGAAGCATAGTATCAGAGGACACTTTTTCTTTGAGTTTTCTCTGAACCCTCAATGATACCTAATGCAGTAGGTAGAGGATTACCTACAAATCTTTTTTCTTTTTGTTTTCTTGTTCTTTTTGAGCTCTTTAGAACTCTTTGTTAGTCTAGTTCCTAAGCAAGTTTTCCTTTATTTCAAGTAGGGCTTTTTTGTTTCATTTGTTTTGTGAAAGATGTATTTGACCATGATGGCAGTCTGTTAAACATTGTGCATTGTTTCAAGAGGTGCTCTACCAGCTGCCAAAATTAGTACTGTGTTGTTAAAAAAAAAAATAAAAAAAAATCTTGATTTGCAGAGGCTGATGGTGAAATCAAGGCGTTTTGCTCTGTCTGTCTGTGCAGCAGCGGACCAAAAGGAGACCGAAAACTCCAATGTGGTGGTTTGGAGAAGAGGCTGGGTGTGCCTGGACAAGTGACAGCATTGCTGACTCAGTAGCTGCTAGCCGCCGGTGCTGAGAGGAGCCGGTAGGGTCAGAAGACAGGAGGAGGCTGAGTGACGTGGTTCTACGCTTTTAGCGGCATCACTCACCAAAACCCGCTTCGTGCCACGTAGGAGATGGAAGATAATGAAGGCCAGCATGATTAGCTCCTGAGGGGTGTCACCACACAGTTGCAGAGTGGATGGTGATGACTTACCACCTACATCATCGTGTCTTCAGTGCCAAAGAAACTATTTGTAGCCAGCTTTTAGACAAGGCAATGCCAGGTGTCTCGTGATTGCTGAATAAGTGATGGGGAAGTAAGATGGAGGAGGGGAGAGGGTGGAAGAAGAAAAAAGGTAGAGCTAACTTGCAGACCAGCAAAGCGTGCACTGAATTTTTCATCAGCAGTAGCTGATTAGGATACGATTTAGATGAGATTTGGGGAGGAAAAAAATAGCAGTGGAGATGTAAATTGCCTTACTGATTGCAAGATCAGATCTCATGTCTGGACAGACCTCTCTGCTTGCTGTAAATTCCTCCATTATTGTGGTTACTTTGAACTCCTTTCTTTCCTACGTAAATATTTTGCGTCTAGCTGCCAATTTTTTTTTCTGATAAGATTTTTTTCATTTCTTCTACTTAGTCCTTTTCTCAAATCTTGCAGTGAAAGTTTGTAGCTATTTCTCCAGACTCCTTTCTGATCATTTGTTGTTGCAAATGTATAACGTGGCATGTTTTTTTTTAAATCAACATCCTGTTTCTCCAAAGAACAGAGCAAACAGAAAGCAAGGGACTACTTTGGCATGTACTTGTATATTTATGTTGCATGTTTTAGGTATAAAATTAAAAAATATTCCTGATGGAAGTAATTTGGGACTAGAAAGCTTTCACAGCACTCCCTTAATTGAAAACAACCCATCTTTTTTCTTCCCACTTTTGAATGTAGCGTGTTCTTCTATTTATAATAGACAGTGATAGATAATCAAGATGCATGCTGTAACTTCATTCAGACTTCAGAAAGACAGACATCTGAAGCTTTTCTGTTCCTTGCAGTAAAGAAAGTGTATATAGAAGAACTTGAAGATTTTGGCTGATGGCCAGATTAACCTGGTTAAGGGTGTATTTGCAACACTTCAAATAAATATCTGCTGGTGTTACTGCTGTATCCATTCAGAGTGGAGGGAGAAAAAAAAGAAAAACTTCCTTGTGTCTTTTCATGCAGCTGTGTGAAGCCAGGACACTGGCAATTAAGGATTGAAAATGGTATTTGTTTGTATTGGCCATCAGTTGCCTTTTGTATGAGAGATTAGCTGGAAGGTATGTGCTGAAGGATGCCCAAATCTTCGGATATGGAATTTTAAGGCTTGTTGTAATGCTGTGAAGGTTGCTCTGGGGCAAAGGCTTAATATTTCACGTGGTGGTGCCAGTGATTCCCAGAATTTAGTCTACACAGTTGACATGGGCACGGGCAGGATTATTTGTACGTTACCTGTACAGTCGAAGTGTAGGAAAACTCAGGAGGGTTTGGGTGTGACTGGATGTGTGGGGCCTGCGTCAGGCCTTTGGGCCTTCTCGTGGCTGCTCTGGACACCTCGTCCTTGTCCCTCATTCCTTCTCGGTGTAAAAACACCTCATGTTTCTTTCCTTTTCTCCTTGTTTACTCCCATGTAAACAGCAAGGGACATGCTTGACTGACACTTGACAGACTGCTGTTTAACCAGCGCGATGAGTTGTGTTTCAGGTAAGATCATCAACGTGGCCCCGTGTCCTGCTGGGGCCAGAGGGCCGGAGGAACTCGCTGCTGAAGCGGAGAGGGTTTTGGCTCCGTTTGTGCCCAGGATGACACGTTACTTTTTTGAAGGAGCTTTTTCTTAGAACTGATAGTCGTCGTATTGAGTCCAGAAAAGGTGAAACAAGTCCCGTCTTGTTTTCTGCAGGAGCAGAGATGAGACATGCTCTTTGCGGTAGCGAATTCCATACAAAAATCCAGTAAAACTATCTACTGGCTAAGAAATACGAAAATCTTGCAAGAATATTTGGAAAAGCTGGTTATGTAGATACTGTGGTGATGAGCATGATATAAACACATTGACAGAACATACTGAAAAGCATCCTGTGAATATCCTGTCAAAATACCTCCGTTTAAAAATATAACAAGCAAAAACATAAAGCTCTTTAGAATGCTGAATAATAATAATTAGTTAGGAAAAGGAGAAACTCTAACCTGGAGTTTAAGATTATTACATGGATTTAATAATTGTGACCCAATTTAATCCTTTTGGGTGCATAGTGTAGCTTCATCTCCTGTGCGAGGCAGATGTCAGACTGCATGCATGATGCTTGAGCCGTTCTGGTAGTCCTTAGAAGGTAACATATGCTTGACTCAGTTGGGATGAAGAGAAAACTGTTTTATCTTAAGACTGGAATTTAGTTTGTCATGCTACAAGGTTGGAGCAATGTATTTTTTTTTCTTGAGTGGAAAAAATAATAGTATTTGGAAATGTGAATAGAATGTAGGCAGTTAGACTAGTTGTAGACCTGAGAGAAAATGCTGTTGTCAAAAGAATCCTAACACAATAATGTTTGTACATGAGATCACAAAAGGAATAAATTAAAAATATATTTAGTCTAGGAATCAGAAATTATCCATTCTGTTTAATTATTTAAATAGCAAACATATTAAAGTGGTCTAGTTTGAGGGTGTGAGAAAACGCTCTATTATTATGTTGGATGTTGAACTTTCAGCTTTGTCAGAAAAGCTGACCCTGCACACTCAGTAAACCATTTGCCTCTCTTTAGACAGGGTCTGGAAAATACTGCTAGTCATTTGTTGTCTTTTGACTAACACTAATAACTCAAATCATTCTGTCTCTAGCCAAATAATTTACAACAGTTTCTACATGAAGATGCTTTTTTGCTTAACAGGGAGCAACTGACAACTGATTGTAAAGGACAGGAGGATATGTTTTTAAGATATTTAGTGACTATTTAGCTGTGGTAATTTTTTGTTCTTGCGTTTTTCCCAAGGGAATGGATATGCTTGCAGGACAACCTTTCCATTTTCCAGCACCTCTAAGATACGTTCTTAACTCCGTGTCCCTAAACATAACCCTCCTCATAATAAGGACAGATAAATACATACAAATAATGAGATGTTAAAAGTAAGCACAGCCATATTTGGGGTTAATCATATTTTCCTTGATGTGCTTTACTAGCATTTAATCTGACAAGTAGTTATGCGAAAAGATATTTAAATTTTAAATGTTTTTTACTTTGAAGATTGGCTTTATGCAACCTCAGGTTTTCAAACATGGGGCAGTGTGGTTATTGGGTCTTCTTTTTTTTCCCCTATTCACACTTAAATTTCTTAGCTAATGAGCACTGGGCAAGAACTGGGCACAAAGAACAGCAGATTTGCTGGTATGGACGGAGGGAGGGAAAAGCAACGGTTTGGTCTTGGGACCAAAGAATGTTGCCAGCCCAAGGAGAACTGGAAGAATGATGAATTCCTTTTAATGTCGTCTTTGTGTTTCAGTATGCATTTTAATGAACGAATACTACAGCCTGGCAAAAGATCAAATGGCAGATTATGTCAACAAGACTTAGTTTAAAATTATGTGGGTGACTTAAAAGAAATTCAAATTCATAGTTACGTTCAACTGTAATGC
The DNA here is from genome assembly GCF_963932015.1 of Anas acuta. Lineage (NCBI taxonomy): Eukaryota > Metazoa > Chordata > Aves > Anseriformes > Anatidae > Anas > Anas acuta. The sequence continues at coordinate 190,975,631 of NC_088979.1, forward strand.
CGCTTCACTGGGTCTGTAATGGGTCATTCTTAGAGTAATTGTAGCATATCCTTAATGCTTTTTTCCTTAGATACCCAATGCTTTCTCATTTATTTGCAAACTTCAAAAATTTCCACATACAAACATAAAAAAGAAATTCAAGAATTTGAATGTATTTAAAATTCTTTGGAGATATTAAGCATGAGATTTAGGCTGTATGTTTGTGTGTTTAGAAACAGAAAATTTAAACAAGTAAAAGGCAAACTCATCTCTGTATTTTATAGGCTTTTTTCCCTGTTTTGTAGAAGCCAAACCAAACTTAGCTGGATGGTTGGTGTTCTCAAGCTTCTGGTTCTGCACCTGAGATCTCCTGCAGCACATCTTTCCTTCCTATCACATACTGCTGCTCCCTGCGTCCCTTGCTTTTGCCTGTTTTCACAGAACCTTCACAACAAGGAAATGAAGTTTTAAAACGGTGGTAGTGTCACTGTGGTTTGTGAATGAAATATCATTGTTTGGTGAGTTCTCAGTAAATGGTCTTCCATTTATCTCTGTAGAAGTGAGGTGAAGGCTGCCATTAGAGGTCTGTACTGTCCTTTAAATCATCCCTGCCATTCCTTGGTGTTAATGGGAACAATGCTGAACTACTAGCAGCATCATCTGAAGAAAGATGGCTGTCTTAAAGAGTTAGCTTAGGCTTATCATTGGGTATGAACAGGTGGTGGCAGCTGTTTTGAAGGAAGAGAGGCTTTTCTTTGGATTTTTTTGGTAAGTGTTATTTTTCAACCTCAGCTGAAACTCAGGGAAAACTCATTTTAGAAGGATCACAGTGATACTACTCTGAAAGTATTATTTAAAAGCATCAGCACAGATGATTCCTGTGGACTTCTGAGTTTATTGGAGATGTGAAAAGTCAGTGTTTCTGTATCTCTGAGATCAGTAGGGAGTGATCTGAATAGGAGTAAAACTGAAACTATTAGTGTAATTTCCCTTACGAGGGGTATTTTTCAGCGTTAAACCAATATGAGAGATGCTGTTTCTGCAAACAAAAGTAGACAACACCGGAGACTGTTTGGGATGCCTGGGCACCCCTTGTATTCTTCTCAGCCCTGCCTCTTCTAGATATCCTGGAATCAAACCCCATGAATGTGTGCAGACCTGATGACATGGATAAAACTTTGACACGGTTACTACACTTACACAGGAAACTGGCAGAAACAAGAGGAAAAAAACCCTGTTACAGACAGACCTTCAATTTTCCTTATAAGAGAAGGTCAGAAAATGCAGACCAAAAATTCCCTGAAGACTGCACTGACTTTACACCATTAAGAAAGTAACAAACAAACTTGGTATCAGCTTCTCAAAGTCTGCTGGATGACAATATTGACAATTGGCTTCAGTCCCGTTGTGCTCACTGCCACTTCTGACAGCCTTTTACATTTCTAAGGACTTGTAGGAATTTCAAGTCAGCTCTGTTGTAATCTTGAAATTCCACGTGAAGTAATCTTTCTAGGCTTATTAAAGAGGTCTCACTTGATGCAAAAAGGGAAGATGCCTGCTCTGTGCTTACTGAGTTTCTTTCTGTCGTAGTAGGACTAAACTGTTCAGGCCAGCCCTCTGTTTCTTTCTGGTCACGTAAAGCAGTTGGAAGACAAGAAGTTTCTTCACAGAGAAGCACCACCAGAAGTCTGATTTCCATTAATAATGGACTGCCGAACTTCTCTGCCTGAGCATCAAATAACACGAAGTTGGGGCACAAGCACTGTTTGCTTCAAAAGCTTAGCAACACCTGGAAGAAGGATTTGTTCTGGGGTAATCGTAATCTCTCTGCTTCCACACTACCCCATTTTCTAGTTATTTCATGTTCACACTTTGATCAAATTTAAGCTTGCTATGTGTTGCCTTCCAAAGAAACCCCTGTTTTCTATTCCTGATTTTAAAAGTACGTTATCTAAAAGAGGTCAAGGAGTGAATCTCTCAAGTTGTTTGACCATGGTTGCCTAATTTTGTTCTGTGAACAAAAAAATTTGCCTTGGCAGGAAAATTTTAATTTATTGCCTTCATGTGTACTGCTTAATGTATTATTTGCACAACAATTGTCCACAGCTCAGAACAAGAATCTGTCCAGATAAAAGTTAGTAATATTAAAATTCCTAGTTCTTGAAACCGTTTGATTAGTTTCAAGACTGAAAACTTGCTAAGAATGTGTTATTTGGTTGATTCCCTCAGAGTAATATTTTCACATCTGTCTTTATGGCATTTAGGAAGCAGGATTGTTTATTTTGGCACTGACATTAGGAATACAGTCAGCTTATAGAAGGATGAAAGTTTTCATAGTCAAAATGTAAGATTCAAGCTGCTGTAGTACTGTCACGACTTTTTTTTTTAAAAAAAAAAAAAAAAGAAAACGGAATAGATTAGGATGGGCATTAGTGGTAAAGCAGATGTTTAAAGGTACCTTAGGAAAAAGGCTAAAAGCATCCTTACCTTGTGTCCTAACACACATACTGTTCAGAAACAGAAAGAAAAGCACTGAACTTGCTGTTTTATGATCAGGATAGATTAAGAAAATGTGTTAATATTACTTAAACTGAGTGTATTTCTGTTGCTTCTGTTTTTTTTCTTCCTTTTGCATTATTTAAATAACTCTTCTTCGGCTGGTCTGGAGGGTTTCTTCCCTTTCTCTTTCTGATGTTCAAGGTTCATTGTGGAAACTTTTTGAAGGTTTCTCTCTTCGTTCTTGGAGCCTTTGGCATGATGCTTTCCTGAAAATCCCTTCTGTTTAAAAACTCTGCCAGCATTTCTTTGGAGGGCTCTCCTTGCCATTTTTCCAAGCCTCTGGTCTCCTCTTTGTCTGGCAAAGCAAATTATCTCTCTCAAAAAGGAAATCCCTTCCCATTTTAACTTTATCTGACGCCTATCTAATGCCCAACCTACACCCGAGCGTCTCAGAGGAGGTAAACAAAGGTTGTGCGCAGCTTCCTCTGAATGGTTAGCCTCTGCTTTGCTTAGGTTAATAACAAAGCCAAACAAAATAATAATAATAAAAGATGATTATGAAGCTGTTCAGGGCAGTGCAGAGGCTTTCTGAGCTTCTTTTTTGTTTTCATTCAATTGCAGGTTGAATAATATGGCTTTAGAGACTTAGTGTATCTGCTTTGCTCAGGTCTTGGATGGGAGCCAGCGGCCTGACACCAGATCTCTATACAACATAAAGTTACTCAAAGTGGGCTGATGAAGTGTCTGGAACAACTGAGGAGCTGGTGGTTTCCCTACCTCAAATTTGCTATTTTTAGCTCGAGAACTTCACTGTATTACCTGCTGCTCTTGCATTTGCAGGCACTAATTTTCACTGACTTTCATCTTTTTTTTTTTTTCAGCCAGGTTATTATGATCTGTTCTGGATGTGGCTCTACTTACAGTGCCACCTTTTTGTTACCTCTGAAATTAGGACAGCCCAGAAATCTTCCTGAGAACACTTGTGCTTGCTCATTAAGCAGAGGAACTGGCAGAGTCTTCACTCTTCGTCTGTATGCTGATCAATACAGTTATCAAATTAACTCATAAAAGCTATTTAAGATGATGCTTTCTCAATCTAACTGATGTTAGTCCTGAATAGCCCAGCATTTGCCTCTGTCTTTGTGCCTTAGCAGTTGAGGTTAACCAACAGCTGAACTGATAGATCTGTGTCAAGTTGGAAAGGCTCTTGAGAGGGGAAATCAAGAGACTTTCAGAAAGAGCTGCTCAGATGTAGAACTCTCCCTCTTTCTTTTTTCTTTCTTTTTTTTTTTTTTTTTTAACTTGGAATTTAGCAAATATTATTGTAACTTACATTCTTTTGAGCTGTTAAGGCTGCTTGAGTGGGTGGCAGGGTAACCACCATTTGGAGCTTTGTTTTCTTTATTTGGTCTTGGGATACAATTTGTATGTTCTAATATCTTCTGTAGAAGAGCCCAGATTTCTGGATATGTGATTTATAAATATTCACAATAAACAAGTGATAACATTGCTGTTACTGCAGCCACCTTCCTATCGTGGTCTGAATGGCACCTAGTGTAAAACTCACATAGATTTCCATCTGTCTAATCTTGGTGATGATATTTCCATGATCAGATTTCTGTCTAGAGTGATAGCTGTGTTATCAGTGTCATCTCAGGGGTGTGGTGTAGATGTATAAAGATATAGATTTTCTTCTAAAAATGGGTTTTCTTAGGAAAAAAACAACACTCAAATAGCAGAGACAAAGAGTAAGTAAATCCCAAAAAAAGAGAATATCTCACATCGACAAGAGAGGGAGAGAGAAAAAGAGGTGAACCCCCCCAAATTTAAATAATGTTGTGATGGAAATTTTATTAACTTGTGAATGGGACGCCTCATTAATGCTGCCAGAAATTATTCTTCCTGTGAAGTCTCACCTCATTCAAATTCTCCTTGTCACCATATTAAATAAATCTGTTACCACTGAATAAAAGTGAAGTTCAAATGATGTGCTGGAATAGCCATAAGAGAAAAATGCTCTTGAGTAACTTGTAGAGCACCCATGCACTTGAAGTTTGCAGCAAAGTAGCTTGGATTTTATTTTTAACATCTTGTAGGCTGGTATTTGCAATATAACATAAGTATAATAATCTCTAGGCATCCGTTTTGTATCAAGGTAGTATGAAAAGCCTGTCTGGAGCCTTGCTTATGGAGTGCGTCAGTTGATTGCTTTATTCCAAGCTCTCTGGATTTTGTTCTACTATAAAAACCCAGACTTTTTAATATGTTTATTCAAAAGGAATGAGAAGTCATGTTGGATTGTGAGAGTGAGATACGTTTTCAGTCAGTGTCCAGGGTCTGTGGGAGGGGAAACAAGCTTCAGTTCACACCACCAAACCCTTGGGTTTGTCTCTGTCCAGAAGCATGGGTGAGAAGCTGACAGAGCTTCCTTCAAGGTGCAAAGCCCTCAACAGCTTATTCATACAAAAAAATATATACATATATATAGATGTAGAGTGTATTAAAGAGATATTTATTTATTGTAAGCCATATTGGAGCAGCAAAGCTCTCTAAACTTGTAGACTTGCCCATCCCACAAAAATGTCTTTGCTGTAGCCATTAGCTTTCAGTGCTGACAACACAGCTCTTATCAGTGTGTGATGGAGCATCCTGTTCTTGTTGAACCCATACTGGGTGAAGGGTGTGAAGAGAGAGTCAGGAAGGAATTGCGGGTGTGCTGGTCCTCAAAAAAAGGAAGTCTGAAGCTCAAGAGCACCTACAGCCTGTGTGGATCAAGTCATAGCAAAGTGCAACGTAGGCCTGCAAGCTTTGATGTTCCCTGTCTTAGAAATCAAAACTGGAAGAAAGGAAACAAAATTCACTCTCTGCATGCAGTCAGGCTCTTGTGGTGTGCTTGATCGTGTCCAGGAGAAAGGATTTCTGGCCTATGGGATGCCCGAAGAGGAGAGGAGACACAGAGGAGAGAGGTGCACCTGCCTTTTGTGCAACGAGCTTGAGTGGCTTTGCCCTTGTGCATTTGACAGCAGCACACCTCTGTTATATCAACTTGTTGTATATAGATGCTTGTCAAAGACACTTTTCTCTGTTATCTAAATCTGCTTCAAAGGCAGTTTTGCTCAATTTTTAAAGCTGAAATTCAGTGGAGTAACTTGGCGTCTCTTTATGCTACATTTTCTATTTAAAATAAAAATATTTTTGCACAGAAATACTTCTGCAGTGAATTTGAGCCCTGTAGTAAATGTTTTTGACTGCACCCTGCCCCAGTTCTGTGTGGTCTTTTGCACTGCACTCATACAACTCAAACACAAAGGTGCTGGAAAATCCTGTGTTGGGATAGCCGTAAGGTTATAGTGTCAGCCTTCCTCTGCTTCTTTAAAATGATCTTTAAATTAAGGGACAATGTAACCAGCCTATTGTATAATTTGTATGATCAGCACCAATCTCCTAAGTTGCACTAAAGATCTGTTTTAAAACACATCTAGTTGTATAGCTGGAGAGTGGAAGGTGTTAAAGGTGTTTGTGGGCCTGTATGCAGCACAACCTAGCTCTTAATGACATGTCTGAATTATTTTACTGTATGTGGCAGGTTCTTTCACTGAATGGGTGGGGACTCAGGTTTTCAGATCCTACCCACTGTGCAGCCCTAAGTCTTACTTCGGAGCCATTTTACATGCACCGAGTACAAAATTAAATCATTCTTTGTGTGTGTGCTCACTGATGTTTTACCATAGGTTATTCCTATTTTATTTTTAAAAACCAGTACCCTAGGGAGTCCAGTGGATGCTGTCACCCCCATCTGATAGCAGGAGAGCTGAGGCAAGGAGTGAGGGATGCAGGCGGCCTAAATGAGAACCGCTCTGGCCTTCGGTGTTGAGGTGCAAGAGGCTGGCCCAGCCAGCTCTTTCCCCCCTTAGGGGGGTTGTTCCCCAGTTGGGAGCCAGCTGGGGATACAGAAATTTCCCAGAAGTGTCTTCTGTGAGAAGCATTTGCTTTGGATGTGAGAACTAAGGTCCTTTTTGGAGGCAGCTCCGGCCTGTGTTTTGGGAAGCAGCAGTGGCATACGCTTAGACGAGGTAATGGCCATTGCTACAACCCTGCCACTGGAGCATCAGGATGCTAAACTGTAGTGCTAAGAAATCTTTATCTTATGTTTTAAAAAAAAAAAAAATCCAGTTTCTCTTCTGTTTGCTGTTTCAGAGTTTTCTGAGACTTTGTGTTTGCAATATATGTAAAGGAAAAAAATCCAGTTTGAAGCTCTCCCATCATAGCATGGTTAATCCCAAATACCAGAAGTTCCCTTCAGTGATAAAGTACTGAACCTCATCTTAATGCAGCATGGGATTTACCTGTATTTCTATAGGTGGCACCACTATCTCCGGCTACGATAGGATCTTAAAACGATGCTTGCATTTGTGACATTATTCTTTTTCTTTTTTTCTGATCAGAACCATCTTAGCCACATACACAGCTCCTGGTAATTCATTTTTCAGCTGTCCCTGTATTTTGCTGGGAGATGATCTTGTGAAGCAAGCCACAGATGGCATGAGAGCACGTCTGCCCCCGTGCCGAGGGGTCTGTCAGGAAAAGCTGATCTGTTCTGGGGGTTCGGTGCTGGGGCCTGTCGGCAGGCCCATTTCTGACCATCTATAAACGTGGCAGCCTGGGTTTGGCTAGCGGGTGTTTCCCTCTAGTTGTTGTGAGTGCTAGATCGGTAATTAATATCTATATTTAAAGAACAAGGACTTCTAAATGCTACTTTTCAAAGTGTATTTGAAGGAAATGAAATACAGAGCATGAGGAAAAATGAATCCCGGTGTGTGTAGCATTTCCCCTTTCTGATTTCTACCCGTGTATTAAAGTACAGATTTAATACTTCATTCTTTGTGACAAAAATGATTCAAAGAGCCATATTTTTCAGGGCTTTTGAACTGAGGGTTTCCGAGGGTGTCAAACAAGGTTTAGGTAATTAAACAGCGAGCTGCTCCGTGCCATAAATCATCAGTTTCCCTCTTTTCCCCCAGAAACTGCAATTCGTGCCTCAATTTGTAAGCGTTACGATAAGAATCGCCTGGTGCATGTGTCAGCCTTGCCTGGAGAAAGGCACCACCCCTCTGCCTAAAAGAAATGGTTCCTCCTGCTTTCATAAACAGTCATGTGCAGAGTTCAGCAGGGCCTGATGCCTCCGGAGCTTTTTCCTTCCCAGCCCGATTGAATCAGTCTTCACAGAAGTACTGTGAATCTTGTGGCCTCCTTTGAAACAAAAGGGATTAGGAAAAACTCGCTTGGTTAGAAGACTTTGGAAAGCAAGGGCAGGCAATCTCGGTTGTGAATATTTTCTGATTTTTCCAGAAATCAAGCAGAAGATTGAGCTGCTGATGTCAGTTAACTCTGAGAAGTCGTCCTCTTCAGAAAGGTACAGCTACATCTTTTGCATGAACAATTAATGGTGTAGCATTGCAAAGAAGCAGCGCAGGGCTTTTTTTTTCTTTTCTTTCCCCCCCTTGTCGAGTTTGCTAATACTGTTTCTGTATTGCATGCTGGTTATTGTAACGTATTAATTGAACCCCCCTGTTTTTGGTTAAGCTTTGTGCGTTTTTGCAAAGATTTATTGATTTCCTTTTTAATGAAGTCTACTCGGCTGCAGCATGCAAATCATAATCAAGCAGATCAAGCAGGCTGCTGGCTTGTGTGTACTGTTGTTGCAGACCTCGTTGTTTTTTTATTTTTTACATTTGTGCAAACAGCATCTTGATTTCTAAATTCATTTCTAAAGATTTAGTGTTTTTGTTGTGTTACAGGAAACCGCTCTACACTTACAAAGGGCTCTTTTGAATTAAGATTAACAGAAAATATAACTTGGTGAAGCATTTTAATGTCCTGTTATGTGGAAAGGGAGTGTCCTTTGCAAAGTAGCTCAGGAATCGCAAATCCCCAAATTAGTCACATTCTGTAAGATAGATGTGATCCCTGTTCAAGTCTGTGCTAGGAAATGGAGCAGTCACTGCATGCAGTAATGGTTCATGCCTGCAGGTAAGGACAAAATGACTCATAAGTGTTTTTAAAGCAATTATTTTATCTGTCAATCAGATTATTACGATTTTAAGTAGCTGTTTCATTTTAAAGGAATATTTTGAGGCACTAAATGCACGTTGAGTTTTCTGACATGAAATGACCTCCTTGCGATTATTTTGTTGTTTTAATGTGATCCAGCCTGTTCACTCCTGTTTTGCTTGCCATTGAATTTTAAGAGGAAATTTTTATTTTGGAAATGGATTAAATCTGGAGCAGTGGAATATGAATTTTATCTCATTACTTGCAGTAATCATGTCAGCTGTGTGCAAAAGACCAACCGGATGTGATATTTTGCCATTTTAATATTGGGCATTGGCAAAAAAAAAAAAAAAAAAGAATTTTATGCACTCAAACTGTACGTTTAGCTGAAATTATTATCTGAAGTACATTTTATCGAATGGTTCAGTATAGAAAGAAATGCTAATGTATTGAAAGCTGTCTTAAAATAACAGGGTAAAAGAAATCTTTCAAAATCAGTGAGGACTGTGGCATGCATGATTTAAAAAAATCAAAAAGAGCAGCTTAGTTAGATTTATATTTGTGTAAGATGTGTAGAAGCAAATTGTATTGCCTTTCAGTAGCTGTAATATAACAAAATACCAGCAATGAGAGATACAGAAAATGGTGGGGGGGAGTGGGTTGTTAAGTCAGCTTTCCAAAATGGAGAGATACGAGAACAGCTTTGAGATAGATCTTATTGATTTATTCAAAATTACTCATCATGAAAGAAAATTATGTTTCTTTGCTTACCTCTGTTCCACTCCGATGTCTACAATTTTTAAATACAAGACTAATAAAATGGTGGTGATAACAGAGAGGATGATGGGGTGAAAGCAGTAGAGGAAACAGGTGTTAACTTGATTTTTGGAAAGGCTTTTCTATAGATCTGGCATTGCTGAGGGGGATTATGGTATATAATTGATGTATACATTTAGAAATGTGAATTTTATGCAGCACCCTAAAACAGAACAGTCTGGGTTTGAGCAAAACATGCTCATAATTGAACTAAGGCTAGTCCTAGATGGATTGGTCCCTGTAAAGGATTATTACACATAATTAGAAATGGATACATCTGAAATTAATTTAAATGCCATTCATTAAAAAGTAAGATTTTATAACAGCACGATGCATAATTTTGCAATAAAGATTCAAATGTGGATGTTGTATACACACACAGGCTTTGCTCCTTTGAGAATTTAATTATGTGGTACCGTTCACCTGGAGAGTGATTCGGCACATCAGCTGCACAATTTACACGGTCGGTGATGGATTAAAAAGAAAAAAAAACAAAACCCAAAAACCTTTATGCATTATCTGAGATATTTTTTTTAACATAACCACATTCTTTTCATGCATCTAAAAATAGACTGAATTCTTTTTGCAAGCTGTTATGAAACAGTGCTGTCTGTCCTATTAGCTTCCAGTTCCTTTCAAGGCCCTTTGAAAAATTGCCGTGTTTTGAAGAAAAAAAGAGAGTAGTGTTGAATGTCCGAACTGCAAAACTGTCCTCAGACTGCTGTGTAGTGAAACTGCAGTGTGTGCTTATAGCTCACATGCACAAAAACGTGCATGTTTTTGACAGACACAAAGTGAATTCCCACTTGCATATTTTTTTCATTAATTTTTGTCCTTGCTTATAGTGGTTGGACTTCTTGAGGAGCTTGAGTTGTCCGAAATACCAGGTGGGAGATCTAAGAGAGCCCATGGCTTGTTTCTTGTTTTCCACACAAGCAGGCTGCCAGACAGTGCTCGCATGTCAGGAGGGGACAGAGAGGAGGTGCTTTGTGCATGCACAGAGAGCGAGGAAATAGGAACAGAGAGAGGAGCCCATCGCTTGCCTTCTGGTTTGTTTGGTTTGTGTTTTTACAGGAGAGTTTGGCGTTTGTAGCTTTTCCTGCTTGCTCGGCAAGTTCAGTGTGTTATCCTGTCTTAGAGGGAAGAAACAACAACAAAATGGTCAGAAGGAAGCTGGAATATAATGGCTGGTTTGGCTGCTGTGGGAGCTCCAAGTGTTGGAAATCCTGCAGCGTTCTCTCAGGATACCTGCTTGTTAGGTTTCTAAGAGGCTTTTAGGAGACATTAGGAAGAAAGTGAGATGAACCTTTGTGGTGAGGATCCTCTGAGATGTTAAAGATATTATAGCCTTGGAAAGTAAATGAAGGCAAGCCTGAGCTGTTTTTCTTAATGAGATTCCTCCTTCCTTTCCCCGCACCTCCTGCCTAGAAAAACTTTCATTTGGAAGGGGGTGAGATGGGAGGGATGAGATGGGGGGATATGAGCCTTTTGCTCTTCTGGGGGTGTTCAGTTAGGCAGATAAAATGAGATAGCACCTCGATATCCTGAAATGCTGAGTGTTAGTGCCATGCTCATCCACGTTATCAGCCTGTGGCATCCCTCTCCCTGCGCTGGTGGGCAGCTGGAGGGGAAGCTGCCCCTGGATGTTTGGGGGCTCAGGTGGCCTGCGCTAACTTGTTACGCCAGCAGGGCTTGCTTGTACATCTGGGCTCTTGGAAATACAGGAGTCAAGAGCAGGAGCTGGGCAGAGGAGGCTGGTCTTGCAAGAACCTCAAAGAAAGCAAAAATACTTTTATTTCTACCACATCACTTATGCCTTCTTCTTTTCCTTGAGTTGTAGAGATTCTTTTTGCCTCTTCAAGGGCTTTGTAGAACTTCTTGTGAGTTTCTGTGCCATTTGGGGAAAAGTCATTCTTCCACCTGCATCATTTTCTAATGCTTAGACTGTTCTCTGACAAACCTAACGCATGTAGTATTTTTCATACTTAAGGGCGAAAAGCTTGGTGGTTTGTGGTTTTTTTTTGAGATCTGATTCCAAATTCTACATATGTCATCTTAGTGATGCACTGCTGCCACAAGATGTTCCTGGTAAAGGCTGTTAGCAAGGCCCATACATCTGACACATTTGTCTCTTCTGCTGCCTTTCTGTACAGGCTGCATATACATGTTGCTTTCAAATGAATTTATGCTTCAGTGTTCTTCCCCCAAAAAATTAGGAACAACAACTAAAACAAATGTTGGCAGCCAAGCACTCACGAGCAGTCCTAAAGTCGACAGCCATTGTGTGTGTAATTCAATTTTCACCCTTCTGAGGGTTTCCGTACATAGCAGAAAAGGAAAAATGCTTTCAAATGACAGTAGGACAGTGAAGTTTTTGTTCAGTGCACAGAAGTATTTGGGGTGGGGTGGTGCAGGCAAGGTTTAAGGACAACTGTTCTTTGTTTTTATTTTTGTTTGGTTTTATTTAGCCGTGAGCTATATATATATATATATATATATATATATATATATATATATATACACACCCCTCCGTCTTTGTCATTTATCTTTGCAGAGCAAGTTAAATGCATGTCTTAATGCTTCTACATGGTTTGTTCATCAGGTCATCTCAAGAATGCAGTCAGGGATAAAGTAAAGGAAGAAGAAACCTAAAATAATGGCGAGGAAGAAAAAAAGATGGAGACCGAGTACATTTTGTTTCCTTTTTTCAGAGATCTAATGTTAGTTGATTTAAGAGGCATTGTGAAACGCTGATGTTGAAAGATTCCTTGGGGTGTAGGAACATGTGGTTATTTTTTTTGTTTTGTTTTCTTAATTTAATTGTGGATGCACTGATTCTCCTAAGGCAGAAGTGTCATTTGTAATGAACTATAGAAATAAAACATGTTGAGGAGTGGAAGAACCAGCAGCTCCCAACATTCAGCATGACCCGGCAGTGCTGTGTGTCAGATGAATGTTTTGGAATAATTAGGGGATAACAGGGCGTTCTAAGATGATAATTGTGTTGTTATTTGTGTAACTAACATTGAAACAAAAAATAATTATCAGGATAATGTGACTACTCAATCAGTTCACTAACACTTAAAAATCCACTTAAAACTATCCTTATCTCCCCTCTTTACATTTTGATAGTATAAAAGAAATATCATTTAACTTCCAATACAGGTGGTTCAAGTTATTTTGAGTAGTTGTCCAACTTTAATTTTTTGGCTTTGTTTAAAATAATACATGATAACAGTGAACAGTGTGTATTAGTTCCTTGTTTTCAAAATTGCAATCTAATCCTGCAATTTGTTGTACTTTATCTTAGAAGAAGGGAGGGAATTATCCTATCTTCGTGTGGGATGGAAGCTGTTTATCCAGGGAGGCATTTTCTTCTCTGGAGAACTAGATGTGTTCAATAACAGTGTGTCTGTGTAACTGTATTAGACCAGATACTTAATTTTAGATTACTAAAATTGGACTGAAACAAATGCTGCCATTTGTGTGTTTTTCATATTAAAGGTTTCACATGCTAATTGTTTTATTGTGACAGACTTAAGTGAAGTATGAAAGGGATGCAGAGGCTAGGAATGCTGCAGCTTAAGAAATAACATAGAAGAAGCCACTTGCAGAGCAGCTTTTTCATTCAAGGTGATATTTTTAGGGTCCACTTTGTACTTTTTTTTTTTTAGAGCTGATAGTGCCTGTATCAGCTCATCAGTAAAGTTTAAAAAGGTTTAGAATTTGGAGTGTATTTTACTTTTCCATGAGAGGATTTTTTTTTATTCCTCTCTCTGTCTGGAATTTCTGCTATGTGTTAAGAAAATCACATTTTGATATTTAAGCACAAATAAAATGTATCACTAGTGTCCCTATTTTTCAGATTATCTTCTATTCACTACTTAATTTTTCACTTTTTTATTTTTAGGAGCTTTTCATCCTGCAGGCATCTGAGATATTTATTACAGGGAGGTTTCTCATACCTTCTGAAAACACAAATCTTGGTTGTTGGCACTTACTGTTGGAACTAAGATGAGAGATCTCAGGAAAGGGAGAGATTGAAGGTGTTGGGGAGCTGCATCAGATTCTCCTGTGTGAGAACTGGCCTTCACTGGAAACTAATTCAAGCAAGCCAGTGATGATTATAACAGTTAATGGCTAAAAAAGCATGAAAAAGATTGAAAACATACGCTTTGAACAATGTACTTTCTCTTTCCAAGCGAAATGTATGTATCCAATTCTACTTTGGCATAAAAGGTCCGAGAAAAAGTAATGTTTAATTTTAAGCAAATCCTTTCCGAATTTAGTCCAGTTTCATGACTTGAGACTTTTTTTTTTTGCCTAATCACTGTCTTAAGCATGACTTCAGTAAAATTCCCACTGCAGGCCCTAGACAAGTGGTCTGGGAACACTGGCTGACAGATTGCACAAAACACTGTGTACCTATACCAGATTAATGTCTTTTTCTGTTGTCAGTGTGCTGTTACAGAACAAACTAATTCGAGGTTTTCTGCATGTTCTCATTCTGTACTTCCAAATGAATAACGAAATGTTCAGATGTTTATGTAATTTCATACATTTGGTGTGATGCTTTTGTGTATTTTCATTGATAGACAATTGATGCAGTTGTCATGAGGTGCTAAGCAACAAGTTAAGCAAATTTGCGCCCATGTAAGCATTCTGTTTTCTTACATATTTTATCTATTATAAACATATTATCAGGATAATTGTAATATCTCCGCTTTGAGTTGCTGTGAATCTTGCCATACGGTTTAGAGGATATCAGTCCGGTCTTCATGTGATTGAAGGATACCTCTTCAAAGGTTTTGTGACCAGAAGGTGTCTTACTAGAAGTCCTTAGGAATTGTACACTCCTTGGCCAGTTTCTAACCTAGATGCTTCTTATGTTCTTCAAGATTTACCCTTAGGATTGGGTAAGCTCTCTGCCAAAATCCAGTCATTATTACCTTTAAATAAAGTCATACGTGGCAGTCATCTCACCTAGGATGCCTACCAAACTCATGCTGCCGATGGTGACTAGGTGGATTATTTCCCTTTCTTTTGCCCCTCTCTTCTTCTCTTTTTATTCTTTAAAGCTCCAGTTACAAAACAAACATACGGAGCTCCAAGTTCTGCCCATGTTATGTTACAGTTGAAGGAGTGCCAGTTCTTTACCAGGTTCATCTACACAACTCTCTTGCTTATGGTTTTAGGCCCATCAGGCTGGTTGATCGCTTCTCTTCTGTGGCTGGGCAGTGCTCAAGGCCAGAACCACATCCCAGCAGATGTCCTGTTTGTATGAAATTTTGGCCTCTCTGCTTAACAGGATGTTCAGAGGGCACTTGAAATAACCTTTCTGTACTGAGTAACATGTCCTAATTCTAGCTTTATCTTGCTGATTTCCAAAACAATAAATTATTGTAGATTGGTGATACCCACATTTAGTAAAAGATCATATTTGTTCTCCTGAAAGCTTGTGAAACACTTGTATTTCAGTGTTCTGCTGGCTAATCTTTAAAGACTTTTTTTTTCTCCCACAACTCAGAGCAATGTAACCACATGGAAGGAAGAAGTTTTTAGAGCTACTTAGTTTGGCAAAGTGATGTTGGAGTCATGTCAAATATTTGTAAAGTTTGGTGCTTTGTTTTTGTAAAGCAACTTCTTGGGCCCCAAATCTGTCCTTCTGCTGTTCAGTGAAGGAGCATGTCTAGAGCAGGGCTACGAAGCTGGTGAAGGGCCTGGAGCACAAGTCCTGTGAGGAGCAGCTGAGGGCACTGGGGGTGTTTGGGCTGGAGCAGAGGAGGCTCAGGGCAGACCTTATTGCTCTCTGCAGCTACCTGAAGGGAAGGTGTGGGGAGCTGGGGGTCGGCCTCTTCTCCCAGGGAACTGGTGACAGGACCAGAGGGAATGGCCTCGAGTTGTGCCAGGGGAGGTTCAGGCTGGCAATGAGGAGCCATTTCTGCTCAGAAAGAGCAGTCAGGCACTGGGACGGGTTGCCCAGGGAGGTGGTGGAGTCACCGTCCCTGGGGGTGTCCAAGGAGAGGTTGGAGGTGGTGCTTGGGGACATGGGTTAGTGGTGGCATTGGTGGTAGGGGGTGGTTGGACCAGGTGATCTGGGAGGGCTTCTCCAACATTAATGATTCTCTGATTTGAAAGCCATACTGGTGTAGAAGTTATTCTTAAGCTATGGTGTTTTTTTTTTCCTGTATTGTCAAAGCTTAAATATTAGCAGTAGTTTTGGCAGAAACTGAGAGAATCGTTTTTGTCCTTATAAAGAGGCAGTATTTTATTTTGTAACTGTTACTACAGGTAGAGGATCAAAATATCCAACAATGATTATTTTTTTTGTTGAAGTGGAAAGGGGATCTGAAATTCATGAGACTTTCAGCGTGCAACCATTTTGGTATTTTCTATCCAGCATCATGACCACAGATTCTCCCTGTCTTTTTTCCTTCAGCTGCTCTAGCCACAGCTCAGAAACGTTCAGCTCCTGCCATGCCCCGATACGAAATGGACACACCACCCTCTGTTTATTCCATGCCATAACCTAGAATTGAAGATGTTTGGAATTAGCTTTTTTTTTTGTTTTGTTCTGTTTTTTATGAATCCTTCTATAAAAGGGTTATCTTACCCATTGGAGACTGTGTGGAGGTATTCTCAGAGCAGTGCTTTGTCATCTCCACTTTGCCAGTGTAAAGCCCTTGTGATGGGCTTAGGTTATTGCTTATGTGACAAGAATTGGGAATTTCCTCTGCTGCCTGGTGTCTTAGCTGGGAGAGGTGTCTGCTTCTGGGAAAACTAATACTGCTTTGAATCAAGACTTGCCTAAGAGATATGAAAGAAATGATTGACTGCAGTGATTCTGAAATAAATTTTATCAATTAAAATGTTTCCAATATACAAAGACTTTGGACTCTTACTTAAATGTGCTTTGAAGTCTCACTTGGCTCCATCCCAGGTAATTCATGTGTCAGAGTATTGGTCTAAGTGGCCAAATACAAAAAGATGGTCTTCTTCAGAGTGTTTGCACTTCATAGCAGAAGTGAAAACACAGAGCTTACAAAGCAACAAAAACAAAAGTGAACAGAAAATATCTTCCCTGTATTACATTTGCTGCCTGTGGGTGGATTGCTGAGGCCATAAATTAGTGTTGACTCTGTTCCTTTGGCACTGTGGCTGCAGTATGCGTGGTTTTTTGTGTGCACACCACTGGTATTTAGAGTTGCAGGCAAACCTGTTAAATATGTTTGTGTAATTTAATTTACATCTGCTTTGTCTTATCAGTATTTTTGCTTTATTTGTGTTGCTTTGCCATTACAATGGTGTACAATTGAGCCCTGACTTCAAAAGAAAACATGTAAGAAAGACCCAGTAAAGATTCCTTTCAAATGTGGAATTTCAAGGGCTATTAAAAGAAGCAGAGGCCGTCCAATTGCAGTAGAAGGGTGCCTGAGAATGCTAATAGTTTTTTTTTTCCTGGTGTTGTTTAAATACCGAATTGTTTACAAAATGTAGCAGAACAGAATTGAGTGAGTTCCAGGGCATGCCAGGACACCGTAAACAGGCGCAGGACTTTTTCTCCTGAACTCAAATCAAGGGTGGATTTATACTCGTCTCCTTCCAAGTCTTCCTGATAGCTTTGCTGCGAAACTTGTGTCCTTTCAGCCATGCCAGGTGTTAGAGGTAGCCAAAGCTGGAGGGCTCTGGGTCTCATGGGCATATCTTCCATCCTGCCTAAAGAGATAAGTGCAGGCCTGCTGCAGATCCTGTGTCCCCAGGGCCAGCCCCTAATGAGGCTGAGCACTTATTCCCAGTAGGTGTGCGTGCGTGCACACACACACACAACACACACGAAACGCACATGCAGCTGGCCACGTGGACCAGCAGAGACACAGAACAATGCTGTTATTGGTACCCACGTAAGCACACACAGCACTGACAGCATCTGCACAGACAGCCCGGTCCTGCTCCTCTTCCCAACAGCTCAGGGCTGCAAGTCCCCCTCGTAGCCGTTCTGAAGGGATCTAGTAGCTGGCACCAAGGCCCAGCAGTCTCCCTTTGTTGTTGGCCCCTGCCCCATTCATCCTCTTCTGCTGCTGTTTTCCCATGCTTGTTTCTCCCTTATCCACCTTTGTCCCTGTCTTTCTCCACCTCTAGTGCCTTTCCCTAATTATTTCATAACGCCTTCTGTACTCCCACAATCTCATGGCACGTTTTACACAATCCCAAAGTGTTATTTCTGCCTGCATCCCATAAATCTTGTACCCCTTAAGGCAATAACCTCCAGCTTTTAAGGTGTTTCTGGGGAGAGTTTCCTTCTGGACACTTCTTTGTGGGTTTCGCACTGGGGGACAATGGTGTCTAGTTGGTGGTCTTGGGACTAGCTGATTGAGGTGCTCCATTTTCACTGATTAGCTTGCTAGGATTTCTCTGCCTCTTGTTTTTCCGCTGATCCTTGCTGGCTCTGTTTTTATTGTGATTATCCTTCAATCAGATAACCTAACACTAGTCTGCCAGTCGCACCTGTCAAAACTGGTTTTAGGGCTGTTTGAATTTCTGGCAATCTGACATGGGCATCCAAAAGATTACAATCAGCTGAGGATACAAAATCCTCGATTCCTCTTCTGCCACTACTCAGTCTTGAAATTTCGAGTTGGAGAGTTTTGGCTACTTGACTCGTTTGTAGACTTGCCTTTCTGGAAAGGAAAACTGAGGTGTCTTATTACAGCGTGTTAAATATATACTCTGTGCTTCAGATTTACACCTGCTGGAGTCGTTAGCCTCATACATCTAACGAAGACAAAGCTCAGCAGTGACCACAAGCAAGTAGTGCTACTTACTCCGCCAAGCTTGTCTTCTGTGCTTGTTGCAAAACCCACTTGAGGTAAGGTAGTGCAGAGTTATATAATAATAGGTAAGGCGTTCTGGGGCATAATCCAGCTCAGACTGGCCATCCTTCCTGCTCCTGGCCCAGAAAAGAGCTATCTGATAGTAACAATTAAGAATTATTTCTTCTGCCAATTAAAAACAAAACCAAGCACACATCCTTGTTTAGAAGAGGAGTGGTGTCTCTAAGGTGGACAGGAAGGCTATTGTTAATTTGACCTGCAAGCCCTGCAGATTGCTCAATTCCATCACAGGGTAGCTGAACAGGCAAAAAAAAAAAAAAAAAAAAAAAAGACCCACAACACACATTAGCCAATATTTGGCCATCTGACATCTGTATTCAGAAAACCTGGCATGTATTATTTCTAATATAAGAGCCCAAAAGCTAGCTAGTACTTGAGGCTTTGCCAAGTTGCTTCTCTCAGGAAGAAAAATAGATTATGTGATTTGAGGGTTGTGAGATTTCTGTGTGTGCACAGCCCTGTTTATTTACAAAGAATGTAAACAGAGCTCTGTTTGCTTGAGCAGAGTAGAAACAAAGTGCAACAGGCAGCTATTTTGCTGATGTTTTCAAGTCTGCCTGTCTAGCAAGTGCTGTACTTAGGGGAAAAAAAAAAAAAAAAGAAATACTAAATGAAAAAACCACACGACTCTCTTTCCTGAGATCACAGGCAGAGTATTTTTGCTGTTCTTTTTTCTGCCTGCTACATAGAGGCATCTGTAACTGCGAGCAGTTTTTCCCAACTCCTTTAATTTCGTAATTGATATTTAGAAAATTCTTGAATCCCCACACCTTACAATCTGCCTGGATTTGATGCGTCAGGGTTTTGGACAGTGTTTTCCAGTTTGTTTACTTACAGCTGTTACATAAAAGAGCTAATGCTGCTTTTCTACTTGGACCAAAAAGCAAGGTATTCAGCCCAACCTTCCGCCCTGATCGCAGCCAAGTGCAGAATTATTTAGAGCGTAGCGTGATCACAGCCATCATTTTTTTAGGATAACAATGGCAGACTTAAAATACAGCTTTCCAAAGAGGCCTTTATGCACCCTGTAGTACCTTTATTTGCTCGCTGGACTCTGCGGTTTCCTCGCAGGTCAGGCTGCATGGCATCCCAAGCCTCCTGCCCTTTGCTGCAAATAGCTCTGCTCAGGCCTTTCCCCTGGACAGGTGGGAGCTGCTTTAGGATCTCTCCTCGCCATGTTCTTCTGCCAGCTCCTCCCTGGGCTTCTCCGGGGCAAGATCCTTTAGGTCTACCCCATTCTGCTTCTGTGACTCGCACGGCTGCCCTCAGCCTCTCCTTAGCTGTAGCTGTTTTGTCCATAGCCAGCAGTTCATGCCTGTGCCGTCGCCTGTAAGAAGAAATCTGAGCTTTGTTTGCAGAGGAGTTTTATCCCAGAGCTTCCCCTTCACTCCCTGCCTCAGGCCTCGTTCTTGTTGCCCACTCCTTGTGTTCAGATGCCGTCTGCTCCCAGTCCTCTGCAGGCTGGTTGCTTTGTTATCCCGTGTTTGATTTTGTGCTTTATTTTTTTAAGTTTATTCCTAAATGCTGATACATCGAAGGAGATAGGGATTGCATGAAATGAAAGTTAGAGACGTGAAAATAGGGTAGTACTTTGTGTACTTCTGCATATATATTTTTTCTTTGACAAAGGTTTTATAATAAATCCAGGTACGTTAGCTTAGAACAGCTAGAGTTAACAAGAGGAATAAGAGAATTGGTTCAGATGTAGGAAAAAAAAAAATTCCAATTGGAAGGACAAAAGTGTGAGGGGCTTAAATTATATTAAACAATGATAAAACACGAGCAGTCTCTTGTTTACCTTGGCGTTAGCTAGACTTTTGATACTGTTTGCCATAACATCCTGATAGACAAACAGATGAATTAAGGGCCAGGTGAGGAGGACTGAGATGTGGCCGAGCTGCTGGGCTCCCGGGGCTGTGGGCAGTGGCACGGCGTCCAGCTGGAGCCATCTCCACCCCGTACTCCAGCGGTCAGCCTTTGCTGGGGCCAGGACTGTTTAACATCTTCGTTAGTGACCAGGGCGATGGGACAAAGTGCAGCCGCAGCCAGTTTGCAAACAAAACAACTCCGGGAGCAGTGCCTGGTGCCTGGGCGGACAGCAACCTCATGCAGCTCAATTTGGGGAAAGGCCGAGTCCTGCACCTGGGTGGGAACAGCCCCAGGCACCAGCAGAGGCTGGGGGCCCGCAGCTGGAGAGCAGCTTGGCAGGAAAGGACCTGACGGGCAGCGAGCTGAACGGGAGCCAGCAATGAGGCCGAGTGCTGCCAGCAGGCCCAGGGAGGTGATTCCTCCCCTCTCCACCATCCTGGTGAGACAGAGAGGGACCAACTGCAGCAGGGCCATGAAGAGGCCGCAAAAGATGATGGAGGACACGCAGACAGCTTCTCCTGTCACATGAGGAGAGGCCTGGAGTGATGGGGTTGTTGAGCCGTGAGAAGAGACATCTCAGGGAGAGGCGTGTATGAGCTGATCCTGATGGAGGCAATAAGGCGGGCGGAGCTGTCAGTGGTGCCTGGTGACAGAAGAGGCAGAAGGCACAAACTGAAGTGCAGTCAACTCCGTTTAGACATCAGGAAAACTGTGTTATATCGAGGGTGGTTGAACAGAGGGCGCAGGTTGCCCTGAGAGGTGAGGAATCACCATCCATGGAGATGTTCGGCACCCAGCTGGGCATGGTGCCGAGCTCCAGGTCAGCCTCCTCCGAGCCACTAGGTTGGACCTGGTGACCTCCAGGGGCCCCTTCCAACCTCAGCTTTCCTGCCACTCCGTGAACACAGTATTCAGACAAAGCTTAGCTCTCTGAAATTCAGTGAACACTTTAAAAGGAAACAAGCACACTAAATTTCTTAAAAGCTATTACTTTTTGATCGAAAATAAAGCCTTCTTACATTAGGCGTTTGTTTTTCAGGCTTCTGTACTTCAACTGTAATCTTAAGATCGGGCACGCTTAGCTGGTCGTCTTTTTCTGTTGAAAGCACCTTTGCAGTAGCCAAGAAATTCACAGGAGAGCACGCAGCCTTTGTTTTATGTTGCTCTTTATGTTCTTGTTTGTTGGCCGTGGCGAAACCCAGCTTGGAAAGAAACGCCAGTCCCAAAGACATCTGTCTGGTCCGGGTCTTGCAGTCTTGTTTTGCTTACTGTAATAACAAGGGCTTTTGCTAGGCTTTCTTTTTTTTTTTTTTTTTTTCCTCTGGCTGTTTTTTAGGATTCACTTTGGTGCTCAGTGTTTTTGCAGTTTTGCCATCTAGGGAGGGGATGGGGTCTCCGACCTACAGGCATAAGTTTTGTGGTGGACGTGGAGCAGACGAGGGTGCTCAGTAAGGGAGGCGTTTGGTTGCTGTTGATCATCAGCATCACGTATTTCAGAAACACAGACTATTGCTGCATCTTATTTTCGGCTGGTCTGAGTTATTCACAGCTAATTATGCTTTTCACCTAGTAAATGTTCAGCAGATTCTAAAATAAGGCTTCCTTTCTTTTTGCTTCATGATAAATTCATATCCATAATTGTTACGGAGAAAGCTTTTAACTGAATTAATTAACTTAATTAACAATATGGTAATTTAACTCCTTCAAGACATTTGACTGATTTGCTTGTCATAAGCCAAACAATGCAGAACCTTTCCTGTTCTTGGGCAATTTCATCTTAATTCACCAATGACAAAGGCGTTTAAACATTATTTTAGTTTCTGTAGAAACTGTTGGGAGGCAGTAACAGGGCAAACTGCAACAGTTTCTTCGTAATGAAACATCTGAGAAGTTATTTTTGCCTGTAATCTGCATCGAAGTAATAGAAACTAAACTGCAGATACTCAAAAACAAACAAACAAAAAAAAGAACACTGCTCATTGAGTACACTTAGGGTTGAGATTTGGTAATGAGAATTTTTGGTAGAAAAAGAGGAGGATTTAGAATACATAGTTTATTTAGTGTTTTATCCTTAAGTGAAATTAAGACAATTGTATTTCAATATAAACAAATAAGGCTAACACTTGCTAATTCTGAGTATAATGCAGTTAAATGCCAGCGTGGATGCTGGTGCACAAGGATTTACTTGTAAAATCCATTGCGCTGCATTGGTGTCAGGAAAGGTCTGCTTGATGATAAGGGGGCTACTGCTATTTTTGTTCAAATGTGAACTTGAAAGATTTATGTTGCAGCAGATAAAAGGAAGGAGGCTGCATTCCAGTCGGTGTAAGTCCCACCTGCATCTGCTTTGTGTCCTGTTTTGTTCCTTGCGTTGGTCGGATAGGACATCAAGTTGTGAGGTAGGTTTTCAGGTAGCGCTGGTAAGCCTGCTGTAACCACTGAAAAATCAGTAGGCAATCGAGAAAGAAAACAATTTGGGCTCAATTAAAGTGAATTTTTGGAGGCAGGGTTATGTGGTGTTCATAGGGGAAAATATCGACAAGAGTTTCATCTCGGTCTGCTGGTCTACAGAATTCAATCACAGACTGCTTCGGGCGATCGCACAAACCACTTCCTATTTTCACTCTAATAAAATGTATGTTGTTTAAAGAGTTTTGAGATGGTGAACTAAGAATTAGATTCAGTAGAATCCTTTTACTCCAAGATGTTTTTTTTAATTTTTAAAGTTGTGTGTATATGGGCCATGATGAGTGGCTTAATTCATTAAGATTCGTTAAGGGAGGAAGGGATTGTTGAACATAGTGCTTATTTTTTTTCCCAGTAATCTAGTCCTTTTTTAATCAAGTCTTCTTGAGTTAGAAATCAAAGTTTTGTAATATAAAATGTAAGCAAAGATTGAAAATCTTGAAGTTTCTTCTGGTTATTTCCTGGCACGTTTGTTGCTGCTGTTAGCATTCAATCCTATAATTTCATAGTAATGCAGAAGCCTGCTCTCAATCACAATTTTGTTTCCCTGCATGCATTAGAAAGTGCTGGATCTCCTTCAAAATACAGAACAGGGTTCTCTTGGGCCAGACTGGAGGCTTTCAATTGCTGTTGTGTGGAGTTGTGTCAGCAAGTAGCAGAGGAGATGATGTGTTCTGAGTGAGTCACTAACTGCGTGGTGAGATGGGAGCTGAAGAGTTTGTAAGTTTTTTCATTATGATTTGGTTTGTTGATAGGACTTCAAAATGAAAATCTTCAGGGAAGAGGCAATTACTAGAAATTACAAAATGCGCTATTTATGTTAAAGTTAAGGAGCAAAAAATGGCTTGAAATATGAAGAAGGGGCAGTAACACTTCTACTGTAGAAATAACTCCATCCTTTCTCAATATCTTTTTCCTAGTTTTATGGGCTTCATGTAACTTAATTTGGGCAGATATGTCTAGTTATTGCTACTTACTGCTCTGGTGTTGCTGACATGGCTAGTTTATTTTTTTGCAAAATCAGTTAAAAATACTGCGTTTTGCTTAAGGCTTGCCATGTACTCTTTAAGGTTTCTTGTTCTTTTTTTAACAGTTTGAGTCGATTGTACCTTGTTGTACTGGCGTGCTTCAGAGCAGCGCTTGCTGATGTTGAACTGGAAGCTGTAAACATAATTAAGGCGGTGGTGGTGGTATGATGTAATTAGCTTCAGTAGCGATACAAACACAAAAGGGAAATCTGTTATTCACAAGAGATGCTAACCTCTCTTTCGTTGTCTGTTTGACTGTGGTTTGTCTGTTTGCAAGTTTTCTTGTAAGTGACCTGGCTGTCTAAAGATGGAGGTTCTCGTTGTGAAAGATGCGAATGTCTGCTGCTTCCAAATAAAGTGACGGGTGAAAGACATGGCATGGGTACTCTCCGAATGATATTTCTACAGTGCTTGGTCTTTTGAAGGAACGAGACTTCAGTTTTGAGGAATTCTGTTTAACGGCTTCCAGCAAAGCATAGGTATAATGGCACATGTAAATGCAGTATGTCTTCAGGGGTTTGTTACAAATAGCAGTAGCAACATACAGCATTTAACTTAATTGAGTATTTCTTGCCTTTTTTACTAACAGGAGATGCTGAATTTAAAAATTCACCTAGAGTTCTCTTGCTCTTGTTTGAGGTTGGTCTTAACACTTGAGTGCTCTTTTCTGGATGTTTTTTATTGCAGTCCTCACTGCTGTTACAAGTGCAGTTTGCAAACATCGAAGCATTAGCTGGAAGAAACAGCTGCTGACTGAGGCGGTAAAACCCTGGTTTTGATGAGCTGCAACAGTTTGGACCTACATGGGCTGGAAACACCCATCTTCATCCTGTACTCACTGGAAACACCTATCTTCATCTTGTAGTCCTGTCTCTATCTTATTTTTATCCACTCTCATGGTTATACCAGTCTTGCCTAAGGAAAGCTTGCTGCATCTCCCTCTAGGACTCATCAGTGCTGTATTGGAGTTGTCCTTGGGGTTTCGAGCAGAGCAGCAGAAGTCATCGCTTTCCCTCAGGATCTGACTGTGCTCCATCTGAAAAGACCTGAGCCTGTTGCAGGCAAAATGAAAGGCCGGGGTCACTCTCAACCTCTTTTGCATGCCTACAGCTTTGACTTCTAGGGCATTTTGCTCGTTCCTGAAACTGGTGTCAGTTTCATCTCTCCATGTCGTGCGTGAGGTTACGGCTCAGAGAGGAACCGAGGTTTAGTTGGGATCATTCTGTCCTTTTTTCACATACTCTGGCTTACCTTTGAATGTCGCTTGTGCTCTCCTGGAATTCTTTGATGTTACAGAGGGAAATTTGGAGTTGTTGTCAGCCTTTGGCACATGCTCGCTGTGTGCCTGCCTAGCACAGAGTGGTGCCGCAGGGAGCAATCAGCTGCCTGGGGCTGCTCGGGGCTGCCGGAGGAATCGCTCTGTGGAAGGACCTGGGCTAAAGAGGGGAACGCTGGCTGTAGTGCTGGTGGAGCGAGTCTCTTCTGTTTGCTTTCCTGCAGGAAGGTTTATCCCTGGCACAGAACCAAGTATCTAGAGAGCTAGCGATACCTCACGCTGTCCCAGCTGTCTGCTAGGTGGATGTTTCCTGGATTTCCGTTTGGCAAATTCTCCTGACAGGATTTTGGTACTGGTCACGTTACAAGCTTACCCACATTACTTACACAACCCAGTGAGCTACATAAAGCTTTGCATGTGGTTCCAACAGAAGGTCTGGCCTCTGCCTAACAGTTTTGTGACTGAAAGGAGTGATCCTGCCCCTACCACAGCTTTTTCACCTTGTGCTAAGTGTCCTGTCCTCTGTGCCCCCGAGCTCACCACCATCAGCATCAGGTAGATGCCAGAGCCTGCATGATGGGAGGGAGGAGAGAGCACACGAGAGGGCAATAATTGCATATTCCTCAACCTGCCAAGTGTTTTTCTACTTTTTTTTTTTTCATAGCAGTAACAATGACACTAATGTTTAGGTTTTAAAAACTCATATAGGATTCTCTTGCACTTGTTCTAGGTCAGTCTGTGCTTCAGCAT
This sequence comes from Anas acuta, assembly GCF_963932015.1. NCBI lineage: Eukaryota > Metazoa > Chordata > Aves > Anseriformes > Anatidae > Anas > Anas acuta. The sequence continues at coordinate 191,001,256 of NC_088979.1, forward strand.
TGTTTTGTGGATTTTTTTTGTGGTCCTCACTATGATTATAACTGCAATTTGCAAACCTTAGCACTTAGCTTAAAAGGAAGTGTTGCAAATCACCCTCTGTGATTCAGCAGAAATTCTGACAAAAAAAAAGAACATGTTAATCTAGATGGATACTTGTGTGTTTGATGGAAAGAATGTGTCATATTTTTCAGTCTGTTTAATGACCAAATGTCTTATTAGGGTTTTTGCATGACTCCACATACTGGGTTCAGTCCTAGTAAGGATTGAATGCAAGCCTGATCCTAGGAAGGACTGTGACTCTTCCTCTGTCAGTAATTCTTCTAATGTCTGCCTTCTCCATAGGCAGGCGTTTCTTTCATCTTAATAAATGACTAGGTAGTGAGATTTTCAGCCTAGTGTACTGCTTAGGATTTGGGGATTACTATATATTAAAATAAGAATAGTAAGAAAAAATCACCGGGTATTCTTGGATGTGTGGTTCCCGTTCCAAAATCACCCAGTCGGCCACCATTTGAGTGCCAGCATAGAAGAGCTCAGCTGCAAAGCACTTCTCAACTTTTGCCCCTGTAGAGCCTTATCAGTAAGCTCCTTCCAGTTTGGGGGGATGAAAGTTAAGACTTGTATTTTCTTTTTGCAGGATCCTGGACATAAAAGGTCCTGCTCTTCAGGAGAAGAAATGATTTTCCAATCACCTCTTTTCCAAAACGGCTGGGATAGCTGCCTATCCTAGCATTGTAACAGTTTCTGCTTTTTCAGTCTCTCTCCAGCATTAATTAATCCAGTATCTGTCTCATCTCCTCTTTCACATATCGACAGCAACTATTAATCTGTGTGGTTAAGACGTTTAACTTACTGTCTCAGGAGTTCTTACTAACAGCAGTGACCCCGATAAGCTCTGTTAAAGCATTCCTTCTTGACAGAGGTTCAAGAGTAGAGGCATTGATTTAAAAACAAGAATAAAAACAAACAAAAACTGGAGAAACTCCAGGGGGCCATCAGCTCAGCATATATCTGGGGAACAATAATTATAACCCTCCAGAATCGGGGCTTCTTTCTTGAAAAGGGAAGGGAGAGGAAGGCTGGTGCTAACACCTACAGGCCCACGTTGGCTCTGGAAGTCAGTGAGGTTTCCATTAGTAGTTTAGCTGCAGGTTGATAACTAGTGTAGTATTTTTACCTGTGAACTTAGACCATGCAGCACACCTTCTGTGATGCATTGCCAGTGTATTTCTGAGAATGAAAGCGTTGCTAAGGCAAGGCATTGGCCATCCTTTTAGGATGAATAAAAGGATGTGCTCCCAGTGTAACGTCCTCCTTAGTTTATCATGTGTGGCAACAAGCAGTTACTTGTGGAGTGAGAAGAGGGGTTCTCATCTGTAATCAATGCCAAAGCTTTATTTTAGACAAATCTTAGGGTGGAAAATTCTTCTAAATACTAACCTAGTTCAAAAATAACATGAAAAACAACCTTAAAAATGTTCTGGATTGAAAGAAAAAACAACAAAAAAGCCCCAGAAAATAATCTTAGGAGTATCTTTGTCCCTTTCAGTGATCAGGGTACATCAGCTGGGAGCTAGAGATCGAAATGCCATCAAAGGCTCATTGGAAAAATGAAAGCACCCATTATAGATCAAAACAGCTGCTTTAAGTTCGCTGTGCCCAAAATCTGTTATGTTTTTGTTCCAACAAAGATGTTTAAGCTTTAAAGTTAGGACAGTACATAACTGGATGAAGCTAGTATGAAAAGACATCTGATCATAGGCTTTGTAACCCCAGGAGACAGGGTTGCCTTGTTGATCGTCCTGTTGGGAGGCAGGAAAAGCGTATTTGCAATTCAGCAAGCCTTTGACCAGGTGAGTTGGTGAGGGTGCTGGCATCTGATCTCCCTGGAGTGCTTTAAAAGAAAGAGGGACCTGAGAAATCAGGGTTCAGATATCAGGGACTAAAAATATTGCACGATTCCGCTCCTTTCTGAGAAGAAAGGCAACACCTGGCAAGGGAAGTGCTTTTTTCCCTTTGGCAGGCTGTTTCAGCTCAAAATGGAGCCAACACCCATCTTGATAAACTTTTCACTCATAGCTTCTCTATGTTATTAAAGCCAACAGCTGTTCAAACCCACTTTGTTTCCTCTTTATAATTTACAGTGCAGAATGTCTAATTAATTAGGTCAGCATAGCTTGGTTAAGATGACACCAGAGCCCAAGGAGAAGGCTGGTGGTTTTCCAGCAAGGCCATCCGTACTGCACAGAGTACAAGAAGGTAATGGGGGGGTGTGGTTGTTTGTGGTTGTGTTTTTGTTGTGGTTGTCATGACAGGAGAAACGTAGGGACCAGTCCCCCGTGTTCGTTGTAATTTGAGAGTTTTGTTCTTCACGAGAAGTCAGTAATGAACATTTAAGCCATTAGTGCTGTGTGTGTTACTGCGTAGCTGTTGAGGCGCCGTGTAAAAGTCAGTGGAGGAGATGCTTCCTACTGCTAATACCCATGAAGAGTGCAGTTTCACAGTTGGCCCCAGTCCATGTTTCAAGTCTCACCTTATCCTCAGCACTTACTCCTGCTGCTCATCGCTAGTGCTGGCGCCGGTGTGCTCGATGCGCTCAGTTGGCTCGGGGTTTGATCAGCCTGAAAATCGCTGCAGAGGAGCGGGGCGAGGGAGCAACGTGGGCACAGCTGCGGGCAGGAGGGATGCCTGGAAGTCTGTCAGACACAAGCAGATGGCAGGGCAGTCCCCTGTGCTAAAAACTTCGACCTGGTCAGTTAAAAACAATTGTGAAGCTTCATTCTGACAGTTTCTTAAGAGATAGTTCTAATAAATATCGGTATTGGAGGAATACTGGATCCCTCAAAGTCATAGCTCAATGCCATAACAGGACCACAAGTAGAAAGTCGGGGATTATCAGGGAAGGAATAGTGAGCAGTGTGTAAATATATTGTGTCCCCAGTCTTCAATGTTTCACTCTGTTCTGTTCTTTCCATCTCAGAAAGAATACAATCAGATAAGTGATTGAGAGAAGTCAGGTGGTTGATGGAGAGTGTGAAACAGCTTCTGCACGTGGAATGGTAAGGCAGGCCAGGCATCTTCACGTTGGAATGGTAGTGTCAATGGGGAGGTAAAATAAAGGTTTATAAAATGGTGAGTGACACAAAAAGAGTAAATAAGAAATAATTTTTCACTGTTTCTACCAATACAGGAAACTTGCAGGCAGTTTCTGAATAAACAAAAGGAAATTGTTCTTCAAATGTGGGTAGTTCAGTTGCGTGGAAGGCCTTGCAACAGGATGTTAGTGTTAAAATTTCATCAGTGCAGGAGGTGACAGTCCAAGGTCTTCAATTCATAGAGAATTACTTCACTGAAGACTGTTAAATACCATCCATGGTCCAAGAAGTCCCTATGCAAATTACTGCAGATTGGGCAAGTAGTTGGCTACTGTCATGCTTCCCTTGTTGGGAGGATGGACACTTCAGCCACTGTCAGGAATAAGATAATGGTTTAGATGCAACTTGGTTCTGACCCAGTGCAGCTGTTCTTCTGCTAGCAGAGGTCGAACCAGCTTTGTGTACTGTCAAGACAGGTTTGATTTTTTTGATGAGATTGAGTTGTAATGTGAAAATGGCACAAGTAAGTCTAGTTTTTCTCTTGTGGAGAACTAATGGACCATACTTGGCACATTATCGCTTTTGAACTCTCTTCAGGTAAGAAAAGCATTTTTAGGATAAAATCTGCAGCTATTGGTTATTCTTTCTCCATGGGTAGAATAACAGTTCTGCTGTTTTGGAGTAGCATTGCAAGGCTAAATCACGTATCGAACTACGGAGCCTTGCAATTTCATCAGGATTTTTTAAAGAGCTTAGGCGATGGAGATCACTCAATAAAGCCTAAGGTCTCGAGACAAGATAAAGTGAATGTGTGTTGGTTTTGGAAGTGCTCAGACTATACAGTAAAATTAAAATAACAAACTTGATGTTCTTGTTCTAGCAAATAGTTCTGTAACAGTCCTTTATTGTTAAGAACATTTTGAAATAGTGAATGGTAAGTTGTTGAAGCCATTTTGTGTGTTAGGCAAAAAGCCATAGCTATTTTCTCCCTATTTATTATTATTTTGAAAATGCCATGTAGAGAACAGAGAAGAAATAAACTTGTACCTTATTTTTGAAATGTATACAGAAGTTATGAAGGTGTTCTGAACTCTTCCCCTCCTACTCTCCAAAACGTTTTTGATTCTCTCATCCAGCTTTTTTAATGTTTTAAATAGAATTTCAAGTCTGGTATCTCCTCTGTTTTGCTGGAGGTTTTTCTGGATGAGTCAGATGTGCATTAGTAGTTCTCACTGTTTTAATTAAAGTGGCAGAGTTGTTGAATCCTTAACAAGCCAGACTGAGGTGGAGGGGACAACAAGGAAAAAAAACCCTCACATCTCATCTCGATTCTTAGGTTAATCATCCAGAGTGTCTTTAAAGCCATAATCACATAATTCTTTTAGCCACCTACAGAATCTTCCAATGTAGACAGTAGTTTAATGTCTAAAGAAAGAACAAGCAAGAAAAACACTTAAATTGCATAATGATAATTTACAGGTTTTCAAACACTATAAAGAACATATAAAAGGGAGGGTGTATACTCTACACTTTTATGTTTTTAGGGTATTAGGCAATCTGGTAAGCAGCTACAAGATAATTTTTGGTGGCAGTAACAAGGTAATCACAGTATACGTGAGGTAGATGAAAGATCATGGGGTTCACACAAAACTGGACAAACCTTTTTCAGTACTTGCCTGTTTTTGTGGTTGATTTGTGTGCGCATGGCATGCATTTTATACGTGTTTTCATAGAAGTAGAAGGTCTAGAGGTCACACACAGAATCAGTGAAGTCAGTATATTATTTGGGGGTCCTTTCTTTTAATGCGAAGATAACCAAAACCAGAACTTTGTGTTGTTAGAAGAGTGATAGGGCTTGGAAATTTTCAGTTCTGTTGTCCTCCGAATTTGACCAATTAACATTAACATCATTATGTTAATGGCTTTAGGTTGCAATCCTGATTTTGAGTTGTTCTTCAAAAGAAAACCAAAAACCAAACCAACCAAACAACCAAATAAACAAAAAAAAAAGTTAATGATCCAGCAGGTCTTTTCTATTCTTTATTCAGTCTTTTGCTTCTGTACTAGTTGAAAAGTTTTAAGCTACCATATAACATTTATACAGAAAAACAAGGCTCCATTTTTTATTTAGATAGATTCAACTGCTGCTTTCCTGTTGACTTAACTGGTATGTAAATTCCATTCTCTGGTGCTTACATATGGTAGCTGGCATCACATCTGCCTTGTCATTTGTGTGTTTTGGATCTTCTTGATGATTTTCCAGCCTAGTTTCCACCTCTCACAGCTATTTGGCTAGAATTTTGCAACTTAGCTTCGTGTTTGCCTTAGTACTGCCGTGAGATCTTTAGTTGCACCCATATGCTAATTTGTTTGCCGTACCTTTGGCTGGAAGAACTTTGTAGGTAATGCATTATGCAGAAGTTCTTATGTTAAATTACAGGATTTAGATGATATATGAGCCTAGGTTCAATCAGAATACTAACAAATCATTAAAAAAGTGCAATTGATCTTTAAAAGGAAATGCTGGAAGCTACTAGCCATGTTCAGTGATACTCTGTATACACAGAGATCTAGAGCTTTAGCAATATTGTAAAATGCTGAAAATCACCCTTGTTTAAAAACAAGGTACACCTCCTTTTTTGTATCAAAATGAGAAGGCACTCTTATATGGTTAGTAGTGAAATTTTGACACCATTCAGATTAGTGGCAATCTGATTAGATTTTCCACAGAAAATGCTGGTTTAGTCAACTTATGCATCTTGTCTGGTACTGATCGGTTGCTTCTTTACAAAACAGAAGTGATTGCTGTAAACTTAAGGAAATGAAAGATTCCTTAAAAACTTCTGGACAGGTATTTAGTACGCTTGATACTTTTTTTTTTTTTTTTTTTAAAAGAAAAATGTGCAACCCATTTGGGGGTCTGTAAAGGCAAAAAAAATAATCTCAAAAGCTTATGAAATAGTAACTTCATTAACACTTTCTTGAACCTAGGTTCTTTTGGGAAGCTGGGATTTAAAAGATGTATAAATGTAGTATCTATAAGTAAAAGAAGGTTGTGGAGAAACCACCACTCAGTAGTTTGTGTGTGGGATATCTGTGACTTCTGGAATTCTGTGAATGCCAGCTGTGCCTCTACTTTTTCTCCACGCTTAATAGAAAAATAGATGATGTGCTTTCTTTGTTAACTCCCCTCTTGGAAAGCGAATTAAAAACACAGTGAAAGTGCGAAAATTTGTTGTAATTAGAAACTAGAAATAAATATCAAGATATTTTAGACTTGCATGTCGCTTCTGTTTTTCTTGAGTCTGGCTTTTTATAGAGGCTCTTTAGGTGAACAGTTCCTTGTGGTCTGCTAAGGAGAGTTCTTGTTCACCACCGTGTAACTGCAGCAACTTGAATATAACACCTACTGGTCTATTTTTTATTATTATTTTTAAGTCTGAATGGCAGTTCCTGGACAGTGCTGAAGAGTAAGGTTCACTCAGCCAGACCGATTTGTGATTTCAGAGACAGGTGGTTTGACTTTGGGTGTAGGGTATTGTGCGAGTTATTAAGTCTGAACTGCAGCTTCTCCCTCCTGTCAGAAGGGAGGAAAAAGTCTTCATAAGAACATGATTTAATTCATTAGACACTTTTTCTCACAAAATTCAAAGTTATTTTTAACTCTGTTTTTCCACAGAGTGTTCTGCAGCATTGTTATACAGAACCTCCTCTCTGCTAGCTGTCAGGCCCTGCCAGTGATGCTTAATTTCAACAAGAACCCTTTTGATTCTGGAGAGAGTACGATATATTGGCAAGTGACTTGAGCTCTAGGCTTTGTTTGGTATTACTGTACAGGCATTCAGTAACTCTATCCATGTCTAGACGATGCAGTGATCCTCTTTCTTGTGAGAAAATTTTTGTCCAAGTACAAAATGAAAGTCTAAATTGGATGCTTTCACGTTATATTTGAGTAATTTTCTTTGTGCCTTGCTACAGCAGTTTCCTTCCGTTCATTTCATAATTTAAGAAAGGATCCGTGGCACAAGTAATAGGTCCTTCAGAAGGACCCATCAGGTTTTTACATTCAACAGTGGCATCTGTGCTTTTCATCTAAAGCTCCCTGGTTGTACTGAGAAGGCTCCAAATACCTGTAGTGCTTTGACCTTACTATGCAGGTGGAGGTGTTATGACAAGACTTGTTGCAATTGCAACCGTAGCTGAGGTAGGCTGCATCATCACACCCTGTCTGACCCTATATCTGACCCTAAAGCTGGTTGTGCCATCAGTACCTGTCAGCTCAGGCACTCTCATGTACACCACTCTTCAGAAATTCCTGGGGCCCTGTGCTGGCCAGGAGTGTGGAGACCTCAGGCCCTGGAGGAGCTGGTGCTGGTGCTGCCGTGCTGAGTGGGGAACGGAGGATGAGACGACAGTGGTGAGGATATGGTTGCAAGAAATAATTTAATACAAGATTGATTCTGTTCTTGGTGAGACTTATTTCTGTGTATCTTCAGGCCCTTATGACTTCAACAACACTGTGGTGCACTGGTCATTGAAGATTTAAGTCCTGTAATAAATGCAGGGTGAATGTTTAGCATCTTGAGATTTGACCATCCATTTAAAGTTTCCATAAAAAGGTTCTTCATCCTGCCAGAGTAACGTGGCCTGTTCTAATGATCTGATTATTTGCTGTGCTTCCAAAGTATCGGAGATTATTTGGAAACAGTAACACCGATAAAAGGTTAAAAGCTGTTTGTGTTATGGTTTAGAGTTGAGCCTTTTTGAAGGTTGGCCTACTATGGCCCTTCAAGTTGAGTTGGGAGAGGAGAATGCCTACATCTATCAGCTTCTGGAGTGGAGTAGGTCCTGGATTCAGACAGGTTTTGATGTAACTGCGCTCCCTGTCCTGGAAGGATTGAGGGCACGTTCTGCTGGTTTGGAAGCAGACTTGCAGAACTGTCACTTACTGTTCTATTCATACCCTCTTGCAGCAGTAATTTTAAAAATTTACTGCCCTTTTTGCATGCTTATTTTAGGAGGGTAGTTTTGCAAAACATGGCCTCCTTTGTTTTGGACTAGCGATTGATGTGTAAAAATGGGATCTGCAGAGCATATTTTTATGGGAAAAAAAAATCATTGCAATTTTTTTTTTTTTTTTTTTTTTTTGACGTTCTTCCAAAGACCTACATTCTGGATTTCAATCTCTTGATTTAGAAGGCAAATACAGAAGAACACTTTGTTTGTTGTCGTGCTCTTTCTTTTTGACCTTAAGCGTTTAACTTCGTGCAGAGGCATTTCTCCAGTCTTAACAGTCGTTTATGCAGCAGTGTATTTAATGGCACGATTATTAGGTGTCCTTTTCATTTCCATTATGGTGATTTTTAGCTTGTAGTAGTCTGACTTAAGATCATGGAAGTGTACAGTTAAAAAATATATATCTGAATTTCTAAATTTAGCTAATTTATGTGGGTTACCTGGTGTGTAGTTGCTCATCATTATTTGATCCTAGATAGAAGAAAGAAGTTGACAGAAGGACTGTTATTTTATTTTCAGCTGTAGTCTAAATAAAACTAGAGAATAATTAAATAGAAGATGTGTTTCTACTACCTGCATTTTTATATAGCGTGCTTGGCAAATCTGGGGTCTTTTTGCAAGAGTTTTAACAGGTTAGGCAGTCTGTTCATTTTAAGAACTGATCCTTCCCATGAGAGAATTATTTCCCATGAGTACATTTCTTCTAGTCTCTTTCAAAGTGCAGAGTAATTTAACTGGGGAAAAAAAAGCATCTGAGCATTGCGGGCATTGTAGGGATTTCTAAGTCTGTATCCATAAACCTTTTTTAGGCATGGAATCATATGCTCAGTTATTTAGCCTTGCAGAACTGTCACAAGCTGGGAAAATAATACAAAAAAAATCCAGAAACTCATTTCATGTATGTTGCTACGGCAATATTCTTCTGCATAAAGAAAAGTATGGCTTTACAGGTTGTCTCCGTTCCCTTGTTTTCTGTCCTGCCCCCTCCATCGCAGGGAACAAATCCTGCACCCGCCTTTCAGGCGCAACCTCTGCTGTGCTATGGGTAGGAGAACACTTTGAGTTTCATCTCCTGCTTTCTTGATACGTAGCATCACGTATCCAGGTTCTGATTTTCCTGAAAGAAATAACAAATTGACGTATGCAAAACTGCAGTTAGTTTAGCATGGGGAGTAACAGTGCAACAAGCAAGTTATTTTTTCCAGCGTTTCCAGGTTTTCCAAAAGAGCCGTTCCTTTACAAGCCTAACTGCTGTAATTGAGTTTTAAATTAGCAGGAAAATCCCTTCTAAGCCAGAATGTGCTTGTTATTTGTATAACAAGTAAGCTGAAGAAAATTGAAAGCTTTGCATTTCCCTCAGGCTTGCTTTAAGATATTTTTGTGTTTCGTAGAGGACATCTGGAATAATTTCTCACCCTACATAGGCCTTTCATACATATATGAAAGACCTACAACCAAGGTCCTTTTTCCCAACATTTGTGTGACCCTAATATCCTAGATTTGTCACTGACAGAGATATTAAACAGCGCCTGGAGTTCCCTGAGGAACTCCTTTTATCACTATTTTCAACCTGGACATTGAGCTGTTGACTGCAACTCTTTGAGTGCAACCCTCCAGCCAATTCCTTACCCACCGAGTGGTCCATCCATCAAATCCCTGTCTCTCCAGTGTAGAAACCAGGATATTGTAGGGGACAGTGCCAAATGCTTTGCACAAGTCCAGGTAGATGACTTCAGTTGCTCTTCCCTTATCCAGCAATACTGCGATCCCATCATACAAGGCCACCAAATTTGTCAGGTGCTGTCCTCATGTGTTTTTCATTGCACTGTGCAAATTACTGCCATAGTTCTGTAAAGTTCATGGGGCAGACTTGCTTTCTGGGCTTAGAAGTGTCTGTCTCTCAAATCTGCTTTTTGAAAAGGAAAAAGATGCATGTTTAAGATAGCCTGTTACTGTCTTGTGTGTGCATGCTCCATTGCTTCTATATGTGTGCGTTCTTATATTTTTGTTTCATTGCAGTACTCAGAATGATACTCTATTCTGATCTTTACGTACCACTAAACTAGACTGTTTTGTCAATTTTTCTTCCATAGGCTGTTGTTTCACTGGCTGTAATGGATATTGGAAAAAATTAGGAAGTGTTTCCTGAAATATTTTATCCCTGTTTGGAGTTTCCTAATTTGTCATATGAAGTACTTTGAATTTAATGTGCTATTTACTATCTTTATTTCTTTTTGGTTTTCATGCTCTGATAAAAATGCAAGGGCCATCTTTACTAAGATGTTCAACTTAAGAAATAAGGCATTAACTTAAGCAAAAGACAAGCAGAAGATAGTGTACAGCAAAGTGAAGGTGCCTTGGCTGTCTTAAGAGCCAGAAAGTCCATTCTCTACCTATTAAATAGCAGGGTCACAGTGAAGGTACATGGAGAATCCTTAGCACTTTGGAGGATGTCACAGGAGAACCTCTGCCTCTGCTGATGGAGATTTTGGTTGCTCTTCTGTGGTTCTGCTCGCAATCCACACGTTGCACCCTCACTCCTGCCATTTCATGCAACTTGGAGCAGCCACGTCATGGCTGCAGAAATGTCACATTCGTATCTGCGAGTAATTCTGCAAGAACGAGGATTTTGTACGCAAAATAACACCATTCAGCAAACCGAAGGCTTGTGACTTAACCAGCCTGTTCCTTGCAAAAGGGAAATTTTTGTCTACTCTTGACACTTCCATTTTTAGGAAGATTGTGATTTATCTTCACAGGGATAATATACTGCATAACTAAGTATCAAACACTTGCCAGAGAGAAATGCTTGAATAAAGGGCAAAAAAAAAAAAAAGGAACACAGCCTGAAGGGGCAAACCAATGTAGCTTTTTTTGTCTTAGTTGAGGCAAAATCTTTGGACTCTTTGACTCCTTTGTTTTTACTTTTTTAAACTCCTTTTATTTTGATCTCCATTCTTTAACCAAAAGCCTGCCTTCAGCTCAAAACCTGGCAAGAAAACATGAGCTGTCGCATTTCTGATGTCTCTGTTTTCCTTTAATTGATGTAAATACTTTTTCTTAGCAGTCAGAAAATACACAGGAAATAAATGAATGCATCTTCCTGTTTATGTCTTAGGACTGTTGCCTGCTCTCGTTGGGGTAGGTCATCTGAAGGCTATGTGCTGGGAGGCTAAAGTTGGCAGCGAGCACAACCTTGAAGATGCACAGGGAAGTTTTCCTCTAAGCTAAATTTCTTCTAGCTTAGAAGAAATTATGTTTTACTTACGTTTTACTCTGTGGATTGAAAAGAAAATAGAACTTTAAACCCACTTTATTATAATAATTTTGCTTCTAGCCATTGAAACTGATTATTAGGCAGTAGCTTTGGGATCCATTTCAACTCCATGTAGTTCAGCATGTGCTAGCATACAAGGCAGCGTGGTGCTGTTTCCAGTGGGACCTGGCAGTAAGGAAAACACCCTTAAGGCAAAGTCAGAGCAAACTGCCTGAGGTTTCCTGTGAAATTTAAGTGCAAACTGGTATTTTATATTAAAAAGCAGTTTGTGCTTTAAGGATTAATTCCTTAATTCATTTCGTCATTTTTTTTTGTATGTATTACAGTCATCTTACCCTTTTACCTAGTTGATCTTAAACTTCCTCATACTGTTGATGTAAATGCAATGCCTAAAATATATGCATTGTCCACATGTGGAGGAAGATACGTTTTTTGTGGAAGATACTGTGAGCCCAGCTGAATCTTATACTACCTTTTTGAAGAAAGATCAATATGTGTTATATTGATATATAGAGTTCTCATTTGCTAAAATGAGTGTCTGCTTTCAAACCAAAACTGTTTCATATTCATTTTACAGATCTCAATCATTCATAAAAATATTTTGCTTATTTTTTATTTAATGGAATGCAGTTAAGTAGCAGGCACCTCTATAAATAGCAATTTGTACAGAAACAAATGAAGGGAAAATGATTTTTTAAAACATTACTCTCTTAAATTGCAACCTTCTACTATTTTGTTGGGTCTTTATTTGAATATATTCTTATCAGTTGAGTAACACCAAATAAATACAACGACAAAGGCCAGGTCTCCTATGCAATCATAATAATGAAAAGAAACATTACTTTGTAAAATTCAATAAATATTTAAATATACCATCCTGCTACAAACATATGGATGAGTTTTATTAATTTATAAATTGCTTGAAGCAGCTACCGTTTTCTCTAGACTGCTTAGTCAAAATCTGCTTTAAGCTCTGAGCTGTGTGTCCTGTGCTGGCTGAGATGATTCTGTAATTTTGCAAACAGATAACAGTGCAGCCTGTGCATTTGTTATTAAAGTTATTCTCATCTACCTTTACATTCCATCACTGTACTATCTTTTAGTGCCACTTTTACCAGAGAAGGATTGTTTTCCTGGTCAAAGCTTAATTCTCTAAAATGTTCAGTTCATTTTAGGCCTGTTCTGGGAATACAACCTTTTAGTTATCACTGAAATTTACAGTTGTGTGATGGGACTATTTAATTTTGTCCCCAACTAATAAAAAGCATAATTAGTTTAATATAGCATTCATCATTCATCTGAAATTAAATACTTGTCTTGCTACTTACCTAATGTTTAATTGCCCCTTTTCTGCTGCCATGGTAGAAGGAGTTTAGGACAACTACGTTTCTAGTAGTCTCCTTACCTTACTGTATTGGGTAAGGGACATTTTATCTTTCTGACATCTGGCTTCAAATGTGTAATGATGAGCACTATTCCCCTCTTTCAGTCTAATCTTTAGTATCTAGGATTTTCATGCCAATGTTTTCTTCCTGTTTTGGCAATGGCAATTACTTCTTCTTTATACATGAATTCTATGGATATGATAACTACTTTAAAGTCACTGGTTGTATTGATAAATTGTCTGTGTTCTTTTCAAGCTAGATGGAAGCCTAGATAGCATCTCTGAGGCAAAGATAAAATTATCTTGAAGAACATGTCTTATCTGCATTATTTTGCAAAGTGTGTGTTTTATGATTCTGTCTGATGCTAACTAAAGCAGAGCAAGAGCTTTTATGTATTACTTTGGTAAATATTTTTAATTTCAGATCTCTTTACTGTAAAATCTCATTTATTTAAACTTCATGAGATACATAATTATTTTTATATAAAATGATATTTTAAAAGGAAATGTCATTTCCTTTTAGAACTACTGATTAATCTACTTCTATTCAAAGAAGTAATAACTCATACCATAATCACACTCTCATTAGAAAATAATTAGGCAGTTCTGGAGAGCCCCAGCCATATGAGCTAGTCATAGACTTAGGATGTCAAAAACAAGCAAAAACCTGCAATCAAAACTAGTTTCTTGTTTTCCTGAAAATCTGAAAAAAATCTTATTTTGTTTATCTGGTGGAAGCATGCTTTTCTTATTTCCCTTTTCAGTGTGATGGTTCTTGGTTAAAAACTCCTTCAAGCTTAGTTCATTCTGTTCATACCAGCATCTTGCCTTTTCAGCCTTGGTCAAAAAACTCCCTCATAGTTCAGTATGTTCACACCAACATTTTGTATGGCAAAGTGACAAGTGAGGTTCAGTGTTAATGATACATATTGAAAAGTAAACCTAACTTTTCATATAAAATAATGGATTCTGAGGTGATATTTATTTAGGGAACTGACACTGAAACAGGTGTTTCATAAAAGAATCAGCCTCCTCGTGTTCAATAACGATTTAAAGAAGCAAAACCATGATAAAGAACAAAGGAGGAGATGACAAAGAACAAAATATCATTATGCCAGCATAAGTCCATCACGCATTGCCTATATGGCATACAAAGGGTACGGCACGACAAGGTTTGGGAAGAGTGGAGGGGAGGATCTTGAATTATGGAGCAGCTTTCCTGTAAGGAACGACAGAACTGAGTAGGACTTTTCAAGACTGAAAAACAGATGGCAGAGGGGGATACAGTAGATGTCTATTAAATTGTGAGCCAGGGAGAGGGTGACTGCAGAATGACTGTTCAGACACTTTCAGTGCAAGAATCAAGGGTGTCAACTGAAGCTATGAGATGGCAGCTGCAGAGCAAACAAAACAAGGTGATTCTTTGGAAAAGGTGTAATTATGCTCTGGAATTTCATGTCATGTGGATGCTGTAAGCTTCCACGTGCTCAAGGGGGAATTGGGTAGACTTGTGCAATAAATGTGAGTTGGGAGTTACTAAATATACAGCATCCCAGCTGGCGGTCTCAGAGGTGCTGTTTGCTGGAGACCAGGAGACTGCCTGGGGGAAGAAGGAACTTTGTGCTCAGCTTTCCCATGGACATCTGCACAGGGCTGTTTCTCAGATACAGGATACTGGTGTGTGTAGATCTTTGATATGACTTACCAGAGCCCTCCTGATATCACTGCACTCAAGTTCTTGGCTCTACTCCTTTTCCATGGGATTTCTGTTTCAGGAAGGATAATTTGTTCTAGCTAATGTTTGCAACTTACACATTTTATTTAAAAAAAAAAAAGCTATATAGGTGAGAGAGAGAGTAAGATTTAACTCTATCAATAGGCTTTGAGTATTGACTTATGATATAGACTAGAACAACATATATTTGAAGTAAAATTTATATCTCAGATCATTCAGATTAGGTATTTGAACCTGGCTTTGAGGCTCTTTTCCTAGGCTGTCTGGGTGCAGTGTGTCTGGGATGGTTGGTCTCCCACTCTCATATTTCTAGTCAGAAATTCTTCCAGACAAAAGAAATACTCAATTTATGTACTTTTCCAAACACGCTACCTATGAACAAGTATGCTGAGGAAGCCTAACACAAGTGAGGAAAATGAGACTGCCTTTTTTTTCTTCTATGTTTAAGACTCTCCACAGCATTTTCCACCTCCCACCCCCTCTAAGTAGACCCAAATGGTAATTTCCATTCTAACTGGTGTTTACAGTAAGCTGTCTAATTAAGTTGCTTTGGTATTGAAAGCATTTCTGGGGCGTTAACCATTCATTGGGTTGTTTGGTCTTTGGAAGTTTGAACATACCTCTTGATCTCATGCCTGGTGTTAAAAGCTGAGCTCTGAGCACTGGCATAGGCTGCCCAGGGATGCTGTGGGTTCTTCTCCTTGGAGATTTTCGGAGGCCACCTGGACATGGTCCTGGGCAAGTGGCTCCGGGTGGCCCTGCTTGGGCAGGGGTGGGAGCAGCTGGCTCCAGAGGGCCCTGCCAGCCTCAGCCATGCTGTGAAAGGTGACTGTGTGCGTGTACACAGCTGTCACAGGATGAAATTATACAGGATTGATTTCACAGGATATACAGGCTGAATTTCACAGGATGAAATTCTGTACTTCACTCAGATGAGAGAAGCAGCAATATAGTTATTGATACAACATCATGATCTAACCAAGCTTGATTGTAAATAAGACAGTGACTTAACAAGATCGGAGATGGCAAGGTACACTTGATTATTTACTGCACAGAGGACAGGGTAAGACATGTCAGGGAGTAGTCAGAAAGATGTGTCAGCTTCTAGGCAGAAAAAAGAGAATTGGCGAATTCCTGCAGTATCGTGGCATGAAAATTCTTTGAAAGAAGGGGGCGGCGGGGGGGGGAGAAGAAACACATGTCACTTATTAAAATAAGGCAAATAATGAAGGTTAGGTTGGCCTTCCTTTGTTTCAAAATCAGTCTGCTACCAAAAAAAAAAAAGTCTTTGTTACTCATCTATTAGGGCTTTTTGGGAATAAGATGTAGGGGGTGTCTCACTTTAAGGAAGAAATCAAATTCTGTTTTCCTTCACAGGACATGCATTCAAGAACACGGGATTTTATTTACTTACAAAGTATGGAGCCCACCTGTCTCTTTGATTGAAAACGAGGAAAAAAGAATATAGCAAATTCTGCTTTGGTATATATTCCCTGTGGTAATATATATATATTTTGAGCCTAGCAATATAAATAAACTTTGAATGTCTGAATGAAACAATCCATGGATTCTTGAAGCCACTTTAACCAGTCTGCAGGCCTCCCATAAAATCACAGATCCTGTATATACGGTCTCTGCTGCATATTACATAAATATTATTTAAGCTCTTTCCCCACTCACACAGGCAGCAGGAAGCAGGGCCGGTCTCCATGGCAACCCCGCGGCACCGTGAGGAGGGTGACACGGGCCTGTGCTTGCTGGTTTTATGTGAGGGAAGAGATGCAGACCTACATTTTTGGCTAGGAAATGTTTCAAACCACACACAAAAAAACACATTTAACAATGATTATGAATCTGTTGAAGAGGTAGATCTGTGTAACAGTGGAAATGGAAACCTCTTGTTTGCTCTTTGCAGTAGGAAATTGATTTTCATTATGCTTCTCTAACGTTACAGAAAAGCACTGTTAAATACACAATTATTGCTGATAGATTTACATGGAAATCACGAGGAATTTTTGTACTGAAAGCAAGGGGAGCTTAGCACTGATGCAAAACAGGGACAACACAGACCGATTTTTGTCTTAATCCTAGCCTTTTCGGGCAAATTTTCACCTCTCCACTCTTTTAAAATTATTTTCACAGAGGTCTGTGAGGACTTCCAGATAAATCTCATTCTTTTTTGTGGCAATCCTATCCCTCTGCTTTTCATTTTCTGTGGGTTTTCAAAAGAAAATCCTCTCTTGTTTGTTCTTTCAACCTCCTGTTATCTTTCAGTGGGACTTACTATATCTTTTTCTATTTTTAACATCATAAGGATGAGGAGACCTCTTACGTTGACTCCTTTTATTTTTCCCCTTGGCATGGTGAATGATTAGGAAACCAGGCTCTCGTGCCTCTTATTTGCTGAAGACTGTTCAGCAGCTGAACACCATTGCTTCTCCATTTATTTATTTATTTTGCTTACCATGTGTTTATTAAGTGTTAATGTTTGTTCAAGAAATGGTTGTAGCTGATGCACAGAAACCTAAGGGAAAGTCAGATGAAACTGGAAGAATCAGAGACATCCATTTTATGAAGTGTCTTCTATGTACTTGTGAAAATTCGGATAGGGATCAACTGGGACAGCCTCAGAGGTAAAGAAGGTGAAGTTTGTGCTTAAAATAAACAAAAAATTGGCTGCCTCTTACACTTCCCTAAAAGTTATATTTCTGGTTAATTAAATCTACATTGATGAGATCTTCAGGTAGTTCTTCTCCTTTGTTATTAGTGAAAAGCTAGGAGTGAGGAAGGCATGATTGAAAGGTATCGGGTAGCTTCCTAGAAATACTGCATTTTATTTGGGTACCAGGAATCACCCAGGGAAGGGAACTCTGAAGCCTCCACTTCGTCTTTCATCTTTGAGTGGACTAGGGTGGGACATTGCTCATCTCTTTGCACTTCTCTGTGCCTCCTACATTGTAAAGTACTTACTCCACCTTGGAGAAGTGGGATGTTCTGGGAAGTCAGAACCTTCTGAGAAGATGAACCCGGCTGGAAGCAGAATTCCTCAGAAGCGTGAAAGGCTCTGTGCATCTCAGTGAATCATCCCCACCCCTAGCACCACACGGCTATTCTCTATCTGGTGTTGCCTAGCAGGAATTCGTCAAATATCTAGAGGAACCTGATTTATCCTAACTGGGACTCTTGTAGAAATTCAAATAGATAAAATGTTCACAGAGGAGTATTAGCCTCTTCTGTATGTCTGGCACCCTCACTATCAATCAGGATTAAGCTCAAAAGCATTTTACATCTGTCCAAGGCTTGGCTGCCTTGTCATGCTAATGATTTAAAGATGTCTTGCTTTATAACAGAGTATCTCCATCCCATCTTGCTATCAGCTTGTGTTTTGGCTATCGCCTTTTTAGAGGCTTAGCAATTTAAAGTTCTGCTTTTAAGTGATAACCTGTGTGTGCACTCCCTGAATCTACCTCTTCGTTCAGGAGTAGAAAAATTTATTTACCTCTGTAGTAATTATGGGTACCTAAAGTGAGATGAGCCCAGTATGCTCACTTCCTCTCTTGAAACAGCATTCATTCAGCTCAGAGTTTTCCTCAGCTCTTTTCCATCCATTATTGCTGATCGTCTACATAGCTTCTTGAAGACTTCACTGAGGCTTGTCAGATAACTGAGTCGATGCCAGAGTAGACTTTAGCCAGCTTTGGCACTGACTCAGCTTAGTGAAAGTCAAGGCAATACATCACAAACATATGTAGCAGATCTTAGTTTTAGCACCAGTCAGATCAGAAGCTGTGCCACCACCATAAAACTCAATATTTCCATTTTTGTCAGCAGTAAACTTGCAGTGTTCCTTGGACCTTGGTTTCTGCTTTGAGTATGCCATGTCTTTGAAGCTATGTCACCATCCTTAGCTGTCATTAGTAGTTAGCGAGTTAGCGCCAGTGTGTTTCTGTCTTGTGCTGTGCCATGCCAATTATCCTTGACCTCTGGCTTTTGAAACCTGGAATCTGAAAATTCTTCAGTTTTTCTAACAGCTCTAGCTAATGTTCAGGACACCATGGTACTTTTGATAAACCCTGAGATGGGATTATTTGTGTGAAAGAGGTGAAATGGAGTATTACTCCCAGTAGTAATAATTGCTGTCCTCTTCGTATTGTAAACTGGGTTCAGAAGTTACCCTTGCAAGGTGAGCTGCCTTTCCCGAGGCTTGTAGGTGGCTGACATGGTGCAGGATGCATTCTGGTACCAAGGCAAAGGATATGGAAGGATCTTACTCCAGGAGGCAGGCTCATCCTCACACTTACGTCTTCTCTGCGAGAGCAAATGTCCTTCTGGGATTCTACGACAGATGGGATTCCTTGATTTTATTTTTTTTTCACCAAGGATCAGAATCACAATTATTGTTAGAAATAGGAATATTCCAGTAAGTGAGTCACCAGCATCCATGCCGTGAGGTGAAGCATGCCAAGGCTGGGATGAATCAGATGGTTGGATAACCCTTACTCTCAGACTTGCTGACACAGAAGTGATTCTGAAAACCTCATCACAGTTTACGGTAACCAAAGCTGCCTCATCCAAGCCAGCTGAACAGGCTGGACAGGGTTTTAAAATACTGAGGTGACTTCCTTGGTTCTCCCGAGGCAACCACCACTTGGTGAAGGTCCAACCAAGGGAACAGACCTTGAGCTGCAAGCTTCAAACAAAATGGAGAGCTCCAAAGTGAACCCTACAGCCCATGAGACAGGTGGTTGATGGAATAAGGGGTTGAAAGGTATTTTTCCCTGGGAATATTGCATGAGCAGCACAAGGAAGAGTAATGACCTCTGCACTGAGGGAATGTGTCACAGGAGAGGCCGCTGGATGCAGCTGCTTTGGGAAGCATATGGCATTGCAGTTACGTCAGATAAATGGAAGATGCCATATTCTGTGAGAGGCGCAGATGGCTGTTGGGCAAGAGATCAGTTCTAACTTTGCATGAGAGAGTATAAAAAATAAGGTGGAAAATTCATTCTGAGAGCTAGGCACTTTGAAAGAAGATTTATTTTTCCTAGAAACTGAAGCTATTGTTTTTCTTCTAGATCAATCTATCAAGCAATTACCCAAATAAAAAGTGTTCCCAGGTGTCTGAACAGTAATAATTGCTACCACCTCTACAAAGACAAAAAGACAGAAGCATCAAGTGAAGAGTTACAAATGGCATGGCACACTACCCGACAACAAAGCGAAGAAGGCCTCATCGAGTCAGCCTTGCTGCGGGGTGAAAGTCCACATACCGGAGCTGAAAAGTCAGCCTCTAAATTTAACAGCCAGAATCATGGTGGCTGGTGTCACCGTTCTGGATTGTAACTCAGAGCTAAAGATTGGTCACATTCCTGTGTCCAGAAGAGGTTGCCAGCTGCCTTTTTTCACAACCCTGTTGAAATTTTTGCTGGAAAAACTGTCTCAGATGCCGGAAAGCTCAGTGAAGACAGTGTGCAGACCTGTGCAGACCAGGAAGAACATGCCATGGTTGTGCTTACTGGCTGCTCGTTTCTTGGTCCTAGTTTATGCATGGTCATTCAGTATCAGGGTTCCTAAATTATTGCTTATAGTAATATTAGCTGTTGAAGAATGGATGCTAAAAAATGTTCACCTCCAAGCACAGGTTCAGCCCTTAAAGTTTTGAGGCTGGATTTAAAACCAGCTGCTTACTACTTGTCTGTATTTGGATGAGAATGAGTTTTCTTAAAACACATACATCTGTAACTTTAACTTTTTCTTACTTCTGGCTGCTTCTGAACTTTGCAATCTATTTACTTCTTTTATAGATTTATGTTATAGATTTGTTGTGAAAGCGGATACTTAAATTAATGCGATGAGCAATATGTAGAGAGAGACTGAAAGCAGATGTGTTCATATATTGTATTTCTGCCTGCATGTATTATACCCCAAATGGAAGAATTTTAACAGCTTAACAGAATTTTAACCTGACAGTTTTTTTAATGATAGACATATTTGTAATGTACATCCAGTACTTAAGGTAAAAAGGTTTAAATTGATCTTATTTAGCTTGTTTGTATTATTATTTACTGTTACTGCAATGCAGGCACAGGTGCTTTCATAAAACAAAATGTTAGCAGAAGTTGAGAAGAACTTGGTTAAAATTCTTGTGAAGTTACATGGAGAAGAAGTTAATAGCACTTGGAAGTTTGAGAGTGGGTTGTGTGTTTTTAGAAAGGTTGAGATCAATCCCTCATGTTGAAAGAAAGTGATCTGTTGGAGAAAAGGAGTTATGATGGCTTTTTATAAAGAATCCGTGTTGTTCCGGCCCCTGGAGAGCAAGGTGAAGAAGATGGAGTTTGGTATCAATGGAGTTCAAAGTGGTGTTCAGAATCTATCACTGCAGCAATGCTTTATATTTGCTGCAGATGAAGAGGTTCCTCTGGCTGCTATGTAACCTCAAGTGTGACCTTACTGCCTCAGGCTCTTCTTATTTTCCCCCTGGCAGTTACATTCCCCAGTGTTTGTCCCATCCAAAGCATTTGTCTGTTTACCTACGTGTCATTGCCCTATAGAACTAGGTTCCCAAACATTAAGTAAGCAAGGGGATGAAATTTTTTTTTTTTTTTTGCATTGGGATGATCACCTGAGGTCAGGATTGCATTAAACAGGTAAAAAGGGGTATGAAATGCTGTATTTATTGACTTATTTCTGCTCAGTTTGATTATCACAATTGTTTGTTTGACTTATAACGCATGTAAATGGCATGTATATTTACTCGTGGTGCACCTGTGTTTATATTAACTCTATGGAAGTTGTCGGCTTGGATTGTTGGGTTGTTGATGTGAGGGGATTTGATGCCAGTTCTGTTAAATCTGCTTGTTTCCAGAGGGGCAAGGAGTGCTTTTGGAGAGCAGAGGATGCTTCTCCTTCCACCCCTTCACAACTTGCAAATTTGTTGCTAGTAGCAACTGTAAAATACTGAAACAACAAGCAGCGTGCTTTCTGATCATATCTTATTAATAGAAAGACTAGAAACACTATAATTTAATGAGACACAAAAAGTAAAGAGCTAAATACTACAATGTAACATGCCAAAAAGAGAGAAAATAATTTCCATTTATACATGTGTGAGTCGTTCTGTTAAAAGTAACCCATCACAGAACTTAACCATGGTAATATGGAAAAAGAAGCCAAAGAAATAGTGGCTGTGTCCTTCACTGCAGGCTGGTGTTTCCTCTAAGGTCTTCTAGACGGCCAGAAATGGAAGTGTGTGCGCAGGGAGACAGCAGAAGCACCTTCTCAAAGGAGGATTTGGAGAAGGTGAAGCTTCATATGGAGATATGAGACTGGTTTGTTTTTCAACTAGGCTTTTATAATTTTGTTGGAGCGAGCTGCCTTGTCTGTCTTCAGGTGGAGGTTTCTTTTTGCCATCTGTTAGAATGTGCATACAAGAAACTTGTCATTCTCTGCTGATCGGTACATCTCCCATGAGTTAGGACAGCAGGATTTCTCCTCCGTGTCTTTTAGGGATTTGGTGTAATTTTTTAAAATAACCTTCTCAACCTTTACAGCACTTCACCAGAGGCTAGAAACATGGGCAGTGTGTAAGCTGCTGAGTATGCTGCTAGGTATTTTCTGGTTGTGTCACAAGGTGAATCTTTTCCCTTTCTTGACTGTTGACTTTTTTCCCCTCAGAGAGTCTGTAGTGGAGAATGGGTCTGGAAGGCAGAACTTTGCAAGAAACCAGTATGTGAGAAGAAAACATGATAAGTACAGTTAAGATTGAAGCTTCCTGGATAGATATGATTTGCTACCTTGAGAATATTTTAAGAGAATTGCAGCTTTTTGAGAACAAAACTGGGGGGAGGACTGACATTCAGAGCTTGACACCATTTGTTTCTGGGACCTTGGTGTAGCTGTCCCACAGAAAGTCCAGAAGAGCCAGCTTCTCTCATGTCCACCAAGCAGACAGACCTTAGTGCTTCGTGTTAGATGCAGTTCGTTAAAATCATAGGCTGTGACTGGTTCCCATCAGTGCTGCCCTTGGCAGTGGGCTCCTCCTGCTCCCCTTGCCTTGTATCTGCTGATGGCGTGGGCACACGGCAAGAAGCTCAGCTCCTGGGTTCAGGTTTGTCATCCCTCGTGGCCATGTAATTTCCAGCAAAGAAAAAGAGAGACTCCGTGGTCAGGAGCGGAAAAAGAAAAGGCTGTCTCACAGCAGCAGCACTCTGCTGCTAGGCTGGGGTGGAGGCATGAGAAGGCTGCTTGAAATGGCGTTTATTTATAGTACCCCTTGTTTTGAAAGGAAGAAGGCAGACTTCCTTGGCATTTTACTTTGCCTTCAGTGTATGCTGAAGCCCAGGGTTGCCTCCAGAAGGATAGCACGTGAAAAGGGAATGAAAAATTAATTCTGTCTTGAGGTTACAGAAGCCACTGTGTCTCAGCCTCCCCTGCTGCAGGAGGGGTTTCCATGAGCAGTGGTAGATGCTGTGAGTTATAATGCTGCCTTTGAAAGGAATGTTAACAGTCCCGGGAGGAATGATAATTTTGTTAGATAATGACCAGATGTGGGAACTGCTTCATGCTTGGGACACACCAGCAGTCTCTCTTTATGCATGGATATTCTAGAATTGGAAACTCTATTCTTGGTCTGCACTGGTAGAAGAACCCAAGTAGAGCTTTTCACTTAAAGCTAGGCTGTCTCAGGAAGTTCACTTGAACAATTCCTTGGAGTTAGTTAAAACATGCCTCTTTATAATCTGTTTCCTTCTAAATTTAAAGTCTTTGATTCTAAAAACAGCAAAATAATCTCTGGCATAATTACAAAGTATTATAATATGAAATTACAAGCACTGTATAATTGTTAAAATTTTAAATTATTCATAATTACAACAACAATTTAAAAATCTTACATCTTAAATGATTTTCTTCCTTGAAGAAGAGCTTAGGAGTTGTTTTGATTTCTTTCTTATGTGTGGTGTGTGGTGTTTTTTTTGCTTGATGTATGCATACATTTATTTAGAAAACCTTCATTTAAGGCTCTCTCAGGTTCACAGAGCTCACTGTTAGCAGGCACTTGTCTAATTAAGCTAAATCTGCATTTGGGAAAAAGAATAGGCAGGAGTTCAACTAGAAAAGCAGACACCATTTGGCCATAGGAGAAAGAGATTTTTAATAATTGAGTCCTTAAGCAGTTAATAGCAGCTGGAAGAGACTTGTGTGCAGAGATTTCAGCTTGTAAGCTCTGCAGCACCTGAGAGTCCTGCCCTGAATGATTTTGCCTTCTGGAGCTGGAGGGAAGCATCGCTGGAGCTCCTTCCAGATGGACCCACACCCACTCGCAGCTCTCTGAAAGCTCACATCGCAGCGTTAGGAGGCTTACAGCACATTTCTTCAGATGGTTATCCTCCCCCTGCCTCCTTGTTTTCTCTTCAATTTGAAATTCCCCGAAGAGCCCCCGTGGACATGTCAGGAGATTCATAGCATTGTTAGAACACAGTTGTTTCCAGGTTTTATTTTATTTAAATATATGAAGGAGTCATTTAACTTCCTTTTAATTGCATTTTCTATTAGCAAATAAATTTCTCTGGATATGTTCATCCGTAAATCGTAAGGAAAGTTTCGTCCTCCCCTTAGGCTGAGGTAGTTTTAGCCTAGCCATATCATCTCATATATTTCTGTCTCCCCCAGTAGTTCTTCATTTAACTCAGTCTGTTTTCCTTCTGAGACAATCCTCTCCTAAAGGCAGGAGAATCAGGTTTTAGCTGCATTCAGGCTAAAGTTCTGCTACCCAGAAGGTAGTCTTTAAATTAAAAAATGGAGTAGTTCATCATGCCTACAGTGTTCACAGAGAAGGTCTCCTCCTGGGTTATGCCTGTCCCCCACGGAGAGCACCATGCTGGTTTCTTCAAGTAATCTTACAGCGTAGCAATCCTGCCTGCAATGCATTCTTATTCACTGCTTGATAGTAGCAACAAAAACATGATCTTTCTCCAGATGAGGGTTTTGGATGAAGAGTCCTGAAGCCTGTGCTGTGCTTTAGCCATGACAGCAACTCCTCTGGTGAGGAACAGGGAGGAGCGACTGGAGGTGAAATGGCCGCTGCAGGTCAGGCCTGAGGTGCAGACGCCTCAGGAGGAGCACAGGGCCGGGCCCCGATGTGCTGAACACTCTCCAAAATCCATCCATCTCGGGCTTCCCAAGTCAAAGGTGGCTTTGTTTGAGCCATCAGGAGATCTTTCTTCCAGGAGTTTTACTGATCCCTACTTGGGCCTAGGTAAGCTTCTCTCACCCATGCTGTCCGGGGAAAAAAGTGGCTTTAGCTTTTCATGCCGCGTCACAGAAGTAAATTTTTTTTTTTAATTCAGTGTTTCTTCCAAACTTGGCTCCATTTGTGTGGGGTGAGGCAGTGAACAGTCATTTCCTATTCACTTTCTCTGTTCTTCTCAAGATTTTATAGAGCTCTGCTGTCTGTTTTCCTGACTGAAGAGCTCTGGTATGTTCATATGCTTCCCATATGGAAGGCATTTCGCGTTTTTAATCACCCTCGCTGCTCTTGTTTTACCTTTTCTGAAATAGAGGAATAGCAAAACAACCCACCACAACAAAGCTGGACGCCTCTTACTGAACTTGTCATGGTACAATTTTCTCAACATCTCCAGGTTTTAATGTTACGCTGATTGCTTTTACTGTTGGCTGCTCCCCCGCTGGACCATGGAGCAACGTGGCCATGAGGGAGGAGTAAAATTCAGATGTCAGTAATTTTGTGGTTCTTGAAGAGGGCAACTGCTTTGCTATGAGACCCCACTTATTATTTTGGCATATATTCATTTGTGTTCATTCTGGAGGAGAAATGCTTCAGCTTTTCTTTTGTCTTTTATGAAGCATTCCCTATAAAAGGAGTTTAAGAATAAGATTTCATTGTATTTTGATCAGCCTGTGCTGTGTTTAGAAATGAGTAAATAAAAGATAAAAACATCCTGCGTAGTGTTTGTTAATTGTTTGTATTGCTTATTTTAATATGATTGTAAGGTTTGTCATTGTAGCCTGTGGAGACGGTCAGTTCTCTGCATACCCGCTGTCAGAATATTGTGAGTCTAGAAATAGTGTGTCATCTTCTTTTAATTAAGTGTTTATGCTCGGATGGTGATGAATAACCTAGTAGTGGTAGACCACAGAGTACCAAGTGATTACTGCAGAAAGAAGAAAAATAGATTTAGGGTATGCCTCTGCATGGGTGTGTTACATAATGCACGTCATTGCGTACAGCATGGTGGGGTATTAGGAAGAGAAATAATTTGAAATAAGGCAGCTGTTGCATAGCTTATGTTATGACAGTTTCGGACAATGATGTTTCTGAAAAGGAAATGGAGGTTAGCGTGTTTATTACAGCTTTCCTAATGTCTCAATTGTTCATGTCAAAGATGTTTTAAAGTCCATTTCAATGAGAAATCAGTTCACATTTAAACAAGTTGCAGTTCTGTACTAAAAAAAAATCCACAGTGTAAGCTGAATGAATTGTGTATTTGTCATACATCACGAAGGAAGATATCTAAATCTAAACTAAAAAGGAGTAAATTTAGATTAGACATAAGGAAGAAGCTCTTTCCCATGAGGGTGCTGAGGCCCTGGCACAGGCTGCCCAGAGAAGCTGTGGCTGCCCCATCCCTGGAGGTGCTCAAGGCCAGGCTGGATGGGGCTTTGGGCAACCTGGGCTGGTGGGAGGTGTCCCTGCCCATGGCAGGGGGCTGGAACTGGTTGGGCTTTAAGGTCCCTTCCAACCCAAACCATTTCATGTTTCTGTGGTTGTTGGAACATTGACAGTATCTTACATTTCCAATTCAATAACAGGGCTATTAAGAAACAGCAAAACTGGAGTTCTCTCCCAGCCTGATGTCATAACTCACTATTGTCAAGTTGTGTATTGGCAGAAGAGCAAGCATCGGCGATGCTAGCCTGAGCTACTGAACTTGTAGGCAGAATTTAAGCAGCCAAGTCAAACGCTGAAGGCTTGATCTTTGCGTACAGCTCAGAAGCGTAACAGTGAACAAAACCAAACAACAATGTCCCTTGCAGAGAATCCTAAACTAAAGCAAACAGATGGCAAAAGAAGTCAGTAATGCAGAATTAGCAGGCAGGCTGGTGTAACGTAGCGGCATTTCTTTCCCTCACCCTTCTCCACATCGTAACATTCAATTGCTTCCAAAGGTGCAAGCAAAGCTAAAAGAGCAAATCAAAGATCTTCTCAGTTTAATTCAGTGTTACTGGCAGATAAAATCATAAATCACCCCAGGAGGAAACAAAGTCCCCCTTCCTTCCTGATGTCTGCAAAGGAGAATAAGAAAATGCTTCTGAATGCCAGGGTACTGAATGCAGCAAGGATTGTAGACAGGAAAAAATAACCCTTTGCAAACCAAAATCAAATATAGTAGCTTGAGAAAGACTCAGAAGAAGCTCAGTTTTGTTAACCAATTTCCCTAGAAATAAATTCCTTCTTCTGGTCTCTTGGAGGGAGATTCTTGGTATTCCTTGACAGTTATTTCAAAGTGAGTGACAAAGTGTGTGAATCTCAATTCCAGAAATGCTTCCAATTCTCTTTAAAACATTATTTTTATCATGTGAAGAAATAGATCTAGTAGTTGTTTGCTTAAAAGACAAAATCAGCACAACTCTGATGGATTTTTGAAATGACCTGTACCACATTGCTCTAAGCTACTGGATTTTTTGCCACGTTTGTATCATTTTATGTGACCAAAATAATGAAATTGAAACGTGGTCAGAACGAGGCAGAATGATTGTAGTTTGCTCGACATAACCTAAGCCATTGTATTCCAATAATGAACTAGTTCCAAACATCCTTTTAAAATCTGACCATTTACTGAAATCGTGGAGGAATGATATTTTGTGAAAGAAGTATCAGGCAGATAAATTTGGTATGCGTTCAACTTCCAGTAATGTCCTTTAAAGCAAAGGCATAATAGCAGCTGCTGTGCAGGCGGAGCATCTTGCCAGTGGAATTTATTTCTGACCAACTGTGTACTTGTCTACTCCACATGCTGTCTTTCTTGAACAATTGCAGCGTATAAAAAAGAAAAAAAAAAGGGGGGGGTGATGAGAAGGATGAATATAGGAGCAGTATAAACATAAATATAGTTTTTATTCATGATCAATGAAGCATTTGTATCTGAGTTTTGGGAGATGAAATACTAACAAGTTGCAGTATTTTTTCAGCTGTGGCTATTTGAATGATAAAATGCTGTTAATATGGTACTTTTGAGACAGCTTAGATCTGAAGTAGATACACATGCAAATTATAGCCGCTTTTGGTGGCACACATGCTTTAAGTTATTTTGCAAGTGCATTTTGCAAGTATATCATTTTACGAATACATATTTTTTTATTTGTATGAAATATGAATACAAAAAATAACAGCATAAACCTGTTTGGAGGTTTTCTTGGTTTTTACACAAACAGATATGCTTCAACCCTGGATTTCATTTTTTTATGTGTACTGAAAACGCTCCGAATTTCAAAATGTCAGTAATTTGTAGGTGTTTAGAAATACCAACTATATAATCTTTCTCATAAAAAGCTGTAGAACACTTTCAGTAACAAAATATTTCGTTTTCATGGTGGTTTTATTTATTTATTTATTTTTGTTTTGTTTTGTTTTCTGAACTGAAGAAGCAAGATAGAGATACCATCTCTTGCTTGGTGGTGGCTTTTTTGTTGTTTTTCAATCACTGCATGTTCAGGAGTGCTGTGTGTGTGCTCATGGGCTAACCAGGGAGATTAATTTCTCTCTCTTTCTTACTAATAGCTGTTTTCAGTATCTTGCGTGCTGATACATTTTTCCATAGTCCCGGTAGCAGCTACAGATGAGAAGTGTTTTAAGTCATCTGCTTTGTGCTGGCGTCACTAGAAGATTGCTTCTTGCTGGGTATTAATGAGATCTTTCTTCATTCAGCTAGCGGGCGAGAGCTTTTGAATGACTTGATTACCTTGATGTCTTCTGAAAAACATTTCTTCTCGGTTATGCTGAAGAACACGGGTCTAACACCTCAATTACGCCTCATAACACCTCATAACACCTCAATTGCTCGGCAGGGATTGAAAAAGCCAGTCCATATCTGATTATGTACTTCCTGTATCTTTTGCAAGCTGTTCCAGTGAACGAGTCCAAATTCACTTGAAACTTGCTTTTGGCCCGGTGAGGTGCATCTCTGTCCGTGCCTCCCTGGGGCATCGCAAGGCAATAGAAAAGATAAGGAGAGATGTGCTTCACTCACATTTCCCAAAGCATCTTTCCTCCCCTCTCAACAATCGGATTTCCGCTGACCGAGCTCTTCATTAAGTGTCCTCTCTCTTTCATCTCCAGGCCAGAGCCTCAGCAGAAAGCCCCCTCTGCACCTCCACCACCACCGCCGCCCCCGCCACCACCCCTGCCGGAGCCCGCCCCGCCAGAGCCAGAGGAGGAGATCCTAGGGTCCGACGATGAGGAGCAAGAGGATCCCGCAGATTACTGCAAAGGTGCGTGTGGTTCAGCAGTGTCCTTGCGGGTGAATGGCATCCTGTAAGTCTTCATCCAGGTTCTTGTGAGGTTTTTGAAGAACCAGTCCTTCATTATGGGGTTTGTTTATAAAAAAGTCATCAATGACTGTCTGTTTCAGGTCCAAATGTGCTACTGTCTTCAACTCAGCTCTCACTTACCTATAGCTTATGTATGCATTTTGCAATTAAAAGTGTACAAATATTATATGCCTATTTTTTCCCAGTTATAAGAATAAGAGAAGAAACTTTACTTAATACATAGTAGTTGTAAGAGAAACAAACATCCTAACCAAAGCAAACTCCCCCTCTATGCATTCTCAAATGCTTTTGTGCATTTGATGTCAACTAAATACATTTGGGTCTGTATCTTCTTTCTCCTTCTCATAGCTGCACAAGCCTATGATACATGCTTCTTTTTGTACATTGCCTTTCACAGACCTCAGCACTGTCTGAGGTTCCCTGCATCTTTATTTCAGTTTCTAAATTCCTTAGTTTTTGTTGTTCCTTACATTATTTTTACTACATTTTTTCATGAGAACAAGTGGCCACTTCTTTCATAAAAACACTTAACTGCAGTGCAACAGTGTCAATACTAAAGTTTGTTTCAATGTTACTCCTAATGTTTCAAGTCTATTCCCATTAGTGTGCACTGTACCTGCATGAAAAATCATAGATAACGTCTATCAGTTCAGGGGGTATGAATTTACTGTAGGAAACATCAAAGTTTTATCGTCTTGAATTGATTTTATTCTTATTTTCCATTTTTAGTACAGCCCCAGACCACTCCACCGTGCATACATTTACTATATCTGGTATTCCATGTTCCTCAAATCAGTAAATATTTTGTCAAATATGATGCTGTCTTAATCAGAAGTTTCTGTGTAAGCCAGCCACTGTGCTCTTTTAAGAATCCCTTTTCCCAGCCCTGGAATGAGTAGTTGTGTATTTTCAGATTTAACAAGCGGACATGACATTTTCATTTCAGTGTAAGAAGTTTTATTAATATGTGATATTTCAAATGTTGAAACGGCTTACAAATACCAGTGGTGAAAACCAAATGGTAAACTCAAACTAAACTTTACAGCCTGCAGCAGGGAAAAGAAAACCCATGGCTAAAGCATCTTTGTATTTTTTTTTATTCATTTTTAAAATTTTCTGTTGTTACACGCTAGTTTCTTAATATAACTCTTTTGGTATCTGTAACGTCTTCCATCGGTGAGTAAGGATGGATTTGCTGTTTAAACATCTGTTTACTTGTAAGCATCTGTATCTACTTGAGATTAAGCATTGCTAGGCCCCCACTTAATTCTTCCCTGAAGGAAGGGCTGCGTTTAATTTCAAACAATCCGTTGTTGTCTATGTTCCAGTATCTTTTGCAAAATGTCACCATCTGGAGTATCCAGATCATAAAAAATATAAATCTAAGTTTACAGCTTGCTTGTAAGTCACCTGTTTAAGTGGAGTCTGTGACTGTAATAGGTCATGAGTGAGATCTGTTTGCTTTTAAAATGAACTACATGTTACACTAATACTTGAAGTTTCTGGAAAAATTAAAGGCAACTTCTGTGTGCTGGAAGGTGGTTCTGTGTTCTTGAAATCTTCAATCTGTGAATTGATGGAAGTGTACTAAAAATTGGTTCGAGCTTTGGTTTGTTTGGATGTCATAATCATTTGTTTCTGTGAGAACAGTGCTTTTGTTGCTCCATTGCATGATTTGTCTATTTTTTAACCATAATTTCCTGTCAGAGTGATCAGTAAGCTTCCTTTTTTTTTTTTTTTTTTTTACTTGCTGTCGTTGAACTTGACAGGAAGGTCAGTGTTGTATATGCGTCTGAATCAAATGGCAAGGCTGGGAGGATCTGGAGCCATTTAGACTTCATATTCAGTCTGGGGAATGAATCAGTTATTTGGTAAAGAATTGCTGGGATGGTTTTGGATGTAATATTTCCAGATTTTTGGAGAGATGTTTTATTAGCTTGAATATGTTTTCCTGTTTTGGGATATCTTTGTGGAGCAGAAGATAAATATTTGGAGATTACCATGTTTTACTGGGGTGTCTCTTTTTTTCCTAATTTGATCTCCAAAGTGGCAATCCCTCAGGATTTTTGAGTAGGATTTAAAGCATATGTAGTCCATTCTCAGCCCCAGTCTGAAATTTCATAGGAGGGCAGTTTTGATGAGGGAGTATATAGTATATAAATATTTTTAACAAATATAGTGTTTTATCTATTAACTATATTTACCATTGCCTGTTACAGATGTTTTTTTAAGAATATGTTACTATGAGCTGGGCTCAAATCTTCACCACATTACATAGTGGCTAGTAAATAGTTGCCACTCGTAATAGTATTTTTAATCAGGAAATTGGATCAGTTTGAATTGACACCTGATACGAAGGAGAGCACCAACAGCCACTTGTGTAAAGGAGACCAACCTTTGTTCCCCTGGGCCTTCTTCCAGAGCCTGGTTAAATCTGTGAACTGACTTCTGTCGATGGCACTGAATTTTGATCAAATGCTTTTCAAATGTTTATTTGTTTAAGAAATGGAAATATCAAAACTCCAACTACATGATTTTTCAAGGGGTACTTAGACAATGAAGCTATTTTTTCTTCTTTTCTGAAATGCCTTGAAACACTTGGAGGTTTTTTTTTTCAAGAGTCTGTCATGTCATAGATGTAATTGGAATTCTTTGCTTCTCTGATCATCTTCTTTGCCCCCTGGAGATGTCTCCCATTCATCCAGTTCACAAAGGGAATAATTCCCTATACAAACATAGAACTAGCCAGCCACAATTACCAATACATTCAGGAGACATTTAGGAATAATGATCTCATTTTTTTCTGACCCTCTTTCTTGAGTGCTTGTAGCTAGCTAGCAGTGTGAGAGACTTTGTGTGTGTGCTGTAGTGAATAGCACAACAGACTTTTTGTTACGTTATCAGCACTACCACTTACACATTGTATATTTTCAAATACCAATATTGTGTTTCCAAGATTACATAATTTTTCTCAAAACTCTAATTTTGCATAGATACTTTCTTGTCGTTGCTATTTGGAAGCACCTTCTGTACCGTAAAGAACTTAAATAATTGCATTCATCATAGGATGACACTGATTTTTAAAATACATTTAACTGTGTTGTTGTGTACAACCTGTAAATGAATACCTTGCTGCCCTAGCAGCAGAAATAGGGAATAGCACCTACAGGAATAGTTATTGATTATTTCCAAAACTGCTCCTGCAGTTACTTAGGAGGGTAGAAAATACCTTGTGAAGTGTATATTTAGTCAGTGGATACACACATGTTGTAGTGTTGTAATTAGTTATGAGAGTGCTGTAGTGACCACAGTAACACAGCTTTTACATACATCGTGTCATTGTTCTTGCACTGCATAGATTTTACCTAAATAACTTGTCAGCTTGTTTATTGACTTGACTTCAGTGTCTTTGATTTCTTAGGGAGTAGGGAGTTCTCTTTCCTGTCTGTTCTGGGAAGAAAGTATCACAAGTTCTTGATTGTTTTTGACCCTTTGAAGCACAAATATACCAAAGGCTGTCTTCAGGCAGGCAGATTTGCAAGGCAGTTTTTAAACTACATTGTTTTTAGAAACACATATTTACCCATGCTTGAATTCTTCGTAGTTGAGAGTTAATGCTGTTACTATGTCCAAAAACAAACAAACAAAAAAGGCAAATATTTTGTTTAATGGGAAATAAAAAAAGACTTGACCGTTGTTCTATGTGTTTGAAGGCCCAGAGTTACACCCTTCTTGCAGTGCAAAAGGCTGCATAAGTTGTGTGTGATTTCAAACACTTCTGAAGCCATGTAACTGTGCTCAGGAACGATTTACTAGGACTAGGCATTTAAGAAGTTAGTAAAATGTTTCAGAAAATCTTTTATTGTTTAATTTAAAATCTGTTTCGCAAACCACAGATAGACGTTAAAGCGAGGTGTTCTTCTCAGCTTTTCTGACTGTATCTGCTTGCAAATGGAATAATGACTATACAGCTTCTTACATCTCACTGGTTTCTTGCAGCGATATATGCAGGACAAAAATAATAAGAAATGATACTGTGACACTGAAATTACTTTTGAAGCATTTTAAGCAATCCTTGCTGTCAGGTCAGCAGGCTTGATGTGCTTCACAAATGCAGGCCTGTTCAGTACCAGAAAGGTAGAATTGCTGTATTTGTTCCCTTCACCTTCCTCTCACATCTATGGCTTGATCATCCTGGGCAGAGTTTAACGGAAAGAATTTATCGAAGAATAGATTCTTTTTTGATTGTTTTAAAACAGTCAGTAACTGTTTCAGTATGATTACATTCATCCAGTTTTCTTAATATTTTCATCCTCAGCTGTTACTGTAGGGATGGTTAAATGCACAAATTAGTGCTTTAGGGTTTTTTATGGTTACTTCCTATCAGTATGAATTTGTATGTGTGACTTTATTCAGTGAATTTCTTGAATAATGTAAACATAGGAGACTTGGGTTTCAGTTGTACCCAGTACTGTTTCTTTTCCCTAACAAAGTGGAAAGCACAGTAGTCAACATTTACTCTAAATAAGCCTGGACATTCCATTTCCTGGGGCGTAAATCTGGGCTGGCATTCCAAAAATGATCTGCTTTTTTGTTTGAAAAGAGAGGAATTCCCACACGGGCACGCTGCACGTTCTTACTAAGTTGGCACAACCCGGCAGTGGAAACGAAGGTATTTGTTACATTGCTAGGTGAGTTGTTCTGGAAGCCTTTTGCAAACATTTCCTTCCTAAGGATAGCAGGGAGGTTTTCCCTGCATGTCACCATGCTGCCACTCGATCCAGACCGGCCCTGGCCCAAATTAGAGCTTGGCTGGGCTGCCCCCCAGGTGCTGTGGCCGTGCTTGAGGTGGTGCCAGCGGCGCGGAGGTGCCAGAGCCCGGCGGCTGGGCCGGGGCCAGGCGGGTCAGCTCTTGGCTGGTGCTCTGGGCAAGCTTTGCCAGCAGCCAATTCAGCCTGGAGATGCAACTCACTGAACAGATCCCATAGCTGTGTGTTTTAGAGTTTGTTTAGACATACTGACATTCAAATCAATATTTTATTTAAGCGTTATAGTTGTGTTAAATATGCAATCTTTACAGTTCTGTCATAAAATTCTAATAAATTTATTCATCTGCTCTGGAAATCCTTGCGACTAGCTCATAAATAAACTCCTGAACTTCTGTTAGGGCAAGAAAAAAATGTTATTAGCATAGAAAGGATATAAATATATCCGGATTTGTTGCTGCTGTTCCACAGATACGCAGCAGATAAGAGCCAACTCCCCGTTCTAAATCCAAGGAATTAAGTAATAAATTGGCATTGTTGTGTTAACTGGGCACCAGTTCTAACAAGATTTGCAGCGTATTTCAAAACAAATATAACAACCTAAAGGAAGTGTTCTTAAGATTTTCCAAATCTGAAGTGGAATAATCAGTAAGTGAGGGTTCTTCCAAAGGCCAGTTGGGCGTGACATGACGAAGGACCAGCAAGAGCCGAGGAGATAATCCCTTGACAGCTGACAGATGGGTGACATCCTGGAGAGCTGCAGGCTGCAGCTGTATTATTCCTTTGCATTTAGGCAAAATTGTGAATGTTTATTTAGTGTTTTAAGATCTGAATAATAATCTCATGTGATCACTCTCTTTCTGGCGTTTAAGAACACCTCTTAAAATACAAAGGAAATAAAAAGCTTCACGGTGGAGCAATAAACACCAACACTACTTCTTGCAACCTCTTCCCGCTGTGCTGAAACCTGAGCTCCAGCCTGCTCTCAGGTTGGCCTTTCTGCCAGTGGGGCTTTTGGGAAGGTGTGTGGGGGCACAAGTCAGGACTGCAGCAGGGAGAACAGGTAGGTAGCCTGCAGACATGGGTTCAAATGCAGCTCAGACAAAGCCTGTAGCTACCTGCTCCCTCTGCTTCCTCGCTATAAAACCCTCAGGCTTGGGAAAACGCGCTGCTGCCGTGGGTCAGGAGCCAAGCAGAACAGCATCGATAAATTTGACGTTCGTAATGTTTTCTCAGGAAGTATTTTATCGCTGCCTTTATTAGTAGAAAGCAAATGGGAATTAAAACGATCTCTGTTGAGAGTCTGCATTCATCCAAAAATATGTTGACTGGAGAAAATTCAAATATGATAAAGAAATAACGCAGATCTTTCCTGTACTCTGAACAGATGGCATTACCACAGATGAAAGCCGTAACAGAGAAGGACAGATAAACTCTACAGTACATACAGGGCATGAGTATTTTCTCTCCAGGCCAAGTAGGGCAGTATTTTTAACATTAGAGTAAATTTTTTTTAGACTTCCTATTTATAGTACAGGACAATTTGAAAGGGAAAATTTATACTACAGGAATTAATTGAACTGAAAAATACTGTTTGTTTTCTGAATATTCTTTTTTCTACTTTTTATTTTCATGAAAGGAGGCTATCATCCAGTGAAAATTGGTGATCTTTTCAATGGCCGATATCATGTTATTAGAAAGCTAGGATGGGGACACTTCTCCACAGTCTGGCTATGCTGGGATATGCAGTAAGTAAACTATTTATATCCATTTTTTATTCTGTTTACAGTAACTTTTATTTTGCATGCATGATAAAGCTATGTAAATTTGTGCTATCCTTTTCATAATGCAGAAAAACGTCTGCATTATTATTTTGCCTTTGGTTAAGTCCATCGTTTATAAAACCTCTCAGAATATGTGTAACTGTTTTCTTTGACAAATTAGCTTTGCTTATTGAATTTACATGTTGTCTTGAATGTGTGAGAGTAAGCTAATGTTTTTATTTCTGTTGTATCATTAATGAAAAAATATAGCTCTTCTAAAGACATTAGCGTGAAGGAGATAAAATATTCAATAAATGAGGTCGTTAACACAATGTTGTTAAAAGCTGCTTTTCAGTGCTTTATAGTTTTCTGCCAGAACGCATGAAATTATGAAATATTCTATTTAACATTTCCAAATTTTCAAAATGTGTCTATTTTAGCTCAGAGCATGTTTTGAAAGTGGTTTTATTTTTTATTTTCAAGGGGAAAAAGGTTTGTTGCAATGAAAGTTGTAAAAAGTGCCCAGCATTACACAGAGACAGCCTTGGATGAAATAAAGTTACTCAAATGTGTAAGTATCGCTCACTCAGTAGTGTTCAGTACTAACCATGATAGTAGTAACAAATTAAAAAAATGTAGTGGGATATTGTTTTTAAACTTTCTACATCTTTTTTTCTAAATAGCTAATTTATTATGTTACCATGATTTCTGAAGCTCCAAAACATCGTTTCATATTGAAAGCTAAATAATTAGTATTTTAATGTGAATTCTTTCCTAAAATATCAGTGTTTGCACTCTTGGTTTAGGTTCGTGAAAGTGACCCTAATGATCCCAACAAAGATATGGTTGTACAGCTAATTGATGACTTCAAAATTTCTGGAATGAACGGAATACGTATCCTTTTGAAAATGTTGCAACTTCATTAAAAATGATTTAATGAGATAAGTAATCTCTTAGTTCTGGATATTTTTAATTAGTCTTAGTTTAAAATTGTAGTGTAGAAACATCAGCATGTGTGCAGATGCAGAGTAGTCCAGTGTTTAGTGCACTCACTGGAGTAAAATAGCTTACATTTTTTAAATAATGCAAAATAATAAAAAAAAAAGAAAGACAATCCTGCCATGGTCTACTAGAACTGGAGAATATAAGTTTATTTAGAAATCTTCTACTGAAAAGATTTGTAGAAGGTGAGGCTTACAATAAATATGTATTACCCTTGAGTAGTAAGGAGAAAGAGTCAGTGTCATGAAGAAGCTGATTGCTATTTTCTTCTGAGAATTGTGAGGGCAGGGAGCATCACTTTCTGGTTTACGTGATCCTTTTTTGGCCACATGACCTCTGTTTTTTGGCAACGGTTTTAAAGGCTTTTCTTATGTTTTGAGAGAGGGAGACAAAGTAATATGTATGTCTGAATATTGTTCTTAGGGAAAATCTGGGGTCTATGAATACATTTGACTTTTTAGTTGAACTAAAGGCAATTGTCTTTGCTAACTGTATTAGATGTTTTAGCAGCTTATTATATTACTGTCCTTTCATTTATTGTTACAACTGGTATTTATTTGTGTGATTGTGTCTTGGAGGCCTAATAACAGACCTCATTATTCATGGTATCACACTACTAAACAGAGACAGTTCTTGCTTTAGAGAGCTTAAGACTAAATTGAGTTTGGTGATGTGCCTTCAGTCTTTAGCAAATTAGGTTAAGTTACTCTTCACTAGCTCTAGTTCTTTAGGAGAGGAATCTAGGAGCTGACCTCCAGTAAGTTCGAAAGCCCATTGGAAAGCATCCTTCCAGGGAGAAGTGTGCAAACAGTTTTCATCCTACCCATCTGTTTCTTGACATCAGTTAGCCTTTGGGTTTGTTGTGAGAAAAGTGAGTATAGAGACAAGTATTCTCATTTGTGGAATGGGATTTTAACAGCTTCCCCTTTCTTCCATATTTGTTTCCTGATGATTCACTGGTCAGCTACCTTGGTAGAAAGCTACTTAAGTGTAGGTGAAGTCAGCACAGTCTGCTTTTTTTTGTGGGTTTTATCATATCATCACATTAGCATGAATTAAAAGAAACTATACAGTTGCTAGCAGTCATTTCAAATTGACTATAAACGATTTGTGATCAAAGAAGTTGTTTAACACAATGAGGCAAAGAACCCTGGTTGGGATTTCTCAGTGCTGCTGGGCTGTATAAAATAGGTTGTCATCTATGAGCTGAGATGCTTGCTGAGAAGTACTGCATAAATATCTCTATAGTCTAACTGTGTTCATTAAAAAATAATGTCACCAAAGCACTTCAGCTCTTCAGTTGACAACTGTGCTATTGAAGAATAATTAAAGTTATTTTTAGAAATCAGAGATTTTCGACTTACTGATTTCATCGTAAAACACTAATATGAAACGGGGAATAAGAAAATGTACTCATACTTATGTGAGGAAGTAATTCTTACCTGTTTAAGGGAGCAGTTTCCCAGTATCATTCTTACGTTACTGATGAGATTCACAGGTATGTAAACATCTGTATTAAAGGTAAAAGCTGTTTCTGAGTATGAAGAATAAATTTTGTTAGCGATAGTATATAAAAGCATATCCGAACTCTTTTGGAAATACAGCATGTAGGTTCACAAAGCCAAGAGAGGTCATGTATTAGTGTAACATGGGCTCAGATAACTTCGTGTTAGTGGATTAACACTGGATAGCTGACACTGATTTATTCTGTTTCAGTTTTACCTTAGTAGATCCTTGACTAGGTCTGTCAAAGTCCTAGTCACCAGTGAAAATATGATAGCTAATATCTTCAGCTTTGAGATTTCCTGTAAAACAGTTTGTGCATCCTGAATCACATTACTAGTTTGATCAGAATTTGGTTGCATTGGTTATTTGATCAAGTCCTTTTTTGCTTCTAGGGAAAAAAAATCTTTGGTGTATATCCTTTTGGGAGGGAGGGAAGGATCAAGTAACTGTTTTTAATGTTCTGCTGTT
Organism: Anas acuta; assembly: GCF_963932015.1. Taxonomy (NCBI): domain Eukaryota; kingdom Metazoa; phylum Chordata; class Aves; order Anseriformes; family Anatidae; genus Anas; species Anas acuta. Next base: position 191,039,836 of record NC_088979.1, read on the forward strand.
AGTGGTTTCCATTTAAAAAAAGCCATTGTAGTGCTACAGTGGTGTTACTGAGTTGAAGAGTTTGAGAGAGCAATTTGAGATTTTTTCATGCTGTATTGTTTCTGGCATTCTTTGGGCAAGTCACTAAATATCTGTTCCTTGCTTGTAAATTAAAACAACATACGCTTCATAGAGGTTTGATTATTGATTATGAAATACTTTTAAAAGTTAGACAAAGGAGAGGTTGATGTATCCTTTAGATGGCCAATACCACAAAATGTTGTGGAGCTTGCAAATGGGGAAGCTTGTCAAGAACCAAGTAGCACAGGGCTGTGAGTTTGCAGAGCCACTGCCGTGGCTGTGTGTCTGAAAACAATCACCCTTCTCCTAGGAGCTGTAAGAAGTGTTTATATACATGTAGATTTTAGCAATGTGTGCTATGCTACACTAGACTGATAGTATTTTATTTTTTTTATCTACTTCTACATTTTAAGAAGACTGCAATTGTGATTTTTTTTGAGGAAATAACAATTCCTGAACTTGGGCACTGTAGTGTTTTCAGTAAGTGTAGATTGTTACGTTTATCTGCACTGGATACTCATTAGAGCCTTAATAAATGATTGAGGGAAACATTTTTAATAAGAAACTCAGACAATCACATAATGAAACAAGTGCACGGAGATACAAGTGAGACAATAAAGAAGGAAACATTCCTGACATGATTGTGTATTATGATAATTGTATTAAATTTATCTTCAAAGAATATACAGCATTAATTGAATGCCATAGGGCCTAAATGCTGGCAACCCAGGAGCTAGTGAGATGCATGCAGACATGCTCTGTGTTGTTACCAAAGCTTTATGTCATTTAGTTTAACTAGTCTTTAAACCTCATCAGATTTCTAAATATTCCTGTGCTGTGTTTGTAGGTAAATAGATAGTTAATGCAGGATTCTGGTCAGGAAAGAATGGTTTTTAGTACTTAATGCTGTCAGCTGATAATTGTTATGTTTATTACTCTCACTTTCACTATTCTGCTAAATTTCCCCCTTTCAGATATTCTCCAGACTCCCTTCAAAGAGCATTTCATAAGAGACATGTATGCAGCATGGGCTTCAGCTTTCTTCTTTCTGAAGAACTCTTCGGACACGCTCATCTGTCAGGCACTCGGTGCTGTGGGATGATCCTGGGGCTTGCGAGGCTGGCTTCCTGATAATTGATGCACAGCTTTCCCCACGCTTTTCTTTGTGGACATGCTGGCTTGCAGTTTACATGCTTCAGGTCACAGTAGTGAATCAGACAACTGTCACATTTTGACATATCTTCTCCAAACGCTGAGCCTCCTGCTTGTCTTTTCCCCATCCCACTTGCCTCCCCAGTACTGAGCTTGCCTTGAGTTTGTCAGAATCCTCCTGGTGAAATGCTGGAATCTTTTCCAGGTATACCTCACTCCTCTTTCTTGTGGCTCTCTTTTTCTCTGTCTACTTCTGCCATTCCTCCTCGCATCTTCCTTCTCCGTGTCCTCCCCTTGCTTGCCTCTCAGCTGTTCACTTCCCCACATCCCTTCCTCTTCTGGTTCCTGGCAAGGCATAACAGGCCAGTAAAAACAAGGAATGGCAGGAATGTGCGCTGGAGAGTCTGCAGCAGCAGTGGCCCGAAGGACTGTGGGCGGGTGTCCTAAATTTCATTTAACACTGCAGAGTCTTGCCTTTCAGAAATGTGTGTTGCTGTCTTTCTGTAGCATTGCAACTTCCTCGCGTGGGCTAAGTTAATAAGCCCTGGAGTGCTAACATGCTCTGCTCATCCTCTCTGATGGCTCTGTGCTTTATTAGTGACTTCTTGTCATCGGATGCTTGGATGGTAAAGTAAACCAAACTGTTTCCTCTTGTGAATGGAACTGAGTAGGCTGATTAACATGATTGGGAAATGACTATTCATGATCTCTTCTAATACAGGAGTTGAGGAACATCGAGTGAGAAGAATATATAGCAGCAATCAAAGTGAATCAAAATTCTTCACAAAGTACAAAGCCCAGTCTTAAGGGATTTTATCTTTCAGTCCAACTCCATCTTAGGGATGTAGATTTCAAAATTTCACATAGCTTTATTCATATGGGTTAGGTGCTTGAAAAGGATGTGTTAGACCCATAGGCAAAGTAAGTTTCATTTTTACTCAAGTTAAGACAGTGACATTAAGATCATCACCAAGAAACTGGTTAATGAAAACACTGATAAGTTAGGTAAGATTTCTCCCCTAACAGTGTGGCTCCCTATGAATGGAGAAAGAGAGGATCTAATTTCTATGAGATGTTCCTGCAGAATCCATCAGTTATTTCATTTTCTGTCGTTTGTATTGCATTATTCTGTGCAAGGTTATAGTGTCATGTAGTTCAGATTTCAACATTCTTTACAATTTCCAGTGATGGTAAGGTTATTCCCAGTTTGTGTCTGAGGGTTAAGTCAGTATTGTCAGATTGTATGATTTCTTGCTGGAACATTATGGATGCTAAAACTTGCAATTAACTTGAATATTAGAATATTTTCTGAATAGAAAAATAACTTACCCAGGTGTATTAGGTGTAGAAGCTCTAACTTAAAGGTCCCTGAACCACAAATCACTGGAAATTTCTACATCTTGCTCTGTTCCAATACTCTTCCCTGATTATCTGCTATTGGCAGATAAGATCATGGGTCAAATGAAACTTTCTGGCATTCTATTTAATTTTTTTTTCCATATTGCTGCTTCTGAATTACAAGTTGTCTTTGCACCTAAATTCTTTGATAATTGTCGTTATCCTCTGCAGTTAAAACTGTAGGTGGTTAAGAGATCCAGTCTCTTGCTACTTTGTTGACTTTATCAAGTGTTTTTCAACTGAGCCTAGTCAGAAAGTTATTTAGTGTGGTTCAGTTTTAAAACACTGTTGCTGCAGTCTTCTGTTGTTCAAACCTTCTATTCAAATCACTTAAAGTTTATTAGAAACTAGAGGTAATAGGGCAAATTAGTACTTTGAATTGTTTCAAAGAAAACAAAAATGAATTTTATTTTTTTTTTACATATAGCCATTTCAATGTTCGCCCTAATGCTGTTGTTACATTCAGAAATAACAGACAAGAATTGCATCATTAGAATGTTTTAATTTGGGCACTGTTCTTGTACCTGTTCATATAGAATTGAAATGTAGTACCAAAGCATGTACTGTTTTTTGTTCAGTTTAGGGGGAACTTTTTTCTCACAAGATGTTTTTTGCTTTAGTCAATATGCAAAAATATGTCTGTGGTTCATCTTGTTAACAAGTTTACTTGGAAATTATCCTTAATCAAATCCCAGATGTCTGTATGGTCTTCGAAGTACTTGGACATCATCTCCTAAAATGGATAATCAAGTCCAATTATCAAGGCCTTCCCATCCGTTGTGTAAAAAGTATAATTCGACAGGTAAGATTTGGTAATGTTATAGTTTCTTTAATTTGTTTCTTCCAAAATTGTTAACCGTTTGAGGGTTAGAATGGTGATATTTCAAATGAATTCTTACCAGTGGTATCTGAGATTAGATAATTTTATTGGTAAGGTTTGTAAGAGCCTTTTCCTTGGTAGCTTGCATTTCTCCTTACTGTATTATTTTTATAAAGATATCCCACTGATAAGGCAGTTTCCTGAGATGTTATAGAAAATAAAACGCTGAAACAATGAGTCTTTTTCATAGATGTAGGTGTATTCATATTCAATTGCAGTTTTAGTTAACAAAATCATCAGTATGTCATGCTTCTTAATAAGCTGTTCTGGAAATAAAACATCAGGACATTGGGAAGTAATATATTGTTATAAAACTGAACACAAATTTTCTCTCTGAAAAAAACAGTTCTAAAAGAATCCGTTTTTGAAAACTACCTACATATATTTAAACTCTTGTGGAGTCAAAGGCCTAACCAGATGAAACAGTTCAGAACATTTCACTGGGAGACATTCTTCTAAAACATGTTCTCTTGCAGTAGCTGTGAAAACTGAATTGCTGAGAGGTGATTGTAAGGAGAAATGGTGTCTCAACAAGGCAAAATCGTACATCTCTGTGATTTTATGTATACTGTTAATCCATATGTAGTTAATACCTACCAGTGATCAAAGAAAGATTTTCAGTTTGTCACTTAAGTAATTTGTATTGCCTTTCATCAGCATTACCTCTATTTTGTTAATAAGCTGTCTATTGAAGTAGTTATTTTCTTTGAAAATTTTATTATATGTCATCTGGTGAATATCAGCCTCTCAGCTCTTTAATCAGAATTAGCCAAATGCCTTGCCTGACAAAGCTGTTAGGATGGAGCTGAAATTGTAGGTCCCTTAATTTCTGTACAACCAGGAGGCTCAGATGCTAGAAATAAGGAGTGGTACTAACGCAGGGCTGAACTGAGCTGTGTGCTAAGGAACAGGACTGTGTATTTGTATTAATATGTGCATATAAATATTCACTGCTTCTGCTATACTTTGTATTTTTCTTTGTTTGGAATGTTTTCAGTTTGGTTGCCCCATTGTCCTGGAGTTTGGCCAAAACATGGGAATTTGCAATGTACTTTCTTTATACACTGGCTTGAGCAGCAAAGCCAGGTTTAGGAGCTGCCTCCTGCAGCTCTTACCTCTGTTACAGTGCCTGTTGGCAGGAACAGGAATGGATCCAAGCTGATTCCTTTGTGAAAGGAAGGTGGGAACCTAGCAGAAGAGGACTTTCAGGTGGGGTCTTTGGGGATGGTGACCAGAACCCAGTGAGAAGGGAGATCAGCAAGGAGCTGCCTTAAGGATGGCTTTATGGGGAAGGCTCTCAGTTTTTCCTCAGACTGGGGACCTATGTCGAGTGGCTTTTTACAAATGCATAAAGCACAGGAAAGAATGAGCTGGAGTTAGAAATCCATGTGCAGTTGCAGAGCCATAACCTCACTGGGAGCACAGAGCGATAGTGGGACAGCTCAGACACCTGGAGTGCAGCAACAGGCAGGTAAAGGTGCTTCCAAAAGGATGGGCAAGTACGAGTGGTTGAGCTCGTATGTACTCACATTAGTATGGGCGTAAGCAGCTGAATTAGGGCTCTGTTTTTAGCCCTTCAGGATTCTGTACAGTTTAGGGCTCCAAGTACAAGATGTTGGCTTGCTGAAGTGAGTCCAGTAGAAGGCCACCAAGAGGATCAGGGAGCTGCAGCATAGCATGTATGTGAGGACTTCGGAGAATTAGTTTGTTTAGTTTTAAGAGAAGGCTAAGAAAGGTGAAGACTTTACTGTCTTCAGCAAATAGAAAGAAAACAGAGCCAGACTCCTCGGGGCAGTGCCCAGAGATAGGATGAGGCAAGGCAGGTGAGTTGCAAATAGAGAAATTCTTATTACATATGAGGAGGAAATTACTTGCAGTGAGGGTGGTCAGGCGCTGAAATAGGTCATGGTTTGAAGCCTGCATCGTGGGAAATGGTCAAAAGTGAACTGGATCGGATCTGATTTTTAAATTAGATTCAGCTTTGAAGCAGGTATGGCTGAGATGGAGAGGGTTTCAATAACACCATCTCCTTCCAACTGAAATCGCAAAACTTGTGCCATGCATGTTTTAAAAACGTGTTTATGGAATTTGAATATGAAAATTCAATTATTGCACTGGTGTTCAGGAAAAGAAACCATTTGATTTTAAAAGGTATTGTAGTTCCATGCTATAATGAAAAAGAAATTTTGTATGCTATGAGTTGGAAAATATTTTTGTTCTTTTTTGAGTACTTTTGAGTACTCAGCTGGGACAAAATTAACGTTTATTTTAAAATGCAGCAGAGAGCTGAGTTTCTTAATAAGAAATTTCATTTCAATTTTGAGCAGTTTTTTTCCCCTGAGGCAGAGTTATATGAAATGTCATGCAAGAGATGACCCTATAGAATTGAAAAAGGGCTGGCTGCCACACTTCCTTTTTTTTGCAGTGAAGATGGTTGGCAGTACAGATTTAATTCTGGAATCCTTATTTTGGGTTGTAAAATATATAGCGTCAGTCTATAAAAGGGTCTATAAAAATCTATAAAAGGATCGTGTTCTGAAACAGAAGCTAAAACCAGCATCATGTAATTGATCAATGAAAATTTTCTCTTTTGCTTTGCATCTAGAATACAGTAAATGTGTTAATGTGATGTGGCTCCCTGAACGATAAAGAGAGAGAAGAAAAGTGAATCTTAAATAGACACTGCAGATGATAACAAAGAGTTTCTTGATGTGAAACTAACCATGTGACATTTAGCAGGGAAAATGCACAGTTTTGTAATTCGCATTTCTAATTGTAATAACAGGAGCCGTCCTGTGTTTTCAGAGTCACACTAGCAGTATACATTTATTTACTGGTGTAGTGGTATAACACACTTCCAGATTTTATGATAAAGCAGTCTGATCCACTTTTTAAGCTAGCTAAGATCATTCTTTCTAATTATAAAATTCTAGCAGTATGGTCGTTACGGTAAGTCAAAGAATTGATTGTGATTGTAAAAAATAATGTTTTCTGTTTTACTAAAAGGGAATCTTCAGCCAAAATGAAAGAAAAAGCTGGACCTCTATTACATGAAAGGGGGAAAGACTATCTTTATAAAGTGGGTAGCAGCAAATCTATTCTCACATAATTCCACTTGTGCACATCACGGTGGAACAGATACTTTTCCTTCTGAATGTTCATGGCTTTTCATGTACTGCAGAATCCTTTATTTTGTCCTCAGATATTTGATGGTAATTCCTAAGATGCTCTGTACCATAGCGATGAAGAGAAAAGCCTATTGTAATCAAACTTTATGTTGTTGTTGCTGCTAATGTCTTTTCTAAAGATTGCAGTCACTTAGCCACTAACTGCCTTCTTAGAATAAGCCAATCTTTCCTTAACATTTCTCACTTTGAGAAATACTGCATGTTCTTTTGATTGCTTTGGCAAATACTCCGGCATAGTTTGGATTTGCAGGGAAAAAAATCCAGGTTGTTAAGCAAGCAGCAGTTTCTAGGTATACCTTTGGCAGCGATGCTGAGTCTTGCTCATGCAGTTTTTATAGATAAAGAGCATGATGGAAAGCTTTTCAGGAAGGTTGCTGTTCCAAGCTAGCTCCAGAACAGAGCCAAGCACTTTGAAGTGTTTCTGGGTGTAAACATCATACACATGCCACTGTTTTTCTCTTACCTGAGCTGCCTGGTGTGCTGTCTGGACATACCCGTCTGGAACTAGCTCAGGACTGGGCAGTACTCATACCTTTGTATTCTGTTACTGCTATTTTGAACCAACACACTTTGCTTTTGAAGTTCACCCTAGCTAGTTTGGTCTTAAGGGATCCTGAGAGCAGGGAGGTTAGCATGTGCTGATTTATTTCTGCAATATCTGGAAAGGCAGGCTGTTCCTGTAGCTGAGGCTGGAGGTCTGCTTCCTGCTGCAGAACATTCTTTAAAAATTCAAAGAATTCTTTTACATGGGGTCAGTTAGGTTTCTGGGTTTTTCTTTCTTGCTGATTTTTTTCCTATTTATTTATGGAGCCTATTTTAGCAATAGCTTGGTTTACCCTCTTATCTTATCCTGTACTGATTAATTGCAGTAATTGACTTGTGAAAGAAATTGTGAAAGTCAATTACTTTTTTCAAGGCTTTTATATTATACCTAGGTCTCATCTAAAATACTTTTAAAACCACATAAGCTGTTGTATTTCTGTTCTAGTCAGAATCAGAGACAGCTTCATTGTGTAAAAATTCTTTTTATTTTAGTCCCAGAAGACTTTTTAAAGACTTTGGATATGCAGGTTTAATATGATCGAGCAGAATTTGCCTCCAGAGAATATGAAAGACTAGTGGAAAAATCCATGTAGCAAATACAGGTAGACAAGTCCTTATGTGACATCTTGATCATATTAAAAGCTGAATTACTATTGTACTTCTAAGGAAAGTTATAGTAAACATTTAATCCAAACATTCCCCTTCCTGCTTTTTACAATAATCGATTGTTATTTATTAAGGTTATTCACAACGCAGATTTCAGTTATAGTATATAGTACTTGTGGTGGGTTTTCTGAATAACAGTTTAAATAATAAACTAGTGAGAATCAGCCTTTCTGACTGAGCAGCCTGAATCTGTTTTCCAAGGAAGACCTATTGAGTTTTTTTTCACGTGTGTGCTGATCAACAGAAAAGCACTTGGGAAATAGAAGGTCTGAGAGCAGCTTGTCATCATCAAGACCATTCAGCCAGCCAATATCTAACTTATGGACATCTCTGGAATTGGGTTTATGAGCTAAATAAATTATCCTGGCAGGCCACGCATGGACTGCTGGCAATAGTTCGAACATCTCTTTACTAACAGTAAATACATTTAACTTGCTCTGGCTAATAAAAATAAATTTCCAAAAATTCCTTTTGCAATTAGGTACTTCAAGGTTTAGATTATCTCCACAGCAAGTGCAAGATCATTCATACAGATATTAAGCCAGAAAACATTCTGATGTGCGTGGATGATGCCTATGTTCGTCGAATGGCTGCTGAAGCTACCGAGTGGCAGAAAGCTGGTGCTCCTCCTCCCTCTGGCTCAGCAGGTATGATAGTATGTTTAAATGCAATTCAGTAAATTTGTCTCTATAAATTAATGCCAACAGTTTTATTTAATGAATATTAACGTTGTAAAGAATTGCATCTGAAAATGTACCTCTAGTTCATTCTTATTGATGCTCTGGAAAGCTCAAAAGGAGTGCTTTCTCCTCAGTTTTGTGTGTTCAGGTTTTTGGAGTCCCTGATTTATTGGAACAAAGACTCACTTTGCAACCTTTAATGAGGTTTATCTGCAGTGGAGCTTTGCATTTCTAACGATGGCAATAATTAATAACCTTATCTAACTTACAAGTCTAATTCTGTTAGAATTTCATCAGTGTGCATTTGAAATTACCTACCTTCTAGTTGGCTATAACTTTATTCTCAGAATGCAGTGACAAATATTATGGTCCATTTTTTCATTCTTGATAATAGAATTTTTTGTACCTGACTGAATTTGTGATCAGCTCTTATTCCTAGCTCTCTGTATGTGAAATACTTTGTTAAACTTGCCAAGAACTGTGAAGGGAACAGTATGTTACGTTCAGCTAGGAGAAACCAAAATAAAGGACCTCATAGCCATCGGTAAAGACAAACAAAAAGGAAACGTGGCTTTTCCAGTGATCATTAGTGGCATGGTTGCCATTTATTTGGTAATCCAGCACATCAGCTGCAGGCAGTGGAGAAATAACAACATTTAAAGATCTTTGTAATGTTGTTGGAAAATACATTATAGATTAAAATCATTGAGATATAGTAAAAATACCTTCTATATCAGGAACAATTGCAGTCAAAGACATAATTTTTTCCACTGTAGCCAATTATTTACAGACTTTTAAGATTTCCTAAAGCACTTTCTTTTCAACATCATTTGTTAGACTCTGTCTTTGACTGAATGTGATTTTTTTGTCGAGCTAAAAATGATTGTGCTGTTTCACAGTATTATATGTGTTAGATATGTTGACATGCAAAAATATATCATTAATATATTGTATTGGATTTTACATACTGCGTGATCATATAGCTAAAGGCTGGGTGTTACTTGTGTGGGAAGGAACTTGATTTTGTGCATGTAGCCTGATATTGCTTCCTGGCATTAAAATAAACACGATGTTAAGGAATACATTGATGAATTCTTATCACAGTTTGTTCTTAGCAAATTGCAATTAAATGTATGACTTTCCACACAGGAGCTGAAGATGTGTTTTCTTTACAGCATTTCAAGTATAGGTTCTGCAAAATTGCACTTTTCAGAGAAGTGATGATACTCAAGTGTAAGAATTTTTTTGAAAACATTGCTCTTTCAGGGATGTACAAGCGTTGTTTTTTTCCCCTGAACCTAGCAGCAGGAGCAGAATCTATTAGAGAACTCTCAACTGTCTCCATTTTTCACTTTGCATTTGTTAATTGCCATATGCCTGTGAGTCTGAAGAAGTTTGTGAGTGGTTCTCCTCCCCCGTTCAGTTCCACTTTCTCACTTTTACTTTGCTCCTGTTTCCCTTATTAATTTTGTGTGTGTGTGTGGCTTGTATTCTTTGTGCATTTTTGCAGTCATTACTGTAATCACATCAAACCTAGCTGTTGATGCTATCCACCTCAGACGTGCTTAGGAAGAGGTACACGCTGGAGATGCTTTTTCTGTGGTGTAGAGCTTTTTGCCACAGGCACTTACTCATACTTACAATCCCATCAGTGTACTCCGCTTCAAAAGGCAAGAAATGTTGATATGTGACTTTCCTGTTCAGTGTGACACAGTAGTCATCTGTCTTGAGTCTCCCTGGACTATTTAAAAGCTATCTACACCTGATCAATCAGCTGACTGCAAACATTTCATTTGTGACTACAGTCAGCTAATGTTTTCTGACCACTCTACTGTTTCAGACTTCCCTTTTGGACTTTTGTTAACTTTTATTAACCAGCCTCAACAGAGTGAACAGCAATTAATGCTAGTTCCTTCCAATTCCAGATTCTCTAATGGTGACATCAAATGATTTCAGGCAGGAGGCACTTGTAAAGAGCGTAGGAAAAAAAAAAAAAGCTAAAAATACGATTTCTAATCATTGCCCTATAATTGAGTTCAGAATGTTTTCAAATAATTTCTACAACTTTCTGATTTTATAGAGTTGTTCTTGTAAAAATGTATATTGAAAATTGTTTTTTTTTCTTTCTAGTGAGTACAGCTCCACAACAAAAGCCTGTAAGTATTGATATATAATTTGAATTAACTATCTTATTTTCTGTGTTTCTGGTAGTATTAGTAACTATTAGACTTCTGGTAGCGTCTACCCTTTTTAAAGGCTTCCTTTGAATAAAGCTTTTATGTTTCAGAAAATGTTTTTATTTTAATGTCTTTGGCCTTACCAGTTTTCAGCACATTCCTCTGATGGAAATTCTCATAGACTTACAGTTCTGTAGCTGTGTCAGAGGAAGTTAAGCATTGCCATTTTCATCGCTCATAGAATAATCCAGTCAGTTCAAATCCTGACAGCAATGCATGCATGCACTAAATATCAGGCACTGCAGATAGCTTAAGGACTTCAAGGCCTTAATCAGCCAGGTCTTAAAAGGGAGTTTTTTTTTCATGAGGTTTCAAAGATCTTTTTGTCATACACTTATAACAAGGAACCACTGATAATACAGATGTTTAGTAGTACCTAAGGTCAAACCTGCTTTCTACATCTGTGTGTACAAAACCTGTATATAACTTAAATAGGCATACAACATGTATGAAATTTAGTAGGATCATCAAATTAGCTAATTTTGACTGTAACATAGTTTGTTTTGAAGACAACAGAATTTACAGACAAACCTTTAAGAAAAGAATATTTCTCTTTGTTGCCTGTAGTTTATTTTTGACTTGTATGAGGATTTCTTAGTGGTATCTGAATGATGGATGGAAATTGGATAGAGCTAATTTATCAAGGAGTAAAATTAGAAGTCAGAATTCAATTAAAATATAATAAATTGTTTCAGTCTTAGCTCAGATCTCTCGATAATTTTTTCTTTGTTGTTATACCTGGGGTTGCTAGTCCTTATGTTATATAAAATGTGAAACTTTTCATGATGGCCATCTGTTGTTTGTGATTCATATGTTTTGGACCAGAAAGGAAGAATAAAGCTGCTTTCCTTTTACAGGGAAAAAGCTGAACAGCACAGTGTTCATTTAAAATTCTTTACCATTTTCATTCTCTCTAGGTTTCTCGTATAATTTTTCTCTGCATACTTTCTCTGAGCATTTACCTGCATTGTACAGAGATCATGTATATAGCTTACAGCAGATAAGCATATAAGATATATAATGTATAGCAGATGTGATAGCAGAATATCTTCCACGTACAATCATATCATCTGTTGATCTAGACTAAAGTTTAAAATTGTTGTTCTAGTTGAGATTATAGGAATTTTACAGTGTCATCTTAGATGTATTTTGCTTTTATGTCTAGTAAACAACCATGTAAAAATATTTGTATAGCTATGTAAGATTTTGATAGTTTTTTTTATTTCATGTAACCATGGTTAGACAAAGGTCTAAGTTTTTTCATATATAAAATGGAAAAAAAACAGTATATTTGCTGTATTAATTGACATCCAGTATTTTCAAATAAAAAGTAGTTACACTGCATGTTTTTGGTCTAGAATGCCTTGAGAGGAAGTGTTCAGTTTTTCTTTTTTTAAAATTTTATTTTGTTTTATTAATATTGCAGGTTGGAAAAATATCCAAAAACAAAAAGAAAAAACTGAAGAAAAAACAGAAGAGGCAAGCAGAGCTGTTAGAAAAACGCCTGCAGGAAATAGAAGAACTAGAGCGAGAAGCTGAAAGGAAAAAAATAGAAGAAAACGTAACCTCAGCTGTACCATCAAATGAGCAAGAAGATGAGTACCACCCAGAGGTGAAACTAAAAACAGCTGATCTAGAAGAGGTTGTAGATGAAGAACCTGGAAATGATGATGGTTAGTGTCAGCTGCTTTTATTGATCTAGAATTTACTGTTTCAGAGGGGAAAGTAATTGCAGTATTGCATCTAACGCATTGAACAGAGTTGCCAAACACAAATTCTTGTTTAATATTTGTGGTTTGGAGCATAATTGTTAGGGTTTAACTCGTTTTCTAGCTCCTGTGTTTTTTTGTCAGCTCTTTACAGTTCTGACAGAGATGTAATACTGTCTTTTTTTTGGGTCTGTTTATACTGTGAATTTTCCTGCCTCTGTGATGAATCCCTGTTTGACGTTGACAGAGTTGTAAATTTGTAGTGCTTGCTTTTAAAACCACTTATCTTCCATTCATAACGTTCTTCTCTTCTGAATTGTTCCCTTGGTTATACTATCCTGAACCACTTCACATTGTTCTTTTTTGTTTGTTTTCCAGCAGCCCTATTAGATCCTTCTCTTGCCTTTAATTTAGATTTTAAACTCTTTGCATGTTCCAGTGATATTTAGAGTTGCCTTGTGTGCTATGTTAGAAGTCAAGTACTTCCTGAAGAGTTAAAAGTTAGGAATGCCTAATTTCAAAATGATGTGTGGATATGTGATCTAAGATGTTGCTCACTAAAATTTTTCAGGTGAGGCAGAAGATCAGGATGAAAAAGAAGACACAGAGAAAGAAAACACTGAAAAAGATGACGATGTTGAGCAGGAACTTGTCAACAATGACCCTACAGACCCTAAGTGGATAGAATCCCCCAAAACAAATGGCCATATTGTCAATGGCCCTTTCCTATTGGAACAACAGATTGAAGATGAAGACGAGGAAGAGGAAGAATGTCCAAATCCAGAGGAGTATAATCTTGATGAGCCAAATGCAAAAAGTGATTACTCTTATAGCAGCTCCTATGAACAGTTTAATGGTGAATTGCCAAATGGACGTCATAAAATTCCTGAGTCACAGTTCTCTGAATTTTCAGCTTCAGTGTTCTCTGGGGCTCTAGAGTCTGTAGCTTGTGGTTCTGCTGTTTCTGAAGGATCTACTGTAACTGAAAGAGAGGAGAGCAGCCCATCTCACGACAGGAGCAGAACAGTTTCAGCTTCAAGCACTGGAGATCTGCCTAAAAGTAAGTTTTCCTTGGTGGCATATACTGGGCCTGAAGTCTTTTGGATCTGTAGGTTATGTCTGATTGTAGAATGAGTAACGGAAATGGAAAAAGCCTTATGTAAATGTTTTATCTCTGTTCAGTGAAGTTTGTATGCAAAATTTTATTCTTTTTTAAGTGTAAAATCCAGTACCATGCCTTACAGGTAGAGCATCACATACTTCTTTCAGTAGTGTGAAAGCACCTTTCAGTAACAAAGGGAGGACTCTGTCACACCATTTCCCTTATTTTGATGGAAGAGTAGATCTGGAACTTCTCTGTGATGTTGTCTTTTCTTTACCTACAGCTGAAGTGTTTTGAACGTTTTTAGTTTCTGGGATAGTGCCAAACTTACTAATGTCCTGGCCTGCTCCCTGCTTGACTCTGAAGAGTACCCATTGAGAAGATGGTGCCCATGATGCCAGCCTCTGCAGTCAGAAGTGTGTGCAGGCTGCTCCCAAATATTTGCTTTCCTAGGCACTGCTCACACCTGGTCAGAAAGTGGGATATGGGGTCAGATCAGCCATAGCTAGGACTGGATCACAGCTGGAGCCCACTACAGGAAACCCTTTTTTCATTGATGACTAATTTAATCATCTTGGCTTTGTCTAACTCTGAACATTCTGGTCATTGAATATTACATCATTACATTGAATGTCCAGTCCAAATGATCATTATTTTAAATTTAGAGTTTCATCTTAGAAGACTTCTGGCAAAAAAAAAAAAAGAAAAGAAAAAAAAAAAGGCAGTGCTGATGTCTAAAAATGAGGAGGAGACTTTTATGTTATTTTGGTCCCAAAGAATTTTGGTGAATTTTGGCCTCCTGGGAACAAGTTTCAAGGAAAATAAACTCTGTTAGTTTTGAATGACTTTAAGAAATAAATAATAATAATAAAAAAAAAGTAGAAAAAAGTTTGGGTGGAATTGATGAAAGACTTTTGCCTAGTACCATGGGCTTTGATTACTTAAAAAAAAAAAAAAAAAAAAGTAGGGGGGGGAGGCAAGTGAGTGTTATAGAAAGGCAGTGATTAAGTTATGAAAAATCTCTAATAGTCTCCTCAAAGGCAGTGGCTCAGCTGTAAGCATACTTTACATAAATTGGATGCTTTTTTGTGCATTCTGATCCAGGAGCTTGATAGACACAGCTTGGAACACAGCACAAAAGCACTCTTGATCAATTTAAATAAATCTGCAGTCTTAAATTTTAAAAGCAAAGCAAAACTGTTTTTTTTCTGCTGTAGAACTTGTTTTTAAGGGTAGTAGATCAGTTACTGTGGGTGAATTATGTGCACTGAGCAGTAGGAAAGAGAGAAGGAAGATGTTTGTCAGTAAGCATTATTCACACAGCTTAAGGCCAGAGGTGATTGTGAGATGATTTAACATGGCTCCTTTTTTATAACAAGGCAATAATGCACCTATCTAGTAAGCTCCAAAAGCTTTGTTTGGCTTAAAACATATTTTGGAAAAAAAATAAAAATAAAAATAATGCTATTGATTTGGGCAAATTAAAGGATTAAAAAAAACTATGTTTGAAATTTTAGAAGAACTGTAACTAATTTGGATTTCTCCAGCTGTGGCTTTTAGCTTGTTCTATCTTTTCTCAGTGATATTCAAAAGTTCTTCAAAATACACTATTTTCATTCATTAATAGTTCTTTCCGGTTTAAGACAGTTCTCAAGCTTTTTGGTAAATCTAAATGAGATTTATTTATTTATTTTTTTTGTCTGTGTAAGACATGTTGCCAACCCTCAACTCATGATGGCTTTTCTGTATTCAGCTTGGGTTCGGACATTTACATTTTGGCCACCAAAACTGCTCAAATCCAAAACTTTTGTCTATAAATCCTGTTTATAGAAGACATGGATGGTGAAATCTTGGTTTCTGTGCAAAGAGCTGGATTTTTGCCATTGAATTAAATGGCTCCAGAGTATTACCCCTTAGGCTTTATTTATAGTGTCAGTGACTAAATGATAAATATATGGGTTTCAACTTCAATAAAGAAAATACTGAGAGACTAAATCTGTAAGCGGATAGAAGAAAATGAGATAGCTCAGGAGATCGCCAAGCCTGCGTGAACATTGTCCCAGATGAAGTTACTAAATTTAAACAGAGCTGTATGCAGCAGTACAGCAGAGTGTATTTCCTCGTTTAAGACTCCAGAAGAGCATTTCACATGGTTTATTTTACAGTCTGATTAAATCAGGTAATCTGTAGGTAGGTAAGAAACATGAAATGAAATGCAGTTGGGTAGAGCTGAATTTCTGCAGGAGGTCAAGACTCGGGCTAATAAATCCTCCAGTCCCCGTTCCCCCTAAAGGCTCCTAGATGCTCGGTAGCCTCTTCATGCTGCTGGCAGTGCATGGGCAGGAAGCCTCTACTGCTGTTTTCCTGGGGTGCTGTGTAAAATCCTCCTGCTTCCCCAAAGCAAAGCTGCTATTGTCATCACAGGAGCAGCTTATCTCCCCAGCTGGAGAACCAAACCCACTTCATTCCTCCGTGATCTTATCTCGTCAGGAGCAGTTTACGGGCCTTGTGAGCAAAGGAAGGAGAGATCAGTAAATGCAGCCATAGCTCACTTCTTTCTCAGAAGGAGGATAAGCTTGATGTTACTAATCTTAACAGCACTCGTGGCTTTAAACAGTAATAAAAATGATGAAGGTACTTTTTCAGTATATTTTTAGTACCCTTTTCTGGTACGGACACAGACTGTTTGCTCCTCTCCATGTAGCTATTGCTATACATTCTTAAATAGCATGGCCTCATCTTAATTTCTTCAGGATAGTTGCCTCATTCAGCACAGACAGATTTGCATTCAGTGGCTGAACAACTATTTTTTTCAAATTTTTATCTTTTTTCATCTTTTTTTTTTTTTAATTTACACGGTGTGACCAAATGCTCTCAGGACAAATTTATCAATTTCCTCATGACTTCACTCCTTGTTGCAGTGCTTGAATGTTTACTAAGTATATTGTGTGGTGTGACTGTGAGCAGAGGAGGTGATATTTCTCAGCTTTACGGAACTAGGACACACAGAAGTGAAAATTAGAAATGCTCACAAAGTTTGCGCTCAGGTTGAGCTCCATAGGACACTTCTTGAGAGTACTTGCTAAGAAGTACGCTCCTTTTGACTTCAGTCAGCTGTGAATGATCAGCATTTGTCAAAATCAGAATGCAAGGTCTCATTCATCTCTCACAAAATACGGGACGCTAACTCACTGAGTTCAGGAGAAAAACATGAAGGTGGAGGCACTTGCCTGTTACCTTTTTCCAGTCTCTGTTAAGGGAGGTTGAAGAATGCTTTTTTCTAATGCCATACTCAGATATCTTACTAACAAGGCATTTTTTTCCCTTTATTCTCCTGCTTTACTTACTGCAATACTTCACCTTCAGTAAGGGGTATGGGAAGGATTTACTCAGCAATATCTTCTTTTTCTTCAGGGCTACTGAGCTGAGAAAGGTCTTGTTAGTTGTTGAATAATGCATGTGATTGTGCTTAAAAAAAACATACTGCTATGCAGCATGCTCTTAAGGGAAGACTTCAGGTTAAGATTACTAATTCCTGACTTTTAAGTGCTGGAATGCAGCCTTAATATTCTCTATTCTTATATTTATATTATCATTATGCCCTATGTTGGTGCCTTTTTTTGAACTAATTTTGGACTCCATTCCAGCTACTTTAGAGGACTGTTTTCTTGACATCACTGCCCCTCCTACCATTCAGTCCTGCCATCTTCTTTTCCATCCAGACATTATTCTCCCTGATTGCCCATTCAGATTTTTGTCCCAGTAGCTCAAGATCTTCGTCTGATTCCAGTCACACCTAACTCACACTGTTAGACTTCCTTCTCCTTTCTCTCCTTGTCTCACCTGTAGTGTATTTTCTTCTTCCAATTCTTACACCAGTTTAAGTGATCATTGTACTGGATCCCCAGATCCCTTTCTTATTTAGTAGATCTTTTACATCTTACCTCCAGTTTCTTATGTAGCTTTTGATGAAGCAGCTGAGATAATTCCTCTGCTGCTGCCTCATTTGTGATCCCTGGTTCTCTCCTCCACATTCAAATCAACCTGCTTGCTTTCCCATGCAATTTAGGAGCCAGTGAATGGTCGTATGCCAAAACAAACAAAAAATCAGCAGTCCTGCACTGTCAGGACCCTGATGTGTGCTAGGGTCTCCGTGTTCCAGGAACCTATAAAGGCTCCTATAAACTGATTACAGTTCTGCCATTTCACTTTAAGTTGTGTTTAATGCAAACAGATCCTTCAGAGAACTTTGATTCAACGCTGAATGATCTGTGAAACGGATGACTGAAATTATACAGCTTATATGTATATATTATATTAATGGCTCTGAAATTATCCAGAATTTACTAATTCTTTTTCCCAATGGGGCAAATTAAAACAAACAAAAAGAGGCAGACTGTATGTGCCTTAGTTGAGAATGGAAGTACTGGATTTACTCTCTCAACCAAACTGTTCTAAGAATGTATCTTTCATGTGGAGTTCTTGGAGTTTGAGTTTTAGCATTTCTGTTAGCGAAACATATGCACCATTTTTGCTTGGGAGCTCCTTCAGGTATTTTCAGAAACGCAAACAATTTGCACTGGAAATGCGTAAGGATATTTAGAAATCAAGGTAAGAAATACTGTTTGCATTGCTTTAATTTCTCATAACATTAATCAAATGATTGTGATGTCTTCAAGGTATTACAAAACTGGATCAAGTGTCAAGGCAAGATTGCTTATGGAGAATGAAAAGTATGTTCTAAAAACTAACTGGTTTGCATTTTGCTTGTGTTAGCAAAAACTCGTGCTGCTGACTTACTGGTGAATCCACTGGACCCAAGAAATGCAGATAAAATTAGAGTTAAAATTGCTGACCTGGGGAATGCCTGCTGGGTGGTAAGTATCAGGTCAGCTCTAGAGCCTTCCTACTTAGAACAAGCCTTTTTATTGCTCATTTTTCCTGTTAATGTGGTTCTTTCTGTTTTAGCATAAACACTTCACAGAAGACATCCAGACAAGACAATATAGATCCATAGAAGTTTTAATAGGAGCAGGTTACAGTACACCTGCTGATATCTGGAGTACCGCGTGTATGGTAAGAACAACACAATACGTATTCTAAAACCTCCTAAAAACCGTCGTTTATTTAGTGAGCGATCCTGATGAGGATGGTTCTGACATTTTGACACAAATATAATACCATAAATTACGTACTGTCAGATAGCTACTGATGATTGTTCCCCTTTATTTCAGTATTTTAAGCATTCTTAATCAACAGGAAATACTTTGGAGGAGGTTTCTAATTTTCATTTGATGCATCTTAAACCTGCAGTCCAAAATAAGCAAGTTTGAAGGAAAATACAGGTATATTTTAAATGTCAAAATCTAATTGAAATTGTACGACTGCATGTTTCCTTCCTGTTTTAGAATCTGTGCAACCCTTTGCTGTGTTTCCATTCCTTTTTATTACATAAAGTAGCAAAACACTGAAATAATTTAAATTCTTGCCACCTTCAGTGAAAACATTCATCAGATTTGGTTTCCAAATCACAGCTTTAGATTCTGAACTTGAAGAGAAAGAATTTAATTTATTAGTAAAATATATGGTAATGTTCTGTAGAATTAGTTTTAACACACAGTAAAACTGAAATAATATATCTTTATAGAGAGTAGGAAAAATGAAAATAACTTTTTGATACATTGATTCTGTTTGCAGTCTCGCTTTGAGGACAAGCTACATGCATTTTCTCATTAAAGATAGTTTTGGAAATACATTTAGAAATACCTTTGTCTATTTTAAAAGTGAAAACTTATTCAAATCTTTATATTTTACAAATACATGTCTGAAAAGAGTAAGTGTGTGAAGAGGAGGAGAACACTTAAATACTAGACACAGTTTGCAGGCGTGGGTGATGAGAAGAATTGCAGAACTGAGAGGGAGAGGAGGAGGATTGAAAGGAACATAAAATCCTACAGATATTATAAGCTCAGCAAGCCATGTGTTGGAAGTAACTAACCCATAAGTAAATTTGCAAGTATGCTTTCTCTGGAGTTTAATACTAGTTTTTGCTTTAGTACACAGAAAAGAACATCCATTTCTAAATTTACTCTTCAATTATGAGGCAAAATGTTGAATTTTTCGATTACATTGAAAATGAAGCATTGAAAATTTTCCACAGTTTTGATCCTGAATTCTGTGAACTCTTTAATGGGTCTTCTCTTAGCTATCTGTAATATTACTGTAGGGACTTATCATTCCTTTTACCTGATATTCTGTTTACCTTAATTCAACCCGATTCCTTGTTATGGTGTTGAATACTCTGTATTCGTCCTTCAAGGTTGTACTGATTCAACCCGCATCCTGCTAACTGATACTTGGTGGGAGTTGTAAATGACTTTCTTGTTCCTTTTAAATAGAAAAGAGATCTTTGGAAGGACGTTAGCTACTGACATGATCTGTGAGTTCTTATCACACATTGTAAGAACTTTTATCCGATTTTAAATAGTTGTAGTGACTGGATGAGTGTTGAGAAACTGTACTGTACAAGAGGAAATGAACGTGTGAGCAAATACTGGGCTGTTTCACTCTGTGACAGTCATCCTGCCCCTTACACATGAATTCTTTTTCATGTTGGGTAGGCTGTATTGCTTTCTTCATGTGAGTCCTTTCTTAAATTGACAAAAACAAAATCTAAAGAATCGCTGCCACTTGGGGTATCTTAGTTCAGATTCACAGTTACGTATGGAATTTCATTATTTTTGTAAGAAAAATACAATTCTACTTATTTCATATGTAAACTTTAAAGACAGTAAAGCACTTGAGGCAGAAACACTAGAATTCTCTTCCATCTTCTGCCTCAGACTTTGTATTTTTGCTCTTAAAAATACTGCAGAAACTTTACAGTCTTACAGCACTGCCACATGATAGTTGAATTCAGTTATCTTCGCTGTACAAGTGCAGTCATGCAGAAGATAGAAATCAGTGCCTTAAGCTTCCTCACCCCAGAAATTCATAGTTTGAAAACTCCTTGGGATCTGCTTTTATTCCGGAGCGGTTAGGAAATGGGTCAGAGCAGCGTAAGTGCTCGTCCTGAATCAGAGGGAATACAGCTTGGAGGTAGGTACTAACCCAACACCTTAACTGTCTGTTTGCAGAGGACTTTTAATGCGTTGAAATGTTAAAACGTGCAGAAACGTGACTGATGTAGAACTGCAAACTCCCAATTAACTTATTTAGGCCATTTTTAGAAATCATGATTTGATTATCTCCAGTTGCTGTAGTATCGAAGAACAGTGAAGTTCTGAAGCATTTTAATGCCACGAGAGTCCCACTTGCTTCCTCAAGTCTGGATTCTTTGTTGTGCCTAGGTGTTCTTCACAAAACGTCCTCCTAGGTTACTTTGCCCTTGTTTCCTTATTTAATTCTGTAGTGTTTACTTTTAGCTCTGTTTTCAAAGGGACTGTCTGCTGGAGCTGAAGGTGGTAGTTATTTTGCTCTGACGGGCTGAAAATGTGGCTCAGGTATTCTGTTAGCTGTGCTGTCTAAGACTTCAAATTTAATGGAGAGGAAGGTGATTTTCCACCTCTTTGAAATGTTGCTTTGCTTGTATGACAGGTCCAATGTTATTAAGGGCATTTTGGAAGCTGTGCTGTGCAAAATGAGTGGTCCAGCAGCATTGCCATTACTTTTTTCTTCATGCTATTCCATGCCTCCTTACTTTGCCCAGTGTGATACCACCAGGCAGATGGGTGTCATACCAGCTCACCCATGTGCTACCTGCGTATGGTAGTTCTCATTCACTGTTTGAAAATAAATAAATAAATAAATAAAAAGAGGGTTGTCTGCTAAGGGCTAGCTATATCTTAATAAGTGACTAAATCTGAGGTAGTGTTCAGGGTAAGTAACTAATTCCCCTGATCGTATCCATGTTTGTGACTGGTATTTAGCATCTGTTCTGGAAAGGTGACATTCGGCTTTGCTCTGGGAGCTGTGACATAATTACAGGTTTGGTCTTCCCTTCTGATAATGATTTTGATTTTGGCTAAGCTTTCTTGTCTCAATTTATCTACTGAAAGACAGTGCACATCTTGCAAAAGTCCGTGCCTAATCTGAATGATGTGAATTGACACGAGTGCAAAGTATGGCGAGGTGGTATCTGAGCAAAGATGAGACACACTGGGCTTTTAAAACAGGTGCTTGTGACTTTGAATTGTTGGGCATGCTCTCTGAACCTGATCTGGAAGAGAGTTTAAAATATTTTAATCTCATGAAGATGGAATCGCATGCTGAAATGTATCTTGTAGTGTATCCAGGACCCTCAGTCAGAGATTTCTGAGCAGTGTTCTTCACAGAGGCTGGTCTAGGTGAGATTTCACTGCTCTGTGTAGCTCCTGCTGCCAGCAGACCTCCTGCTTCACAGGAGTGCAGTGTTCAGGTACGACCACATGGCTGCCAAACCCTCCCGAAAGAGCTGGGTCCTACATGGCCCAGAACACTGCTTAGCAGTATAATGCATGCATAAAGACTGCTCAGCTTGCAAAATAGAAGGGGATTTTCCGTCTGTTATATATCCACTGCTGGGTCAGATATTTCTAAATCCATTTAAAAAAATAAAAATGGGCCTTTCTTTGAATTAATTTAGGGTCCGTAGGGTTTCTATGTCAGTAGCTGACCCCTGTATATGTTCATTAGGCACCTCGATCTTTTTGTGTCTCCTGGTTTGTAGGTTTTGTGGAGGACTACCTGGAGTGCATGGGGCCAGGCTTCACCTAGCAACTGAACTTGGTCTTGTGCTTTATCACTCTCCATTTGAGCCCAAGGCCTTTCATTGCCTGTTGCTTGCTAAGGAAATAATCTTGCTCGTTGGGAATAGCACTGACCAGGCAAGTAGTGGAGCTGCTGCTTGTGTCTGTGGCATTAAGTGTTGCTGTCAGGCATTGTCGTGGTGTATCACGACAGCAGCAAGCTCTTTTTCCACAATACCATTCATCAGCAGTTTTACTTGACCTTGAGTATTGAGAATGGAGGTGATGGTGATGTTTTTTACAAAGCAAATGGTGATGCCCTGAGCAGGCAAAGCATCTGTGTCCACGTGTGCACAGCGACTTGCAGAGTCCTCCCCTTACGAACCTGGCTTTGAGGACGTGCTGTGTTGTGTCTGCACAAAGTGCTCGCATTAGCTGGGCTGTGCCAGTGCGGGTTGGCTTCATCTAGCCAGCAGCCCCGTGTGTTTGATGCAGCTTCCTCGGAGAGAACAGTCACGTTGTGTTTATATTATGCTCAGTACAAAGTAGTCAGAGATTCTGATCAGGATTAATTGTGCTGGAAGTCTGCACAAACAGAGTCATGTAAGGACTCTACCCAAATAGCTTGTAATGTAACTGAACAGGGTAAAAGATGGAGAAGTAACTCGGTGCTAAAAACCTTACAGCTCCTTTCTTGTGGTGTTATCTCAGTGAATAAGGAGCATTGTAAGCCAGGAGCCTGTGGGCTGAAACTTCTAATTTTAGATGATTCAGCATGGCTCAGTTCTTGTGCCCCACACAGGATAAGTACCTCTTTGAATCAGATTTAGAGGGTGAAAGGGGGTATTCTCAGGCCAGTACCAGTCCTCTGCTCAGGTAATCTGAATTTTAAGGTTGTAAAGGGGGCAGGGGAAGATAGCAGGGCGAAAACAGGATGAACCATGTCTTTGGAGGCTTATAGTCACTGCATGCATGGTGTGTTGTGGAGCTGATGAAAGACATTAAATGCCAGTGGGGTTTTCCAGACTGTGACAGAGGAGTTTGGGAGTTTGCTTGTTCTCTGATGAGCAAAAAATGCAACAAAGTGCAACTTCGTTTTTTTTCCAGACTTTTAGGGACTTTAGCATGAGTAATTTTTGTGATCATTTGCTGCACATTTACATATTTTGCTAAGGAAATTACACAGTGCCCTTTTTTTTTTTTTCTTTCAACAACGTGGCCAGTTCAAGTGGGATTATCTATTGCTCTCATGCAAAGCTGACACTGGAAATCTCTCTTCACAGTTAGTGAAGTCTATAAAATGCTCTGTTCCCTTGCTGTACTAAACCCTACTTTAATTATACCAACAGGGAGGTACATTTATCTCTCTTTTTTTTTTCTTTTCGTTTTAACCCAAAAAAAGAAGCAGATCTGGATCCAGCAGTGCCTTTGACAGGACTGAAACCACCCTTGATCATTTGACTTTATCAGGCTGCATTTCCTCTTTTGCAGTGCTGAGGGAGTCTCTTTCTGTGGAGCACAAACTGAGCAGGCACCGGGTGATTTAGCAGTTCCTAAATCTCCAAACCCAGGGAACACAGTGCCCCGCTGCTGCGGCAGGAAATGCTGGCGAGGTTAGGGAGTTAACACGGGTCGAGCACATCTCTTTGTGCTGCTCCTGGAAATGACTGCAAACTCCACGATTCCACCTTCTTTATGCTCTTTGGATCAGAGACAGGAAAAGCACCTGAAACGATGAGTCTCGTCATCTGACTCGTGTTGGTGATTAGGTACGGTCCTGTTTTAGCTGCGGGGAGGAGATGACTCTATCACAAGCTAGGACATCAACAAGACAATATTTTTTTAGCACATATCAGAGGTGGCTTTTGTGGTTGTGATTCCTGAAATACCTTTTTGTAATGAGAACTCGCTAATACATCATAGCTGTAGACTGTCAGGAAGTCCGAGAAGGAGAAATTGTACTTGGTGTTTTTTGTACTCAAAGAGAATAGGAATGATTAAGGAGATATCACCTTTGTATTGCTGATATTGGGTGAGAGGAAAAAGGAGGCAAGCAAACAGCTTTCATAGTAAGGGAGAAGGCTGGTACAGCTTGGGGAACCAGGCAAGCAAGCTCACAGTGGTGGGTTTTATTCATTTATTAATTTATTTTTATTACGAGTCGTTCATTCCGTTCATATGAGACAACTCGGAAGGGCAAAAGGAAGAACGAGAGAGTGCAGTAACTTCTGTTAAATGTGCATATAAGTGCTTGTTGCTCAGCCCCCAATTTAATTCTTTGCATAACCTCCTCTAACGAGGAGCAGGGAGGTGACTCCTTAACTATTGTTCGTGTTGCCAGTGGGATTAAACAGCTGTGTCCCCGTAGGACCGTGAGTATCGTTGTGCTGGTACGTGCGAGTGGCACACCACCGAAGGTGTGATGGCAAAGCCTCAGTCTGCTCAGAAGCAGCATTTTGAGGGAAAATGGAAAATCAAAAATCTGCTTGGGAGAGAAGAAAAACTTCAAGTCACCGTGCACATATTTTTCAGTAGGCAGATAGAGCACAAAATGCTGTTATTAATCACTGTGCACCCTTTTGCTTTGAAGGTGGTGGGTGGACAACCTGAAACATTCAGAAGTAAATGAATTTCCAAAGAAATTGACTTTTCAAGGCAACGCTCAGCATTTGCATGATTCTGAGCTCGGGGTATAGCAAATAATAGAAAGCTGTTCCCTTTCCAAGCATCCCATGTGTGTCTGACCTTTCTTTCCAAGCAGCAACCGTGCAAAATCCCCTTTATATTCCTTCCATTGCCTGGATCGTTAGAGTAAGATGTTCATGGGAGAACAACCTGTTACCCGGTGTGCCTCTCTCTGAAAGCTTCTTGCTCTTCTTTTCATGCCCACACTTACCTGCAGAACAGTGTGCTTAAAACCAAGTCTATTTTTAAAGCGGTTACAATTTGCTCATTCACAGCTCTTCATTTCAGCTGGGCTGGAGAAACTCTGGCCAAGAGCTGGATCTCGTCTGTCAGAATAATAATCCCGGCCTCTAGTTTGTTGTCCTTTTTCAGCTGGGGCTTTGTACGAGGAATTCAGGGAGCCTGATGAAGGCCAAGCAAATTATTCTTCTCCCAGACATCTCTCCCTAGGCACGCAGCCATTTCCAATCACCGGGCTGAGCACACAGCTGCCGTGCAGTGAGCAGGCAGCTCTTTCCAATGGTGTGATCAGACACAGGTCCACAATGCGTGCTGGCGGTGCCAACAGCTCCGCATTGTGCTAGGTTCGTGCACAGCCACATGGCGGGGAGGGAACTGTGGCCTCTCCAGAGCCTACAAACGCAGCGGGGTGACCATTTATCTGCAACGTTCTCCATCTGTAGCTGGTGAAAAACAGTCTAGACTGTTTTTCTGTGATAGCCTCCGAGAAGTGCTAAGTAGCGATTGCCAAGGCAGGCGGTAAGGACGGATGCTTGCCTTGGGCTCCTGTGCCATATGGTGAGCGTGCTGCATCTCGCTTGGTATCTCCATGTAATAACCGGGACGCCGATTTCTGGGGAGGCAAATGTCAACATTAAGAAAGATAAGATGATCATTCAGAGTTTCGTTCAAAAAAATTGTGTTCTAAAAAAAATATTTCCAAAGGGAAAGAAATTACATAAATATGGCTAACCTGCACTTGCAGCGCTGGAGAAATAACAGACGTATTTTGGCTGGAAGGCATCTGTAGAGGTCCTGTAGCCTTGTCTACCTCCTGCTTGTACCAGGGGTGGCGTCAGGGCTGGATCAGGTTGCTCAGGGCCTCACCCAGCTGCGTCACACACCTCTCAAGATGGCTTTAATGCAGCCTTTAGAAGCCTGTCCTGGTGCTCAGCCCGTCTCTGAAGGATTTTTTCCTCATATCAGGTTGGAATTTCCCGTGTTGTCACCCGTGTCCATTCCCTGTTGTTCTTTCACGGTTCCCTCCTGAGAACGGTGAACCTCGATCTTCTCTGTTCCTGCCTTTTAGGTAGTGGGGTACAGCAACTAAATCCTTCTCCTCGCACAACCCCAGCGCCCCCAGCCCCTCCTCCTGCCTCCTGGGCTCTGCCCCGTGCCCTCCCAGAGCTCCTCCGTGCTGCTCTGGTGTGCTTGCTGCTTGTGCTTCTCTGTGAGCTGTTACAGGTTTTCCAATTTAATCTTTTTAACTCCACACAGACGTTTTGAGCTATTAATACTTCATTCTGGGGAGGGACAGAAGCTCTGTTCTTCTGCAGTGTACCTTTGTGGCTGAATCCATCTCCATTTCCTTTGTTCTTCAGGAATCTGTGTTAAACAGAGATGAGTTCCTTAGTGGCAGGAATCAGCCCCTTCAGCAAGTGCTCTCCTAAGACAGCTGACCCAGCTTTTTCAGTGAATGTATTCCCATTAGATAAGGAGGGGACTCCTGTGGCTTCTCAGTCTCCTCTCCAGAGAGCAACGATGTTCTCTGGGTTGTGTTCTCCACGGATAGCTTCTGGCTGCCCTAACATTTTATTCAGTTTAAATACCTGGTAATAATTTATGAAGTCTCAGATTTTTTTTAAGCTGTAAAGTAAAAAGTCTCAAACTCAGAGTAGAAGAAGAAGGAAGGTAAACGACTGTGTGTGAGTGCTTGGTGACTTCAGAAATGCCCGTCTGTAGGATCAACAAAGATGCCAGCAAAGGGCATTGTGGCTTTGTCAGCTGCTGTGTGATCGGGGCGAGTTGGTCTGGCGATAGCCCACTTGGATCACTCTGCAGTTCACAGCTGAAGAAGTCGAGTGCCCATAAACAGGTGAAAGGTACAGGTGATTGAGCAGCTCCACGGTACAAATGGGAACAGAAAAGTGTGTGTTTAGATTCTATAAATCTTGTAATATTTGTAACATTTTATAGTAAATGTTCTGACAGTGACATTCCTTCCCTGTGCCATCTCTGCCTGATTTTTGGAATGATTTTGCGGCTCAGATGCTTTTCCCTGCTCTTGGAGGTGGAAAGCAGTTTGCTTACACCACCTGGAAAAAATTAGGTTCCTGGGGCTGCTTGGGTAATGGGTGATCCCGAGCGGAAAGGGAATCGGTTGACAAATCAGGCTGGATGCCAAATCAGGCTGGATGCATCCATGCTCGTACATGAGTCTGGGCTCCCATCATTATTTCGGTACTTGAGGCTTTCAGTACACATCACGCCTGTAGGGTTAGCATCCCGTGGAAGTATTGCAGTAACCTGAATGGATCAATCATCCCTCTGCCTGACCCGATTTCCTTCATCAATGGGAGTCCCGGTGTTTTACCCCATGACTGCAGTGTTTACTTTGGGTTCAACAAAAACACCTTTGGAAAAACTTCCCCATTTAGTCATCAAGGAAGCTTACCCTGTTGGATAATTTCAAGTGATTAATTATAAAAAGATTTTATTTCTGATTCAGACTTTACTTTGGTCCCCAACGTTTGATCTCTGACTGGTACTTAGCCTTCACGTACAAGTGTAGCTCCTTGCCATATATGTAGGAATCTCTCAGCTTCTCTACCACCCACATTTAACTGGGTTTAACACGTTAGTCTACTAAATGTGTAACCTCAGCTGACACCAGCACCCCGTCACATCCCAGCACCGTGCCTTTAGCCGTGCCTCTTGCCCTGGGGGTCGGTGCCGTGGCTTTGGACGTGACACACAGAACCCGGTGGTCAGCTGGTGAAGGGGTTTCAGCACTGCTGGTTTTCGGGGCCGTGCTCCCACACACCCCTTCCCACCTCCTCCGATCCCCCCGGCTGTGGAGGCAGAAACGCCCGGGGTTCAGGCTTGTGGGCCTGGGGGCTCCCAGGTGAGTAGCCTCAGGTGCCGCCGGTGGCTGGAGTGCTGGCTCCCTCGTGGCTCCGGGATAATTGTGGTGTTTTGTTGGCGTTTGGAGATGAAAAGCCTTCCCTCTGAAATACCCATCACTATGTCTGTTGTGTTATAGGCGTTTGAGCTAGCAACTGGAGATTACTTGTTTGAACCACATTCTGGTGAAGACTATTCCAGGGATGAAGGTAGGAACCTTTGGGGTTGTTCCATGAGTTTTGCTTTATTTTCACGTTCTTCTCAAATTTCTAGCGAGCTTACAGTGGGCTTAACTTATTTTTTTGAGTGAACTGTTCATACACATTGTTTTCAGAACATAAATGCAATTTTTTTCTTTTTAGTTTTAAGTTCCATCACTAGCAGTGGGTGGGCAAAACCTCCCTTCTGCAGATACTCAGCTACTTAACAACTGCCTGAAGGAATTAAACTGCCCTTCTTGTAAGATTGCATATGTGTGGAAACCTGATTGAGAATAACAACGTTTATAGTTTAGAAAAGAAACCTCAATTTGGAATTTTGTAGTATTTTCTCTATAAGATTGACACCGGAATAATGTTTACGTTGTGTATTTTTATTTGAATTAGGCAATTACTAATTTATTTATTTTTTTTAAAGAGAATTAACTCCTGCTTCCACCTGTATACCTGTCCATTTTCATGCTTGTTTGCTTGTAAATGCCCTTTGCAGTGGTAATGTGGGCATCATTCATTGTTCCTAAGTGCTACTAATGATGCCAGAGCTCTGCTGATCCTGGAAACCTCTGCATGGACTTGCTGCAAACATTGTTGATTTGAAACTATTTCTGATTTTTTACTAATTCCAGTTTCTTTCCTCTTCTTTTTTATCCCATCCTTTCCCTGCCCCTTCCACTCCCGTATCCTTTTTTTCTCTCCCTCATAGACCACATAGCACACATCATAGAGCTGCTAGGCAATATCCCAAGGCACTTTGCTCTATCTGGAAAATATTCTCGGGAATTCTTCAATCGCAGAGGTAGTACCTCTTCTTTTTGAAAGGTGCCGTGATGCAGACAGAAGTGGAGTTGCTGTTGCTGGTTGTAGCATGTCCCGCTGAGGAGCATTTTCTGAAATCACGCAACACAAATTTATTTTTGAAAACCAAAATGCACAGGAATCTGTGACAAACTCAGTTTATTTTTATTTTTTAACCTAAACTTCCTGAAAAATAACTGTTTGGTACGTTTTAAAGGACGGAGCCAAACTTGTTTGTAGTGGCTGATACCCAGATGCTGTTTTGAGAAGGAAGTTTTGCTGAAAGCATCTTCCCAAATTAGCCATGGTGCATGTCTTTTTTTCACCAGGATCAATCTATTTCTGTCTGTACCGGGCCAGTGTTAGTGTGTGCATGCAATGTACTGATTAAACTGTTGTATGTTTCTGTTTTGCTGGCAATGTTCTCCAATGCAGACCACATAGCATTGATCATTGAACTGCTGGGAAAAATCCCTCGAAAATACGCTATGTTGGGGAAATATTCCAAGGAGTTTTTCACCAAAAAAGGTAACGGTATTTATGCACCACTAATTTAAAGCATAATACTATCCCAGAGGAGAGTATGTTCGGTTATGGGTACTGAAGAAATATATCCATTTACACGGAGAGCTCTTATTAAAGAAGAATTTTGCTGTAAACTTGGCTTTCTGAGGAAAGCAAAAATTTGCAGCATTCCTTTCGGTGTTTCATTTAGAATTCGTTTTGGGATGTACTCAGCAAAGTGTGAACGTTAACTAATGTCTGTGTGAATCTGTTGTCAAATGTTCGTGTAAATGTAAGCAATCAGGGAACGGGGAGCTCGTAACTTGGTGGAAAATGAGCTGCGGACTGCTTTTGATCGTACACAGTGGTCTGGCAGACCTGGTAAGGAGTAAACAGGGTGGAAAAAGAATTCCTGCCCGGGCAGGAGACACGCAGGTGCGTGCGGCCCTCGGGCTCTGACCCTTCCTGAGGAGGAGGGATGGCTTCGTGCCGGGGCGCTGGAGAAAGCCGCTCTCCTGTGCGCCGTGCTGCCTCGCTGCCAACGCTGCTGCTGCTGTGGTGCCCTGGGTCACCCCCCGCCCTGCGTGGCCTCGCGCAGCAACAGAGCCCCCCAAAATCAGCCCCTATTGTGGCACGGCTACTTGCTACAAGCAAATAAATCTCAGCGCTGACCTTTCTGACCTCTTTGTGCTCGGGCTTCAAGACAGGATTGAACTCGGGAGGCACCGCGGGGATGCTCCAAGCCCCTCTCGTCTCCCCACTTACGAGGCAGCCCCGTGCGGCCTTGAGCGCTGGGGCACGGCTGTGGCAGCACGGGGCCAAGGCCGGCGGCTGGCGAGCGGCTTTCCCGCAGGGCAGTGCCACGGCTTCCCTCGTGCCCGTGCCCCCACGTGCCCGGCGGGCGGCTTGTCGGCAGGGCCAGCGCCGACCAGCCACCGCGGGCACCTGGGGGCGCGGCGGGGCCCAGGCTCTGGCGCTGCGCTGCGAGCGCGTAGGGACCTCGCCTGGCTTCGGGTCCTTCCCGAGGAGGGCACTGGGCTGGGCAGGGTGCAGGAGGGCAGGAGCCGTGGGTGGCTGCCTTATGGGGGAGGTTGAAGAGCCTGGGACTTGATTTTGGAGGGGAGAAGGCTGCGTGATATGATGGCTGGCAAATCAGCAAAAGCAGCCAGTGAAACTTGCAGCAATGGGTTCAACACAGCTATTTGCTTACACCCAGGTGGGAGTCTGGAGCTTGCAGCATCAGCAGGCTCAAAACCAAGCTCATGTTAGCTGAGATGAACAAACTCTTTGACAACAGGTCCCTAAGTGTACAAACCAGTAAAGGTCTGGTGCAGGGATGTACCCTCCGGCATCCCCAGTGCAGAACTGAAGCGTTAATTTAATTCTCCGACCACACAAAGATCATTTTTACTGTGTTCCATCTTCTTTTTTACATTTTTATGGTCGTCACAGAATTTCTTGTGGAAAACCTCCAACCTGAAGTGCTGATAGTTTGTTCCTCAGCAGAAAAGCACTACGGCATGTTGTGCTGCTCAGGGCGTGCTGGTCTTAGCTTGGATATTGCCAATTTGAGCTCCACTTTACAAAATAAACAGTGTGAGCTCAGGTTCTACAGGGACAGCCACCGAACCCCAGGATCCTCAGTTTGCAGCTGTGCCCTTCGTACCACCTGAGGGTGGAAAGAAGAAAATGCAAGCGTTGGGGTGAAAAGGCGTGCAATTGATCCTGCTACAAATGCATTTCATACACAAAATGGATGATGACTTTGGATTTCCAGGCTTTCCGAAATGGTTGGGGTTTTCATGGAGAATATAATATCGGATATTCTATATATAGAGAGAGAATATATAGAATATAATGCCCCATACTACCTAATTTAAATACAGAGGTGAAAGCTGTTGCATCATCCCCCTCTCCACCCCATGTTGATAACTGATTATGGCAACCCTGGCAGTGACTGCTGCAGCCTGGAGAAGTTACAGCCCCAGCCTGTTTTTCTTAGCTTTTTTTTTTTTTTTTTTTTTTTTTTTTTTTTTTTTTTGGTTGCAGTCAGTAACAAGACACTATTTTGCTTTTTGGCAGAGAGGTTGCTTGTTGCACAATACAGGAGTGTATACACTTAGAAAATACACTACCGGTTTTGTAAGTAGTGAAATGTTTTTTCAGCACTTCAGTTTAAGAACTGTGTGGGGATTTTAAAGGGCTGAGAGTAAGCCTGGAAGTGAACAAACTTCTCCAAAATGTCTTCTGCTGTGTACATTTGTACTGCGGGCCCGTATAGACCTAAACTGGAGTCTTTTTGCCTTATTTTTTTTTGTTGTGGCTTGACTCAGCAGTACTTATGGGCCATACTTGTGCTGGAAATGCCCAGGCACAACCCAGCCGAAGATAGGCAGCCTCTGCTCTCGCTGTGTGAGAGTCTCGCTGCTCTCTGCTTGTGGCACTGTCGGCAAATGGCGCGTGGTGAGGCTGAATGAGCTGTTAGAGAGCTGTGCCCTACGGTTGGAGCAGTTTTTGTAAGATTTTGGGTTGTTGGCTGATCGATGAACAAAGGCCTGCGGTGTTCTTGTGGACAGCGTGAGCATGAGAGCGAGTGCCCTCCTGTAAGGGCACGGGGTGAAGGCCTCATGGCGGCCTGCAGCTCCCTCACAAGGGGAGCGGAGGGGCAGGCGCTGAGCTCTGCTCTCTGGGGACAGCGACAGGACCCGAGGGAATGGCATGGAGCTGGGACAGGGGAGGGTCAGGCTGGGGGTTAGGGAAAGGTTCTGCACCCAGAGGGTGGTCGGGCACTGGGACAGGCTCCCCAGGGCAGTGGGCACAGCACCGAGCTGCTGGAGTTCAAGGAGCATTTGGACAACACTCAGACACATGGTCCAATTTTTGGGTGGTCCTCTGTGGAGCCAGGAGATGGACTCAATGATCCTGGTGGCTCCCTTCCAACTCGGGCCATTCTGTGACTCAGTGATTCTAAGACAACAGGAAAAAACAGAGAAACTTTGTTTACAGTGGAGTCCAGGTGTAACAGTTTGTTTTAGGAATGATTTCTTGGTTTTGACATCAGGCATGCTCATTTTGAGGACCTCAAGCAAGCTTGCAGTGTGCAGACCTTCCTAAATGATGATTTTCAGCCTAATGAGTTGTGTTTTTTTCTTTTTTAGAGGAAAACTAATCAGGGATTAGTCACTATCAGGGCTGAAGAGGTACTTGTCTAATACCGGTAATGTTTCTGTTTACAGGAGAGCTCCGACACATCACCAAGCTGAAACCTTGGAGTCTTTTTGACGTGCTTGTGGAGAAGTATGGTTGGCCTCACGAAGATGCTGCACAGTTTACAGATTTCCTGATCCCCATGCTAGAAATGGTCCCAGAGAAACGCGCTTCAGCTGGAGAATGCCTTAGGCATCCGTGGCTGAATTCTTAGCAGAATCTCCCAGCCGTAGAAGTAAGCCAGCAACCACTTCCAATGCATCGGACCTAAATGGTGACTGTCACAAATTCTTTAGCAGGATCACACGTGAGCTGGCTTCAATCCTCAGACCTTTATTTTGCTTGAGGTACTGTTTGACATTTTGCTTTTTGTGCACTGTGTTCTTGGGGAAGGGTAGTCTTTTTGTCT
Organism: Anas acuta; assembly: GCF_963932015.1. Classification (NCBI taxonomy): domain Eukaryota; kingdom Metazoa; phylum Chordata; class Aves; order Anseriformes; family Anatidae; genus Anas; species Anas acuta. The sequence continues at coordinate 191,073,118 of NC_088979.1, forward strand.
TCAGCTAGTAGTTTACTCACCCACTTTCTTCAGAAAACACTTTAACGTGTCTCTAAGCATTGTTTCTTGTGTTGTGTGGCATTCAGATGTCAGATTTTTGAACAAGAGAAACTTCCCCCCATGTGTTTTGGCAAGTTTTGTAACTATTTATGAAAAAAATATTTTAGCTGATGCATATTATATAATTTACAAGCGTAAGAAATTTATCAAGTCAGAACTGAGTTACGGCAAGGAATTGTACAATTTTATCTTCTGGCAAAGGGACGTCATTCTTGTATTATAGTGTATGTAAATGCACCCTGTAAATGTTTATTTCCATTTAAATATGGGACTGGGGACTCAATTTCAGAGTAAAGCTACTAAGTTTTAGAGAGCTTTATAGCAAACCAATTGCATGTAGTGGACTTTAAACTGCTTTAAGGAATTGTGTAAACTTTCTATTCTGTAGCAGTTCCCGTTCATTGGATTTTAAACAAAGTGGCTCTGGTTTACAGGATTTCATTCCCCAAATGGCACTTTAAAGGAAGGCTAGACTTCTTTCTAATAAAGTATGCATTATCATTTAGCACTCCCTTTTAGAACTTTTGCCTATTTTAAGTGCTTTTAAGAAAAGAAAATAGCAATTTCCCTTACAATGTGATAGTGAAGACATGGTACCATATGGTGTTGCCTTTTTATAAGCACTGTAAGTTGTACTATACCTTAAGGAGAAAAAAAAAAATTAAAAGTTGAGCATGAGAACCACTCTCTGTGTAGAATTACTGATCTTTTATAATAAAAGTGTGTGCTTGGAATCAGTTAAGGAAGGATAGCTGCAAATAATTTACAGTGCAGTGGGTAAAATGCAAGAAGCAAGATCATGCTCATTCCATTCATAGCTTTACATGTTTCTAAAACAAATTGCACTAGCTTTATTTTTTTCCCATAACTAGACATACAATTATTCTTTGTAAGTTGCACGCAAGAATTACGTGTTTCCTAGGAAAAAAAGCTACATAGACTGAAGCTTATAGGCAATACAGATTTTAGAATGTAAAATACAGAGGTGTGTTTTGGCCTCTTTTAGAAGTCAGTGGGATGAATGTAAGCTTACTTCTGATTTTCATGTAACTATGGTGCCACTTTTTCTTGACTTTGTCCATATGAAATTTATTCACATGCCTTTGCAATAACTAGATTGTGAGAAGATAGCCCCATGCTGTAACAATAACCAGTTGTTTGAGGTGCTTGCAGTTGTCTAATTAAAGTGTTTTGTTTTTTCAGACAGTGTGCTGGTCATTGGAATCTTTGCTAGCCGTAAAGCCAACTCGTTGCTAGAATTGTGTCTGGTGGGGGCGGGTGGGGGTTAGCCTGGCTGTGATTCCTGTGTACTGTACGATGGGGTTGGTCACAAAATAGCATCACCTGTATAAATCAGAGCATACTGAAGGCTAACAAGGAATGAGGGGCTGTATCTGAGAGGGTGCAAGATGAAACAAGACCAAAACCAAGCCATTTCAGAGGAGGTGTTTAACTTTATGTAAAAAGGCGGCCATTTATCCCCCATCCCTGATGCGCCTGTGCAGCCGCTCATCCAAAAAGGAACAGGAGAGCCACACGAATGCGCTGGGCAGGAGACACGCCTGTGCACGCTGAGGCCCTGCCAGCAGCTGGAGGGCCTTTGAGCATCCACTTCCCTCCTCACATGGGAACGGCTTTTAAATGCCTCAGGGATGACCCTGCTGAGAAGAAAAAAAATAACGCTACAGTGGAATCCAGAGATACAAGGTAAAAATGGTGCTCAGCTTCACCCTGCGCCTTGCTGCAGCTGTTTAGCGGTTTGTTCCTGACTACATCGACGAGCCTGGCACTGGCAGCAGCTGTTTAACTGCAAGGCAAACGAGGGGCCCAGCCTTACACGTGCTGATACAGCAGAACTTGACTAATGCTCATCAGTCTGCTACCCCCCGTGTCAACACATCACACAGCTGCTAAGAGGTAACAAATCATCGCAGCTAAATGGCAGAGGGGCAGGTCAACAGCTCTGAGCTGTGGAGGGTGATGCAGAGATCTCAAAATGAGTGTGAGCCATAGAATAAGGTGCATGGGGTTGTATGGGGTTGTTTTTCTTCCTGCTGTTGCTGGCCTAACTCGGTTCTACTTAACGCTAGTGCAAAACGTAGGAGCTCAGCCCTTGTGTGTGTTTTGCATAGCCAACAGTTGCCCAGGAAGGCATTTGATGTGTGCTCTTTTTTCCAATACTTATGAGCAAATGAGAGTTTTACGTAGCCCCAATGCTTTGTACATGCTAAAAAGAATTACCACGTTTCACTGGGCAGGAATTGCTGCTTCCCATCCTGTCCTCTTTCAGGTTTTCTAGCCGCCAGAGCAGAGGAAGCTGCACGCTGGTTTTCTCCTCTGGGGTCTGAAAGAGAGCCATCGAGCATTCGTTCCGTTACGTGAGCAGAATTCAAGAGCATTCACTAACGAGCTCTAAGGGCAGGCACACACCATAATCATGGTTTAAGGGTCTCACTTCCTACATTACCACACTAACAGGAGGTCCTGGGGAGCCAACAGGAGAAAACAGGGATGTGCTAAAGTGGGCAGGTGGGAGAGTAGTTTATCAGAACAGAGTAACACCTGCCTTGAGTGCACGACTGCGCTGCTACAGTACATACACAGTGCACGTTAACATTAAATAACCTGGCCCCCTACCCTGCTGTCCTTGAAGTAAGTTTTCCTCACTACTAGACGCAGCAGGGGAAGATAAATCCCCTCCTGCAGCCTGTGCCATAAACCCACAGCTGGAAACCACATGGAGGTGAAGAGCCCCACGGTGACAGAAGGCCTACAGCCCCTTCCTTCAACACACAGCACCCTCTGAGGACAAGTGGTTAAAACTGACATAATTGTGATTTATTAACATGAATTAAAATGCCCAACCAGTGCTGCAATGTGACAGTATATTAAAAAAATTAAAGATCATATACTGTACTACTTTCACAAAGATCACACTTTTTTTTTTTTGCAAAAGAGACTTATTATGTACAATACTATATCAAATGAAAGAAGCTTTAAGCAATTTTACAAGCCAAAGAAATACAGTATTTACAGCACTCGTCAGAGACATTAGAAACAGTCTATACATTAAATTACATTTTCTGCAAATAACTGATGAAACAAAAAGCCATGTCCACACCAAAACTATAAAAATTTGTATTGCATTGTTTCCTATCTCTATGCACACGAAGAACTGTTGACAGAAGAAAATGAAAAAAAAAATTGTTAGTGCCATCACTTAGCCTGTGTACTTATTTAATTACATATGTATAAAAGTAATATAGAAAACATTCACTAAATGAATTTAACTGCAACAATAAAATTTTAAAGATTATGCAGCATCAAACCTACTGCCAGAAAAACAGCTGGAATGTTCACTTACAAAATAAAAAGAAATACCTAATACTGGCTTAACAGCACATTTTCAGGAATTTTAAAAAGCAAAAAATGGAAAGATACAATGAAAGAGCACTGGTGTTTGCTTTTATACAAAGTATCATGTACAAGCTTTAAAAAGTACCTCGAATAGGTACATATGAAATATACACAGTTTATCTTACAGAACATTTTAAAAATGTTTAGAATTAAAGGGATCCATTTTAATGCCACCCTGAACCATGGTAATTGTTCTGAAAAGTCGGCGGCACCTGTGCTCTGTGAATGGGGATCTGTCCAGGCACCGGTGACGCCTGCTGCGGTCCTTGCACGCCGTGGGGGAGGGTTACGGAGCCGGGGTGGGGGCAGAAGCCTGACGCGGGGGGCGTCGCGAGACTGTTTGGTCCTTGAGGTTGGATGTGAGGCCCCTGACCGGGGAGCGGGCAATGAGGTCCTGTTCCAGCAGGCTGATGTTGAGGTCCAGGCCCTAACGTCGTGTGGTGGGGGGCTTGAGAGGAGTAGGAGGAGACGCCCGTGTGGGCGGTGGAGGGGAAGTGGGGGGGTCCTTGGTGCGAGGGGTGGTGCAACCCTTGTGCTGATGCCGGGTGGTGCCCCGAGCCCATTACGTTGGATGGTGGGGGCGGAGGGGGCGGCGGCGCGGAGCTGACGACGTGCTGGTGTTGTGCTTGCAAACCTTGGTGTCCCGTGGGAGGGTGGGGGGGCTGGTGGTGGGGAATGGGGCCTGGCGGCGGAGGGGGCGGCGGCAGGTGGTGGCCAGCAGCCTGAGAGTGAAGGTGGGATCCGGGAGCTACTGCCACGGCGTGAACCGGACCGACCACGTGTGCTACAGAATGCTGCTGATGAGTACTTGGCTGCTGGACAAGGTGAGGGCCCGGGGCAGGCGGGGGTGGAGGAGGAGGTGGGGCAGCGGAGGCCGAAGCCTGGTGATGAATACTGGGGTTCTGGGAGGGCAAAAAATGCCCCGCCGTGACGTGATGTCCTGGCACCGTCTGCTGACCCGCAGAGCCAGGAAGTGCTTGGTTTGGTCCGGATGAAAACACAGTCTGTTGGGGGATGCTGCCCTTCAGCTGACTGTAGCTCTGAAAGTTTCCAGAGGGCTGCTGGTTTTGATAGTAAGTAGAAGAGGGGGGCGGAGGGGGAGGGGGAGGGGGTGCGTTGCTGTTCAAATTTTGTTGGTTAAATTGGCTGTAAGAAGCTGAAGATTGTCCTGAAGTGGTCTGAGTGAACAGCGGCCCGCTCGGCTGCTGCTGATTCCCAGGCTGGAGGGGTGGTGCTGCTGGGTAAAAGCTGCGGTGCGTTTCCCTCTGGGGCGTCCCGACTTGAGGTGACTGGGGGTGATGAGGTCTGTAGGGAGAGCCCAGCTGCTGTGAGTGGGGCTTTGGTGACAGGTAACCGTGCTGCATGGGCGCGTGAGGCGTCGATGACTTGGGAGGATTTTCTACGTGAGGAGAGGGGGGGCAATGAAGCTTCAAAGGTGCAGAAGGCAACTTCTGCGAGTGCTCAGCAGAACTGCGCAGATGTGACTGAGATGGATGATTTTTTGAAAGTGCTTGGACATTGTTTGTCAGCTGTTTTTGTTGCAGCTCAGGTTTTGAGTGATTCGCACACTCGGCCTCTGGTGCATTTGCTGCAGTTTCCCAGTGCGAATCTGGTTTTGCCGGTGTTTTCCCAAGTGACTGTGTTGAAACTACAGGACTTGGTGAGGAGGGCTAGAACAGAAGGAAATTCAGTCAGAGCAAGATGTTCAGAACACCCAATGATGCAGGCACTAAAACTACATCTTCTCAGGACAGTGCTCTCTTTCTCCAATGATGGATGAAAAACATGAGGACAAAGGATATGTTTGGTATATGAGAAACAGCGACCATAGAGCTTAAGCCTGACCTGAACTTAAACTTAGCTCAGGCACTGTTTCTAGCAAGAACACATGAATTGTTCTTTGAAGTCAAAGCCTAGCAAGTGCACCTGAGAATACGAATAGGAATATGACCACCAAGGCAAGGTCAGAATCTCCTATGTGTTAAAGCTTTAGATTTTTGAGTCTGAAAGGAATAATTCCAGATGACTATTTACAAAAACAAAATATTTTTTAAGAGTGATTTAACATTTTAAAACTGGCATAGTGGAAGCAAACAGACCGGACACTGTAACCTGAATTACTGCCATTTAATATCATACAGGAAGCTCCTAAACAAGTTTCTGCATATCACTGCCTCTACTGCCAAGCAGTACCAAATCCTGACATGGCAAGAGACACTCCTCTTAAGGTAAGAGGTACTTAAATCATTTTACTGCTGTCAGTTCTGACTGTCAGTCCTTTGGCATTCAACCTACAGAACTGTGGCAATACCGAGACCACTGATACTGAGACCACTCTTCAGTGTTCACAGAATGCTGTATCAGATGTAAGTAGATACGGCTTCTGAAAGAACAGAACCCAAACCAACTTCAACAGAATTTCCAGATGTTGGACCTACTGCAAGTATTCTTACAGATATTTACCTACATTAAATTATTGAACAGAATTACTACACATGTTCATCTCAATGGAAAATCATGACGGTAATGTTTAAAAAATCTCAACAGAAAATCAAGATGCTAACATCTTAAACATAAATTGAGACCTGTACATAGGCTCGATGCACACAAACATGTACCTGCATACACACCTTGCTTGCTTTTGAAGGACTCTTACAAGTCTTCTGTGAAGTATCTGGGGACGGACATTCAGAAGTAGGCTCTGGATTTTCAGAATCAGGTTCTAGAAACAAAAACAAGACGTAAATATAACAGTGGGGGAAAAGGTCTTTTGCCAAGATCACTCAAAGCACCTTGTATTTCACTTTAAAGAGCTACTTAATGTTGTTGCAAGAGACTATTCAATAAGTGCCATACAAGGTCATCTGCTTACTGACCTTCCATACATTCAGTGAAAGAATGGACCTTAAGCTGCAACTGGGAAATGAGATTTGAATGAGATGAAGATGGAGACTGAACATGAGACGGTGAGCAGGGGCTACAGGGTGATTCTCCCCCTACAGATGAAGCAGACCCAAACATAACATTAGAATGATTATGGACTACCTAAGGAAGTGGTTAGATGTATCTACCTCTGGCACGATAAATCAACTCACCATTGTCCTTGTCTTTCCTATGATCACTGAGAAGCAATGCTCTCTGATAACTTCGTTCTCTCACTTGTTCCACAGAGGTTGATGCAGTCCTGGAAGAGGGAAGCGTGGGTTAAAGTACGGCGATATACTCCCAGGGACCAAATTTAGGACACCATAAATGCAAATACTAGGTCAGAGAATTTACAGTGTTGATTGCTTGTAAGAGCCAAATAACCGTTCCTCTTAAGGAATGCCATTTGGTTAGGTATACCTGTTTTCTCACACTTTAAATATAAAAATTTCCTGCAACCTTCTTACATTATGAGAACTGACAATTCTTCTCAAAACAAAAAAAAATATCTGTAGATCTGTGGAGGTCTTTTTATTCTTAGTATCTGACAGATCAAAAAGTACAGGTTGTGAGTACTGCTTCACATTCTCAATTTGTAGAAAGCCTTCTAGAAAAGTCTGAAATAGTCATTTGTTTATTAAAAAAAAACCTTGCTCTTCAATAGCAGATCCATAGTTGCAAATACTGCCCAACTCCGGATGTACAGGATTTAAGCTTTTAGACTTCATTCACCAGATATGGGGTGAAGTGACAGTCTTGTCTTCTGTCTTACCATCAATTACATTCTCACAATCTGAACATAAAGCACAGTAATGGCAGCACTCTACAAAACTCAAGTTTTATTTCAGGCAAGAACATATTGCAATACTCTGCGATGCTGTTGTTTTGAAAGTTTGGAGGTTGTCTACAGGAGTATTGCAAAAAAGTCACTAATAAATTCTTCCCAGCTCAGCCTATTTCCCAGACCCTTTGCTTACATTACAGTACACTACATTCTGCGTTACGAACTTGCAGCCACTTCTCAGTGAAGTTTTGAAGACTGCACTTACGTTCTCCCTTCAGCTGGCTCTACAAAATCCTTCTGTTCTGGAATAGTTGGAGCATCTGAGCAGAGAGGTATTCATCTGCAAGACTGCCAGGCCTTCTCTATAGCATAAGGAACTTCTGCAGTGTTTTATTTTGTGCTAGTAACATTCTGGAAACAGAGCCAACACAGCTGACCATCTATCTTAAGGCTACCAAAAACCACAGTGGAAAATGCTGTGAAACATTTACACGAACCGAAGTCACTCTGTGTCATCCCCCTTCACACTGCACCTTTCCCCAGGCTGCCTGAGTACCTGGCAGGGAGTGCAAGGCAGCATATGGCCTGCACACAGGGGAGCAGTCAGCCACCATAAGCAACTATGCAAGCATCTCCACACGCTGTCTACCTGAGCAGAAGGAACTGTCGGGCAGACTGCATGCATCTCTGCATGTTGCATTTAGGTGACAGCAAACACAAAGCACGCATTCCAGCTAGATCACTGAAAAGCAGACTCCTCAGAGTCTTCTAGAAGCTTCTGTTGATCAATACAAATTACTCCTTTATTCCACCCTTCTTTCCTACGGTATCTTTGTAAAGGTTTTGAGGCTTAAGATGAAAAATATTATCTTCAGCCCATAGATGAAGCAGTGACAGTGCAAGGACATTAAATGCAGAGCCAAGGCCATGCTGAGAATCAGACTCAGTATCTCCCAAAGCCATTGTAACATCCTCCATCCAAACATAGCTCCCTCCACCACGCACCTTGGCATGACTTGTGCAGCAGCATGCCTACTCCGTGCCATTTTCTAAATACTCACAACTGCACTTATACAATTTACAGGCTACAGAACCAGGTGGTCTCGCTTGTTCAAGCTAACAGCTATTTTTGCTTTGGTATCTTATTTTTCGAGAGCAGACTGAAAATAAGGTGAGCAATATTTTATGGATAACTTTCCATATTCTCATCTTCATGAGGTATCTGCTGTATTTCTGAGGTAAGAGGAAGGACGACTGTTTACTAGTTTGAAAGAAGGGCTTCTGATCAGTAATCCGTAACTGCACACTTATTAAGAAAATACTTCAAATCCAAGACTTAGAATTAAGTAAATAACTCAGCAGGACTTTTGTCCTACAGTTTTGTAACTTACCACTGAACCTCTGGCTCACTCTTCTCACTTGATGTCTCCTTAATTGCACAGTTGTTGCCAGCGTCTTCTGGAGCTGCGTTATAAACAGTAGTTGGCAGTGGCGCAGGTAGGCTCGCAGCGTTCTCTGTTTGCTCCCCATTTTCACCACTGTTGTTGTACCCATCGTTAGCACCGTTGTTACTACTTATATTCCCTCCACCAGCTGCATGAGGAGATACGGTAACAAGTGGAAAGTTTTCTGTCTTTGAGCCACTTTTTCTAGCTTCTCGTTGTCTCTTACGGTATTCTAATAAGGATACCTATGGAAAGAAGAATAAAAGTTTGTTTCCTTCTTGGCAATTTCAGTTAAATGTATTCCTTCAGTAAGATACCATTTACTTGGCTCTAAAAGAAGACAGGCATAGTTGAAAGTATCTCACCACACTTGCAGTAAATTTACAGAGCTGGTAACGGCTATTAAAGAAGACACAAAGAAAGGCTTCTGCCAAGAGGAGGCACGTATATTGCCTCTGAAGACACTGAAGTTTATGAATCAGCAAAATGTTCACTGCTGAAGCCCTTCTGCTGGTTGAAGCTACGAGGGACTTCACAGCCCCTCCTGGAACTGCAGGCATTACTAAGAGGACAGCAATATAGTAATGGTAATTTTAAGAGACTGAGTCACTCACTCTGCCTACCTCATGTGAAAAACAGACCAAGCTTTTGCTTCACTCCACTGCATAGATCAAAAGATACTGAGCTTTTCGTATTTTTTTCTTAATATAAAGGATTTGTGACTTAGAATGACATTCGTTTTGCAATTTGTTTTAAATTGGTATCTTTACCACACTCTAAAACACTGATTCAGAGTGTATTTCAATGATAAATTTAAAGTAAAAATGTTTATTTCCAAAACCAATGACCCAGGAAGGGACAGGTGATTCTACTTTACATGTACATGTGTGTATATTTTATATATTTTTGTGTATATACACACACAATTTTATGTAAACATTAGTGCATAGGCACTACTATAGAATATTAGTGAATTATTTTCACTGAGAAAAAAAGATTATCAAATGTTTTCATATGCCTATTTACAATTTGAAGGCTGAAACACTGAACCCTTCAGACCTGCTTCATTTAGTAAAAGAATTAGTTTTGTGGAAATTACATTTTATGACTTTATTCCTTTCCTTCTACTTATCAGCAATCTACTCTGAACCCTCTTTATAATGCAAAACAATAAACTGAAGCGCAATAACAAAAAATTAAACTGTTTAAATCCTCAATAAAGGCAGACATCCATTTCTACTCAGAGACAGAAACCAGGAGAGCCTGGTTTGTTAGCAGTCCTAGGTGGGGATTTTCTATCTATTAAAAACTCATCTGTATGCCAGGGTACAGAAGAGTCAAAACACTATTAAGAGAAAGTTTAGGCCAAGAATTGATCTTGTTTTGAAACAATTCATGTTATTTCCACGTCACTGGGATCCCTTGAAGAAGACTGCTTTAGGCAAAGCTTAAATGTTAAGAAAGGGCAAGTTTTATAAAGCGTGGCCATGACGTCCAATATTGAAACAGGATGAACTTGTGTAATGCTGAGAGAAAATAAAGGAAGCAAAACCCATAGAAACACTGCGATATGGGGCATCCTCTTTTAACGACTGTGTAAGAACACACTTCTTAACAGATCATAGCAGAAGGCTTCTAATTATTATTCTCCTACAGAAATCCTAAATTCTCCCCTCAACTTAAATGAGAATTGTTTTTTCCCCTTCTAGGCTGCAAAGTGTAGTTAAATTTGCGTGTCTGTCCCTGGAAAACCTAAAAACCATTCTTTGAGGGGTACAGACCAAATTATTTCTGGCTGTTGCCTTCAACTGAGACCTTTACACATAAATTCTAAGGGGATGGGGTGGGGGGGCAGAGGGAGAGCCTCTCACACAACTCAGGACCAGGTAAGAACAAAGCTATGGCCTTATTTCAGTTGTATCTTAGTATAAAGAGAGATAAACACAAAATCCAGTTCTGATGGCAAACTTCTGAAGGTACACTCATGAGCAGGATGTCCCAGAGCACAAGGGAAGGGGCAAATGCAAGGGGGCAGGATGGGACCAAAAAAATCAAAACCCCATTGTGCGTGCATGTTACCTACACGTGTATACACACAGAAAATACACCTCTAGTCCCCTTGACCATTACTTGAAGAAAATAAATCACATTAATTTCTACAATCTGTTTATGAGGCAGAACTGCATAAGTTTCTGCATTCGAAACTATTGCCAAGGAGCAAAGGGAAGACCTGACAACAGGGTCAAGACATTTACGCAGGCTGACCTCCAGTTTTGGGTCCAGCTGACCATGACCAAAGAACTTACCTACAGGGGCTGTTTGAGAAGAGTAGCAAGTTTATACTGTGCTTATCTTCCAAACAAAGTGTTTTATAAAAAAGAAATCAAGCCAAAAAAGATTTCTTTTAACTATGGACTTGTGTGGTCATAGTAGCAAACCAAGATACCTTAAGTACATCAAAACTGGAATTTTCAAGGGTTAGTATCATAAACCTTAGCGTGACTTCCAATAGTAACTCACAGAAGATGTTCCCAGTATAGGATAAAATTGGTAGTATTCTAACAGAATGGAATATTTTAATACTTGGTGGCACAAGCAACTATTTTCAAACCTGAAAAGCAATTATTTATTGAGCATTTCATTAAAGACTCATAAGAAATAACATTAAAAATAGAAAAAAGTGAATTTGTATATATTGTTTTTAAAAATTGAATTTACTAATGGATGTACGCAACATTACTTTGCTCTTCATGAGTTCTCCTGAATAATGCCTACAGTGTAGTAAAAAAAAAGTTTAGCTATCAGTTTTTGTTTTGTTGTTATTGTTTTTTAGTATGTTTCTTTCTGTTATAGAAAGGCCATTACCAGACTACGTAAGAAAAACCAAACGATTCTTAAAATTATAACCTTTTTCTTTTGTGGAGGATTCTGGGGTGTGCAATTTCCATCCATCAAGTTGTCATTATTGACAGTCCTTCCAAAGCCAGATGCAATTCCATCTTCTGAAGTACAAAAAACAGATGCTTCCATGAACATGCCTCTAGCATCGTCTTGAATCAGGCACTTTGACTCGCTTATTCTGAATCCACCTCCTACCTCCAACTGATGTGAAGGGGTCAAGTCCCTCAAATTAGAATTCATTGAGAAATTTACACCTGTCCTGTCGGGACTTTTTACCCAGGAAGAATAAATTGTGCCCCGTCCACAATGAGCAGTTTCTAATTGGCTGTTTGAATCAGTCCTATCATGTGTGGGGGCTTCCAGGTTTTTATGCAGTGCACTTTGCTCAATAACTTCGAGTCCCAGCTGGAGGTCTGACACAGATTCCATTTCGCCAGTGCACTGCCGTGTGACGTCAGTCCTATTCCTTGGACTGGAATATCCAATAGTCTTTATTTCTTGCAGACCCATTTCTGTCAGGTTGGAATTTCTGAAAGAATTCAGTGCTAGAATCGATGCTCTGTCATATCCCTGCACGAAGAAAAAACAAGTCAGCTCTTTTTCCACACTACAACATGATTACAACTATTCCAACATTCATTTGTGCCCTTAAATGGGATTAAAGGCCTTGCAGTACCATGAGTTTAAGAAACAGTTGTGTAGCCAGACACTTATTTCCACTACCACCAATAAAAGTATTTTAATAATGTATGTATGAACCGAAGTCAAAATGAACTTGTAATACCAGGTTTTGTTTATGACTGGCAGAGGAAGGAGAGAAGCTTGAACAGCAACAAGTCCTTAGGTACAAAGACCTTTCTTAACTTAATAAAAGGGATGCTTGTCAACACATTTAAAGAAAAAAAAAATGTTGGTGGGGGCAAGGGAAAAAGCTTGTCCAAACACTAGAATTTTAAGACCATGTTAAAAATCAGTATTCAGCAGAGGAGACAATGAGAAGTTACAGAACCTGACTTCTGTACTCCTTAAAACTCTGTTAGCCATGAAAAAAACAGCACATATCCATGGCTGGAAATACCTTTTCTAAACTAACCTGTTTTGAGGCTTTCGTGAACCCTTTTAAAATCATTTGCATTACAGTGCAAAGTTATTACGTAAAACTCTTCTTTTTGAGTCACATAAACACTCATTCAATTACACCAGTTTAGAAGTAAACACTAAATTCAATCAACAGCTATGATCGCATGAAAAATTGTGTATTTCGACATTTAAGATTTTGACCTAAAAATAAGTAAGCTTTATACATACATCCACACTTGGCCCAAAGGAAGTAACATTTAGACCATTCTTTTGCAAGATCCACTGAAAGTGAAGTTCTCCAGAAATCAACAGCTGATTTTTTTATTGCTGATTACTTCTACCTATTCCTTTTAGGCACTATAAAGTTTATGGTTCAGCATATTTATGTGTATTTTGTAGTTATCACACAATTCGAATTCCGTATTGTTGTGGAACTTCATCACTCTCCTTTTGGATGCAAGCATCCCTGTGGAAGTTCTGGTATCTATGAATCACGTTGCCCTCTAGTGGTTCACCAACACAGCTTGTTCCCGTGCAATGGAACATTACCTTATCTGGGAATAATCCGGGCCCACCCCAGCAGCACCTGCTGTACCTCAAATAATCCACATGAAACACATTTGTTACCTTTCTTCTGTACTCTCCCACTCTAAGCATAATTAGGCTCAACCAAAACATTTAAGAGATGCTGGTAACAAGAGGACACGTTAATGTAAACCTAAAATCAGCCTGAAAAGCACAAGTGCTGTTTTTCTGTAAACTGTAGTACTTACTGCTCATCCACAACAGTCATCAGGATTTTTAAGTGACAGTAAAAAAAAAAACAGAGGAAAGCACCAGTTTAAGAAGAAAACTGGAAATATATAATAGGAAAATAAAACCTGTAAGGAGGCAAAATCCCACAAAACGTGCAATGGCCAGTAGCAGGCATTTACCAAAAGCATTGTTTCTTGATGAAATCAAGAAACGTTTTGCAGTTTTTTGGAAACATCCTTACCTCTTGACTGTAAGCTCGCCTTTTTATTTCTGGGGAACTGTCAGGTGAGGAAATATTCTAAATGAATAAGAAAAAATTGCAAGTCAATTGTTGGCCTAGAGAAACACGGCACACTCCCTTGTAATAGGAGCACAAATGTTGATTTACCCAAACAATAAAAATCTAATCACACCAAACTCCTTCATAAATCTCACCTCAAAGTGCATGGTATTCCCATGGATACATGGAGTTACAGGAGTAACTGGTGAATAAATGGGTTTGTAACCATTTCTACAGGTTTCATCTTCTGTTTTTACCCTCGGAGGAGTAGCGAACAGCGATGGCTCTGAGGCAGTGATGTCAGCGTGAGTTGGTGTGGCGTATGGAGAAGGAGTAGGTGTGGACGTTTCTGAGAATGCAGACTCCAACAGCTGATACAGTCTTCGTTTTTTTAGCGGTGTTGTTAGATCTGCTTTAAAATCACAAAAAAGGTAGAGGAGATCTAGATATAGTAATTACAGTTAAGTGCTTGATGCAATAAAATTATGAATTCCACATTAAAACATTAGTAAGCTGACAGATCTCTCTTAGAGGTAGACTTCCTGAAAAATACACTTAACAGCGTACAGAGATCAGTAAGTGTTCTTCTCCTTCCCCTTCCCTAAAGGATGTTGGGAAGAACTACCTACATTTCCAAAAATGTCTCTTTCTTTGTATTTTTAAGACTATTCGGCTAAGAAGTGGAAATGCAAGTTCTGTACACAAGGATCATCTAATATGCTCCATATTCTCACAGCAGCATGGTTTCTAGCACGTTCCCATTTTGTGTTATTCCTGACAGATTACACAACTCTTCCCCTGGTTGCAACAGGGCCACTGAATTTAATAGCATGAATATCCAGAACATCTAACTTCTTGATGTTTATATTCAAAAACATTAGTCTTTTGTTGACTGTGACCATATGTACAGATTCGCTATGAGAAATGGTTCTTACTTATTTTGTATCAATTATACTTTGAAGAAAATGGGAAAATAAAAACAGCTATTATGCAACTAGGCCTTTCTTTCCAACAACTATCCAAAAGACAAGCTATCAGGAAACAGCGTAAATGCCCCTGGAATTTTCATTAACTCATCACTTTACAAACTGCAGCCCTCCACATTTACCTACTTTGACATAACTTTTATGTACTGTATTAATAAAAGCATCACCTGTTAAGGAACAGCCGTCGTTCAGTAATAGAGGGCTTTTATTTTCACCATTGATGGCTGGACTTCTAGATCTCTCCTGTGATGGTGAACTGAATCTATCAATCACTGAGGAGTTTTCTTCTTCCAAAGCTTGCTTCAACCAACGCTTTAATAAAACACATTGAAATCAGTGATTTAACAGCTTTAAGATATATACTTTAAAAATGTATTACAATTCAAGTGCCAAGCAGCTTTTTTTTGGCCTGAATTCATGCTAACAAATAAAGACTTATTTTGAAGTACTATGGCATGGGGAACCATAATGAAGGGAAGCATTACCTTCTTACAAGAGCCAGTAATGTTTTCCACGGGTTCTTTTTTCCTCCTCTTTTCTGAAAGGAATGGTGAAGTAAAACGAATATAGTGCTTTGGAGTAGAATACACATGTGGGCTGTACGTGAGACCTGGTAGAGAATTCAGCTGAGTAGCCAGAACTTCAGGGTCGGTAGTTATGCGCAGAGGCCGTTCTGAAACACTGTCTGCAGGCTTCCCCGTCTTATCGCTTTTTTCACTTAACCATTCATTGACCAAGTGCTAAACAAAGAGGAAAAAATTTGTTTTATGAGTGTTTTCTATTAATGGCTTTCAGAAAGTTTTCTGTCTTATTACTCATCTAGTCATCTGTTACACAAATCAGAAGACAGCTGGGCAAGAATACGAAGACAGTTTGGTGAAATAACTGGGAGAATGGAAGGGAGCACTATACATTTGCTCTACATAACGAAGCTTTTGTTGTTTTTCTGTATATGAAGAACATTTAGTTCTTTTAACTTTCACTGAACATACTTCCAAGACACTTAAAATTGAGCACCTAAACTCATGAAAAACTGTCATGCTAATTAGACAAAGTCAAGTAAATTCCTTATCAGACTTCCATGCTGTCAGGACTCTGCTTCAGTCAACATGTGAGGCAGATGCCTTGAACATTCTTCCTTATTGTAGCTAAATTATAGCACATTTACCAAAAAGGGTTATTTTTTCCTATCTGGTTCAGTGTTTCTGAAAGACATGCAAGTGGATTTTAGTTCCTGTTGATAAGGAACTAGAAATAAACAATTGAACTCTTAAGCATACATGTCTTTGAATTAAATACCTAAGAATTTCAGACCCAAATTGTTTCAAAACACGCAGCTTTACTCATCTACTGCAATGTAGAGTATAGAATAAAACTGCCTTCTAAGTTGCAAAATAGTTCTCAGATATTTTTTTTGAGCATTACTAGAAGACAAGGATACTTCTTACAAAAGATTTACACAAGAAATAAAAATACCAGCATTCACTGCACTGTAACAGCTTGAAAAAAATTCAGTGTGGAACGCAACATCTTGCTTTTCTTGAAAGACTTCATCCACTATTTTTCTTATTGTTATCCTTTTTTATCTCTTTTACACAGAACTAATTTCCCAATTTTTACAGAGGTAAGCAAAGCTAAAGATATGCAAAAATAGCACATTAATTATTAATACCATTTTAAATGCTATGATAATCTGTCAAAGCCCTAAGTTGTTTTTTTTTAAACAAACTTATTTAGTTTCAAATCAGGACTTTCTCCTTAAGATATACTGGGTAAAATACAACCAGATATCTACCTTTAAAAATATGGAACAGAAAAAAACTACAGTAAAATTGAGACTCCTCCTGCTTTTTTGTAGCACACAAAAGAGGAGATTCCAGGCTCCCCTCTGACAAGAATTTAGTAGCAATGCAATTAATGCTCTTGCACCAGATATATGAACTTTGCATGTATCTATCTATTTGTGGATTTAATTAAAGTCACCTAGCAATTGTTACTGTTCATCAACAAGAAGTTTCTTCCTCTGCTTCTGCTGCCCCCATTTCCTCCCCAGTAAAACATTCAGAATAACTCATAAGTATGCCAAAGAAAAACAGAAATTTTTAATGCTGTCTGCAGAATTTTAGAGCAGAATGTTTTATTCACTCCTGCAGTTTTCAGATGTTTTTAAGTGCCTTTAAATAGTGCAACATTTCTTCAAACTGTGTGCAACGCATTGCAATAAAAAAAATCATTTGAAACAAAGCACTAGAGAGAGTTATGAATACTTCCCTCCCAGATATCCACGTAAACTTTTGAGTATTCAAATCCACTCACTTCAGAACAGATGCCTCAAAAGTACTGGAAACTAATTATTTTAAGATGTTTAGTTCACTGCCACTGAAATACGTTCTAAAGCCTATGATGAATAAAGGAAGGAAAGCTAATTCTACCCACCCCACCTGCAATTAACAGATTTAACTATGTTTCAGTTATATACATATATATCGTTTCAGTCTATATAGAACGTACTTTCCCCAGAAAACATTTGTTCCATAATTATTCTGTAAGCTGTATTTTGGAATTCTCTTAAACAGTAGGAGGTTCTACTTCTAATAGATGTAACTCAACTTTAAAAGCTCAATTTATTACCAGTGAGTGTCCAGATAATGGTAATTTTTAAAGAAGAAAGTTTTTTTTTTTTAATCCATATATAGCTATGATATAAATGTAGCTGTCTATACTTTTTATAAACCTCTGTTCAAAGTCCATCCCCTCCTCCCCACCCTCAAGAGACTTACCTTCTTTGTTTTAGGATACTTAGTAGGGCATTTATTAAGTGCTGGAGCTTCTGTTTCAGTAACCATTTCTGTAACAACAGTTTCTGTTTCGGGCTCAGCTACCAGTGCAGCATTCTCAGTTTCATTATGCTGTGAAGTTACTTCCACATCAGGAGAAGATGGCTGGATATCCGAACACATGCTCACAGTTCTGTGTCGTCTACGCTGTTGTCCAATGTGAGTTCTACTCCGAGAAAAGCTTTTTCTCTGTTTAGCTCTATTAACCTTGGCTGGGGTAGGCTTGGTGGCAGTTTCTTCTTTTGCTGGTTCCTGGTACAAGACAGAAAATTAGTAGATGGATCTCACACACATGTAAAGTTACATATCATTCTTAAAATAAAATGTTATCAGTTCCTCCTTCTTTATATGTCAAAAAAGCCTCTCATTTCTGTTTTTAGAGCTAAACACTTTAAAATTGCTATTTCTACTCTACTTCAAGGCAGATTACCATGTTTCCCATACTTTCCTCTCAAGCATCACTGGGAGAGTATTCACACAGACCAGTCACCAGTCAGATCACTGCAGGTTTGTACAGGAACTCCTATACCACATTCATTCATCTATAGGCTAGAAATCATCTGCTTACACTATGATGTCTTTCAGCTCAATATCCTTTTTGTAACTTACAGTTTGCTGAGTGTTTAGAATTGCCATAAAGGACTTAACAGCACACTGACAAATACTATCCATGGAAACAACCCAAACTGAGCATCTGTGGGATTATTTGCAAAGCAGAACTAGCATCCAGCAACAATAGACTGAAAAAATGTTTATGATACATTAAGGATGGCCTGTAAGAAGAATTCAGAACAAACTAAGCCTTAATAACTACTTTGAAAGGAAAGACTACAACCTGTTCTGAGTAACACACTGGAGAAGCAAGGCTTTCTCTGCTGGTTATAGAGGGTGCCTAAATAAAAGCAACTCCTATGCATAAAATGAGCATCAAAATGAGCATCTCGTAGTACTATCCAGATTTTGGTCAAATATGTTTGAGTTCAGGTGATTAAGAGAGTTTTATACATCTTAATGTGTAAATCAACATCCAAACTGATCAACATTGCCTTTTAAAAAGCCAGCTTGAAAATAAAGTTCCAGGTAAATACCTGAATAAACTCGGTGTCATTGAGTATCTGTGCTTCCTTGCATTCTGATTTAACTTCAGTTTTTGCTGTGCTGATCCTTTCCAAAGCCTGTTCTCTTCTTTTTTCTCTTTTTTCTAGTCTGGCAAAAGCTTGCAGGATAGCTTCCATTTTCCGTTCTTCTCTTGTCTGATGGATATAATAACAATCATCATCAAATTTCAGTCAATCTTTTGCATCTGTAAATACTGTGAATTTTTTTTTTAAGTGCTTCAGAACATGTACAGTGTATGCTGACATGCAGATCACTTTCAGCAAAGCTCAGAGGACAGGGAGAAGTTAGAATGACTGCAATTACTGCAAATTTCTGAAGAAAGGCTTGCATTCTCATCAACCGTGACAAACAAGAAGAGAGGGTCCTGCTTTAGATTAAAGAACTTACTAAACAGACATTTACTGGTATATCACTGGCGTATAAACATAAGAACACACATCGCTGGGTTACTTACTATCCCATGTAATATTTAAAATGCAATGAAAAGCTCATGACCAAAACCATGAAATTTTACTGTATACACAGAAGTACCACAAAAAAAAGCTTCATTATCCTCTGACTCAATTTTCCAATGTGCCATGAAGTATATCAAAACATGCAACCAGCATCCAACAATCACTGATTCGAAGTAAGACTGGGTCACCCACAGAAGTTACATTTTCTGTGGATCAGTACTTGAAGTCTAGTCCTATTAAAGAGGTAGCTCCCTACCTGCACAGAGCTCTGCTTAAAACAGCACAGATGCTGCAGAATTGAGGGCTTCTATTACAAGCTTTATTTATTTTCAATGCCAGCAGCTCAACAACAGTGCAATGTATTTGCATCAAAGAAAATGCCTGCAAGTACATCGCTCATTTGAGCGGATGAGGAACAATTTTGTTTTTGCCACTGAGCTTGCCTTTGTTTGAATGGTAAAACACATGCAGGCTTGCATTATTTGAAATCTTCATGATGAAGACAACAGTAATTACATCTGTAACTACTACAGCAACCACACTGTAATGTCGTTCCATACGGTTTTACTTCAGTAAGAATACCAAAGTAAAGCGCCCGAAAACAAACAAAAAAGCCAGTATGTTCTCTGGACCAAAGGCAGTGCATCCAACAGTGTTCTCTGAGTATTGCTCTTCAAAAGCATGACAAGACACTGCAGTACGTTAAAACTAGAGCTCATGCTGTCATTCTTCAGATTTCATATTAAAATGCAAATTATTAACGTGAAGAGATTTTACTTTCTGATGTCAGGTAGAATTAAAAACACAAGTCTTACTAATTTTGCTAATGACAATTGTGGAAGTACTGACCAAAAGGAATGCAAATCCCTCCCCCTAAGCTTCTGTAAGGCCTGGGCAGGTGCAGTTTTGGTGCCACCTTGAAATTAATTTAGAAGTTCTGTTTAATCTGATCTGTTATCCTAATTAAATACAATTTGGTTTCCATAGGTCACAATGCAAGTGTTCTGTTCGCAATGTTTTAGAAAAAGGGATCTAACTTGAGAAGTCTGTCATTGACCAAATTATCATCACCCTACCTTAAGGAAAAATAACAAACACTATATAATTATCTGAGGAAAGGAGAGCATTAATAGAGCTGAGACACCCAGAGAATATAAATAAAGAAGAAATGAAACAGTAATTTAAGAGAATGTATCTGCAATTTCAGTAAAAAAAAAAAAAAAAAGTTTCAATACTGAAACAAAAATAACGGCTAACATCTGACCACAGTTCTCATAAATTAGTACATGATTAGTTAATAATGTTTGCTACACTTACCCAAAATAAAGATAAAGCCCGATTTTATTTTTAAACATGGTACTCATCCTCCTTTCAGGTTAATAAAATTGTGGTTAATGATTTTGAGTTAGGGATGTCACAGAATCACAAAATGGTTTGAGCTGGAAGGGGCGTTAAAGCCCACCCAGTTCCAACCCCCTGCCATGGGCAGGGACACCTCCCACCAGCCCAGGCTGCCCAAAGCCCCATCCAGCCTGGCCTTGGGCACCTCCAGGGATGGGGCAGCCACAGCTTCTCTGGGCAGCCTGTGCCAGGGCCTCACCACCCTCAGAGTGAAGAATTTCTTCCTTATATCTAATCTAAATCTCCCCTCTTTTAGTTTAAAGCCATTCTCCCTTGTCCTATCACTACACCCCTGACAAAGAGTCCCTCCCCAGCTTTCCTGCAGGCCCCCTTTAGGCACTGGCAGGCCGCTGTAAGGTCTCCCTCCTCTCAGTGTGGAGAAGAGAAGGCCTTCTCTTCTGAGGGAGTTGGGGTGTTCAGTCTGGAGAAGAGAAGGCCTTCTCTTCTCCAGACTGAACACCCCAACTCCCTCAGCCTGTCTTCATGGGAGAGGTGCTCCAGCCCCCTGGTCATCCTCAAGGCCTCATCTGGACTCCTTCTAATACCTCCATGTCCTTCTTGTGCTGAAGGCCCCAGAGCTGAACACAGGGCCTCAGGAGGAGCCTCATGAGGACAGAGCAGATGAGTACAATCCCCTCCCTCACCCTGCTGGCCACACTTCTGGTGATGCATCCCAGGATGTGGTTGGCTTTCTGGGCTCCAAGCACACATTGCTGGCTCATGTTGAGCTTCCCATCCACCAACACCCTCAGGGCTGCTCTCAATAATGTCTCCCTACTAACAGGAGGTAAATACGCCAAAGCAGCCTGAAGTTTACTTAAGAAGACACAACAAAAACCAAGTGATTACTGCTCGTTTCCCACAGGCACTTGTTGTGTGCTATTTGTTGTGTGCTGTACTGTAGTTCAAAGATTCCACTGCAGCTTTTGGCAGTTTCATGAAGGGACCTGCAAAATTTATCAAGTCCAACTGCCCGATCACTGTGAGGCTAGCCATTACTTACAGAAAACATTAAGAGTGCTACCCCAGCATCACTTCAACACTGACTGACATGGGGCATCAGCCACCTCTGTAAAATACCTGTTCTGGTGTTTGGTCACCCTCACAATGAAGGAATTTTTCCTGACGTCCAGTTTGAACCTCCCCTGGTGCAGCTCTGTGCCATTCCCTCACGTCCTGCCATCGGTTACTGGGAGCAGGGACCAGCACATCCCTCTGCACGTCCCCTCCTCAGGAGGTGTGGTGGCTTTACCGTGCTGGGCAGCTAAACCCCACAACCGCTCTCTCACTCCCCCTCCTTTAGATGAGGAGGGGGAGAAGTAAAGCAAAGAACAACTCATGGGTTGAGATAAGGATAATTTAATTAAAGGGAAATAATTATAATAATTAAATAAAGACTACCATGAACTAAACAATTTAACTAAGGGGAAATATAAAGGGAAAGGGGAAAAGGGAGGGGAAAAGGAAAAATAAAAAGAAGGGAGGAAAACAAACAAATAAAATAAATGAAGGCTATATGGAAGTGCAGAGGAAAGAAATTACTCTCTACTTCCCACAAATGAGCGATGATTGACCACGTCCTTGAAGCAAGGCCTCAACGCACGCAGCCGGTGTTGAGAGGAAGACCGACGTCTTCTCAACGAGAGCCCACCCCTCCCCTCTTCTTCCTGTTTCCACCTTTTATTGCTGAGTGTGACATCACATGGTATGGAATATCCCTTTGATTGGTTTAGGTCAGCTGCCCTAGTGATGTTTCTCTCCTCACTTTTTGCCCACCCCCTAGGAGGGTTAGAGAAAGGCCCAATGCTGTGCCACTGCTGCTCAGCAGTAGACACAACACTGGTGTGATAACACTGCTGTTCCAGCTACAAGTACAGAGTACGGCACTGTATGGGCTGCTGCCAGGAAAGTTAACATTCCAGCCAGACCCAGTACAGGAGGCTGCAGACAGCAATGAGGCCGCCCCTCAGCCTCCTGTTATGAGTGCCCTCAGACCCTCCTCACAGGCCGTGCCTTCCTGCCCTTGTACAAGCTTTGCTGCCCTCCTCTAGAGGCTTTTGAGGACCTTAATGTCCTTTTTTTTTTTTTTTTTATCATGAAGGCCAGAACTACATCAAATATTCAAGGTGAGGCTGTGCCAACCATAAATGTGGCAGGAGAATCACTGTCTGCCTGTGCTGTGTTTATTGCTTGCCATGGCTGCCATGGTGTGCTGTGGCTGATGCTGAGCCTGCTGCCACCAGCACCCCCATACCTCTTCCTGCAGAGCTGCTCTCCAGCCACTCGTGTCCCCGGCCATGCCTGGCTTTACTCCCTTCTGCACAAGTACTGCACGCATTCACAACTCACAGCTGTGAGAGCCAAGTAAAACGTCATGGAAACGTGGAAACAAAGCAGAAGCTTTTCTACAACACTGATACAAATTATTCAGAAGATCCAGAATATGATGCTTTCACGAAGAAAAAGAACTGAGTTGCAAAATTAATATGCATTCAAGAGACAAACCCAGTAATGGCAAAAATCTGTAAACAGGTCACGGAACAGCAGGAGCATAAAGCCTTCCAAGCAGGAATTCAAGGCCAAAACTAGCTGGCTCATGCTAATGCTAAGTATCAATGATTCCTCTCTAGTGTGAATAATTCATTTTCTCACCATCTACGTTCTCACTTCACCAAAAAAATTATCTAATCGCACTCTAGCGGTACCTGGTTGGATTTGAAAAAGACTGCAGTTACCTGCAGTGCCATTAGATAAAGCAGATGAGCTACCTACCACTTTGATGGCACATCTTTCAATAAGGCTACTGAAAAAATAGGTGCAATGGTCAACCATCAGAAAAACTCTAGAGAAAAGCTTTAAAGTAATGTTGACAGTTCAGCAAATGGAACAAAACTGTCCCTGTCATTTTGAATCTTAAAATAATGCCTAAGAAATAATTAGTCTAATAACTTTCAGATATCAAAATCAAAGATGGATGTCTACAGACCTGATGAAACATCCTTCTGAATATACCAAGTAATTAAAAGCACATTAAGATGAACACTTGTCCTAAATGTGTTGAAAGGACATCTGGTACGAGTAACATTGAATAATGTCAGACAACTGAAATGCTGATCTTGTGATCGTACCAATAGGAAAGATGCTACAGCAGCAATTGCCTTAAGCTGCAGACAAAAAGTACTTTAAATGTCATTTCAAGTCTTTATGCACAAAATAGCTCTTGGCAGGTAATCATACACTAAATCCAGGAGAGAATAAAAAGCAAACACTAATTCAATGACAAAACAGTGTTGTACTAAACACAGCATGATATGAGATAAATACAACAGAGATAAAGGAATTACATAATGGTGTATAGTCTCTGGATCAAACTGAATACTATTCGAGTTAAAATTCACCAACAGAGAAGACGCTAGAATGAAGGAAGTTGAGAAAGTGGAAAACAGTGAAGAGCGACAGTAAGATAAAGAAGAGATAGAAGGTGTAATGACTTACTTTTCAGTTCTTAAGTATATGAAAATGAAAACAAAAACGAGACTAACTTCAAGGAAAGTGAAAGAATAATATCCTTATTGCACCCTGTGTGTACCGTAAATAACCTGATAGGGAAGATGGGGGAGGTGGAGGAGTAAGGCAGCAGGCAGCATGGCCAACCTTAAGTTGAAGGTCCTACTTCCTTTTGTTTTAATATAACATTTCCTAGACTGTCGATTCAACAGCAGAAAGATGTTAAACGTTCATCTTTGTTTCCAC
This sequence comes from Anas acuta, assembly GCF_963932015.1. NCBI lineage: Eukaryota > Metazoa > Chordata > Aves > Anseriformes > Anatidae > Anas > Anas acuta. Next base: position 191,097,317 of record NC_088979.1, read on the forward strand.
ATTCCTCCCCCACCAACCTCCAACTCGCCATGTACAACATCCATTCACTATGCCTCTGAATTACTTTCTCCTCCCTAAAACCAGTTCCCTTTCTTATTTATCCTTCTGTGCTACTACATTGTATTTAGCTTTAGGTCAGAAAAGATAAAAGAATGAGATCATTATTTAACGTGCATTTGTTTAACAAATTACAACATGAAACAATGTTGACAATGTTTCCCTCTGAAATTTTTAGCTCTCCTGACAAGCCTAATAATCACCCAGGGCCCTGCAATTGAGGTCCAGCTGTATCAAAAATAGCAGGACAGCAAGCAAGATCTGTGAAGTGTCTAGAAAGAACAGCAACTCATCTAAGTCTATGAACTTAACTGCAGGTGGTTTTCCACGTTAACACACATCTGAGCACAGGCACGCATAGTTACACAAAAATGTGAGAATATGATGCTTTCCTTTTAATACAGGGTGACAGTATTACCACTACAAACACCCAGTTCTTAAAGAGAAGACAAAAGGTACGTTTCTTCCTATTTTACCACCAGAGCACAGCTCCCAGATTTGGCTGCCTTTTTTTTTTTTTTTTTAATAGGGTGGGGAGGGAAGTATCAGAATCTTCTCCTTACATTTGGTGGATTTAGCAATAAGTTCTTGCCAAACTCGTGCTGAGTTATTGCCATTAGCAGTGTTTGACTTGGAAGTTAAGGAAGTTGAAAAGAAAATGAAATATACACAAAGAGAACTTGCAAAGAAGATAACCTACCTGAGACACGTGAAGCAGCATTCAGAATTGAATCAACGTGCAGTATTTATAAAGTGATAAATTGTCTTTACAACTCATGGCCAAGAAAATAGTTGGTTCTGACATTTGAACAGGTGCAAGTTAGAAGTCTCGAACCATACTTCTGAAAGACTTCATCTCTCTCCCTACTAAGTTAATGCATGTGCAAAAGTTGCACAAATCTAGATATACTCTTGTACAAAGAACCAAGATAAGTCTGTTCAGAAGACTGGTTACAAGTAGAACATTTAAAAGTCACGAACAGTGAAGTGTTAGAATAAAAAGGTTTTCCAAATAAAAATATGTATACAAAAAGTGAGCATAGACAATAAAATGATAGCATTTAGAACGTTCCAAGTACTAGTATTGCATTATAAATCTTGGTCAAGATTTTGATTTAATCTATTTGAAGCATCTCACATTTTGAATGCCCAACACAAAAGCACATTTTATAATATCAGTGTTCATAACACTGTTCTATACCAACCCCTGAAAATTAGGATTTCTGAGGCTTTGTAAGTTGGGAACTCAAAAAAAGTTAGTGGCATCTATAAAACATCCATTAAAAATAATGTACAGTAATAAGGAGTGAAGAAAATCAATTCTACTTGATTTCTACACACATCTTTTTTTTAAAGCGATAGCAAGTTATATACATTTGAAGATAAAAGCAGATTTTTTGTCAGAAAGCCATGATCAAGCCAGATGAAATGCTCTCACTTAAATAGCAAGCCTTGCATTTGAAGTTGAAGATCATGTAAGGATCTGACTTCACATATACTCAGATTCTAAACGCCTACAGAAAGGCAGCAATTAGCATGGGAAGAGCAGGTGTCACTAAGCCTTAGTGACAACTTTAGGCAGCTACTTGCTTCCCAACTTACCATCTTCCTTTTCCTTTCTGCAATCTGCTCCTCTGATTCCATTTCTACTTCATTGCTAATGGGAGTTTTTTCTTCTATATCATCAATAAAATCTGGCTCCTGAAAGATGGAAATGACTGCTTTACAGAAGCTCCACTACTCCTGCAAACTAGGGAATACTAAAAGCTACACAGAACTAAGAATCCTCAGATCACTACTTCAAAAGTAACCAAGCCAATTTATCAAGGTAAAATGTAAAAAAGCTGACATCCACTTGTACCTTTGCATAAACCTGTAAATATAACCACTTGACTAGATCTTTTTCAATCTGAGCTTAGATGCATCTGTATCTTTTTTCTTAAGTATACTGATCTTACTGAAGTTTTGGGGTCCCATCCCCAGCCACCCACCCACCCCCAGCCCCCCAGATTATGAGAATTAAACCTGCAGTCCAACAGAAACTTGGGTACTAACACTGGTCACTGTTCTAGCCACTTCTTAACAAGTTAAAGAATTAGGAGCTTTACATTATACATCCGTTGGAAAAAAAAAGGCATTATAATGATGTACAGTGAATGTTGTCATGTCAAAGGGAGAAGTTAACATACTATTATATGGAATTTCTTCTCAGCTCCAGAGTGTATTTCATTGAAGTGATATTTTCTGTTTACAATCTCACTGTAGTTTAATAACAGTGCCATGCCACACAGAAACAAAATTTAACTAACTAATAATGGTTATTTGGTTTAAGAAAAGAACACAAAAGGGTAGCTTTGAGGGTTAAGTTTGTTAGCCCTACGTGCAATTTTACCTTTTGGTTAGGTGACTAGACAGAACTCCTTAGCATTTATCTTTAAAGCACATTTCCCCATATCCTTTCTTTTACCTTAATGTTACATATTTTGTCACAGGAAAGAAGGTTATCAATTGACTAACTGGGCCTCTATATTTATATACATAGTTTAACAGCTTTATTCTCCTCACAATTCTTATTAATTCTTTAATTCTTATTGTTAGGTTCAGTTTGGAAAAAACATTGAGTTCTCCTGCGACTGCTCTGTCAAAGCACTGTACACTATGCTAAAAGTCCAGGAGAAGGTTCCAAATACCAGTTAAAAAGCAACAAAAAGTCATGTAAGATTGTAAAGTTTAAATATTGCCTCTGCAGATCACTTTTAACAGTCACACGCCATGCCTTCTGGACTTCCAAGCACTTTAAAGCAACATAGCTACTAAAACCACGGAACAATTTGATTATCTTATGAAAACTGGGGGAGGGAGGTGTCAAATATGCTCTTTTTCCCTGAATTTCCTTTGCTCCTAGTGACACTAAAAGATGAAAAACTCAAAAATCTCTCCTCCCAGAACAAAAACTCTCTCCCTCTCCCCTTAAATCATCATCACAAGCCACTACATTCAAAGAAAGTTTAAATTGTATTTTCCCTACAACACAGATAGTTACCAAGGTAACAATCCTCTCATGAGAAATACTTCTTTAACAGCTGCTCTGCAAAGCTAGGTTAATAATTAATTTAATGGATCTCTCTCTCATTAGTTCTTTCATACTGACATTAAAAAAGACAGATCTAACAATTGACTACCATGGTATTACCAAGTAGTTTCACCACACTAACTTCAGAAAATATCTTCTTCCTCCCATCTCTCCAAACTCTACTTAAATTCCTTTCCAAGTTACAAGACAGCTGCAGCCAACGCTTAATATGCTGGGCTGAAGTTTTATTTGCTACAGGAGCAGTGTTATTTATTGTTATGTTTAATATGTTACACTTCTGAGTAACGTGGCTTTTTGGTAATCTACATTTCATGACTGTCTGGGAGCTCCTGAAAGCATGACATGAGGCTTTTGCATCAGAGACCCACAAAGAAATTTAGAGGAAAAAAATGTCTAGTTAAAACTGGTAAGGGAACCAAAATATTTAAATCCAATCAAACATTAAAACTGGGAATAATGTAAAAGACCTAAACAGCTTATTCATCATTTTGTTTTTTGATAAATCCACATATCCTTTTTTCAGTGACTTATTAAAATTATTTTAGTAACTACACAGTTTTAGAGCATTTGTGTTTAAAAGCTTTGCTTCCTAATCATTTCTGTGTCAATACCTGATTATTAGAAATGGAGAGCCTGAGGGGAGAGAGCTTCCTCTGCTTATTATCTGTGATTTTCATTTTGGTGGCTCCTCCTTCACAGTCCAACGTGATGTTCTGATTTTGAGTCTCCTTTTCTCTTGAAACATCTTTCTCTTTCTTTCCCTTTTTCCTTCTGGTTTCATATCCAGTATTGATGTTTTCAGTAGGCTCAGAGCGTCTGAGAACTGGACATTCAGGATTTTCTTTGAGGCAAGCACAGTCCACTTTGTATTTACTAAAAGTAGATAAATCCAAGAAAGAATATTTTGATTAGGCTGTACAGCAGTAAGATTAAAAAAAACCTGTAACTAACATTTAAGCTGATAATTTTCATATACAGAATTAGACTCTTCAATGCTTCAGTTTTTGAGCTGGTGTCAGCTTAGATGTTCCTGCACAATGGGCCAGTGCTCTAGAACACTTCCTACTAGCAGAGAGAAATCATTACAAGATGACACACCTTACATTATAATAAGGCCCATATGGGTCTCAAAAGCCTTATTTTGCCATCAGATTTCAAAGAGGTGACTAAATAACAGCTCTTTTGTATGTAAACAGAATTTAAGTGATAGTTTCCTTTATAATTTCAAAGGAATTCTTACAAATAATGGCAGTTTACTACAGTTTTCCCCAGATAATAAAAGGAGCAGCAGTTATATTCAGAAAAACGTGTATTATAGTATATAATTTAAGGCACTAAGCATGCAGTATTTTTGAATGTTCTTAATCACCTATTTATAGCTCAATTCCAGACACCATCTTCCCAATGTTATACTACAGAGCCACTCTGAAATACGGCATCACTGTGTAGTTCTACATTTTTTCTTTTCTCCCCGCATTAGGGGGCACCTATATACAGAGAAGTTTTCATAGTCCATGTTTGCTCATATTCACCCGAGTTTGCATGTTATCTGCATTACTAATAGGTAACTACAATATTGCTAACATTAGCAACAGATATTCAGTAATAAAAATATAAAAGAAACCCTGCCTAAAGATACACTATTCACTGCAAACATAAATACTCGAGGAGCACTGCATTATTAATGCATGCAAAGAAGCGAACGATACAAAAATCAAGGTCACCCTGAATGCATCACAACTTAACAGGCATTAAATGTTATTTAATGAACAGCGTGCTCAAATACTTACCAATTTCCATAATCAAAATCAAATGCTATTGTAATCTCTGCTCCCTTTGGAATGTTATGGATGGAGTAAATATAAAGATGAATCGTTCCATCTTCAATTACATGCCTCACCTATGTAAAAGAGAACATCATTTTACTGTAATGAAGATTTATTGTTGTTGTATAGAAATTGCAGAAAGTGCTCAAATTATCACTTGGAAAAAATCAAGGGGAAGGGGACATGTAAGTAAATAAACCTAACTTAATTTCATGTATATGCTCACCTCTGCATTTGGTGTACATGAACGCCTGATGAATCGAGCTTCATTTCCAAAAGTCCTTGCATCGACACACATTTCTAGCCCATGGAATTTGGAATAAAACAAAACAAATGGGTATGGCCTAAAAAAAAAAAAAAAAAAAAAAAGAAAAGAAAACCAGACCATTTTTTTACATTCTAAATACAGCCTATTTGATACAAAATTAATTAATGTGAAATAGTGTTGGCAAGACACACTGAATTTGAGGGCTAATCTGAGAACAACCCCCTTGCATTTGAAGCTTCACATTCTCCAAATATATTTTCAGAATACTGAAAGTTTGAGTCACAGCCCTAAATGCAATTCTTCTGAATGGGATTTAAAAAGAAAAACAAACACTAAACATGGAAGAGACGAGGTAAAGATTCTACATCTTTCTTAAGCTTTTCTTGTAACTAACTCTAAAATGAAACTCCAGTAGAAATGTAGGTGCCTCAGATAATCACCTCAAAAAAAAACAAAAAACACCCCACCCCTGCCTAGTTCTTGCAGTACCATTAGCACCCAGCCTTCTTGAAGGAATTGGGCATCTCAACACTCTGCCAAGACATACTTTAAGTTTGCTATTGCAGTTGCCTGAGAACCCTCCTGTCTTTACTGAGCAAAAGCTCTACACTCGCTTCTCCAGCAAGTGTCTTGCAATGTCCCAAGTCAGTGTGAGCCGGCATTTAATGGCAGTGCTGACAATGATCTGCAGGAAGCAGCCACGCATTACTCAGTAACCCACCAACCATGGCAGTCAATAAGCCCATGTTGACTTGTGTTCCATTCTGTTCTTAGCCTGATAGAATTAAAATCTCTCCCTCTCAAAAAAAAAAAGTCTTTACCACTACTTTGCTAATTATTTTAGGATGGCAAGACCTGTCAATCCCTGGGTTAAGGTGCACATCTACATAATTGAGAACGCAGGAATCCTTTAGCCAGGTAAGAACAAAGAAGGAAGAAACTATTTCCTGAAGAGAGCTATAATGATATCCAGGAGAGAGGGGAGGACACCAGCTACCAGCTGCAATTATTTTTAATCGAACAACAAGTAAATGCAAGGCACCACTGGTAATCAAGACCCACTTGTATCTTAGGCACAAGTTTGGCAAAAGAGCATTTAATAGTTACCCTATTATAACATATTTGAAATAAACAAACCTTTTAAAGAAATATCCATTAGCTTCAAATTGTTCTCTCAGCATGAACTTTCCTCTGTATTCAATAATAAGTGCATCAGGAGGCAAGTCTTTGGCAGCTTTTAAAATTTTCTTGTTTTTTTGCACGTAACTCTATAAAGACAGAAGTTAATTTATGAAACAATGGCAAAAATGGGTGGAAAATTATTAACAGCAGATCATACTTCCACAACCACTGAACACCGCTATACGAACCGAAAATTTTGGGGTAATTAAACCTCCACACTAATTTGATCAAGCAGTCCTGTTCCCGTACCAATGCAACTAGTTAAGAACTTAAATTCAAAAAATGCCTTAGCCTTGTATTCTAGTACAGCTAAATCGCAGCATACAGATGTTCTCACTATTCAAGTATTTTATCCCACAGTACATTTAACTGTCAGCACATGTTGAATTGCTGCATTCATTTGCATAATGCTTTCAAAAGGCTTCAATTCCTCCAAACAAAACAGAACATGCAAACATACAAGGACATCCATGATTCATTCAAGGAAAAAACAGAACAGGAAAATATCAAAATAATAAAAAAGAAACCTGAGAAAGTTTGCAAATTTCTTATTTCTGTATCTTTAGATGGAAGGATGTCTTTTAATTAAAAACCAATACATACCCTGACAATTAGTGAACTCTCAAAACTGTCACCGTCAATCAAAAAGGAAGTAGCCTCTATGTAGGCAAAAGGCTCTGTAAGCAGGGATATTCCTCTAAGGAGGCTGTCCCATATGCCATGATGGTCTTTGAGGAAAAGAAGCAAAGATGCTTCTATTAATCTGCTACAGTAACTACTCCTTGAGATTTCTGCTACAAAATGCTAAGGTCTGTTATATGGCTCTGATTTTAAGCTGATCATTAACTGATGTCAAAGACAGAAAGACATTGCACAGTTTCTTCATAAACTAGAAATTACAGGATCACAAGAGTACAGAGTCAAACATCAGTACTGGGATACCACCTACCATCAGAAACATCCTTCATGATGAAAATGAAGTTCTATTCTATCTGAATATCTAAAAATCCAGAACAGACTTACCACATCTCAAGAAAAACACATGCAATTAACATGTCGATACACTTAGTAGAAAAAATATCAAATTGTGATACTTCTTTCTACTCTAACCATTCCTGGTATTCCTTACACATCAGAGAAACAGTAGCAAGGAAGTTTACTGTGTTACTACCTCCACAACAAACGTTTTAAAGGACAATTCAGGTTTTAGGCATTTTAACTATTTTATGAAAATTGGTATGTAAATATGATTATAATCAAGAGCGATACAGCATGTATGAACATCAATTAGAAACTCTGAAAAAGCTGTTACAACTCTGATGCTTACGTCTGGTGAGACAAGATAGAGGAAATGAATGTGAATTCATTTACTTGTTTATTTTTAAGTCATCTAAATTGTTACCTTTGTTATGGTAAAAACACACAAACAACGACAATGTGGCACAGCTCCTTACCTCTACTGGAGGTTTGAAAATCAGATTGCTGGTGCTGACTTCTTTTTTGTCATTTCCATTGCCTAATCTCAGAGCTAGTTTTTGTGCCTCCCTCTGAACACCCTCACTGTACTGGTTGTTACTTGCTTCTTCATAACGATCCATCCATGCCTTGATTTTAGTTTCCCATCCAAAGTTCGAACTGTCAGCTGGATCTATCTCTGGAGCCGAGCCCTATAAATCAGAGTAAGCAACCAGTTATTACAAGGTTAAGATTTTATTTATTTATTTATTGAAAGGTTCCCACTAGTAAGCTAGAAACTCAGAATATGTCTACAACATGCTACAAAATAAAAGGCAGGAGAATGCCATATATTTAAATTTATATGCAACAACTATGATAATTGAGTTCTGTCTTAACAGTACTTTGCATGCACTTTTCCCTCCACTACAGGAAGGGAAAGTTCACTCTATGGGAAGTACAATTTTAATTTCTGTATTATTTAAGAGCACTCCACTGAATTCAATAGTATTACATTTGTTCTTTTATAAACAGCATCATTTCATAATCATTGACCGAGTTCAGGAATACATCCCTTTTCAACAGGGATTCTGGCTTTTAGCAGGATGAGGATGGAGACTGACATCGTCTCCTCCCAAAACTGCCCTGCATCAGGAATCTAACAGTGCAGGAATTGGAGGTCAGATCTCCCTTTCTACTCAACTTTATGAACATATGCAAATATAAAGAACTCCGGCTTCAATTCAATTACACACAGATTCAATACACCCCTTTCAGCTTTAAGGGCTATGCTACATCTTCCTGCTTCACATCTTACAAAGCTTTACAAATCCTTCTACTACTGCAATGAGGTGCAAAGGCTGCAAACTCAAACATTACAGGCTTTGCACACAGCAGTTTTCTCCCCTTGCCTGTTCCTCACTAAACAATTTTCTTTTGCAGTGCTTCGGGTCCTTTCACTTTCAAAGAAAGTACCATTGTACCTCCAGACCTCACAAACAGCAGGCAGGCTGCAGCCAACCAGTGCTCCTTATGGACAGCAGCAGCCAACGCTCCCTTTTCTATCCACCTGAGCAGAGACACTATTAAACATTCATAAAACAGCAAGTAGTTCAGTACTTTTAATTTACCTGTTACTAATAACATTTATTTTGTGCATTGCGGGAACCATACATACAAACAGTGTAACAAAGTGATGCAGTTTTAAAAAAGCAACAGAGCCACACGAACACCAAATTCATAAAGACAGAATTGAGATTTTATTCTGATTTCCTTATTTTGTCTTCATACTTGCAAGTCCCAGTCATATCTGGTATATCTTAAGCCTAAGGTGTGTCCTACGTGTATTTATCTCAAGCATGAATAAACTATGGGAAGTATCTAGCTTTCACATGATTAATACATCTCTCCCACAGAAAATCTGAGGACTGCTATAACATTACAGTCTTAGAAAGCAGACATCCAAACACTATTCCTTAAACGATGCCAGCACCTGATCATTACAGAGACTATGCCCGCACTAGCAAACTGTCCCACCAGATGAATACACCTGTGTATGACAGCAGAAATGCCAGCTCTCAAATGCAACACAGTCACTTCATTCTTTTGCTGCTTACAGTTATTGATAAGTTGGAGTTACTAAACTCAGATGAAGCACGTGGGAACTTTGTTCCCTTGCATAGCACTGAAGTGCCCTAATTCCTCCACTGGATCTTGAGTATCAGGTATTCTTGGGGAAAAAAAGCTCACATTATACTATTTTGGTTAACTTTGCAGAACAAAAACATGCTTTTTATACCTTTAAAATTACTATGGTAACTACATAACTCATTATTAAGAGTATTTTAGTACTTTAATATGAAGCATCAGTGTATTTGGGACTATGCATTCAGTAACATACAATTAAGGTGTATAACAAAAACAAAGCACTGAATCACTCTACCTTTACTCTTGAAGATTTCCTGGATCCTTCTCGAAATGCCTGAAACAAAATTATGTTTATTTTCTTAGGAGGAAATACAAAATCTCTTAAGCAATTCAAAACATGTTTAACAATTACCTCCTCTTTTGTGGACCATTCTCATCATGCAAGAAGAAAACAGACGAGCTACTCAAATCTCAAGGCAGTGGCTTATCTCCCACAAAATATATTAAAAAAAATAAAATCAGCATTTCAAACTAAGTGTACATTGGATTTCAGTGCTAGTAGTCCACGTACCCCTGCCTTTCTCCCACATTACAATGTGACTCTAGAAATTCAGAACGCAACGAAGAGTAACTCAACAGTTATTTAGGGAACGCCCTTTACTTAGCAGGTTAAGTCTGTGAATAGCCCATATCCTTTACTGCAATAATTATCAAAAGAGGGGAGGGGAGAAGCAGGTGACAGAGAACCTGTAAAATTCACTTTCATTCTGAAATTTCATTCTTTAAGTTATGTTATGTTAGGAGACAAAAAACAGTAGAATACAATGTAGTAAAATTTATATTCAGAACCTTTCATTCAAAAGGCAATATTTACTTAGTGACTGGTATCTTCTTGGAAATATTATTTCTCACTCCTATGTTTAAAGGACAAAATTCTCATCCAAGCCAGTGAAACTTAACTGCAGAAGGCAACTCATTAGTTTAGGAAATCCCATGTACTTTACTTCTTAACGTAGAAAGTATGTTGCTCACAACCAGACGGTACTATCACAATACCCTCTTCACCAAATTATTTCAGTAGCTAACTTTCTGACAGCACACTTCCATACAATTTCAACTCAAATAAATGAACATAAAGTCAACATCAGGACATTGGGCAGCAACCCAACTAGAACAAGTTGCCCAGAGAAGCTGTGGCTGCCCCATCCCTGGAGGTGCTCAAGGCCAGGTTGGATGGCGCTTTGGGCAGCCTGGGCTGGTGGGAAGTGTCCCTGCCCACAGCATGGGGCTGGAACCAGACAATCTTTAGGGTCCTTCAAATCCAAACCATTCTATAACCACTTCTGAGCTTAAACCACAACTGATGAGACAATTCTTCTTTGTTATCCAAAGCCTGCTTTGCCTCACCTCTACCTGTATTAAGCAGTTTGGCCAAATACAATTCCTCCTTACAAATTCTATCTCAATTATAAAATTGAACTGTCATGGCTACCTCTTACTTTCTGAGAACGGAAAAGGCATGAAGATTGTACCATGTACTACAACAGAATATTACATTTTAATCTAAACCCAGGTAGTAAAATATTAGTAACAATAACCTGGATTTTAAAACCAGTGTCTCTTGGTAAGAAATGTCACACAGCTGTAATTTATAACAGAAAAACAGAAATATTACATTCACTTACTTTTTTACATTTTGCTATGTTCTGCTCTTTCTCCCCACTTTTTTTCCTTTTCTTATCATTGACCTTTGTAACTCTTGTAGCAGTTAATGTAATTGTGGTTGGTGTATGTTGAAAAGCAGTATATAGTTCCACAGGAACCTCATCACCACTCTCTGTTGCACTGGTATCCCCATCTTTAAAAGAAAGAACATTTTGTAAGCAATGACATAACACAGAAGGAACATTCACTAGCTACTCTACACCTGCCTTTGAAAGTCCAAAATGTGTACTGCCAAATATTTCAGGAACTCATACACAAAATTCACCAATAGTTTTAACAGCATGAAAATTAATATCTGTGAAAAGCTAGTAAATTAGCAGATGTTTGCAATGCCAGGTAAGAAAAAGATACCAGACTAACTCATTTTTTAAAATTGAATTATTTTGTAGCATTCCATTATAAGCAAAATTAGAATTGAAATCAAAAATGGTAAAAAAAAAAAAAAAGAACTACTCGTCAACTCATCACCTACATAAGGCCTTTACTTGTAATACAGCTTTGGGATTCTCTGATGACGATATTCTAGAGAGGATTAAAATTAATGACTGCCCAGCATTTCTTTTGAAAGCCTATTAATCAGTCATGTGCAAGTTGTAATCAACTACTTGAGATGAAATTTTTAGTGTCAAGTTCCTTTTCCAGGGCAAATATGTCAATGTTGCTGAAAGCCTTCTCTCAAAAAAAAAGAAAAAAAAAAAGAAAAAATCCCCTGAAGATCACTCTGCTACTCCCAAGGAAAAGTAGAAGTCTATTTTTCCTTTTTAAAACAAGATTGTACACAAACTGTTATTTTTGTTTTCTGTTGTGACACAAAGACCTAAAGCCAAAGTTTGAAGTTTAGCATACATCAGCATTTATGTCAGACAAATACATTTCCTGACCTGAAACAGGATTACCCTAGTTCTGTCAAGATGAAAGGCTGTCAACTGTGGGGAGGATTGGAAGAGAGATGGTACAAATAGATAGCAGACTGTTCTTCAAGTATGCTTCGTACAGACTTCTCACATTTTAGCAGGTTTTCCAAATATTCTGCCTTCAGAGCATTTCACACTACCAAGACTTTTTGAAACCACACAGGGGAAGGCTTTACAAATACTTACGATGAGAGCAGAGAAAACATTCCTTCTGAGCTCAAAAGGATGTTGCCTTTATCAGTGCACTCAACAGTACTATCTATTCTTGAAAACTTCTCTAAATAAAGAGATCCAGCTACTGGTTAGTCTGGATTTTTCTTGCTCACAGCATTCCTTAAACAGGATTCCTCTGTGAACAGTAAGCAACCCAGTTTTACGATCTTGGTTCTTTCTAAACTTGTTAGACAAAGCTATACTTTACCTATAAGTTGATGTAGGAATATTTATGCACGTATTATATATATATAAATTTATATAGGTGATCTTAATTTGTTGCATCTCTACTGGGACTATTTTATGAACTATCACTAAAAACACACAGAAGAAACGTCTAATAAAAAACTAATTTAAAGACTAGCCGAACAACCAACAACTGGAAAATGAAAACACAAAAATTCCTCACCCTTAAAATCACCTATATTGTATTCCATACACTAATGCCTACAGCATCATTACATATCATGTCACAGGCAAAACCAACCAACCAAAAAAAAAAACAAAACAAACACCAACCTGAAAGCCCCCACAGAACACCGCCTTCCTCAGGGAAGCACCATTTCAATACTGTTGTCTGTCTACTCTGTGCTCTAGCTTACTGTAAAAAAGTAATTACCTCAATCAAACATATAATTACACCGAGTTGTTTTGAAACACTCCTTCCTAACCTACATAACCTGCTTTCACTTTGAAGAGCCTTCGCAAAGCACAGTAAGTGAAGGTTTTCCATCTTGGAAGGCAAGGTACAAAGTTCCCAAAAGTTTCACAAAAATTACGAGCCCAGACACTTCTCCATAAGCAGCACGTGGCTTCAGCAGCACCTATTTCAAGACCAGACCACCTGCAGCACCATCCTTGAACAAGTAACATATTTGGCTACTGTATCTTTAAATGAAATCATCCTTGACAAAATTAGGTGCTTAACAAAGGTAGCGCACTGAGCCAAAGCTGGCAATGTAATCCACAGAGAGCAACATCATACAACCGCGGGCCCCAGAACAACAGACTAGGAATGCTGCAAGGAAGAAAACTCATATGGTTACGCACACAAGACACTCACCCACTTTCACATCATGGGACATGTTTCCCTAAAGGCTCTTTTCTTGAGGTCAAACAACTGATCTGTTACTTGCTGCCCACTTTTTAGCTCTGGATGCAACATGGCTAACAGCAGCAACACTTCAGAAATCTTTAGAATGAAAACCATTACACGGTGAAGTACTCGCACATCTAAATGAAAAGCCTTATTATATACAAGCCTCTGAACCTCTGTATACATATTTAGTCAGAACACAGAGATCAGGCAACCTTGCCTATAAAAACCTCTAACTTAATACCAAATAAAAATATTTGAAAGCACCAGAATGTTACTGAATTAACAGATCCATTGGAATCAATGCCTTTTTTTCTCTTTCTACTTGACAGCATCTATTGAAACTGTCCATTTTTACTAGTGTCTCATGGTATATGAACATACCTGGAATTACTTTAAGCCTGACTGAACCAAGCCACATCAACACAAAAAGTGCATTTAGCCAAGCAAGTGTATTAGCTGAATGAAAATCAACCAGAGAGCATGTTAACATGAGAACATGTTAATTTCTAATTACTGTGATTTTTAGTACTTAATTAACAGAGCACTAAGTCACAGCTTAAACAGGGTAGTCTTTTTTTTTATTTTTTTTTATTTATTTATTTTTATCATTTTGATACTTAAGATTTACCATTTGCCATTTGTTTTCCTATTGACTACACAGAGCAAATTTAAAAGACTACTTTTGAGTTCTAAATTCATCTAGCAGGTCAACCAAAACTTTATGAAGTAGGTTTAGTTCTGTTAAAATGAAAGCAGACAAAACCAGAAATTATTATGGTGTTCTAAATAAGTCATTAATGTCTAACTGACTAAAGCAGCTTGCACAAACCCCTAGCACTTCTGAGACAGAATTTGAAAGTAAAACATGTTAAGCTCTAGACGGTCTTCTATGTTACGACTTTTGCAACAGAGCTTTAAAGTTATCACCTGTCAACCAAACCCATGACACGTTTTGACAATGGATTGACAGAACTCCTGACAAATTAATGTCAGTTGAGCTTTGACATTCTGTAAATGGTAGTAGAGCTCATTTCATAAAATAGAGACTAAAAAGCTCCTTGCTTCATCAGATTATCAAAACAAAGAGTTGTTATTAATTTTTGTGGTTGACAAAAATACCTATATACATATACAAATCTAGAGCCAACAAATCAGTTAGGATTACCTCTCAAAGCTATACTACATTGTTTTAAAGCTCATTTATTATGTAATTCTTCATCAGAGACAGGAGTATCACCAGTAATGGAATAGTTTTAAGATGTTAGTATTAGAATAGAAGTAGTCTACACTGTCAAGGAAGGAGTGACAGAAACATGAAGTCATTTTCTCCCCAAAAGAAAGTGGACTTAGCAACCCTCTCTTATCCCAGTAGTCTCAAACTTTCCCATCTATCTTCAGTAGCTTACTCAGAGCACTCTTGTTACTGTAAAAGCTACATTAATTCTTAAGATACTTTAACAATGTTTAGAATGAATTATTCCACAACAAATTGGTGGTGACATCTTTTAAGAAAACACTTGGAACTTCAACTATTCTGATATAAAGCTCTTATTAACAATAGTCACGTAGCAGGTATTGGTTTACTGAACCTTATATACTGAAGGATATCAAAATTACAAAGAACTGCGTATACGTTCTTACATCTATGCAACTGATATTTATTTTATCATCTTTACTGAAGAAAAATCTTTTAAAAGCTTTACCCACCTGACATATTTTCCCTTTTCCTTTGCTGTAACAGCACTGCCCTTTCTTTATCCAAATTCCTGAAATTAAAAAAAAAATAAGTTTCACTCCATGCCTTACACTTATGCATCAATATATCCAAGTATTTAAACAGAACTTCACTGTAATACAAGGCACATGTGGGTATTCAAATCACTTCAAAACATAATGAAAATATAGGTAGCTCATAAGAAAGACTGACAGTTGGCCCATGGATTACAACTAAACAGGAATTAAACAGTTCTTTTGCAGATTCCTTAAATCATCACAATATAATAACAAAGATCCTAAGACAGTATGGTTCAAGCAATTTCCCAGGAAAAAAAAAATATTTGTAATTAAACGTTTTCTGAACACACTTCTTTTATTCACTGTTTAAATGACAATGTGCAATGTAACTAACAGGTAGCATTTTATGCTCTATATCCCAGAACAGCTATTATTAAAGGCAGGTATAATCTACCTACCACAGAGAACTAAATGCCCTCCTGGTCATGTTATAGGACTTCAGGTTTGAGAGGGAGCATAAAAATACCCATTCCAGAGCAAGAAATCCTTGGATCCACGACTCATTGCTATGTCAGTAAGTGTTTCAATGGTTTAACCCTGTCATCTAGTGAGGAGAAACAATGACAACTAAACAAGAGAATGCAGACTGGTAAGGTCATCTGCATCAGAAACATAGCTCCTTCATCTACAATTCTCAAGATTATGCTACATGGTCTGCATTTTTAACTGTTGGTTGTTCCAGGACTTTTGTTTTGTGTTTCTGTTTTGTTCTTAAATATTCTCTACTCATACTAGCTGATCTGAACTACTCACCTTGGTTGACAACGTTCACACAGATATATGTCAGGAATATGCTGCCGGTCAATTCCCATGCAGTCAATGTGCTGCCAGACACTACAAAAAAAAAGACCTTTTGGTTATTTTAACCAAAAAGTTACAACTGTACAACTTTACAGACTCTTTGTGTGTAAATACACACACTCTTTATATATATGATTTTTTCCCCTCCTGTCATGATCTTGACTCAGATTAAACACTACCTAAAAACTACTTACTGAATTACTGTCTTCATCAGCCCTCTGCTAGCCTACTGACTTTCTATTCTGCTGATCACTGCAATTCCAATCTTGGGGCTGCCTCCCAATGCTTCTGCTTCCTTAGTCTTTTTTTTTTTTTTGGTTGATTTTTTTTCTCAATATAAAAAGGGAATTCATTTTCTTTATAGCATGCCAACATGACACCCACACCACAGATTCCTTTGCTTGACTGCACAGTCCTCTGTAGGAGCACAAGTCACACGACTGGCAGGACTGTTGTACAACACAGGAAGAGCTTTAACTGCTTCCCACAGTCAAGGAAGAAAGGCTGCTTGCTAGGCTGAATGCTAGAAGTAACTGGGACACAAAAATCACTTGAGAATTTCTCACAGTTCTCCCAGCACCTTACATAAAATCTCTTCTTCAAAACTAGCAGACTACCGGTGACAATCTACAATTCCCCTGCTGAAGGAACATCTCTATTTTAAACTAAGAGAGATCTCTATTTTTTCTAAGAGAGATCTCTATTTTAAACTAAGAGAAAAGGTTACCAGAATCAAGGACCATTGAAAATGAACAAGCTTGTTATGACAGAGGAATAAGACCTGAACTATTGTTTTAATTAACTGTAGTAATCATTTTAGAAATACTACTTAGTAAATTCAGCAACATCAATTAGCTCATTATAAGTATTGAATGAGAATATACAGACTAACACTGAGTAATTCCAGAAATACAAGATTTGTCTTCTCCTGCTACGTGTCCCACCTCTAAAAATTTCAAAGCTCCATTTTCCAAAATGCAGTTGTTCAATAGCATCTGCTTATGTAAGTAGCTATTTGATCATACTAAAACACGAACACAAGTTTAAATATTTTAACTCTGGGTTCCCAAATAAGAATCTGTTAGCTTTAAGAATTTCAGTAACTATCGAAAGACCACGTCTTTTGAAGATGAAGAGTTCCTATCAGAAAGATAACACACACAAAAAAGCCTGTTATTTGAGAGGCTTATGTCATATTGCTTTGCTTCCTGCAAGTTACTTGGTTTACACGCACATACCTTCCCAAAACACTTGATTACTTGGTACCTTTTTATTTCACCATATTGACAAATAGCTTGGAGAAAATAAATACCCTTTTTAGAAAGAAAAAGGCAAAGACATCCTTACTAGAGCAACAATACCTAAGTGAAGGTATGAACAAATTGACATGAAAAGTTAAGAGAGACTGGGATAAAGTATGAAATACTCGTTACTTTTAATCAACTACTCTGCCTATTAAAAAACCTTAAACCTTCAAACATTGTTCTGATTAAGGAAGTTTCCTCTGTCTTATGAATCAAGACTGTTAAAACACCATTTAACTGCACTCAATTTGTCAATGCAGCTTTAAAGTCATTTTACCTTTTCAATACATTTAATATTCATTACCTGCATTTGTCACAACAGATCATATATCCATCATCATGTGTAAAGCCACAAATGCATCTGGTAATATCAGTTCCATAGCTTCCATCCTCTGACGTACTGATGGTGGTAGCACTGGAGGTTTCATCAAAGTTGGGAGTGGTAAATATGCCTACTTCATTCTTGTTTATAAGCACTGATGGAGGAGGAGAAGCTGGAGGCGTTGGAGGAGGCCGAGCACCATAGTTATGGTCCTAGATTTTTTTTGAAAGGTAAATTACAGCTCTTAAGTGTCAGACATTCTGATGGTTATTTAAGCCAAAGTATAAGATTAACTTTATAAGAAGTCTCTGAAGTTCTGTGCATTTTTAAAAATTAGGTTTAAACTTATTTCTGTCATTGCTCATTCTTGGTGTGTGTTGTTTTTTTTTTTTAACCTTCTCAACTATGTTTTACATAAAATTCACCATGTTCTGTATTCAGCTTTCTAATCAACTATTTTTAGGCATTTTACCCAGCTCCCAATAAAATACAAAACTATAAGCACGAATCAGGAGTTTTTCCTATTTAAGAACAGCAGATTTTACCATATTTAGCACGAAACTTACTGCATAGGGCAAACCAATGTAACTGTGTGAATGCGAGCTGCTGGTATACAACTGGTGTGGATAACTGTTCGATTTTTCAACTACCACAGGGCTAGCTTCTACAGATTCTGGTCTGCAAAACAAAAACAGAAGAATAATAAATAGTTGTACAAATAAATACAAGTAATTTATTAATGTTACGTCAATATACTTGTTAGTTATGATAATTGTTTCACAACTGCTAAGTAATTACAGGCTGTTCCTGTTAAAAAGGAGTATACAAAAAGGATCAGGAATACAACAATCACCACCACCAAAACCACTTTTACTCCCCCAGCTACCCAATTAGAAAAAAAAACAGCACTTTTCTTTAATCTATAAGGAAGCTTCCAGAGTGGCAGAGAACTTATACCTCTGTAGCTACAAAACTTTTAAAAAAAGAGTACATGCTAAATGATTTCACAGAACATGCAAATCTAGGCAGAAATACAGGTTACACACTTTGTCAGGAACTCATCGATCAGTATGCACAGGCCTATCGAGTTGCAATAAAAGCTAAAGAAAGGACTTCAGCTTAATTAAGACAAAAGACAGAAGCAACAATACACACAACTGCAACCCGTTGAGGACACAGCCCCACATAGCACAGACACTATGAAATTCTGCAGAGACATCTAGTGGTAGCATCAGCACATGACTCTCAACATCTTCATGAACCAGCACCCACAGCAGCACTGTTTCTGCAAACAGAAACCTTAAGTAGGACAAATCTAAAAAAGGCACTCATCGATTTATTTTTTACCTTGAAAGAAAAAGCAAACCGTTTTCTAGATGAAGCTTGGTAGAGAAAGGCAGTGTCACCTCTAATAGAGGAACTATGGTTTATACATACTAAACCACAACGCAAAAGTTGAGAAGGGTAAAGGAATATTAAAACAGGAGTATCTTTTTGAATCCAAGAAATTTCTCAGTTCACGTGTCACTAACTTATTGGTTTTGCACTGCACCATGCAATCCAATCACACCAGTACAAGCTTTAAATTAATGCAGTCACCTAGCTGCATTAAGAATTACATTTTCTGGCTTTTTTAAACACTGAGGCAGGGCGAAATACCAGCATCTTTTAAACTGAAATAGCTTTTGACTGGCATCACAAGTTGAGCCCAAGTGGGTACTTTTCTAATTTTAGTTTCACTGTGCATCAAATCTTTTTCCCCACAAAGATTCAGTAATTCCTTGAGCTGATGTTTTAAAATTGGTCATTCTGAATTCTAAGTTAAAGCAGAAATTCACGTTTTTCTCATTCTTCGTGTTTTTCTTGCATTGATATAAATGCAAGTTTTTTTTTTTAGTATGCCATGAAGTGAAGCAAGCCTGATTTAAGAAGACACCAGCAACTCAAGCTTTCTGCTAACATGTCTGTAAGAATGTAATTTTTCTTCCTGGGAAGAACATACAGAACTGGAAGCGTCCCACTAACATCTTTAGCAGCCTGTTTCTTCTCATTAGCTTTTCCCTTTGTGATCTTACTGTGTAGAAAGAATCGCTAGTTAAAAATGCTATCATCAGAAGACATTAGTCACAAAAGTTCAGGGGGGAAAAAATGTCTTAAAAATTACTGACGTTTCTAACAGTCACCATGCCTGGTAGGGGAATGTATAGATCACACAAAGTACTAGCAGATAAGAAACAGAGCTTGTAAGTACAGTAGATTGAGGGGAAAACCAACTCTGAAGTCACTTGCCCTTACTTATCTCAAACCCAGAAAAATCCTCATTTCTTTTTTTTACACCACTTCTCAGCTGGAAAGTACTTTTTATCAGAGTTTGTTGGAATTACATCCCAGAAGCAGCCAGGTTCATCAAGCCCAAATAAAAAAAAAAAAAATCAAAAGGACACCAGTTGGAAAAAAACCTGTCTTTCCCACAGATTTGCCTTTATATGCTGACCACACCTGCACTGGTGTACAATGCATTTGGGCAGTAATCAACACTATTAATGTTGCCTAGTTAATACTTCTAGGATCTTGCCAGTCCAAATGCCAATTAATCAAGAGCCAACTATCCATCCAATAAACACATCAATCAATTTTAACATGCCCTCAATACCCTCAATACTTCACTAGGTGAACATTCAGCGAAAGATACAAGAAAGGAAGCACACATCCTAAAAAGGGAGGCCATACATATTTCATCAACTGACTACAAAATTAAAAGGCACTCTTGCAAAATACGAAGCAAGACAAAAGACCCTACTCCTTAAATATATTTCTACCTACACTAGCCGTTTAGAAACCACTTAAGAGAAGCACTTTAAAATTTAGAAATTTAGAGGCATAACTTTTGTGGGAAGCAAAAGCATTAAGCTTCTAAAAAGGAAATGCAGAAATAAATACAATCCATTAACCCTAATTATTTTAATACCTGTAGAACACAGAGTGGAGGATTAAAACCAAAAAGGCACAACATTCATCTGAGCAAGAAAAAACAAAAATGGGTTGGGAGAAAACTGGGTGAGAAGCAAAGACAACTAAGCCTTCATATTTAAAAAGGAAAAAAAAAAAAAAGGCTTAACAGGCAGTATTTAAGCAGAATTAGCTTTCAGGAAAGCTTTTTTCCCCACCCAAACATTTGGGGCACACCTCTTAGTAAAATTCTTAATTGTACACTCAAAGCATTAGACATTACTTTCAGTTATTTATTTTTTTTAAACTGACGTTCTTTATCCCAAGAATCTAGTCTTCAGGACTCAATCTTTCTACCACTTACATGCCTGAACCATTTCTAACACCCAGAACATGACTTTGGAGCTAGCATCTAAGTACCTGACTTAGAAGACTGCAACCATGCTTGGTTGCAGACAAAACTATTATGTATGCTGACTATTAAAAATGCAGGAGAGGACAACACAGGGAAAGGAGATGAAGGGAAAAAAAATAGGATACAAAGCTAAAGATTGCAAGTATACATCCTGGGTAGTTCAGTCATACCCTAAACAAATGCTTGCATTCCTTTAAAAACAAAACAAAAACAAAACAAAACAAACAAAAAAAAACACCCACTGCTCCCGATCTTTCCACTGGCATTATTACCGGCATCTGAAAAAGCAAATTTTCAAGAAGAAAGAGGAAGCATTCAGATCTGAAAGAACATTGATGTTTTCCTTGCTCTTTTCTTTGACCTTAAACCACTTCTGTACCAAACTGAAATATCAAGCTTGGCACTCTTCTGAGCATGCCACATTTTTCAGCCTTACCTCAAACAGCTGTACCCTAACTATGAGGAGATGGTACAGTATTTTCAGTTTTCATCAAAACCATCTTAGAATATGGTATATTTGGAATTATACCCAAATCCTAATAACATGCTCTGAAACAAACAACTATTACCGTGATACACTGACCATGACATTTTGCTGAAGTGCTGTTAGTTAGGTGTTTTGGTTAGCAATTCAAAACCACGCTAAATATTTAGAAGTAGCACAACAGAAAGGACCCTTAAAAAAAGCAAAGATACTCCTATGTTCCCAGTTTGCAATGACTTGAAACATTCCTGTAACTTGAAAACAAGTGAAAAAATCAAAAGATACTATGTTTTCTTTTAAGAACCACTCAAATTTCAACTCTGCAGTTGAAAACTCTCATGCTCTGGGTTACTTCCTAGTGGTTCTACTTAACAGTACGGTGCAAACTGAAACATATTCTGCACATTGCCAGCAGATGGCATTAGTGAAAAATTAAATGGGCTACACAGGAAATCAGTTCACACACACAAAAAATCAGTCCCTATAAGCTTATAGCTCACCTATATTAAGGGAATAAACTACAAATCATTCTAAGCAATGGTAAATTTGTCTTTAGAAAAGTTCCCCTGTCCCCACCCCATTGCTCTCAAATGCCGTTTTGTTTCTGCCTGAGCAATAATTCCAGAAGAAAAGGTGGCAGTTTCTGACTACCAAAATTAGTCATTGGAATCTGGGGCCCTCAACCTCTTCTGTTAACCTTTCAGTATTCAAATGAAAAACGATCTCATTAAAACTGAAACTGTCATCCTGTAAAGCTTCCCTTAGGAAGGTTAGCTAACAGTACTTCCCAAAACACCTTTAAAACTCCAAATGAAACTTCTTGCTTCCAAGCATGCTTCAGCAACAGCAGCCTGCCATGCACCAGGTTGGCTTGGTCTAACCAGGGAGTCTGGGCTTGCTTTTCCTTTGTACCAGCACACCTGAGCATTATCTGGCTGAAGGTCAGCTCAGATAAAGGAATATAATTTATTTTGTATGAAAAGCAGATAACATTTTCTATTTCAACACACTTCACCTAGCCAAACACATCAGATGGCCTTAGCTACCTAGAGAACAGAAAACTGAGCGCTAATTCTCTACCACCAACTGCTACCTAAACATCCCATACCAGGCCCTACAGGTAATGCTGGCCTGACACCATTTACCAGCAACCTCCCCATTCTCCTATGACACTTTAGAAAAAAATAATCCCTGTTTCAACACCAGCTAATGGGTTAAGTTCTTCCTGATTTTTATTTAATACTGAAACATTCATAACCTTTTCTCCTGGATATTGAGCTCGATAAAATGATTGATACACTGTAGGGTTTTGGTTCAAAGTACATTCATACATTATAAGGGCCTTCTCCAAAAAGTATATACAGATATTAAGAGAAGAACAGTGCTATTGATGGTGTATCTTATACACTGAGCTACACTAACAATCTCTTCAGTCAGGAAGCACATATTGAACTTGGCAAAACAGCTGGCTCTGTATATTACTACAAGGTCTTTAATGATAAAAGAGGGATTCTCTTAAAAAGTGACTGGTATTCAGCTTTAGAAAGCCTTTTACAAGTGAAGCAAAAATAAAGGCAAAATGTACAGATGTGGGGGTATACGTGTGAGAGAGATCATAATGCTTTGTTGGGCTGCAACAACGTGCAGGCTGCATACTATTACATGTAAAGTTTTCACTGAAATGCACACACAACAAAAAAAAAAGGACTCTGACTATGGTGACATAATGAAGATCAATCTACCCCTGGAGAATTTAGGTTCAAGTAACAGAAGAGGAGCTATTGCACCCAATTTAGAAGACACTCACACCTTCAAGGAGGAGTTATGTTTCTCCACCTACCTATTTGACAGAATCACAGCACAACTGTAGGTGTGGCAGAGCCCTCTGGAGGCCAGCTGCTCCCACCCCTGCCCAAGCTGAGCCACCCAGAGCCACTTGCCCATGTGCAGGTGGCTTCTGAAGGTCTCCAAGGAGGGAGATGCACAGCCCCACTGGGCAGCCTGTGCCAGTGCTCGGTCACCCACACAGCACAGAAGTGCTTCCTCCCCACGTCCCTCTGGATGGCAGCACAGCCCTCTGGTGAACGAGGCCCTCCCCCCAGTTGTGTTATCTGCCAGCTTACAGTACCCCAGTGTACAGGTCATTAATGAAGATTTTAAACAGGACTGGTCCCAGTATTGACCCCTGGGGCCCTCCAGTAGTTACTGGCCTCCTTATTAAAAGTATGTAAGTGAAACTGTATGTAACAGATAAACTACCCACCATTAAAAAACCACCACACTAATCCCTTAGTTTAAAGCATGTTTTATCCTTTAGGGCTCCTTCTCCTACATAATTAGGTTTGTCATTCCCCCTCTCTCTTGTGTTTGCTCACGCTTCAGTGACTGATGAAGCAACATCAGACCTGTCAGTCACTGTGAAGAAAGTCCAACTCCTCCCACCTGGGAAAACCCCAGAACCTGCTCAAAGGTCTATCTGTGATCACTATCAATACTATCTATGCCCAATATATCCTTGGAAGAAGACATAAAAAGTACACTTAAAGGAGATAAACAGTGATAAAAAAGGTTACCTAAATTGCTTATGCAGTTGTTAGGTACACAGTTTTGTGTCACACTTCTTTAGACACGGACATGGCTTTTAGATCAGCATAAATTAATCATGCAACTAGCTACTTTTCAGCAATGATATTCTCAGAGATTATATTAATGAAAGTAACTGCTAACAGTCACCCAACATCTGAGGAGAAGCAGCACCTAACTGGGTCTCCATGCCACAGTATCAAGCAAATAACACAGTGAACTATTTTGTTTATACTGACAACTGTATTTATTTATCCTAATTTCAGCATGGCTTGCTGAGTCTGCAAGTAGTGTTAGTAACCTCGGGAACTGTGACCTCCTCGAAACATGAAAATCCACAGGAAAAGATAATGAAAAGAGCTGTGAATGATTCACACTGAATTATTTAACATGGAGTTAAAATCATTTTCTGCACCACGGAAACCAGTGTTCATGATTATGAAAGAGATCAACAAAGCAAGTTTAAAGACTTTAATGCAACAAAGTTTCAAAGAAATATTTTTTAGTTTTCTTTAGATAAGGAGTTCTAGTCACATAGAGTATTGAAATAACCTCACATACAACTGAAAACACAGGAAAGAAACATCCTTTTAAAAAGCTGTTTGAGATCTTAAGTGCGTGACAAATTTCCTTCAGTATTTGGAAGAAAAGACATCTTGCATTGAATAATGTTACTAGGTTAGCACGCACTCTCAAGCTAAGATTTTGTGCATGCTACTTTTACTGATAGCGGTTACTCAATGCACCTGTTAAATGAAGGACCACTTTGTGAAGTTTATTTGCTTTATGGAGAGATTTTAAGAAAGCATTTTAAAAAAAGTCTAATCCATTGCTTCAATATCTAAAGCAAACAGACGTTTGTGTGTTAACCAGAAAAAGTAAGTGGCTTAAATATTACTAAAGGCTGTCTGTATTCAGAGGAAAGCAAGGAGTAACAGCATCTCAAACAGTTAATATAAATGACGCATTTAACAGCTTTTGCTCTAAGAAATGAACTGTTTTTTTTCCCCTCTCTATTTACACAAGGAAGCGTACAAACCTTAGTGTGGCTTACACAAACTCTCTTGATCTTTAACATCACTTTTACTGTCTTGACACCCACTTTTTCACAACTCATCTGTCACGTTTTACTAACACAAAAGCCACAGAGGAAACAGGAAAAAAAATCCAGATACTGCTCTGAAGTACACAGAGCTAAATGGGATGATGTCCTATATAAACAGGTAGAAATAATAACGTCTTGGTCTTTTACTTCTCAAGTTGATCAAAATGTTATTTCTTCTCTCATAACATTCAAGAGCCAGGTGGATGCTACACACATGGAAATGTGTTTACCCAAAAGGAAAGATCTCCACTCACAGCCCAACAACACCTAAACCCTAATTCATCTATACTCTGTAGACTCAGGCGCCAGCAGCAAAAATAAAATTTAAAAAACACTCTGCTTATTTCATGCAAAGCTTCTTGAATTAAGGATTTTTTGCAACCTTTTATAAATGGCTATCCAGTTTTTCTAACTGAAAGAGTAATTGCCAAATTACTTTCTGATGATTTTTCCATATAAAATACCTTTGTGAAAACATAGTGTTAGACAATTAAGACAGGCCTTTAACTTTCAAAAATAAAAGGCACCTTTATAATTATTACTGCTTTTTTGCAATTTACCATGCCAGATTTCCCCACCCCAACATGGGAAGGTTTTTATTTTTCAAACACAGGTTAAGAAAACTGAAATAGTAAAATATTTTAAACGTGAAAGGTGAATCAGGCAGTATCTGCATTTCTCAGTCTGATAAGGAAGAAAAACATGCATCTGTAGACGAGTTTACCTTCTCTCCTTTACTCTCCTTAAAGAGAAAGAAATTGACTTAGAAGTTATTACAAATCCAGTATAACTAGAGACTGATAAGTCTTCTCCAACTGTATTAAAAAGCCTCAGTATGAGAAAATAGGCAATTAAAACCAGAAAACTTACTCTTTATGTTAATATACTTACTCTGAGCCTGCAGCCATTTCCAAATAAGAAGTATCTGCTGTGTCAACCCCCAATGGGATCACTATGCTCATGACGTTCGTTTCTGATAAATTCGATTACTACAGAGTCCTATGCATTGGTATCCAAAACACTGGGGCATGCCAGCCACAGTGCTCATTGCAAACATCTAAGTGCATCCACAAACCCTGTTAAAAAAATAAAATAAGAGGACTGAGTTGGATCATCTTAAAACAGGCAATTTACATCACATACGTAAAATTACCATTAGTAACAGTCATTTCAATAGCTTTATTTTATAGAAGCAAAAGGAAGATAAAGTGTTCTATTTTCTTTAAGAGCCGTTAATATCAAATACACTTTGTGATGATCTCAAAGCTTATTAAAGTATTACAAACTAATTAAAATGCTATTGTTCAGATTGGTGATCACTAAAATGCATTCATTACATTCAGTGAAGTGACAAAGACTCGCTTTATAGGTAGCATACCAAACATGTTCAGACCAGGTGTTCAAGACCAGGCTGGATGAGGCCCTGGGCAACCTGGATCTGGTGGGTGGCATCCCTGCCCTTGGCAAGGGCTTGGAACTGGGTGATCTTTAAGGTCCCTTCCAACCCAAAGCATTCTATGATTCTGCGATAAACATCAGGTACACTTGTTTACTGCTCTATTTCATCAGAGCCCAGCTGCTGTTAACTTTCAACAGAAATCTGGTCAAAGAATTTTTCAGGTATTTCTCAGAGAGCATTCTTGTTTTGCACATATAAAACACACAAAAACTACCAATGTTCACAACACAACCTAAACGTTACATGAGAAACCATCCCAGAACTTCCATTCAGCATCTTTTTAAACCAAAATAATTCTAATGATTCACAAATAACGAACAATATGAAGTGACAGTTTCAATCTCATTTTAATGGATCACCAGTGAAAGATACTGTACACATTGGGGGCCAAAGTAACAAACAAAAAAGAATCAGTGGTAGTTTTTAGAGCAATAATGCAATTTGCTTTGACTCAGGCAAGTAAATAAAACAATCCCACCTATGTGGCAGTTATTGCCAGTCTCCCACTCCTCTTGTAGGGCAGGGCAGAACGGCAGACAGCACAGAAGTACAAACCGCCATAGCACCTCATCTGTCCCCATTCAGAGATTAGAGAACTGATGTATTTGTTATATCTAAGACAGACGAGGTTTTCCACATGTAGCCAGGTAATTGAAGCAAAATGCCCCCACCTTCACTACCAGCATAACGAAGTATTGCAAAGTCCTTCCCGTATGTCCAGAATTGCCAGAACAGAGACCACCCAGCAATAAGCATGCAACGATTTAATAAATACACTTCTTCCATCTGACAAAGCGTTCCATCCCAGCTCAAGTCTATGAAAGCCCGACAGTTTTGAGATCAACATATTTTAACACTCCTCCTTGCCAAACGCACTACATCGCCAAGAAAAAGCTAACCGGCCTCAACTGGAAACTGGTGTGCTTCTAACAAGGATTCTTCAGAAAAGAGCTGCAGACTTTGAAACCTGAATTTGCTCCTTTTGCTGCTCAAGTCAGTATCTCTATCTACAACGTTAACCATCCCCAAGGGATGAACGACAAACATCTCTACAGAATGAAATGCCATCAAGTCTTTATCAAAAATAAAAATTTATCTCATTACTAAGTCTGGCAGTTCGTATCAAACACCCTGGCATGCTCAGTGTTTAAACCTACAGTTCATTATTCCTCAAGACAGCAGCAGTTGTGTTTTGGTCCCATTAAATGAGTCACCAAATGAACTAGAAAGCACTTGCGCCAACTAGCCATTGGGTTATTTTGCTTTCCTCAAGTTACCACCGAGCATTTCCTTACCAAGTATCACAAACATCAAACCATATCGCTAGGCTATGCCTAAAATTGAAGGCTAAAACATGCTGTTTTCAAGAAGAAGCAACGAGAAAAACCTGCTAAACCAAAAGTAGATACGGAGTGATAGCAGGCATATAAAAAACTCCAAATCCCTCTCACCGTGTAAGTGAACGCTCATCCTGTTGCCACATGGTTTACTCATAGGGTAGGAACCTTAAACTGAAGGCTTAAAGAAAGCCTTATGAACAACTTAAAGCAAAATTCGTTTTCCATTTAGCTCCCTTCTGAAAAAGGAACAAAGTTAAATTAATTCCTATTCGTGAGCTGAAACGAAGCTATGAACTTGTTTAATCCATGTAAAGCACATGTTAAGACAACAGGGTCGATGCCCCGTCATCTGCAGCTTCGCCCATGCTAACAAATCCTTACCATAATAGGGCTTTTTGTTTTAGGCCTGTCATTAGGACATTCCATAAAATATTTTTACTGTGTCATAAAGTAGGTCTGAAAGACATGCTGGACACCAGAGCCTGGGATCGAGATCCTCATTTACCCTGAGGTTTCTCATAATCAAAACATATTTTGGTGATGATTTTTTTTTTTTTAACTGGATTTTCTTTAAACACTTCTGACCAGGCAGAATAACAACTGGAAATTAATAGAGCCAAAAACGCCTGGGATACCGATGGAAGTGATGAACCAACCTAAACCAGCTGCCTTGTGTGCTATGACATCTACAAACTTGCATAAAACCGAGGTTACCCAATCATTATCATCACATATTCAAACTACCTTCATGTCAACAACATGAAGAGATGCGATTACCAAACGTGAGATTAAAATGAACTTTTAAAAGAAGTAACAAAAAAAGCAGATTTTAAACCTATGTATAGATAAAAAACCTCACTGCTAACATGTGGTCCATTCACGATTAATGTTTTGATCTCTGACCAACTACAACATCGCTCTTGTATGGAGGAAAAAAAAAAGGGGGGGTGGGGAAAGGGTGGAAGCAGAGCTGAGAGATTTGAGATACATCTGTTGCAAGCTCTTGACATCCTTAAGCCTTAGTCAGAATTCACTCAAAAATCTTAAGGCACTAATTGACACCAAATGAAATTAAATACCTGATCAACTCAGATTCATTCTGCCCAACAGTATTATAGCACAGGTTGTTTCATTTAAGAGGAAATGGAACAAGACTGGGAGGCTACCTCATGATTTTTCACTACCTTAACATTTCAGATCTTCACCACACACATGCACAGAGCCCTCCAAAGCTTTTCTTCTGCCTCTAGCTAAGGCCAGAAGAATTAAAGTCACCAGCTCATGATACCTACACAGCCAAGGTAATTCAAACAAACACAGCTCATCCTCAACAAATTCCCATAAAAGCAAAAAAAAAGCAACAGGATAAATTGTTACACTTACTAATGTGATCCTATAGACTATCAAATAAGGAACAACACTGATACCAGATTTCAGATGAAGGAAAAGAATTATTTTCTGTCATCTCAGAACTAGAAGTATTGTCACGACACTAAAATATTCCCAGTGTTTTTACTAGAGAGTATTTGGACAGTTCAGAACATAAATTAATCATTGGGGAACCTTTCCTATTCATCCTAAAGTGATTGTTTATCCTTTGAAGCTTGGTATTCTAGATAATTCACAAAATACTACCTGCTATCATAATGCAGTACTTTCCAATTTCAGCATCTATTTTAAATCTGCTTACTGTGTTCAGCCCTGGGGGCCCCACCACAAGATGGACACGGACAGATTAGAACGAGTCCAGAGGAGGCCATGGGGATGACCAGAGGGCTGGACCCCTCTCATGAAGACAGGCTGAGGGACTTAGGGGCATTCAGCCTGGAGAAGAGAAGGCTCTGGGCAGACCTTACAGCGGCCTGCCAGTGCCTAAAGGGGGCCTGCAGGAAAGCTGGGGAGGGTCTCTGTGTCAGGGGTGTGGGGATAGGACAAGGGGGAATGGCTTTAAACTAAAAGAGGGGAGATTTAGATTAGATATTAGGAAGAAATTCTTCACTCTGAGGGTGGTGAGGCCCTGGCACAAGCTGCCCAGAGAAGCTGTGGCTGCCCCATCCCTGGAGGTGCTCAAGGCCAGGCTGGATGGGGCTTTGGGCAACCTGGGCTGGTGGGAGGTGTCCCTGCCCATGGCAGGGGGTGGCACTGGGTGGGCTTTAAGGTCCCTTCTATCGCAAGCCATTCTGTGATTCCATGAGGTCATTCTTCCAGAACTCTTAGAATCTGTTACCTGGGGCCTTCAAAACCCAACCAAAACACTGTTTTCATAGGTGCATTTCATTAAAAAAATTGGCAGGGGAGAGTGGAAAGAAGGGTGTTAGAGAAGACGACCTCCTACAACCCAAACAGAATATACACAAACTTGCTGTTTAACAAAGTCTTTCTTCAAGTAGCACATGAACTTGGAAGTTTGAAAGACCAAATTGGTCTGTCAAGTTAGTTTCAGGCCCAGATATTTAAAAAGGCGTTATACAAAAGCTTCATTTATTAGCTCTTCACCAGGTAAAGCAGTTCATCTACCCATTAAACTCAATGGTAGACTATTTCCAATTTTGTTGGGGCCTTCTTTACTCTTCCAGTGATATTACTCCATAACCACTGAAAGAACGTTGTTAACTTCTGATATTTGTCATTTCTTTCATTGCTGCCTTAATAGCACAACTTTATTACATGAAAACACTTTCCCTATTTGAGGAAATCTTGCTTTTATTTAATTGCAGCTAATAAGCCTATCTTGTCCTAGTAATATGATTTTCATCTTTATAAAGATTTTTTGTTTGATCTGGTTAAAATGTAACTTGTATAAGAGCATTGGCCTGCAAGAAACTTAGCGCCCTTTACTATTTATCGCACTGGTTTACATCTCCTCTGGCAGTTCTTTCTCTCTCTACAGAGCACTCATCACTGTTGCCTTAACTGCCTTATCGAGTATAAGATCTTTGAAGTTTCATCACTACTTCTTGTGATTTACTTTGCTTACGGTCCCAGAACCGGTCTTTTTAAATGACCTGTCCTCTACTAGCGGAAGTGTAAGAGCACAATACAGGCCAAATTATTTCATCTGTGTGGCTTTGTACAAAGAACATCATTTATGCACTTAACAACAGAAAATAAGTTACATATTATCCCTGAGGTATTCCACTTACACAACATTATTCTGTGGTTTAACAAAGACCACATGTTTCCTTTCTGCGTTGTCCTTCTAAGATCAATTAAGTGACAGCAGAGGAAAAAACATAACGTTTTTGCTGGTATATGGAGGAGAAGAGGAAAAAACTAACAGAACTATACAGGGCCTGACTCTTGGACCAGAAGTTAAATGGGTAATCTCCTAAATTACATCAGTATTTTTGGACCTAACTATACAAGATCCAGTTCTGATCAGATGTTGGCTGCAGACCAACCGCAGGTCGACTTTGTCAGCCTCCCCCCACACTTGTTTCTTGGGGACCATCAAAAGCTCCAGAGGATGGCTTCAGGCAACAAGCAGATGACAGATCACCTAGACAGAAAGCACGCTTGAAAAATAAGAACCTGAAACCTAGCCAAACTGCCCAGATGACTCCAACAAGGTTTCATAATCCCAGCTATCAATCATCCTTTAAGTGTCAGGAGTCCAGATAATTTCTTCCACGACATTTTCCATGTAAAGTTTTTTGTTTTGGTTTGTTTTTTGGAGAGGAGAGTGTGGGGGGAGGAGTAGGAAATCATGTTTGTTCATTTTTACTTGCATTTACTTTCATAGGTTCAGAAGCTGAATTCCCAGTACTTATATTCCACAAGAAAGCAACAATATAAATCTAGGAAAGCTCTGACTTATGGATATTTTATTTTTTATTTTTTTTTATTAATAACACAGCATGTTTTAAGTCAGAGGAAACCATACAGTACTTGCTATACTGAGAAAGGCACAGCTCACATTGGTATCTGCTAACTTTAGTAGCCTACCTCTGCACATTTCACCTTTTTTTCAGAAGAGGAAACAGTAGCACTAAAAAGCCTGCTAGAACCTAAGCTGAGTGTACAAGCATGCTCCAGCTCTTATTTGGGTGCACAGATGCAAAACGCTTATGCAAAAAGTTAAAGGTAAGAGTTGGTGGCAGCACCAGAATATCAAGACAATCTCATATACTTATTGCAAGTTGTTTTTTTAAATCCACAGTCAGTCCTAACACTGCAATAACCAAATGAAGGGCTGGAGAAAAACCTGCTTTTACCATTCTACTTAGTGTATTTCAGTTGTGGGTTGTGTTTTTTTTTTTGTTTTTTTTTTTTTTATTAGACACAATGTCATTGTTTCTTGTGTTTCCTTCCCCATAAATCAGTTTCCATATCCTGTTACCATGTGATAAATAACAAGGACAAACATTAAGTTCAGTAAAAAACACATTATAAACTTGAATAGAATTCAAAGAGGTGCAATACAACATTTATTTTCCAATTTATAAAGGGACATCAGTGAAATTATAAATTAAGAAAGCATTATTTTTTAGCTCAAGATTGAAGAATTTTCAACATGCACAAGACGATTGCATCGATCTCAATAAGTTGATTGCTAAAGCAATTCAAGTTTCTCCCAACAGTTAGCACTATAAGCATGTCAAGTCTTTTTTATTTTTATTTTTTCTTCCGTGTTTTCATTGGGCTGTTTGTACGACTTCTTTATGCACTCGAAGTTCTTCAATACATTTTTCTACCAACTGCTTCTATCAGTCAGCATCTATCAACAGATAATTACAAGATGGAAAAAAAAATAAAGCAGTTACACATTTTAGGTGTTTCAAGACTTGGGGATTTCACACAATGTCTCTGCAGGAGACAATTACCAGGGAATTATCAGGGCCTCTGCACATGCTGAGCAGAAGTTTAAAGATGAAAAAATCAAATCATAATTTTGGCTGTTTCAAGAGAGGAAAAAGCACTGGATTAAGATATTTTAGATTTAACACTCATGCATGCAACTTTACCCCAAAATCCTGAACTAATATCACTGCAAAGATTAATATGCTAACCTAATTACCACCTCTATACTGTGTCTGCTCCACATCTTCACAAGGTCATATACAAAATATACATAACTGGGGAGGGGAGAAAATTAATCAAAACCTTCTAACTTCTGTACATATACCAACTGTCTTTCCTTAGAAGCGATACAACTTTAAGTACATATAAAATATGAAAAAAAAGTCATAATTTACCTCTGCTTAATAAAATAACTAAGATCTGAGAATTGTCATTCCCGAATATCTGAAAAGTTGTAGTCTGTGTTAGTTCACCCCATGTTTTAGCAGCACTTATTTCCTCTGAAAAGAACTATAGAAGAGGGTCTAATTTGCTGAACTAAAAGTCCAGGTAAACACCTTGCCTCTCACCCTTTAACTATAAGCAAAACATTCAGAACAGTTTCCTGGAGCAGCATTAAGGTATCAGAATACAGACAGCACACGTATTAAGATTCTTCCAGGGGTGTGTACAGATCTGAGAGAATTAAACTGAAGCTTACTGGAGCAAACAAATGAAATTGCTGAGACAAAGTTATTTATCTGCACAGCTGATTTAGTACCCTTGCATGGACCAAGGAAGAACAGTAAGGGTGGAGAAGAATTATCAGATTTACAGATAAAACCAAACACAAAATACACAAGCTAGTTGCATGACTTTCTTGAGTCAAGCAAGACCTTTCAGCTCAACCAGCACACAACGCTGATCTGGTTACAACTTCAAGTCCATCTGAATGTAAAAAACTAACTGTACTCACCCAGCACTAAGCTCCAACCAAAATTCCAG
This sequence comes from Anas acuta, assembly GCF_963932015.1. NCBI lineage: Eukaryota > Metazoa > Chordata > Aves > Anseriformes > Anatidae > Anas > Anas acuta. Next base: position 191,131,137 of record NC_088979.1, read on the forward strand.
CTTCTCCTCCCAGGAGAAAACTCATCGTACCACCAGCCCAGCTTGGCTCCACACAGTGGCAGAGAAGTGCTCTGAAACTAACTCCAGGTTTCCACATCAACAGGGTCTTGGGAGCAAGACAAAGAGCTGCCAGACAGTACTGTCAGACCTCGCCTGACTTCTCTTTACAGAAGTCATCTCATGCATTAGAGATACCAACAAATAGTGGTGTTTGATTCTCTTACCATGCCAGGAAAGCTCATCTGTATGATACACTGGTGCCTTCTTTCCCCTTAAAATGCTCTAAGGGGAAGCGGTTAAAAACATTTTTGAAGTGCTGGTACTCAATATAACACACAGGAACTCGGTTATCTTAAAATTGATACTATTACAAGTACTGCAAAAAGGGCAATAAACAGAATCGAGGACAGCATTTAAAAATAATCTTCTACATGTAACTTGCCTTTTATTGAGTATGCAATGCAAACGTTTTCCTTCCCCCTCTCCTCAATTACATCATATGTATATACATGTTTTGCAATCATTAACAAAAGCAATTCTTGTCATGCCTGCCTTCAGATTTACAGACCAACAATTTGAACCTGCAATCATGGGAACCACCCTTCCCACAAAGAAAATGCACAAGAATGAATCTAAAAGTCGATATACCCATGCTTTAGCACAACCTATACAGGAGAAATAGCAAAGTAACAATGCACTTATCATTACAGTGTGTCACAGTCCACCAATGCAAAGTGAAGACTTCTGTCCTGAACTGTCAGAGCCAACAAAAAGAGCTTTCCTACTCTGCTTCCCTGCCTGCAAGTTGATTAATTATTATTTTTTTAAATATTTTATTTGTTGATTGGAGGGGAAGGGGGGGAAGGTTACATGGAGAAGAGAGAAAAACAGTAAGAAAATTTTACTAAGGAAGTTTTGTGTTTGACTAAATTTCTACTTTCTACCACTGCTCTGAGCACTGAAGCCTTCCCTATACAATAATAAGGTTATCCGGAAAACTAGTGATAGAAACCTAACATTTTAATGGAATATGCTAGATAGGATTCAAATGGTTAACTACTCTGTGTGTATACAGATTTATGAATGTGTCTACACACGCAAAATAATCTGGAACAAATATACCTAGCATACGTATGATATATGTATTTACGCTATGCAAAGTAATCTGAATATTTATTTATTGCTGGCTGTTTCTAAGGAGATAACACATCTTTAATCAGACCTAGAAGCAGAATACATGAATAAATGACTAATCTTGCCCACAAGGAAGTTCCTTCTCTGTTTCCCCCAACACGCTTCCCCATAGTATAGATTTTACTAAGAGATTAGGAGGGATATCCAGCTCCCAAGTGATACATCACAGCCTGCATGCTGCAGCTTCACAGGAACAACTATGACTCCAAACTCAGACCTTTGCTGACTGTTTGCTGCTCTCTATGGTAACCTAACAGAGAAGTTAGCAGTCAATTTCAAATCTGGGCTGAGACAAAAAGACAATTAAGTAAGAAGGTTAAAAAAAAAAAAAGATGATAGGCATACTCAGATACCATATACACTGTAGGATCCATTAATGACCAGCTCCTGTACACCACACAGAAGAAACACCTTGTTCTGAAAGCAATCTGATTCCCTATGCATTTGTAGTTTGTGTCCAAACATCCTCACAGACCTCATGTTCTCTGTATCTCTCTCACAGCAATGTCCTCCCCATAAGTAACGGTAACTGGTGCTGGCCTCACCCACAAGCCCCTCAATCCTCTCCTGTGCCAGCCACAGACCTGTGCGCTGTCAGTAGTCGGGTCCAGCTCCGCTGCTTCTCGCATGCTGCTGTGCAGCCAAAAACAAGAAAACAAACAAAAGTACCTCTACGGCTAGTTTGGAGTTACACACACGAGTCTGCAGGACACACACCAAACAGTGGCTAACATCATTATGCTGCTTCTCCCTAACTCTCCAAGGACAATGCTCATAGCTGCATCCATCCCCTTTTGGATTTTCATTAAACTTTGGAGATCTCAAAGGCACTGAGTTCCTAACTCTGTAAGATTTTGTTTTAAAGCTATTTGTTCGTCTGATGATCATTGGGTCTTTGTCAGTACAACTTCTTTACGAATCAAGGCCATTACAGGCAAACTATGATGGAGGGAGGCTGCTTTTCCTCCTGCTCTGCTTTTAATCCAGTCCCCAATATACAGTCAAAACAAACCAGGTAAAGCAAGAAGATTACTGAAATACTTATGAGCATCCTGATACAATAAACACAACACTTTATAATCAAAGACCCCAGTCACGTTTAGAATGACAACCCGACTTCATTAAGTGGTCCTGAGTTTGGGGTATGGAACAAAAAAATTCTGCTTCTTCCCTGGTGTTCAAGATTCATGCATTAAAAACTTGAGTCTCTGTCATTCAAGCATTGATTCTTCAAGTCATTGCTTACATTGCACTAACTAGTTGGTGAAAATAAAACTGTCCTTCTAAGTGTGAACCCAGAATGAGTCTGTCAGTCAACATTTCTGCCATACATTAGAACTGGCTTCCACTGGCTGTAGGCTATCTCATCCAAGAGCACTGCTCCTGCATATTCTTGAGATGATGGTACTTATGCCAGTCCATTAAAACATGTGGGAGACTCCCCCTTACCTCTTCTCTCTCTTCACTCCTCCTTTTCTTCTTTCAGTGGAAGTTAAACAAAATATGGGACTAGGAAGAGAAAAAGAATGAGTGGTAGAGGGGAAATAAAGGTAAATGCAGTTATAAAGTATAGAGTAAGTTAAAGAGCAGAAACTGGTTTATTGAACACAAGTGGCAACAGAAGAGGCATACAGAAAATACCATACTTTTTTCTATTTACAGAAACCAACCCTCAAACTGAAAATCAGCTGCCAATCATTTAACCTGCCTACCATACTTCTTAAAGTAGACTCTATACAGAAAGGCCTACCCATTCAAACATTCACAGTTATTTGAAGGGGAGAATCGAGGAGCTGTAAAATACAAGTACATCCTATGAATGAGTATAAAAGACAAGACCACTTTTTGATAGTAGTACTGCTTGTTGCTTGGAGAATGATACACTAGACTCTCAGCTATCTAACATCTTGCACTATATCATCATGAGATGTAAAACTCGAAGATTAAGAAAACTAACAAATAATTTTCCCAGTAAAGGTATCTTTAAGCTATTATTTGCATCAGTTGTTTCCCAGCAAACATTTTTCTCTATCTACTGTGAAGCAGCAAATAACCGTTGATTAAACATGCAGGCATTTGAATATGTCACTTACCAATCACTCTCCAAGAAACACCATTTACACCTGCTACCGTAAGCTATTATTCTTAACAAACATTTCAGAATGTAAAGTGTGTCTGCACGCACACAGTGTTCCATAAGCATACACTGTAACATCTGTAAGTGTAAGAGCCAAGGATAATTTTAAATAAATATAACGATGCACTGAATGGTGAGTCAATCACTGGAAGGTCTAAACTCTACTCTAGGGCCCAGTATTCCTTCCAAGAAGGAAGTATGGCTTTGGGGGTGGAAGGGGAACATGTGGTTGCAAATACATATTTCAAATACATATTTGCAATAGTTAATGGTTTCAACAACCTATTTTGCTGCCTTTATGACATCAGGTAAAATTATTAATTTATGTTTCTGTGCCACCTTAATAAGGCTTGGAAGCCTACTTCTGCGTATTAGATACCTACTATACAAGTAGTAAGTTGTTAAGACTTGCACAACATTTGACATTTCAGCTAAACTAATTTCTACTTCGACATGTTTTCACAGAACCATTCAGGTTGGAAAAGACCTCTAAGGTCATCTAGTCCATCCTTTCATTTTGGTAGATTTCAAAACCAGCTCTCCTGTCTTATCAATGGAATTTGACTTGCATGAATAACACAACAGTGCTTCCATTTCTAATTCTGTAAATATTCTGTAGACATTCACCTGATTGTTACTCTTGTGCTTAGGAATGCAAACACAAGACAGGTCAGAAATTTGCACTCTTTCAGACAAACTTTCATTCTTCTAGCAGTTAGGTCTTTTACACAGTTCTTTTTACAGAAGTTAACCTGGACTATGTTCTTGGTAATGACACGGCAGTATTGCAAAGCTCTTTACTAAGGTTTTGGGAGGGAGAGGTCAACAGAACAGATTGAGAGGGCCCTTCAAAGGCAGCCACAGAAAACAGTCTAATACCAAAAGATGTTCCCTACTTAAAGGGAACAGAAAATGTTTTGTTTTCAATTGTAGTTATCTTGCAAGAGTATGTTGACTGATTTGCGTGAAGAAATTCAGAGTTTTCCTACAACTTTATACATTTATGTTTTCAAACATGATCTCAGTGTGCATTCTTAATTGTAGTAACAAAGATAAGAAATACGTCATCTCAGAATAAACACAGCAAAAAAAGCTCTGCCCAGCCAGAGAAGCACAAAATACAGCTTTCATCTTTGAATACTATTGCCAAACAGAGAAAAAAGAAGATGCAAAGTTTGTCTTTTATTGCCTCTATGGCAGAAGATTCAAGCGACTGGAAAGCAAGAGACAAAGAATGCACATATGAATGTTACACAGGGCACTTTTGTTTGTTTTTAATCAATGACAGTAACAACTTTTTATTTACATATATATATTAAATGAACACAAAAAAAATCCCATCAAATATTTCGACTGTATGCAAAAAAAAAAAAACAACCAGCAGTATTACTACTTGGTAAGGCATCTGAGGGAGTAACTTCATCCTTACAGACAGTAAGGTAATGACTGTATTTTTAAATCAGTTATGGATAAAGCTATTAACGTTTCCCTTGCAGTTCTAGAATTATACCTTCAGAAACCAACTGAGAGGAGTAATCTCTCCATTCCTTCCCCAAAAAGCCCTAAGTAAGCTGTTATAATTCTCAGGCCTTCACCTTCAGTTTAAGTAGTAGTGACTAAAAACATTTTCTCACTCAAAAAGTTTATTGAAACCAACAGTTAAGACAGGATTAACTGTCTAGACTTGGAATATCAGCTGTCTTGTGATACAAAAACAGTCCCATTATACCCATTGCTAATTAGGAGGTAGCTCTATTGTCTACTCAAGGCAAAATAAGAGCATCACCCACTGTGAAAGAAAAAAGTTCTCTAGACCTAGAGAAATTAGAACAGTTAAAAGTAATGAACACTGAACCAGTTTAAATATCCAGAGCTCCTCAGGCTAAAGATCCAAACCTACCATTTCTTGTACATTTTCAATTCTTACTTTGTAAATATAAGATACTTATTTAATTATTTTCTATGTAACCTGTTCATGAGAAGCGCACACACACGAAAAGACCAGCAAACAGCCTATAGGTCCTTCTTTGTAAGTTGTAACCTAAGCTACAATCATGTCATTAAAATCTACTCACACATCTTCTTTGAACCTGACGGCTTTTTTTTTTTTGATAAGGATATAAAAGTGAATGATTACCTAGACTATGATAGCATAAAGCAATACACAAAACACAACTAGACATGCAAAATTAAAAAAAAAAGCTTGTCTAAACCTCAACTTCCATTGGAGCATTTCAATATGTATATCTTTCAAGAATGTTAACCTAAACCTACATTTTTTTTTAAACTAGAATCAGTATTATTTTGGCATTCCCATACTTGACCTGATTTGCAAAACTGCTGGGCCCATGCAAGTGTCATATAAGTTTTACAACACCACATCTCAATCTAGGCAGCGTATAAACTATCACATGAAAGGAACGATAGTGCTTTCTCAATAAAATATGCAAAATTAACACACATTTTTACCTAGACAGGACACAGCCTGCATGCTACTTCAATCTACTTTTCTTTTTTTTTTTTTGTACTTTTGCAGCACACAACTTGCGTGGACACCGATTTACCATAATTCTTACCAAATTTGTTAATTACTAAAAAAAATGACAAATGAAAACCATTTAAGCCAGAGATGTTAAAGAACCCACTTTGTATGACAAAACTCTCTTCAAAGGCTTGCAGACAACCTTAATTATTAAGATTTTCTAACAACCTGCAGAGCTTAAAACCTTGCCAGTTTCATTAACACCACGTTAATATATTAAGATTTGTAAGAGGAAATAAAAATTATCTCAGTATCTGCTAGCAAGTATACGAAACCTTGACAAGGTTTCTTTTAAATAAGCTGTTTGTTATGCCTTAAAGGTAACAACAGTTCTGTCTTTGAACGTGATTATAGCAGGGTTTTTTGTAGTATGAAGGTCATGAGCAGAATTTTGGATCCTGAAAGTGATTAGCTTCACTTTTATGGGTAAGCTTTTTTTTTTCCACTAAGTAGAATACTCTGTGAACAGTGGTAGTTAGGCACATTCACCTCACACCCTTCAAAAGGCCAACACAATTAACATTGTAAATAATCCAGAACTCAAAAAAAAACAAAAAGTAATCCACATTCTACATGAACTAAGTAAGGTATCTCCGTACAAAAAAAAAAAAAAAAAAAAAAAAAAGTAAGCTTTATTCTTAACGATAGAAACTACTATTTGTACAGTGGAAACATTTGAACACAGCAGTACCTACTCCAAAAACACTGTCCAACCAAATTTGCTTTTGAGAGATTCACAAATGATCGTTTGTATGGAAGTCACAAGACCAGTAACATAGCTGGATATCCTTAGGATCTCTCCAGAAGCCTGATTTGGCTTTCGTTTCGTATCTACATCCCCCAACTCAATTTTGTTAGAATTTTATATGAAAACAGCAGAATACTTCTGTTAGAGCTTCATTTACAGATTCATCTATTTAAAACAACTGCATAATTCTTCAGTAACATACAACATTCCTTACCTAAAACCCACAAGGAGTCTTACTAAAACCAGCATGAGCACAAAACTAAGGCTGTCCTTAAATCAAACTGGGATCAGCCTTCAGTGCGATGCTGTTTTCTGTATTTCACTCCAACAGATTAACCCAGTTGTGTTGAAACCAAACCAGAGACATGAGGTAATGCAACTCCTAACAGTAATCTGAATATTGGTACTAAATGAAACTTTCCCTGGATACTTACAGCTTTAAAAGTCAGTATTTTTTCCTCTCTGAAACTTCCCAGATGGCAAAAAAGCTTACCCAAAATGCATAGTTATGACAGTTGAGCAGATTTTTCCTTCAGATATGAAGAGCTTGAAGATAGCGCTAAAACCATTTGCGTAACATCCATATTATTTTAACATTTACAAAATTGCATTTGTAACAAAACGTTTGTAAATCAGAAACCTTTTCAAGAATTCTGATTTCCAACCTCTCTTTCAAGAACTTCTGCTAGTAGGTTGGGGGAACATTTCATTTTTAATGAATATATTTTAACCGACCAACATCAGCGGAATTCAAAAAATAAGGGCAGAATTTCCTTTGTAATGTTGTCTCCTTAAACAAGCCTGTTTTCAGATCACAGATCTGTTTTACAAATGGAGAAACTGAGTCACAAAGTGACTCACTAGAACACACAGAAAAACTGGAAGATTTCAAAATTCCCAAAAGGGCCTTAACACATAAAATTTGTGATCTGTGAGATAAGTTGTAAAAATTGAGTTGGGGTATTCCAATTTTTGGATCTCAATTTTTCCCCAGCGACACTTTCTGTAAACTGTACAAAATTGTTTCTTCTAATGTTAATCTTGAATTGGACATCTGCCCAAGAACATGACTGAGGCCATGAAGTAGAGCAGTGTAGCCCTCTAAGTTGTAACGTTGAAAAAATAAGAGAAGAGGGGTTTTAAACCTAGAAAGAGAAAAAGAAAAAGGCAAGAGTTTTCTAAAAATGCTCATACAAAGTCTTTAAAACTGTATCCTTTTTAATAAGATGAGAGTAAGACATGGCTTTTTTTTAAAAAAAAAAAAAATCAAGTCCATATAATATGAGGAGGGCAAGATGGGAGCATGCATTGTTGGACCATTAATGCATCACTTGGTGGTTGAAATCACTCAGCCTTTGGCCTCAAAACACATGAAAAGCACGCATTAGGACTGCTGAAAGTCTTACCATCTTGCTGTGGAACTTCAGGTATACCTTACACCAACATCAGTGCTGCTCTGTATGTGAACGGTATCTGAATTCGAATTCTTCAGAGACTGAAGATGGTTTTGCCATTTCAGTACTTTATTTTTGATTGTTTAAATCCAGAAGGTTCCAACGCTATACTAGAATTCGAACTCACACCTCATTAAACCAACGACAAGATTAAAGACAGGCATACAAAAACCAAAGCGACAAATATGAATTTCTTTTTTGTTGCTGTTGTTTGAACATATAGCGCACAGTCTCCACAGTTTGTATCAGAGTACACTACACCAACTACGGAATAACAAATCCTTGTGACTTCCCTTCCCCCCACCCAAACATATTTATAGTGGTGATACTAAAAGGTTCATATTTCATTTCAGAAAAAAATTAGAGGTTCGGCACCGCACTTTCACTTAATTATTTGTACGTATATTACCATACACGTTTTATACAGCAATATGCAATATAAATGAAAGAAAACATCTAATACTAAGATTACAGTGGCAGAAGAAATTCTGCATCTTAATAGAGTAACAGGTTATAATCTTGCATGCATTATTTCAGTCCGTATTAAGTTCTTTTCGTATTCTCGAACTACGGATATATGGAATTACTACCCCAACGTCCAGCAGAGGTATTTCCTGGGAGATGACCATGACGTTCACAAATGTGATTCCACAAAGAATTTAGCTGACTGTTTCAGCGATCTTAATCTCCTCTTTAGTTTGAAAAATATTATCGCTTTTAGGTTGATAATGCGACGGACGGATACACAGCCTCCACCACCAACGCCGGAGCTTTTCCAAATTATTCGACGACACACGTATTACCTTAGAGAAATCTATACACACCCCTCAAAGAAGCCGCCTGAGTCTGCTGCCTCTTTCCACCCCCCTTCTCCCCGACAAGAGTGGTCTCGTTCACTTGCCTTTCACACACATAACCAATAAAATTAATCAGCTGGAACACAGCATTTTTAAATCGCAGTAAAGCCAAGAGATGTTTTGTACATTATTTGAAGGGAACGGTCTTTTCATTTCCACGGAATAAGACTCTAATATGCTGCAGACAAACGCACTGCATGGGGTGTGGAGGACCCGAGCTGATTAGATTACCACAACATCAGCCTGAGGCCGCCATTTTTAGAATCTCTAAAGGACAAAAGAGGGAAATTAAAAAATTTGCTCCACATTTTTTGAAAAGTAACTTCAAAAGTATCATGATTATAATCAATTAATTACATGTTGTAAGTACAGCCATGGATATATCACTGTTTTCTCCGACCTGAGCCCTGAATAACTGGAACGTTTCATTATTATTCCTTTAAGATACTGTAAATAAACAGTCTAAAATATTCCTAAATCTAGATGCAGCACTAAGCTTCTGCGTTCAACGACACGTAGTATGTACCGTGTTAGGGACCTCGGGGCTTTTCGCCACCGCACGTTCCCTAATGGCCAAGTATGGGGGAATACAGGACCTTTATAATCAGACTATATTATGTTTCTCTACCCTATTTAGTACTACACAGTGAACCGTTTGTTCCTCCTCCCCTATGTCTGCAGCGATAGGGTCTACTCCACCAGCCTTTATTTCCTGAAGATTAAAATATGCCAGCCAAGGAGCACAAACGCTGGCTACAGAAACCGAAGCAAGAAAGGGATGCACCAGTATAACTACTTACAACCTCAAGAAAGGGGGTGGAGAGAATAATCCCCTTTTAAATTGGCACAGAAACTCTTTAGGACAGCTTTCCGTTCATCCAGGTTACACCACGAAGCTGAGATATTAGCAGGGAGGCAGAGAAGGAGGCGGGGGTGTGGAAGTCAGCGAGATTAGGCCTATAATGAGCCATTTTAGTATCACAAAGCAAAAATATACAGGATGGAGGAAGAGAATAGGCTTCCCTAAGCTTCATAAAACTCAATACGCAGTGCCAATAACACACAAACCCCTTCTTAAAAACCACCAGTCTGAGGAAGCGTACGTTGTCACATAATAGCCCCTCCTGGCTCTTTTTCCAGGCATAATACATAAATCTGGCAGAACTGCCAAAAAATTCTCCTCAGCTCCTCCAGTTACAGTAACCCGCCATATTCACAAGATATAGCGACAGCCTGCCATTTTCGAGCCAAACCCGACAAAAGGAAAAGCGAATTGAAGACAACTTGAGGAGAATTTCAGCACGTTTCGGAGGGGGAGGTGGGAGCCAGCCACCCCGGGGGCAACGAGGCGTCCCCGTCGCATTTTGCTCCCCCTTTTTTCTTTTTTTTTCTTTTTTTTTTCCCAGACCCCCCCCTTCCCCTCCTCCCCCTCCCTGAGGCACCCCCGGTAAAACCCCTCAGAAACAACCCGAGACTCACCTGTAATGGTGACACAGGCCAGGCAGCAGGACCCCTCAGCCGAGCCCCTCTCCTATCCCGACCAAAACAATGCCGCTGCCCCACTGCGGATGTCCCTTCCCTGGGCAGGACTCACCCCCCTCCTCAGCAGACCCGGGCGAAAGAAAAAAAAGAAAAAGGGAAGGAAAGGAAGAGGAGGGCCCCCCCCTCCCCCTTCAGGAACCAGCTCGGCGCACGGAACCCTACAGGGAGCTAGCCGGGGAGCGCCTTTTGCCTCGGGACCTGCGTACAAACCCCGCTGCCGCTGCTCCCGGGTCTCCCTGCTCGCAGCCTCCTACGCTCCCCTCTATGTCACTGCCTCTCGGGGAAAATGGCGGCCGCTCTCCCCTCCCTCCCCCTGCACGGGGCTCACCCGCCCCGCCTGGCAGGGGCAGGGTTACCAAGGCGAAGCCAAGCGGCCGCCATTTTGCTTGTGGGCTGCTGCTGCTGCTGTTGATGTTGCTGCGCGCCCGCCGCCGCCCGCCGAGCCCTCCGTGTCCATTTTGCAACTCAGCCCCGCGGCCGAGGGAGCGCAGCGAGGGGCGGGGGTGGGCGAGAATGAGGAGCGGGGGGGTGAAGGGAGAAGGTGTTCGGCGATATAGGGCGGTGGTGGTGGTGGTGGTGGAGGAGGGGAGCAGCCCGGGCTGCTCTCGGGGGCTGCTCCGTGAGGCGCGGGCGGGGAGGGGCAGCGGCTGTGGTGGCGGCGGGCGGCAGCGGGAGGATGTCTGACTCACAGCTGCATCCTCTGGGGCAGGATCGCTAAAACTCCGTCCTCGGCTGCTGCTTCTTTCCCCCTTCCCCCCCCGCCTCCGCCTCGGCTTCCTCCTCACGCCCGGCATGCCGCTCGGCCCTACCTATCCTTGGCGGATCTCAACCCGAGGGGTGCGTTTTGGCCATTAAAATAGTATACGAAAAAGCCCCGGGGGTCTCGGACATGCTTCACCGGAGGGGCGGGGAAGGAAGGAAGGAGGGGGGCGACGAGCGAGGGGAGGGAGCGGGAGGTTTGCACTGGGCCCGTCTGGCAGGCGGCACGGAGGCTTTGGGCTGCGGCTCCCCCGTGCTGGGCACTCGAGGCTGGGATCTCCCCCGAGGCGTGTGAGGCGAGCGGGGCCGCGCTAGCTGAAGGCGTTTGTTTCTCTCCGCCGGGGCCCGGGACGAGCTGTAGCCGGGGCTGGTTTTCCCGTGTAGGGAACGGGGAGAAAGGTAGGGTCTGGCTTTAGCGGGCAGCCCAGGGGGGCTCCAGCCGAGCCCCCGGCTCCCTCCGCCACGTCCCTGCCCGGCCTCAGCCCCTCCAGCGCCGCGGCTGAGCGAGGGAGGGGAGGCGGCGGCTGGGGTTTCATTCGACGCCCACCAGGGGCTGAGCGAGCCTCCTTCAGTGCGCAAACTCGGGGCACCAGATAAAAGCTGGGCTGGCAGCCCTTACCCTGCCTCGATGGAGCCGCCACAAGCGGGTGACTGGAGAAGCAGTTAGCAGCAGCGCCATAGCCTAGCGTCCCCCCACACCTCGCGCAGAGAGAGTTTGGGGCTCCAAAGAGCTGCTGCTGCGGCAGGAGGGAGCCGAGGTGAAGGGATCCGCTGGCTGGTTGGACGCAGAGGAGGCGGCTGTAACGGGGCGTTGAGCCTGAGGGAGGAGGGGGGCGATTAAACGTCTTGTGATCATGGCGGAGTCTATGGGTATTTTTTCCTGTCTAACTCTCCTGTGCGTGTGTCTCTGTTTTTTCTCTCTCTTTTTTTTTTTTTTTTTGTTTTTTTTTTCTCTCTCTCCTTAGGGCGCTATGGCCGGGGCTGCTCGCTCGGGTTCTGCCTGTTGTTGCGCGAAATGGCGGCCGGCGTCTTGGTGGGTTTGGTTGTCGGTTTTTTTGTGTAGGTTTTTTTTTTTTTTTTTTCTTCCCCTCCTATTCCCCTCCCTTCCCCCCCCCTCCTGCCTTGGCCGCGTCTCCGCAGCGAACCGCGGCGGCGGCGGGAGTCAGGCGGGGGGGGGGAGGGGGCGGGACCTGCGCGGCAGCCAATGGGCGGCCCGCCCGGGCTGCCCCGGCGCGCGCTGATTGGCTGGCGCTGACATCATCCTGCAGCAAGGGGGCAGCCGCAGCTGGGCAGGGTCGGGAGCCGCCGGGGGAGGCTGGGGCGAGGGGGGGAAGAAAACGGGCGCCATGATCCCGGCGGGCGGGGAGCCCTGAAAGAAAACGGGGTGAAAAGAGGGGAAAACGGGGAAAAAACGGGCTCGGTGCCTCCATCCGGGGCCGCGAGGAGAGGAGCGGCGGGGCGGGGAGCGAGGCGGAGGGGGCTCGGCGGGGCTTTTGTAACTGCGTCAGCCCAAGATGGCGCCGGGCCTCCCTGGCGAGGGCAGGGCGGCGCACGTCCGCCGGAGGTCACGTGACCGCGCCGCATTCCTGTGGGGCTTGGCCGCGGCCCAGCCCGCCTCAGGCGGCGGCGGCTGCCCGTGGAGCCCGCGCCTCCCCTCACGGCCCCTTCCCCGCCTCCCCTCCCTTTCCCTTCCCCCGCCGCCCTCGTGAGCCGGGGTGTAGCCGAGGAAGCTTCTGGCTTCCCTCCCTGCCCGCCGCGGCCCCGGGGGGAGGCCCCTCCGCGCTGCCCTCAAGGGGAAGTTCCCCGCGGGGCCCCCTCAGGCGCTGCGTGGATCCCCTCTGGGCCCCCCCGGCCTCCCCCGGGGTCAGTTTCTGTCCCTGGGAGCTGCCTCAGTGCTGTCTGGCCGCCTCTCTAGAGTCAGTGTACAAGCTGTGTGGAGTTGTGCTGCTGGGAGCTCAGCGTGGCTCTGCTCGGTGCACGGGGAGGCTGAGGAGAAAGCTGTTTTGCCTCTGGTTCTGTCTGAACAGTGCTTGGATGTGTTAAAATGTCTGAATTTGTGTCTTGGTGGCTCCTCTTTGAGCGGTGTTTTCATAGGGTGACGTGGCGTCTCTTTGGGAGCTAGGCCGCGGGTGGCCCGCGTCTGTAACGTGGGGATTGAAGCGGGTGCTGAATGGAAATAGAAAGCCACAGGGTGCAAATATGGGGAGGGTGGCCCTCGTCCTGCCTCCCGAGGTTCGTAGGAAAATGAACTTGGCATGCCAGTCTGGGTGGGATTAGGAGCTTGGCAAATATATTCTGGATCTGTGTTTTATTTCAGGATTTGGGGTGGGGGTGAAAAATGTACGTTTTCCTATCATGACACTTTTCCTCTTCTCTTTTTTTTTTTTTTTAAAGAGTGCAACTCATTTTACTGTTTGGGTGGGGTTTTTGTGCTTTCAGAGAAATTCACTGCCAGTTCCCACGTCTTGTTCTTGTATAGTACAATGTAAACTTAGCCTCTGCAGCTAACCCAACGAACGAATTAACAGCTAAAGTTGCTGATGCTTCAAATGTGGTCGTTTGTTCCACTTAGAAATGCTTTATAGCGCTTTTCCTGTTCTCAGTATGTTTGCAGATAGGTGCGATTTCTCTCTTCTCTGCAGCAGCGACCTGGTGGGGAATGAAGCTTGAATTCTTGGTGAATGCGTTGTGTGAGAACTGCTGGAATGAAAGTTGTTGGGTATATGACTAATGTAGAAGAATCCTGTATAATAGACGCTGCTTAATGTGTTACATAAGTAACGTGGTGAGGTGGAGCCTAGTTGCATAAGAAGCGACTGGGGACTGGGAGCTACTGTAAGTAGTCGGTATTAGTTGCAGATAGAGCCTGCAGGGCATGTGTGTGCTGAGGGAGGGGCAGGAGGCCCAGGCTGGAAGCATCTAATAGTGCTACATTTTTTCCTTTGGAGGTTATATAAAGGATACCAGGAAAGAAATAGAGACAGTAATTAAGGATGACAGTGTGAAGCTTTTTCAAGTTTGGAGCCTCATCGGAGCTTAACTTCTATGATGTATGTGCTGTTTTCTGAAATAAACTGTTCCGAGTGTCAGATGGGTGGCTGTCAGCTGAGCCTTGAAGCAGCCGGTTTTGTGTAGGCTACTACAAAGAGCAGGATTCTTGAGTCCTAAAGGTTGTGAGGCTATTTAAAAAAAAAAAAAAAAAAAAAAAGCCTTACTGGAAATGGTGTTAAGAGCAGGCAGCTGGTTGTTAACCAAACGTCTAAGTGACTGGATTATTGATCCTTTCTGTATAGGCATAGTGTAGCACAAGGTAAATACTCCCTTTGTAATGGAAGCTTCCAGAGAAGCTTTCAGTGTGCAGTGAGCCTTCTGATGTAGAGCAGATTTATTTGGGAGCTGAAATGAATATTTTCTTGCATATATATTAAGTGAGAAACATTCATGTACACTGAAGATGTGGAAAAAAAAAACACTTCTATGTTATTAGTCCTTGTGTTTAGGCATGTATTCCATGATTATGGAGCAGAGAGCAATTCCCTACCTTGCTGTAAGGGAGCAATCTGAATACTTAGTGTTTTATAAGCTACTTTAGAATATCAAATCAAAAGCTTCTCTGGGGTAGAAAGCTTTAATCTGTAAAGCAACCTTTTAGGTAGCTCACATTAATAACCAGGTTTTGCTTTGGCAGCTGAGAAATGAACTATTTTTAAAGTTTTGTGTAGCTGATAGCTTGTTGTAGCAGCATTCGAACTGAGGAGTCTTTATGTTCTTATGAAACTACAGAAATGAAGGCAAATAAGATAGTATTTGGGTTTGTTTCAAGGCTGTCCTACTAGCTGTCCTCAGGGAAGCACTATCATTTTGGGAAGCGGTAACTCCAGTGGTGATGCAGCGAAGCTTCAAAATAATGTCCGTGATGCATTCTGAGTTGTTTCTTCTGCTGCAGGAGATGAATAAACACCAACTGCTTGTACTACTTCTAGACAAAAACTGTAGGGAAGGGGATCTGCCCCAAGGCCAGTCTGTAACGCCTTTAACTGGGAAGATGAGGGGAAGGAAGGGAGCTGGAGGAGAGGGAGATATTTTTTAAATAGTTTGTATTTATGGTAGCCTACCAAAGAGAAACAGTTTCTACTGAGCTACAATTCTGTCCTTTTAAGAAGGATATTTCAGTTGGCTGGGTGTTCTCCAGCAGTTAGGCTTGCGGTTCTAACTTGCTGTGGTATCCTGTCTGTGCATGTATGTGGTCTGTGCCTTTGCTAGGACCTGTTATTTAAACAGCACTGTTTACCTTTGTCTTACAAAGAGACTGACAAGAGTTCAAGGGTATGTAGGGGAGAAGGGAGTACGAGGTGTAATAGATCTGAGCGTGCATTAATGCCATAGCTGAAACAGTTGAAGTGGTGCTCATGCTGAAAGATGATCCTGTACCTTTCCCAGCTGTTCATTCTTGCTTCTGCACCAGCCCTTTTTTGAAGGCAGGGGTGTCTGTGTGAGAAGTGGAACAGGAGAGCAGATTTGGCACAAGCCTAATTGTAACGGATGGTTTTCTGATGTGAGTGTGCGCTGCACGGCTTCATAATGTTCCTGCTTGGACGGGAGCAGGAAGAAGCAGCTGCAAGGAGAAAAAAAACGGACATGTGCATGTTTAAACTGTTAATGAAATTAGGTGTGTTTTTACTAAAAATGCACTTTTTTTTAAGGAATTTGAGGGGCAGCTCCTATAGGCACTTGGCCAGTGAAGCCAGAATTGTTGTAACCCTTGCTTAAGGAGTCGGGCGGTGGCAGGGTCATTTCAGATTCACTGAAATGGTGGACTATAAAAATAACTAGGCCAGAGTTGGGAAGGAGCAGGATTCTGGTTAAGTGCTCACAGATTTTGGACTTAATGAGCTTATCTTGTTGGAGCAGGGTAAAACTTGGAATAGGCTTTATGTGTTCCAGAAGTGACTGATAATCCAATAGCTGGGCTGTTTGAAGAGTTCCTCTTACTGGAAGAGTTGTGAACTAATCTTTAAAAAGCTTGTGATCTCTGTGGGTCACCACGGTCACTAGGCAAATGAATATGTATTACTTGCATGGAGTAGGGCATGTCCAGTGACCTTCAGCTCATCAGAAATGATCGCTTTCAACAGATCTTTCCACCTGGGTGTGGAAGGAGTGCTCAGAGCTTGAACAGCAGCAGGGCAGGTACATCCTTTGCACACCACCTAAGGGTTGGTGTTATGATATTATAAGTCGAGACCCTTTCAGAAAGATGAGTGAAGATTTTCCTAGGGAAGGAAGACCAGTTATTGGCTCTTTATGTCTTTAAAAATAAAAAATAGCCTCTCACTGAGAGGAGCAGGCTGACAGGTTTTACGTGCCCAGCTAATCTCAAGTTTAGTAGGACCTTCCTAAGAAGTGGAGCTGTATTGTCATTGATTGTAACATACCTCTAGCCTTGGAGCCCCATCAGTAATGGTTCTTTGAAGATGTTGGAGATAATTAACAAACAGATGGTTCCTAGTGTTATGGTGCAAGCAGTGCAAGCAAAGTAGTTCTTCAAGGTCTCTGGGAAGAAAATGAGGTAAAGGCTGCTGCTCGCTGAGAGTTGGGCTGTGCTGGAGTGAGGCAGTTACTGAGCTATGGGTTCTGGTGTTCCAGAACTGCAACTCAAGGTGGTCCTCTCACAGTGAGAGCAAGAGTTTGTCTTGTAAGCATAGAAGCCAAACAAGACTTGGCTTCTGTGTTTCTGTGGCTATTAAGCGTTGGACAAAAGGGGTTCCTCATCTCTGCTGAAACTTGTGTGACTTGTGTGAAGGGAGCATTCTTAAAAAAGGTAGAGAAAAACCAAAACCATAGAAAATCAATCTCCTGCACTCTTATGGTCAAGCATGAGAGCGCTGTTTGGCAGCTCGTTAATGATACACAGACACGCAGCATTTCTTTTTTCAAAAGGGAAATGCAGCTTGAATGCAGCAGTGCTTCACGTCTCTTCAAAGGACTAGCTTCAGAAGGCTACTAGTCCTGGTAGGTGTGGCCTACTGAGACTTGAACTGTTCAGAGGAGCAGAAATCTGATGGGGTGGTGTTTTGAGGATGGGTGGCTGGCTGACTGGCTGTAACTGTGGGCTTGCAAACCTCTGTAGGTTGGCAGCTCACGAAGCTTTGTGTTAGTGGGGTTCCCAGTGCGTCACAGCTGATGTAAGGGAACTAGTAGGTATGCTTCCCTCTGGCTGGGTGTCACGTATACGGGTCTGACAGCTGCTTGATGTGGTGGTAGTGCAGTTGCTGTAGGCCAACCAAATACAAGAGCAAAGCTAGCTTGTGTGGCAGCTCTCAGGTGCATCAAAACTGGGGGGCACAAGGACTTGAGCTAAAGCACTGTCTGGAGAGCAAGGGTAGGTTAGCAGGGGAGCTAGATGCAAGCACATCTTCCTTGCCTCCCATATTTCTGCCCGCCCTTGCCATTTTGGTCACTGCCATGAGGTTCCCCAAACTGAAGTGAAGTGAGAAATGGAGGTGCAGAGCCGTGCTGCTTTTAGGGTAGCCTAAGCAACCACTTGAAGAGACTGAGAGTGAAACTGGCTGGTCCCTGAGGTTGAGATGGGCTACAGCCTGTCTTGTCTCTTACCAGCATCATTCTCCTTTGCTAAACTGAGCTGCAGCTTCATTTTGGGCAGCAGCGCTGGCACTGCTGTTGCTTGATGTAGTCTTACTCGAGATGGGATGAGTCGTCCATCCAGAAAAACCACGGGCGTTCTAATTAGGCTTTACGAGAGCGTGTTACTTAAAATAGCATTCTCACAGCTGCCCTGATTTAGGAGACTGCACTTTTCATAAAATGAAACTATTGCTTTTATCAGGGTAGTGCTACGCTTGGATTTCACCTCCAGTGCTTTGCTCTATCATCCCATTATTTGTATGCTGGAGCAAGCTTGTAAGCTTATAAAGGTATGCTGGGCAGTTGTGAGATGCTATTTTTAAACCGCTTCTAAGAAACACTTGTCTCCTATCTCTGCGCAAGCATAGGAGAGGATATACTTCATGTAGGAGCCACGGTGTCTGGGCTCAGCTAACAGCGAGTTCTGAACTTGGAGTGTCGTCTCCTTAGAGATAATAGATTTGAAACTGCACTGACTTCTGCTGGGGAGGAGAAATGCCCATAAGTAGGAAATCGTGGCAGTGGGCTGATAACTACTTGTAGTAAGAGACAGATCTATGGGACGTTGCAGGCTAGCTGAACGTTAAGAGAAAGAAATCCGGTTGACAAAACTGTCTTTGCTCTACGTAAAGAGTGCAAGAAGAGTTAATGGCAGGAATGCTTTTAATGGTACATCTTGTGATGAATCTTAAATATGGCAGGTGTACTTAACCTACTACTGATTTGAAGCAACTCAATTTACTCTAATTGTGCAATTACCACCATGTAACACCTCTAACATTTCCATTGACTTAGGGAAATTGCCTAAAAATGCAACTATGTTTTGTATGCGAGTAGGCTAGCATCTTAGGGTTTTTCTTCTGTATGTCCCTGATCATCTAATTGAGACTAAGCATGAAATATAAGCACTGAATGTGGGAGTTAGTATTATTGCTATTGGAATGAGGGAATCCTAAAATTGAAGGACCTTTTCAGGGAAAGTATAGTATCTAGTTTGGGGCAAAAATAGACTATTAAGGCACCATTTAGACTTGGTTTTCTTTGTCTTTTAAAATTGGCAGGCAGGAGTATTTCAAATGAGGCTAACTACTGTGAACAGAAAGAAAAATTGTGCTGCTGGAAGATGGATTATACGGAGCAAATTCAATGTACCGAATTCTACACGTCTTAGAGCTCTTTCATCAAGTGACTATGGTTACTAGTGCAGATCTAATTGCTGAGAGCGAGTGGTTGTCACAAAGTGAAATTATTAGGACTGTATCCTGAAAGCTGAAGTTAAGCCTGCGCTGTTTCTGAGAGTTCGCAGTACAGGGTCTTACTATTTTGTTCTTTTTTTTTTTTTCTTTCTGAAACAGCCAAGCTGTTCCTTCAGTTTTCCCCCAGATTGTGTGCTACAAATATTACTGGTCTTGGAAGTGCAGCTGTTAGCTAAATTGGTTTGGTTTGTTTTCTGTTTCAGTGGTATAACTCCTGAATACTGTTCCCATTAGAGTAAATTGGAGGATCTAGCTGTTCTCCTTGGTATTGGGTATCCAAATTTTGCCTTGTAGGCCATCTGTGCTCATCTGGAAGAAAACTTACTGGACCTGTTGTTAACATCATCTACAGCTAGCAGAGCAAGGTAGTCTGTTTGAGGGCACTTGTGTGCTTTATCTCCTGCTTAAGTCAGCTTACCTAAGGATGTTCTTCAGTTTCAATAATGTAATGATACTGCAGCGCTGTTCTAGAACAGTTCCCTTTAAAAAAAAAAAAAAGAACAACTAAACTCAGTTTGGTAACCTGCTGAGAATATCCATGCCCCACTCAGGTCTGGTTCTGTTCACTTTACTGGCTCTGCCTTACCTAGTCTGGTTAGACCTAGGGCCTGTGTCTCAAAAGTCTCATGTGACTCATCCTCACCTCCTTTTAATGCATCTTGCAAATAGCAGAGCGCCAGTAAGCAGAGATTGAGCTGTCTACAAATGCTCCTTCTGTCTGGAAGTGACTTGTTGGAAGGTGCTTATGCCTGTCTGTAGATGTTGCATGAAGCGTGGATTTTTCCAATAGCCTGGGTATTTGTCAGGAAGTTTCTTGCTCCGGGTGCCTCTCCTTTTTTGCTTGAATAGCATTGAGCAACAATTATATACTGATTGCTCTCATTACAAGTAAACTCTACATCCTGTTTAGAATAGGATGTACATATTAACAAGTGTAAAACATCTGTTGCATCTTCCTAGAAATAGCATCTTGCAGACTTAGATATTTCAGCTTCACAGCTGTTCAGAAGCCATTCCATATTTAAAATGCAAGGCTTTTACAGGGTGTTTGAAGTAACGGTTTAAAATAGGTAGTTAGAGCATGATGCAAAATTGAATTTTGTTTTGGAATTGTTAGTCTTCACCCTTCTGGATTGTCAGTCCTCCCAGTGGCATTCCTCACCTTATTAATGACTATCAAAGAGTGGAAAAAAAAAAAGGACCAGAGGTTCAAACTGTAGGTCTAGTAGATCTTCTTGCACTAAGACTCCTGGCTGAATCAGAATTTTGAATGTGCCCAGTTGGTCTGGGAGTGAAGGAGGCTTTCTAACCGCTCAGAAACAAATCTACTGTAGCGCTCAGGCTGAAATCTTGTTCTGCTTGTCATATGATAAATAAAGAGATGCCTCATTGAACTCTCAGTTGTTCTTCCCTTATATCAGTCTAACACGTGAGCATTGGGTTTTTTAATAACTTTTTCTGACACTTCCATTAAGCAAGAGCATGTTGGTCTTGTGATAGATACCCTTCTGAAGTGCCTTGGTGTAGGAAGTGTTCCCTGCTCAAAGGGGACTCCCGGCCCTCTTGAATGGTGCAGGAGAAAAGGATGAAATACATGGTCTTGTAAGCAAGCTTTGCAAGTGCTGAGATCCATTTAGTCTGGGTAAAATAACTGTTCTGTGGTACATGACAGGTGAAACAGTCACAGCCTCCTACGTGTTGATACCTGTGAATACCTGTGCTTACAAATCATTTCAGACTACCAAAGGGAGGATGTTGAAGGCCTCTAGAGCTAAATGCAGCTCTGCAGTGGAAGGGATAAAAGGGTGGAGGGGCTGAAACAGAGCATATTCCTCCTGGTAGCTGTGGGGAAGTTACTGGAAGAGTATTCTTGTCAACACTTACGGGTTTAAGATGTTCACCTAAAAAAAAAAAGGGATGGGACAAAACACTGAGTCCCTTGTTATTAGGGGTCCTGCAGCAAAAGGTGAGAATGAAACCTGAGTGAAATCTGTCTGTATTGGCTACAAAAAGAGCAGGCCAAACCTGTAGTTCCTGAGCAGCACACAGCTTTTAAGTAGCTCCAGGCTATGTCTAGAGTAGGTTGTGGAATTGATCAAAACAGGCACTGTATGCAAGTGCAGAATTCTGAAAGACCAGTTTAGAGTGGGATCTGCATATGAAAAACATTCCTATTTCAAACACTTGTGCTGCATCGTACATCACATGACTGCTGGCTGTTGTGTAACAGGAAAGCCTTTATTTTTTTTTCCGTTCATCTTGGGGAGCTTGTGGAGGGAAGCACAGATTGGACTTGTATTTAGCTATAACTTCCTTCCTTTTGGGAACCCATCTGAACTTAGGGATTTCAGGCACTTAATCTGCCACGTGGAATGCTTTGGTTTCCTGCCCACATGTGAAGTCGGAGTGAGCTTTGGAGCCTCCAGGGGATAGAGGGTAACTGGGAGCCATCTTCCCATGGGATGAGAAGATCATTCCTCGGTTGTCTCCTTGCACAGCTTCCTGGGTGGGTACAGTGAGGTGTGCTTTGGTATACCACGGTTGGCTAGTCTATAGCACAAAATACCTATTCAAGGGTTTTTATTCTCAAATTTAAGGGCTATTAATTTAAAAACTTCAGATAATTTTGCTGTGACCTGAATGACAACCTAAGCTGTTGCTAAACATCAAAGGAAAGTGATTGGGCCGGAGGCTAAGTTCATCAAAGAATTGCAGTTCTATGCCTGAATACTCAACCTGCCTGCTAGACTTCTCCAAAATCAGCTTGCAGGTTTTCCGTGCTACAAATGAAGATTGTGAAGCACATAAGCCATAGAAACTAGCTGAGCAGAGAGAGGAAGATTGGCCAAGAGTGAATGCAGAAGAGGGAGGTGCTTATTCTTAATTAGATGTGGCTTTTACTTTTAGTCATGTTTTGAAACTAGACGTTTGTGCCCAGCTCTGCTTTCTGAAGTGTCAGCTGTTCTAACCACCAGGTCAGTGGCCTTGTTACACGCAGGTGGGATGGAACCATGAAACCTGTAAGTGTGCCTCCAAAATACTGCACGTGCTCTGTATCAATCACTTGTTCTTTACTAGTCCCTGTTTGTGGGGATTGAGCTTATGTTTATGGATGGAAGCAGAAAGAACACGACTTCGCGCACTTCTCATTTCATGTTGTCATGGAAAATCTGCTCGGTGGCAGCTGGCTGCGTGTGCTATTTTTGTCTTTCTACTCACACGGTTTGTATTAGTGTTTTCTCCAGAACACGCTACCCGGCTTAAATATAAAGGTGCTCATTTTCTTTCTCTCTTAATGTGAAAGGCTCTACTAGACCTCCTCATTTTTTCACTTCAGTGCCAGAGGTGCTTGAAGGGGGGAAGCTGGTTCTTAAGCTCTGAAGCCAGAGTCCTGTAGCTTGTTGCCACTGAACTGACTTCTGAGATACGGACAGAAAAACACAACTAGCAAGAGGCTCATCTCTGCCCTCTTAAAGTAAACGCTCCTGTGACAACCTCCTGATCTGTTTGGGTAATGATAAAAAGATACTTGGCAAAAAGCAAGAGTTCTGTGACTGTTTGCCCAGAATATAAATATTTCATGCTGCTTTGAATGCTTGTGTGGCTTAAATATTGCAGCAATAGCGGCTCACTTCTGTTTAGCTTTGGGGAGCAGGAGGAGTGCTAGTTTCCTGCATTCCCCTTCCCCAAAACCTTGCCTACATGAAGGGGGAGAGGTGGAGCAACCCAGAGCTGGTTTATCAGTTCCAACTGAAGGCTGGCCATGCGAGCCCTGACCTTTGTTGTGCCAGGGGCAGGGCAGCACTGAGTTACATTGCAGCCCTTTCTCAGCAGTCTTCTTTCTGAAACAAAGGCATCGAGCCTCTCAAAATGAGAGTGCAGCTCATTTGTTAGTTGTACATGGGTGATCCCCAAACGTGGCTGTTGCAGCTCCCAGCTAGATCTGCTCCTCTGGCTGCTGTCACTGGAACTGTGATGCGATTGCCCAGGCATGACCAACATGAGAAATCAGTGAAACTGGATGCTGCAGCACCACTTAGTATAACGCTTAGGTAATTGCCACTGTCTGCACATCAGCTGCTGCTACTTATCCACAGCTACAAATTACTCCTGCTTGGAAGTTTAGGTATATAGCCTATTCCTGTGCTTTACAGCATAGATGGCTCAAACTAGGCAGGCCCTGCTGCCAAGTTATGTCCAGCTGCTTCCATTTAAAAGAAAAAAAGCTGAATTGCCAACTTGAGCCATAGAAGGATAAGGAGATCCATAGTAGTCTCTTGGATTTTCTTCAAGAGGTGGATAAAAAAAAATGCATATGGCCATAGTTGTAGATAAATAATAATAATTTTCTTGTTTGTGGCAGTGGCACACAGGTGTGAAAATTTGGGTGAAGTGTTTGGGGTGTTGTGTGGGTATCATTAGCAGGAAGTGTGCCTGTACCTTTCATATAAATCTTTGTTCCTGTCAAGTCAGTCTGCAGCAATCCACTTAAAGTATGGAGCTTCTTGGCACTGCAGAGCATGTGCAGAACAGGCCTGCAATCACTTGGGCAAGGAGCAGATAAATACTAGCTTTGGCATGCAGAAGTGTCCTCGTGTGGAGCAAAGATAGAAGCACCAGGCTTGTCCCAGCATGTTCCTCCAGCAGCTACGCAGAAAGTCCCTGGTGTGTATAAACGCTCTTTGATTCTGGTGGTATGTGTATTTTCCACTATGTATTTTCCACTTACGTCGCAGTGCTGGTCATGCTCTGTTTGGGGGTGTTGATTTTCAGGTCGGTCTGAGTTGTTGTTTCATTTAAATTTTAGGGTTTTTAAAAACTGACCGGATCGCAGCTGCTGGCTGTGATTCTTCCTGCTGAAGTAAAAAATGAATGCTGGTATTAGCTGCTTTAGCAAACTAGCTGTGTACAAAAGGATCCAGTTTAAGAAAATCTAAGGGACTCCAGAAAAAGTGCCTGGTTACAGAAAGACTTACAACCTCTTGCATCATGACTTAGGCACAGACAGTAAAACCTTAATCCTCCATCTGAATCACGCTAATGCCACGTTAAAGAGACACGGCACCGTGGTGGCTTGACTGCGGAGAGAGCTGAGCAGTTCCACTTGTCCTCGGATACATTTTTAAATTGCAGATGAGTATGGATGATTTTGCTGCTGGTTACCCAGTATTTGTACAGGCTGCTTGTGCATTTAGTCTGCTTTGCAGCTCCTGCCAGGATGTCGCTTTCATTTCTCTAGGATAATTTGGTATGAATGGAGTAATAACCTAACAACTGTGGGAACACTTAGCAAGTGTGACACTGGTGGTAACTACCCCTATCCAAAGATGAAAAGGAAACGTTAAGCAGTGCACAAGCTAAGGCAATAAACCACATAAAAGGTGGGGGCTTAAGTCAACATATGTTCCTTTAAGCTGTAGGGTCTGCTACCCTACCACTATGGGTATTGAAAGGTCTGAATGTCCGCAGGGCCGGTAGCACCACCTATTGTTCTCGGTCTGTTTTCTTAGCTTCCCTAAATCCTAATGATAAAGTTCTAGGCCCTGGTTTGTTTGTGAAGGCCATAAAATCAGGAGTGGGGGAACTGTGTTCCTATTCTTGTTGTGCTTTAGAATAAACGACTCTTCTTGCTCATGAGAACTAAACAACATCTTGTCCAAGCTGTGATCCTTCGTGGGAAAAGTGTATCTAAGTAGTGGGTGGGGTTTAAGAAGCTTTTGTTTCAAAATGAGCCTTTCACAACTCCTGATGCTGGTCAGATTATGCATACCTCAGTCACATCTGTGATTTAGCTGTGTGTAATGAACCTCTTCACACATCTCTTGCAGGCTGAGAGCAGCATTAGCTGGGTCTACCAGAGGCTTAGGTGAATTCTTCATATAATGGTCACTCAGGTCTGCTGTAAGCAGAGCAGATGAACACATGCTGCTGTTGATCACTTCTAATTACACTAATACATGGCAGAAAACAAGCCACTTGATTCAAAGCGTATTTTGATGAAGGATTGATGATAAACAGGAAGGTAAGTGGTAGGTTGGCATAGCCATAACAAATACGGGCGAAGGACTTCATTTAGGGGAGGAGTTGGCGCGATGAAGGTTCTGAACAGAGCAGTATCTTGAGCCAAACCAGAAGCAGGAGAAGCTACGATGGCAAAAAGTTTCCTTTAGCAGCAGTGAACAAAAAGGGGGTCTTTTGTGGGCACCTGCTCAAAATTAATGTTTTTATCTTAATGGCAGCAGTCATCAGCAAGTACATGCGGAGCTTTGCTGGGCCTGGAAGTGTGGGGTGGACGATACCAGCCCGAGGATGGTTGATGGGGTTGTTGGCCTGGCCTTGGGGCTGGAGATGTTGCTGAGATGAGTTTGCTCCTTGGAGGAAAGGACTACTTAGCAGGACAACAAAATAAAGAGTGATGGCAGGGCCAGGCTGATGGCGACTGAGGTTTGTCTCAGTGCTGGGACGTTGCCAGCTCTTTTAATGAGCCCTTCCGAGGAAATGGGGTGTTAGGGCTTGCTGTGGATGTGGGAGGCAAAACTGGCTCAAGGTGTTACCTCTGGCTGCTCTTCCCCACTGCTGGGGTTATTGTTCTGACATCAAAGCAGGGCGCTCCATCACCTCACTGATGGGTTGTGAGAATAGGCTGTGAACTAGGGACTGATTTCTTCAGTGAGTGGATCAGTCTCCCACCCCCTAGGTTTTCTTTCTTTTTTTATTTTTCCCTTGGGGGGAGGAGAGGCAGTGCTGCCTCCCTTCAAAACGGAAGGGAGCTGCTGGGTGATGCGAGGCACAATCCACCCTTCCAAGCTCCTGTTGCTGCAGAAACACTTCTTCCTCTTTTTGCATCTATTCCAACAAAATTTATCGGTGCCTCATGTCAAGGCGTAAGGTAACTAGAAACTAATCACTAATTATTAATGAAAAATGTGGCTTTAGGAATTTTGTAATGTAGGAAAACCATGGCAGAGAGAGGGGACAAAATACCCTCAAAGGCATATTGGTCAATGTTTAACTAGGAGATGCTCTTAGCTGTAGTTTCATTAGCTTGTCACAATTTAACAAAGCTGTTTCTGCAGTGAACAAAGCAGGGTTTGGGTTTTGGTTATAACATGAGAAGGAATAAATGAGGCAACAGCGTGGCCTGTTATTACCAGCTTTATGAAAACGAGGGGTCCGGTTGCCCCAGCAGCCTGTTCTGATGCTTTTTGTCTTCCTCCAGTTTGATACCATGGTGTCACAAAACACAACAGACAAGTTGATTTTCTGCAAGTGTTTCTTCTTCGCATCAAACGTTTTTCTCACTTTCATTTCACGGCTTAAAACAATGCAATTAAAACAATGAGCTTAATGACAGAGCAAGCCTTCATCCCCCACTCCTTTCCATGGTAACTCCAGTACCTCATGAGTTACTAGTAGTGCTGGCAGGGAGACTGATGTTTACAACTGTCTGACGTTTTCTGAATACATTCTTCAGTCTTCTCTCGCAAATTGAAACCAGATGGGAGCTGTAGGGAGCAGAATGGAATCTAATTGTTCTGTGGCTTGTGATGTTAACAAAACTCTTCGGGTATTTTCATTGTTATTTGGCAAGAAAATGGCTTGTAATTCCTCTGGTCCGATCACTGTAATATGCAGTCTTCTTCCAGCATGTCAGGGTAACTACTGTAAGCCTTCACTGAGATGTTTTGCTTTACTTCTACCAGAGTGATAGACTACAGCGTGAGCATATTATGCTGGTTAGTTGTTGTTGTTGGTTTTTTTTATTTATTTATTTATTTAAAAAAAATAAAAGAATCAAAAACTAACTAAGCAAGCCAGAAAAGTTCTCTGCTCATCTGGCAGTGCTGATTCTGAGGTGAAATGCAGTTGTTTTGCAGCATGTCTTTCTCTTTCCCTCTCTCTTCCACTACCCTAGCCAAAAGTACATAAAGTAGTAAGGGGACATACAGTGGAGTTAGATGAGGGGAGATGGGACTGCTTCAGTTTTGGGTGGCTGAGCTCAAGTTCTTTAATGCAGACAGGAAAAGCACTCTCATGTAGTTAATGCCGTGCTGCTTGCACTGGTTGGTGTGCTCTTGGATGAAAAGAAGCAACCTGTTGAATCACAGAAATGGGGTTTCCTGTTAGGGCTTGGAATTTCCTTGCAGCTTTCCCCTCTGCAGCTACAGGAGCTGGTTTTGTGTAGTACGTGTGCCCAGGCAAGAACTTGCTGGAGATGAAGACAGAAGCCAAATGGTTCTGCATAGACTGCAATGGTTTCTGACTCAAATTGTGTGATAACTGCCAAAATATGGTGGGGTGTGGCAGGAACTGCTGCATCTAATCCTGCTGAATCTCTGTCCCTTCATAATTTGCCTAAAAGAATACAACATGCTAATCCTAGTTAACATGAAGCTAGGGAGAAGATGTCTTGCTGTCTTCTACCCATTTGGAACCTGCTAGCATGCAAGAATAAGTTTCTATATACTTGAGATCTATTGGTTTTCTTCCAGTTGCTCAATCTTAAGTCACATTACTCCTGATTTCCTACAGAAAGAGAAGCTACTTGCAGAAGAAAAAGTTATAGCTTCGTAAAGATTACTCTGAAAACAGTGAGTAGGAAACAATGATAAAGACTCACATTACTAGCTTGTTTTGCTTGGAGTTGACAATATATAGGAGTATGTTAAAATAGTCTGTATGTATTTAGTATTATGCAGTACGTAGTTGTTTTTACACTTGTTTTAGTCTTATAATAGAAGCATTCCTAACAGTTTGGTATAGCAGTCTTTTAGTGTCAAATATAAGGTCTGTGCTTTTACCATGAATGTGAACGTTAAGAGGAATTTATATAAAACCTGTCTTCTAAAGTAGTTGTTCTTAATAAACCAGGTTTTACAACTTCAAGAGGTGGACAGACAGGAAAGGGGGTGGTCATGTTTTCAGACAAGTGACACTTAGACATTTAGAATAGACATTTGAAATGAAAAAAAACGTAGCTGATGCTTGTTCTTTTTTCATGGTGATCACTCCAATTAAATCTCAGGCTTCTGTAATGCCATGGCTTGCTCGCTAGTGCTTAGGAAATACCAGCCTGCTGCTTTCTGGGAAGCATATTCCTCTGAGGCTTAGTTCAAGGCCCAGTCTAAAGACTCTTAATGCCTTTATTGTGCTGCCTCTGCCATACAACACAGGCATTTGTGATGGAAGTATTTATGTGGTCAAGTGCAAGTTCTTCCTTTTTTTTTTTTTTTTTTTCAAGCAGCATATTACCTAAATGGGAATACTTCTGCAGCTTTCTGAGTGTGGAATAATGTGAAACAATGCATTTGCTCCTGTATGCCTTTTTTGTTCCTTCTAATCTGCTGTCTCTTCTTACCCCAGTATCTTACAGTCAGCCTCCAGAAGAGTGAAACCCACTCAGGTTATCCTAAATCTTTCCCAGGGTGTTGGATGAAAATGCTGCTAGTCCCTTGAGTTTTCATTTCTGTCCTAGGTGATCCTAGGACACGAGCTAGCATGTAAAGCTGTCCCAGTGATACAACTCCTCTCTCCACTTTCAATAAGTGGAAGTGATGCTTCCACCCCTAAATAAAGCTCTTGCTGGGATAAAAGGGCTATATATATATTTTAATTAGATCCAAGTAAGATCCATAAACCTCATTGGAGAAATTCAGATTCTTTTCCAAGTATTTTTCAACTGAAAACTTGCCTTAATGGTGAATAACAGCCATGTAAACTAACGTTAGACTGGGTGACTGTTTGTTAAAGGAAAAGCATGTTCTCAGTGTGGTTTTTGGACTTCCAGACTGATTACACAAGCTTGAAGGCCCACCCTACATCCTGTGTAGAAAACCAGCTCACAGAAATGCCCATTGTTCTTCGGGATTGTAAGTGCCTGTGTTTTCTGCCTGCCCTCTTCTTCAAAGCACTGTATGGAAAATAGCAATGCGAAGGAGCCCCAGCAGCTTAACAAGTGCTTGGCCCTGCCAGGTACTGAGCACTATGCTCCTGCTCAAGTGGGAGGGCGAGCTGCCACGCTGGGCTCCCCGCTGAGAGAACAAAGGTGGTGTGTTGGTGAAAGCAGCTGGGAATGTCGGAATTAGTTGTGTGATTTAATTGATAATTGACAGACTTGGAGCCTGAAAGTTGTAGCTCCCTGGGTATTTGCTGTCTTCGGGGAGGGGGAGGTCGAAAGGAATGCGGGTTGCTGCCAGCTTCGTGAATTGTCCTTGGTGTTGCTTCATCCTTGCCTGGTCGTTCATGTAAAAAGAGAATGGGGGCATCCGGATTTCATACCCAACCAGAGAGCGGGTACTTCGTCTTCTGGATCTCTGCTCTCACTGCTGAGATCTGTGCCATCCTGCCTACACGTTAACTCGACCTGTCCCCAGAGAAGGGACCTATCAAGTCAAAAATAGCAGAGTTTTCTCACTACCTTTTTGTTTTCCTCCTTCACCTACGTTATCTTGGACAATATTTTTTTTTTAAGATGAGGTGCTATTTGTGATGTTAAATTTTCAAACAGGAGAATGTTTTAAAGTGAACTCTAAAAATATTTTAGTTTTCTCTTTTCTAAAAAACAAACAAGCTCTTATATAGCTTGGTAGAATTCAGTACCCGTTTAAGACCAAAATATTAGCTAAGATAATGCTGTGATGTTGAGCACAGGGCTGCCATGAGAGTGTTCAAGGCTGGGCTGAGCTTTTCAGCAGCCCTCCGAAAGGAGCTGCCTCGCTTCAGTTGCTGCCAGTCTCCTGACTGCTCAGCGCTCCCAAAACATGTGGCCCATAAAATGGGATTATAGGGAAGGCATTCAAGTAAACACAAGTTCCCTCAGGATGAGATTTGCTTTTTCGTGTGGAGCTGCTGCGTGTTCCAGCTGGGGATGGAGGGACGGACAGACAGACAGCTTCTCTGGGTGACCCCAGCCCCAAGACACCACACAGCTGGGGGCAGTGGGGAGTGGACTGTGCTTGCTGAGGGTGGAGAGCATGCCCCCATCCCTGTGTTTTGGGGAACAGGCTCCTCCTGGGCCGGCTGGCCCACTGGAGCCCCCTTTTTTGGGAGGGCACACCCATTACAAGAGAGGGGAGCTCACCCTTTCTGCATCTCTTCAGTGCTTGAACGTGGTAATAAACGACTGGTCCCGTGATGCGGGTGTAGCTGCCAAGAATCCGCAGCGAGCCCCATCCATCAGTAACCGCACAGCGTTGCTTCTGCAGCCCGGCGTGGTCCTGAAGGGAATTCAAGGAGAAGTGGCTGTCTTTTTACCTTGGCTGTTGTCTTACCTTCGTGCTTCTACAAAGAGCACCGTTATATGGGCTGGTAATATTGTGTTTCTATGGCTGTGCAGTCCTGGGCAGCCTGTTCTGTTGAAACTACACGACTTCGGATGAGTTCAGCCTGTAGTTTGAACGCTTTGGGGTTCTTCGTTGAGTCAAAATATTACATCAGCCTCAGCAACAAGTTTCCTGTCCTGCTCCCTCGTGGTCTGCATCCGGTCCTGGCCTTGGTAATTCAGCCTGCGGTTGCTGCTCAGTGGGATTACACAGTACGGTGTCTCAGGGCACAAAGCCTTCGGGCTCAGCTCCTTGCACAGTATCTCTTCATATTTTTTAAGCACTGATCTCAGGTGCATTTCACCCTTCCCATCCAGTGGATGTTGGTCACTACAGTAATGGCTCTGATTGTAGCCATCCCCTTACAGCCCTTGTGAGACTTCAGAAGCTGACGGCCTCGCCTCAGCTTCTAGAGGTACTTTGTCCCCCAGCACGGAGGCTTTTCAGGGGAAGCTACAATCTTAAATACTTTCCTTAAAACAATAGGAGTTCATAGGTTCATGTGTATGTGTTCCAGACCGGCCGGCATCCTGTTGCTGATGTGCTGCTGCTGGTAGTGGAGGGAGGAGTGTGAGAGCAGGGTCTGCACCGGGCACAACACAGACCCGTGCCTCTGAGGTGCAGCATCGTTACACATTTTTTCCATTCTTTCTTTAGAGTTTCTTTCTAAAGAGAAACTGTTAACTTCTTGCTGTTGGGCTTAGCGTGGAGCTTTGAACAAATTCAGCAGTGAGGATTTTCAGTTTTCTTCAGAAACCTAGGCCAGAAACTCTCCTTTCTTGTTTCCACACCTGTTAGAAAGAAGCCGAGAGAACAGCCCTGGGAGCAGAGAACCCAACCCAGTTTCTGCAGCACTCGGCAGCAGTGAAGTTGTTCACTTGCCTGCACCCTGTAGTAATCAACATGAAGAATTACTTGCTGTGGGTTGTAAGTCAATGGTACCTACCCCATTCTTCCAGCAAGAGAAATGTAATTTATTTTCAAAACACAATGGGAAAAACATTTACAAAACCAAGGTGGGTGAATTCAGGGCCTGTAGCTCATTCCCCAGCTGACTGCAGAGCTGACAGGAGTGACTGCACTCAGGTATAACGTCACTGTCACAGATATACACAGCTTTCGTGTCTGGAGGGTCCCATTATCAGCCCTGGCATAAAGGGAGGCATAAATGAGAGAGGCTGCCTTAGTTCAGCAGCCCCAAATAACTACTGGCTGTTCTAAGACTTTAATTCTGTTTATGGTTGGAAGTTTTTTGGAAGGCCTGAGGCTTGTGAGTGTGTTTTGTACAGAACTCTGCTTAGAGGCTGAGAGCAGAATTACTCTCTGCCTGTATTTTCTGTATCAAACAGCCATATATTCATCTTACTTCAAATAGGAGGGTTAAAAATAGAGAGGATCGTTAGATCAGATTTTCCAAAGTTTAAGGAGATTAATTATATTCGATATCTCCAGGTTTATAGGATCTGCTGAATTATGAGGGGAAGTAATGACATGATTGCTGTATTTTCCAAACATTAGGTAGAATATATAGATACAGCAGCGGGGAACCAAAAATGTCTCGTGAATAACAACAGCAGCACCTGCTTGTATTTCATTTTGCAATTTCTGTGTGGGGTCACTTATGTTGCAGAAAATGGCATCTTCTGAACATGCTTCGGAGAGGAATGAGATGCTGGTAAGGCTGAAATGTTTGATATTGCTGTACGGTGGGCTCGCTGCCTGAACCAAAGGCAGGTAGGGGACACAGACGTGACTTTGTGCTCTAAGCTCTGTATGGAAAGATCTGTATAGAAATTTCTAGGACAAAGAGAAGTCTTACCAATAAAGTGTGGTTCAGATGACCCTGTTTGTATGTTAACACTGATAAGAGGTGGCACAGGTGGCTTTTGCGTGACTGTGAAGAAGTCCAGACTTGGTTTAGGCAGCTGCATTTAGGCAAACAAGCCATCCTGGTGGAGACTGAACATCTCACTGTGTGTTTCTGGAGAACAGAGAAGGGAATCTGCATAGTAAAAAGCCAAATGCAAGCACGGCTCGGTAAAACAGATCATTGCCAGTGAACTAGTAGATTAACTCGGTGTGCAAATCCCAGTCAGCTGATGAAGATCATCAGACTGTTGCTAAAGCAGTGAGCTCGGTTTGTAGCAGGTAAGACATTGTCTTGGGGAAAAAAAAATAAATTTCCTTGTGAAGTCGAAAGGCCCTGAACACCGCCTATCTGGGGACTGTTAGGAGTGACACCAGAGATTACTAAACCTGGAAGAAGTTAGATGAACCAAACCCTTTTCATTTTCAATGTAGCGTGGCCGTTAGCGCCCTTGGCGGTGTTTCTGCTGAGTGCAGTTTTGGTGGGTTTTACACTTGGTTGCGCTTCCTGCCCTGTGCATTAGCATAATGATGGCACCGGTGGGGAGCATGGCTCTGTGCTCCTCCTGAACCCACTGGGAAGGCGTCACAGCTCTCCGGGAAGGCTTCGGTTCTGCCCTGTTGGAAATCCAAAGGGAGGGACCCCTCTTCGTGAGCGGCCTTTGGAGCAGAGCAGGCAGCAGCAGGAGGATCTCAGGGCATCTTCACCTCATGTCGGTGAGCACCTGGAGCCCGTGGCGCTGTGGGAGAGGCAGGAATAGGCAGAGGGCACTTACCCCTGAAGCAAAGTGGGAGCAGAGCCTGAGCTGTGCCCATGCTCCTCGGGCTGGGCACCGCCGATCCCAGGAGGGAAGCACCGCGGAGGTCGCACTCCCCCGAGCACCGGGAGAGCTCCAGGCCCCAAACGGGTGTGCAGGGCTTGTTCCTCCGGGAGCTGCTCCCAGCCTCGCTGCCTCCTCGGGACACGCAGGAGTGGTTTGGCTTCTCCGTGGGGAGATGGCTGTGGGAGAGGGAGGAGCGTGCTGCCGGGAGGCAGCGGGCAGGCCCTGGCACATCTGGGGAGGGTCCGCTTGGGTCTGCAGCTCTTCTGCCTCCGAAGAACACCACCCAGCCTGGGCTGTGCTGTGGAAGTAGCAATTAGAGAGCTCCGAGTGATAGAAATCTGTATTAAAACGAGCTCGGAAAAAAACTTTGTGAAGACTTCATCCTGTTGAAGCTGGTTGGAAGGGGCTCCTCTGGCGTGAGTCATCTGCAGCTGGAGAGGACCCTGGGCAGAGCCTTCCTCCCCTCTGCTGAATGGGGCTGTCACCGTGCCCAGGGCCAGGGGAGGGAGAAAAATGCCCTGATTCATTTCCTAACCAGATACGCATGGGAGGGCTCCCCGCAGGGCTGCTGCGGGGGGGGGTTGTGGCTTTGTTTTTCCAGTGGCTCAGCTCCACAGCAGCAGCGCTGGGCAGCTTCAAACTCCCACCCAGAGGCCTGGGCTGCCCCCCAGCCCGGCCCCAGCCAGCACCCAAGGGTGCTGATACGCCTGGTGCTGCAGAGGAAGTGGCTTCTGGTACAAGCAGCCAGCAAGCTGCGAAAGTCTGGCTGGGTGCCTGCCAGATTCGACTTGACACAAATGTTTAAAGTCTTTGGCTTTTGTCTTACTCTTGCCAGTGTTTTTTTAATGAACAAATACATGCTTTTTTTTTTTCTTTTTTTCGAAAGCCTATAGATCATAAAAATATTCTCAAATGCCCTCGATACTGTAGTAAAACCCAGGCTAGACCGTCTGCAGCCCAAGGTGTTGCTCGGGGCCTTTTTGTGCTCTCCCATCCCTGCAATACGACATCCTAGAGACGGTGTGGGAAAGACTCGGGCTATTTGAGGTATCCGGCGCCCCCTTGTGCTCTTTCTTCTCGTGTGTTGCCATGCCCGGAGCTGCCGAGGGCCCCAGGCACACGCAGGGACAGGGAACTTCAGCCTCATCTTCAGCTTGCTTGGAGATTGGGCTGCCCCCCGGCACAAGCCTGCAGAGTTAACCCCAACCATGCAGTGTGCATGTTCAAAATACAGCCACAGAACTGCTTTATATATTCCCAAAGACAGAAATAACTCTCTACATTCATTTAAAGGTAGCAGCATTTGCTAGGTATAAAGTTCCTCTGCTGACTGTAATTTTAAGTGGGGTTTCAAACTTCCCTGGCTCTTAAGAATATGATGCAAGTTTAGATTTTTTCCAGCCTACTCCGTACTACGTGATTACGTGTTTTTAATTATTCACTTTTTGCTCTGTACAGAACGTGCTGCTGCTCCCCAGAAGTCACGCTTGAGGATTAGATTGATTAACTCCCTTAAAAATAGTTTTTTCAAGTTGCCCACTGCAAATGCCTGAAAGGACTTCATTTCTGCAAGTGAGGTGCAAATTCCAGAGTAAAAGAGGTAATTATCTTACAGAGCTAACTAAATAGCTACCACTCCTCTGAAAACGGCCTAGTGGTTTGCTCTCTTAAAAAAAAATACACGTACTGTCTTTTCTGTGTATCCACTGCTAGCAGTGGAAGCTTGAAGTTGTTCTGAGGACACAAATACATTATTTTCCTGGCCTGATGCAAAGTCCCAAACTTAGTGACACCTTTGATGCCAAAGCAATTGACTGCAGCGTGTGCAGGGAGCTCTTCCCGTTGCTGGCTTCTCAGGGATTAAAGATGTTGCTTATTTCAGGTTTATTGACCCACCGTGGTTTTCATCTGGGCTGGCTGCTGTTCGGTGGTGACATTTCCAGCTAAATAGCAGTGTCTATCAGTGTACCCCTCCTGAGGATTACAATTGTTTCGTACAGCAGTAACAGGAATATAAAGCAAGAGTGGCTATGCCAGGCTTGGCCAGGCTCCATCTACCTCAGTGTCTCCAGCAGACACTGTAAGTGCCTTGATAAAAGCCTAAGAACAGGTCAAATATAAAAGCTTCCTTCTTTACTCTTAGCCTCCAACTGTTTTCACATCCCATGCTGATTCAAGGTTTTGTGTATTTAGCAAATCTTGAATAGATTTAATTTACAAATTGTTGGGTCTTCCGCTGAACTAATATTCCACTTCAGTGTTCACAGCATCCTTTAGTGAAGAGTTCAGGAAATCACCTGTTCCAAGGTGAAAAGCCACCTTTTTTCCTTTGCGTTGAACCTCATACTACCTTACTGGGCATTAGTTCATTCTTATTTTGGAAGAAAAGTGAACAGTTGCCATCCAAGATGCTCTGGATTTTACAGGCCTCTGTAACATCCTTTCAGTTTTCTCTTTTTCAGCCTGAAGAGTCCTGTCTTATTTGATGAACATGTGAAGTTAGAGTTGTTTTTCTGCCTGTACATGATTTTACACTTACCTGTATTGTACCTATTTGCTATTCTCTTGTCAACTAACGCTTGTTCAGTCTGTCACCTGTCATTCTCACTGCCCTGAATAACTTGTATCATCAGTAAACTGCCGTGTTCTTGTCCTCCCCTTTTCCAGGTACACTGAGCTTCATCACAAATCTCTGAGGTTCTGCACTGATAAACTTTGTCTACTCTGAGCCTTGTGTTCTGTTTCTGATCTCTTACCCCTGCAAGGACTTTCCCTCTGGAGCTATAGTAGCTCGGTTTCTTTAAAAGCCTTGTTGAGGATCATGATTGAAAGCTTTCTGGAACCTCAAATACATTTACCAACCCAACCATCCTCATCCATGGCACTGCTGAGCCCTTCAAAGAAGCCTGAAAAGTGCTTCCAAAGTGTCCCCAGGTTTCTGCTTAATAATTCTATTCTTTGTTATCGTGCATACTGCTTGCTTACAGGTGAAATCCTCAGAGATGAAGAAATGGCGTTTTTGAATAATTAGACCTCTTGCAAAGTTCCTGAGTGAAGCTCTTCAAAAGGCAGCACAACTTTCCTGGTGTGGTTTGCATAGCTGAAGTAGCTAATGGGGATGAATTCAGAGAGAAATCTCCTTGGCAAAATCAGCTCTTCCCAAACACAGGATGTTGTCATTAATCGTTTGAGCAAAATGTGTGGTCGTTGTTGTTCTTCCATTAAACCTACCTACTTGAAAATATCAACAAAAGGCTCCTTGTGGCTGCACAGCTTAACTTCAGTGTTTGCAAACCTGACAGTGCCAGGTCTGATGCAGCTGCTGGATAAAGATCATTTGCAGATTTATTCCTAAATTGTCCGGTGAAAGAAAATAAAATTGGAGGAGGGGAAGAAATTCTCAAACAAATCCAGCACGTTGGAAGTGTGGTAGCGCTTCCAGTTACCAAGCATATGAACCACCGCTCGGTGAATAATGCAGTGACAGTTCCAGAAGGCTGGCGAATACTCTGATAAAACACAGAAATGCACATATTAACGTTGGCCTGTTAGCTCTGTGGATGCACTGCATCCCATTTATTGCTGGTTTTACTGTGCCTGTGTGTGTGTAGGCTCTTCCCTGTGGTGCCCAATAGTAAGCATGACATAATAAAAATAAACATATCTTGCATTTACAGAAAGGAGGAAGGGGACAGCTAAGAGTGTGTGCATAGATACTCCCCGCAGAGCTGCTGGTTTGTGCTAACTAGCTGGTACATCAGTCCTTACTCTGCATTGCAGTGGTTAACTCTTGCCTTTTTAAAAAATGTATTGTTTAAATCCATATAAAATACTTCCCTAGATGCGTCTAGGGGCCGACTCCAAGCTCTGCCTATTGCCACATTGTGCTGTTGCGTGCAAGATTATCTCTCCAGATAAGCATGAATAGAGTTCAAATGAATCTATCAATAATCAGTGGAAAGGATGTCATAACGCCAAGTCTGATACTGTAAAAAATACACAAGTCCTTGAAAACATGTGTTTGGAAAGGAACCGCTTTATTCTTAACATAGCTGCAGGTCTGGCAGCAACAGCTTGTGAAGAGGTGTGGGAATTAGCTGAGTCGACTCCCTGCTGGCAAGGAGCGCTAGGAGGCTGCCTGCTACCAACACGAGCCTGACTTCTCCTTTTTAAATCCCTTTGCGTAAAGGAAGGTAAATTGTTTTTCTTTGCTAGTGAAACATTGTGAGGCAATGCTGTGTTCGAGAAGAAAAAGATAACCACTTGCTGGAAATAAAATTTCTTTAAAATCAAATGGATTATGGTGTCATTTGTGATTTCTTGTAGTTTATCTTAATCTCCTAGGTTCATCATGATAAATACAGCTGAGAGTGAAAGCCACATGAACTGGGAGATCGAGGAAGGAAGAGATGCTGAAGATAAAACGCACATTTTTAATTACTCACTTCTGTGATTTGGATCTGTTTATAATTAAACTGTTTTCAGCAGAGTTTGTAGCGTTTGCTGCAATGCAGTGTGTGTGGTACAGTGCTGAGCCTAAGCAAGAGGCAGTCGGAACTGCTCACCTCATTTTCCATGAACGCCACACTCCCTGTGATTGTTAACGGGGTACTGGGCACAAACTGAAATGCGGGAAGGTCTGCTCAAAACTAAGCAAACCTTTTTCCTCTGAGAGAGGCCATTGGAGCAGATTTCCTAGAGAGGCTGTGGGATCTCTGTCCTTGGACGTACTAAAAGCCAACTACACCGAGCTGTGAGCAGCCTGCTCTGAGCAGGGAGGTTGGACTAGATGCTCTCCAGACGTCCTGTCCAGCTCCAGTGATTGTGTCAAGTTTTCATCTTGATTCTATTTTGAAGTTTAGTATAATCACAACAGAAATACCTTGATACAGAAAGAAAATTCTGCCCATTGCTAACATACTTAGGAGCTTCACACATCCTTGCAGCTCTCCTTTTGGCAAATAGCTGGTCTAGGAATGAGTTTGCCTCCTTTCATGTACACATGCACACATGTATGTTAGTTGATGTTATCAAATATCTTGTAGCTAAGGAGAAATGTACAAAAAATAAAGTTGGGCTCAAGTGTCTCATTTTGCACTTTTTAAAATGCTTTGTATAATGAAAAATTACACACAATACAGTGTGAGGAAACGATGCATGAAAACAAATAATGCAACCAACGTAATCACTTTGCCACAGAATAAATTTTCCCCAAATTCTACTTTCTTAGAGCATCACTTAAATGGTGCTTATAAAACTATCTATAATGGTGCCCTCTGGTGACTCCGGAATTTTTTACACTTGAGTGAAATCAAAAACAAGGCAGAATTTGGCCTGGTAATCTGAAAGCATCCTAGGCAGTTGTATTCACTGAAGATTCATGAATAAATTAAAGCTACCTGAGTTCAACCAGGCAATATATGCAAGGGACAGACATACAGTAGTCCTGGACTAACTAGGAGTAAAGGTCTAATGGGTAAGGCAGTCTCACACCTTGCTGTACAAGTAATCTCTCATACATTAATGGTGAAAAGAAACCTGACTTTTGACACTGCAAACTGGTCATTTATTATCTTGTGCCTAGACAAGGGAAAATCAGAAGATGAAATGACAAAATCTCTGACTGAGTTTGGCTGGCTGATGCCGGGCATGCGGAAGATGTTGATTGATTATTTGAAGTCTCAGAAATAAACCATCTGTGAAAAGGAATGTCTTTTGTATACTCTGTAGTTAGTGTGGCTTCCACACAGTCTCTGGAAAGCTGCTTTCTTCAGTGCTCTGTTTTCTCTCCTGGATATTGCTTTTTATATGTACAATCTGTGCAGCATCTATTGTCTTTACTGCCCATCATTCCCCACCACACTGGCATGCATGATCTTCATTGCCCTGACTGGTGTTCAGATAGATGTCACTCTGTTCTGGTTGAAAACAAACCTTTTCTTCGCAGTGTTGTATTATTTTTCAGCCAGATCTGAATAGGTCAGATAAATACTAGTCATATAAATACTAGTGCAGGCAGGAGGAAGCAAGTAAGTACGTTTGGCTGGGGTTGGATGGAATAGGCGTGGGCACCCCTTTCAGCATCATTTCTGTTTTAAATCTGGACTGTGAGGACACGTCCTAATCAATGATGGCATGCAACATAGGTGATGTAATGAGACTATCGCACTCTGTGGCAATTAGCCCAACAGAAAATTGCCCATGAGCAGATACAAGCAAGATAGGAGGTAAAAGAAAAAAGAATAAAACC
This sequence comes from Anas acuta, assembly GCF_963932015.1. NCBI lineage: Eukaryota > Metazoa > Chordata > Aves > Anseriformes > Anatidae > Anas > Anas acuta. Next base: position 191,170,532 of record NC_088979.1, read on the forward strand.
TGTGTTAATGAATTTGTGTGAAGTATGAATAATTATCTAATAATTTAATCATTATTTACTGAAATTCCAGATTAGATACATAACTCCGAATAACTATCAGACTAGATAACTCCTCTGTTTATTAGCATTATTCTGCCTTGCCATGTTTAATAGAGGATGCATCTCCTCCCATTCAAGTCTTTTGCAAAACAGCCCCGTAGGCACAGTGTAGATCAACTAGCTTTTATGCATACATTCTCTAAGGAAAACTAAAGGAGTAAACAAAATATCTGTTTTGACAAGATGCCTACTTTGATCATAAATGTTAAGGTCAGGAGATGCTAGTATGATTTTATTCTCACTTCCTGAATAATACAATCTGTAGAATCTCCTCCCGTAATTTCTTCATTAAGTCAGCAATTTCCCTTTGAACTGAAGTCTGCATTTTAGGAAGATCCCTTGTCTTGATTTTACAGGGCCATTTTTATCCACAGAAGTTTGTGCTATCATGTTGAGGTATTATTATACATAAGGGAAGGATGGCTTTTCTGTACCAGCATTTGCAACATTTCAGCGTACGTATCTTGTGCTCACAGCGCTTCCTCCTGGCCTGAACACTTGGGTGGTTTCTCCTGGGAGGAGCATAAACCCACAGATAAATTCATACATCTTTAGAGCAGCTCTGTGTCTCTGAACATTGTAAGAACACACAGAATGAGAGCTTTTCTCAGTGACCGTGCCTGACCTTGCATTTCTGGCTGGGCTGATGTTTGAGTTCTGCCTCCTCTCCTGGCTGCAGTTAGAGCTGCTCGCTTTCTGTCTGCTGATTATTTTATTATTTTATTTTATTTTATTTTATTTTATTTTATTTTATTTTATTTTATTTTATTTTATTTTATTTTTCACAAAGCTATGTACAGCTCAGCCAGTTGCATACCGGCTCCTTCTACCCCTGCACATCTTTATCCCACCTGGTGTACCTGGGCAGTGAGTCCATTTATGATGTGTCCTGTCATCTTCCTGCATACAGGAACTTAATTGCTCTTCCATTTAGCCTGAATGACGGGTGGCTGTCAGGCTTGCTGCCCTGCGCTTCATCAGCCTGTGACTGATCAAAGACATGTTTAATGTCTTGTGCTTCCCACGGTCTGACAGCCTCTGGGATTTATAAAACAGCAGTGGAAGGAGACACGATTTTTCATATGGTTGCATGACTGGTTGTGGAATACTGTCCATTCATACGCGTCTTCTAAGCTTCACAAGAGATCTGCACGTCGTCTACAATCACCACACAAAGAATGTGTAAAACAGAACTGGTATGATTATTGCGCCCATTAAATGGCCCTTGCTTTCATTCTCCACCTTTCTCTCTGTGATAGCTCCAATCTCTTAATGGTTTGCTGCTGCACAATGGGGTGCAGAACAGGCTCTAAAAAATAATGATCAAGCAAGAAAATAAAGAGAAGCATACCCTGTACCTGTAAGTTACTGCGCAGCTGGCAAGTTATCCTTGCTTAGTACCTGAGGTAACACCTAGGAAAGAAGCATATATTCTACAGAGACTGGGGGTAACTCGGAAGCTCTTAAGCATTTGGATATAAGCATGCTTCCTGCATACTTCTTTACTTATCCCGTGCAAAGAGAACTAAAATGCAGCATTTTCAGGATTAGGCCTTTGGGAAAACTAGTGTAGGACCTTCTGCTATGATAGCGCCTCAACAGAGACTGCTGAAGGGAGGTTTTTGTCTCCGTTATCAATCTTATATTTTGCCCTCTTTTTACCTCTCCTGAAAACTGCTCAAGTTTGCCTTTCATTGTGTCAGTTTCCCCTCTTCTATTACTTGCCTGCTTTACTTGTGGTTTTGGCTTGTGTTTTTTGTAATTGCTCACAGCAGAGTTAGGTCAGTTTTCATAGCAGTTTCCAGCACAGCATACAGCACAGAAGGAGGTTTTTCCACCAGTGAAATGGCTGCAGATCATTGTCCTGGGCAAGAGCAGCAGGACAGGATATGAAAACACCGCAGTTAGCTGGAATTGCTGGGAAAATGAGGTTAACACAGCACACTTCTCCCTGTACCTCCTTGTGAGACATCTAGAAACTTTTGGAAAGTTACGGGCTACAGTTGAGAGAGCTGAGAAATCCAGAGAAGCCTGCAGAGCTAAAAAGAAATGTAACACCCTGAGAAGATGAAGAATTATCAGTACATCTCATTGATGAAAGGGAGTCTCCCATCAGGCAGCTCCTCCACTGACATGTTGGGACAGGTGACTCAGCTCAGCAGTGGAGAAAAATGTCCCCAGTGCTGCTTTCCTGGAAGCACCCTCACCTGCAGGTTTCTCATTCAAGACCATTTGCTTATGAAAACTGATCAGTTCACAGATCCTGGGGTGGCAAAGCTGCAGGCAGATTTCACTCTCACTGATGAGGATGCAAAGCTGCGAGCAAGCTTAATAAGGCCTCTGATGAGTTTTCCAGTGTAACTACACCAGTAATTGTCAAGATCTATTAAGTAAATAAAGGTTGGTTGTTCTCAGTCCTGAAGAACTGTTGCACAAGGTTGTAATCATCCTATCTTATCGGGAATGAAATGCATGAGGCATATTAAAGGAGGCAGTGTTTGCTATTCACTGGTGATTTGTTACAAATAAAAGCTTTCAGAAATAGCACAAGAGAGGTCTGGCAGCAGTCAACTGACCTGTAATTCAAAGATTGAGGCAATATTTAGAGAAAGGAAGCAGAGCATAGCAGAACAGAGCCTGGTAATTCCCTTGAGCTTAACTGGAACTCGAGCCTACTATCACATGTGCAGCTGAGACCCCGAGAATCTCCCGCAAACAGTACAGGTTTGTACTGAATTTCATCCTTCTGGGAAAAGAAGAGATGTATATTTCCAACAGAGCAGTTTTACAAGCAGCATTTTTCCTTCCTTTAAAAGATACCAACCTTGTCAATAGCCCAAGGTCTCCTTATTATCTATAGACTTTCTTTCAGGTTTTCTATTATCATTTTATTAAGGGCAATCTAACTAGAAAAATCAATTGTTGCAGGGAGTGGCTCGGTTATTGAGATACTAGGGCCACATGCTTAACACCTGTAAGGAAATTTTGCCCAATTCTAGCAGCACAAAGCAGTGTGAAGCCTGGTTTGAAACACCTAGCGTTCCTAGAAGTCATCTGATAGCATGTGGCAGGGAGCTGAAAGAAGGCACATCCTACCAGGTACCTGCTAGAATAGACCCAGCTGGCAACCACGGTGTAGGAGAGGCTGTCTGGAGTCAGCACCTGAATGCTGCCCTCCCACGTGGAACAGGAAATTGTTGAGCATCTGGAATATCTGTTGTATTCGTTGTCAGCTTTTCAATCTCCTGAAGAAGATAAAACAAAGGCAGTGACACAACGGGTTCGTGGGTCCCTACGCTGGCAGTTTGAGCACTGTTCTGCGTGTGGGAGGGTGGAGTAGCAGCATGATTAAAGTGTCCCACTGTGCTGCCAGATGTGCAAGTTTATGTCTTAATTTGCTATTAGCCCCCAACCAACCCAGGTGAAAGACGTCTTTTGGGACTAGTGAAGTCTCCAGTTAAATCCAGGGACGCCAGATGGTGTATTAACCTCTTCCTGCTAGGATGTGGTTAACTGCAGAAGTGGAAGTGTCTTAGCCACGTTCACCTGATGACTACAGAGACCTAGCAAACCTCTGAACTGTTCTGCCTGGATTCACTCAAACGTCTGTGTTGGTACAGAAAAATAGATCTGACCCCACGTATCATTAGGATGTTGCCTAACTTCCCAGGACTTTTACATTAAAACTATGAACATGTCAACAGTTCCAGAGTGAGGCACAAACCAGACTGATTTGCTAGTTGTGTGACTGTGAAGGCCCATTCTCACTTCCTGGCTGTGACACACATACCTTGGGGAGTATCGGATTTATGCACATGGTAGGATATCAGCATGCATTGATTAAGTATATTTAGGTTTTTGATTCCTATTGCCTAAGAGAAATTTCAGCCTGTCCTTTTGAAATTTCTTGGCACTGCTGGAATGCAAGAATTATTTATTAGGGAGACTTTAAAGTAGAATAAAATAAGAAATGCTATGAGAAAAAGTTCTGTTTGTTTCTTACATTTTCTCCACCCTTCCTTCATGCCGGACTGTTCCATGTGCTTAAAAGGAAAATCTTTTCCAAACCCTTCCAGTCTAAAATATCATCAAATGGAGCAAAAGGAAACAGAACTTGCCCCAGAAGCATTCCCACCCTGGAATGTTTTAGATGCTCCAGCCCCAGAGCTTTGGCTACAAAGTCTGAGCAGCAAGATGTCCATGCCGTCTGTGGAGGGGTGGATCAGAGAGCATCCCATGCCTCGGGCACTGCAGGGAACTATCTTGCAGAGCAGAACCCATCCTACAATGTGATGATGTGGGGACTCGTGTGCCAACACCAGCTCACAGACTTCTTTCTTATTCTCTGTCCCTGCTTACCCATTTCCATCCCTTGGGGCACCATACTTGTGGCTGGGCGAATTCAATTCTCTACAGACTGCACTGAAGCCTAGAACATTTTTGGGGCAGGGTGGGGTTGTCCTTCAAAGCCAGAGAAGCTCAATGCTGATCTTATTTACAGCACAACCCCACAAGTTGTTGCATGCAGGTGACTGACTTCACCCATCAATGGTGAGCTTGCCTGGTGTGCTGAGAAGTTCCTGGAGCTGAGACTCCAGGCATACCATGAAAGACTCTGCTCTGGCTCCAGTTCCTAAATAACTGGTGCACTGTGGAGCAAAGCAAGGGGGCTGTGATCCCTTCAGCCAGCATTGCTGCTTAAGCCCTGTATTAACAAATCACAACCCGAGATTGAATGAAGATGACCTGGGGCACATTGTTTGCTCTGAGTCATTGCTGCACACTGCAGGGCTTGGAGGCAAGATCAGGAGAGAGAGCAACATCCAGCTTTGAAGTGTGTAGGGCCTTAACTGCAGTTCAGTGCTCTCAAGACTGAGGAGATGTATTAGGATTCCTGGAAAGTTTAATATCAGCAAATGTAGTGTCTCTGTGCTCCAGAGCAACTGAGGGAACTTAGGGGTGTTTTAGATGGTAAATTGTCTGAGCTCCAGCAAAGCTGCTCAGTGGATGTACTGTGTCACCTCTTCTCTTGGGATAATGCTGTCTCAACACTGTGTGTAGTAATGGGACTTTGAGGAAAGTTTAAATTCAACAACATAAATATATTCTACTAGACAGCCCTACCTTTCTCTTGTACTTGAAAAGGGAGGACACGATGCATTTCAGTTACACAAGACTCGTTAAAATAAAACTATTTCAGGTTTTGTAACTCAAGTCTGGATTTTAAATGATTTGCTAAAAAAAAAAAAAAAGAAGTTAGGCTATTTTTTCTCTAACAAGTCAACTGTGAGGAAAAGCAATTACGCAAATGCTTATTTTTCTATGACATTTATCATTAAAGAGAAAATGAGAGAAACTGCATGCCAACATTTGTTATAATTTCATTAGGATCCAGGTAGATCTAATTTATATGGGGAGTCTGTTTCCAAGATGAGGAGCGAATGAATCTCATCTGACAGACAATTGAGTTACAAAGGCCTCACATTCAAACTCTTCTCCAACAGAATGTAAACAAGACACATCGTTTAATAAGATCAGACGGATAATAAGGGGCTAAATTATGGCAGGACTCATCAGTCAGCAACACATACAGCTAGACCTTCTCTGGTAAAGCTAAAGGCTTAAGTCTATCTTAATATCCCAGCCTCTCTGGGCAGTGGAAATAGGAGTTGGAGAAAGTTTATAAACGATAATAATAAGACAACTTGTGCAGCAACTTAGAAAAACTTTCTCCCAAGTCTCCCAAGAGACACATCATGTCCCTGCAGTTTTAGAATACTGCTGTAATTATAAAATCTTACATGAAAAACACAAAGTACTATAGCATCAACTAACATTTGAGACTTAAAAAAGACTGACCGAATCTGCACAAGCAGAACATTCATGTAGCAAAATGGTGAAAGGGCATCCCTGCTAAATGCCTCATGGAAAGTGCTAAGCAAACTGGAATAGTTCCAAGATATGTAGGTGGGATTGCTTTTCACAATGCTGGGATTTACTCCATTATTGTCAGAGTGACTCAGCTGAAATTGTCCACAGTATACTAGACATATTTTATTGTCAATATATTTTTGCTGACCCTTTCCTTTCCATGGCTACATGACCTTAATTCCCCTATGTTTCTAAACCAGTTGGGTCAAGTGGTTCTGATAACACACTGTCCCTATCTAAATATGATATAAACTCATCTGTATATTCAGGAGGGCAGTGTGCCATCGGCTTCTATCAATGTTTTCTTGGTTAACCTGCTGCCAAGAGAAATATACTGCCCTCCCTGCTATTGCAGTGAGTTCTTTATCTTCTATGTGTGACACTGACAGTTGTTAAATGACCTTGAAGCACAGGAAAGCAACTATTGGGAGCCACCATACTTAATTAAATCAATCAGTCAATGAATCCTGTTTGCCCCTGTGTGGTAGAGCAAATGGACCTTTCTCATGCTAATATGGATTAGGGTTAAATGGGTTTTGCGCAGATAAAAATGCAAGGTTTCCACGCATGTATCTGGAATCTTTATCTGTCACAATGATGTTCCCTGATGCTGTAGTCCACCGCTCTTTTTGACAAAAAGCAGTCTAAGTTTTCTGCCTTTTTATTTAGAATATTGCTTGCCTTAGATATTGGATCAGGTTTTATTCAACATATTCACTGGAGTTCCTGTAATCTCGATGCAGATTGAAGTCCAACCCAACATAAGGAATTGCAATATCTTGCTTTAGAGCAGCCAGTACTGGCTATTTTGGAAGAAGGCTGAAGATCCTTAGAGGACAAATATGAAATATAATATAATCTTGAATTCTGCCTCCATGCCATTTAGTGAGGGACTGGGCTCTAAACCATAGTGGTTTATACCTCCAGTACTTTTTAATTCTTGCCTAAAATATGTCAAACATCCTCATTACCCGGATCCTAAACTCCACAATAACAATTGACAAGGAGTTGTAGGTTAGCTGAAGGTGTCACCCTCCTCTGCTCTTCTACACCTGCCACTTGCAATTGGCTTGCTTTCAATTTCACATTTTTTCACAGATATCTATCCTAAGCACCTTCCATCTTCCAGTCCTAGCTTCTTAGCCCAGCCATGAATGAGATGCCTGTGTGCTAAATGTGCCCCATTCCTCTCTCCTGACTTCCCAGGAAGAGAAATCCAGGCACATTGGCCAAAAGGGAGATGCTTTGGCCAGGTACTGTGCTGATCAGTTTTCACCATTTTTTGCCAGGTACTGTGCAGGCGGGTCATTTTCTCCCATTTCCCCTAAGTCTAGGCACAGCTATCCTTTCTGTGTAGATATAATGCTCTGTATGACTATATATTTTAACATGTAACTTTATTTTCCTGCATTTATCTCCATTTTAACTCATTCATTCTCATATAAATACCTTTCTATTCTCTTTAAGATGAAATAAAACATACCAATGCTCTTTATTAAGTCTTCTTGTGTATACTGGATATCTTAGAGTGGCAAAACAGCTGCTTATATTTTATGTTGAAAGAGGGGCATAGATTCAAAAAGTTATGTAAGCACTCAATTCCTTTAAAAAATCAGTGGGATTTAGGCATAAAAATAGCTCCTGAAGTTCTTGACCACTTTTATAAACACAGGCCCAAATGTCTCCTTGTCAAAGGAAGTGTCTTGAAACTTGGTTCTTCAGTTGTGGATTTGCAAGACAAAACATGAGATTCCAGTTCCTACCACTCTGCTCAAGGATAAGAAGGAGAGGCACTCCCTGGAGCAAGCAGTCAGAAAGAGACAGGACAGAACAGCTAATGCAGAAAGAAACATATAAATTGAACTCCACTTGTGTTAGCAAGCCAAATTTTAGGGACTATGGGGATTATGCGGGGTGCAGGAGAAAAATGAGTGACTGAATTTTGGGTTATGTAAGGAAATAAAATTATTGAAGATTTATAGGACATTGAATGGCACAAGAGAACTATTGGACCCCAGGCTAACACATTTCAAACTACTCATCTACTGACAGCATGTCATAACCAGACAAGAACAAAACTATAAATAACAGTAGGAAACCTAGGTACATCATGCCAAGACAGTGAGTCAGTGTTAGTCATTTGGTGCTTGTCTTAATAATTGGGGGTTTTGCCCAAATCCCTCTGAAAATCACTCCTCTCCCCCTCTGTAATACCAGGGGGTATTTGGTTTATGTGTATTTTCTTAGATTTCATGCCATCAGTTTGCCTGCCCATAGCATTTAACAAACTTCTTAGCATCCTTATTAAAAATTAAATCTGTTTATTAAAACAACTTCCCTCAGAAGTTTTTCAGCAAAATGTCTCAGCCCTATGCAAAATGCAATTAGTATACAGGATGGAAGGCTGCATGGGGACAAGGGAGGACTTGTGATGTTCCAGTGGCCTTAACTCTCTTTGTCTTTATACCTGTGTAATCACTAGTATACAGAAGGATATTTAATAGTGATATGGCAGCATATTTTAGAATCAAAGGTATGCCGTATACAAGGCAGTGAAGACTCAGTCCTTCTTATGTTCTGTGACTATTTTTTAATTTCAGATTTTTAAAGCACTTCTTTGAAAACTCATACTAACTGATTAAATAGCTATCAAAATAATTAAAAATGTAACCCATAACTATTAAAAGAAGCTTAAGCATTTCATTTTCTCAACATTCAGTGCTTCAAGCATATGTACTTCTGTTACTAGTAAAGTAGAAATAGCTTGTTTAGAGGATTTTGCTAGAAGACCTATTTACCAACATTGTGCCTTATTTCAAAGGACAAATCGTGCCTCAGCTGGAAACAGACTTTCCTAATGGCTGACTGCTTTCTGCAGGGCTGATGCTCCCTCTTCTGAAAGCAGAGTCACATGCACAGAGAACTGCTAAAGGGACTGAGCAGTGCCCAGAAAGAACACGCAGCAAGATGGACCACTTTCTGATCTGCTGTGGCAGGTCTGCATTCTCAGGCACTTATTTCTGGAAAAAATAAAACAAAGTGTATGTCAGTAACATACTTTCTATGCCAGCTGTTTGTCCCAAACATGGAGAAAGCCAGATGGGATATTTTATGTATAGAACTGTGTCTTGTGGCATGGTAAATTTGCTCACACTGATAGATTAAATGGGATTTTTTAAACTCAAGTTCATCTGAGAATTCCACAAATAATTTACCTCCATGGGAATATTTTCTCTGTGTTAGGGACAATGAATTAACAGGTTAACACCCCCCTCCCCCTTCCCCCTGCAATTTAGGGTGAAATCTCACCTCTGTTGGCTTCACAGTCCAGTAGGGAAGTAAATCTGAGTGGACAAATGTCCTTTGTCAACATCACTAAACTAAACAGCATCAGGGAGCTTTCTTGGGTAGTGGAGATAAATCATCTTTACCAGCACAGTAGCTTCTGGCCTGGTTTTGGCCTGAGGCAAACATGATCTCCCAAACGATGCTCAAGTATGATTTGGGAATTAAAACGTGCCAGGCCCCATTCCCAGTGGGCAGCCTGGTGAAGCCACAGTGCTTTGGAGGCTGAGACTTCAATAGTAAGGGTGTGGGGCATTCTGTGCCAGAGAATGGTCTCAGACAGGTTTAATTTACTTTAATAAGTTAATTTTAATTTGTATACACAGAGCTATGGAGTGTGGGTAAAACCTCTGAGGGGCAGGGCATGCAGCTGGCTCAGCGCTCCTCCTGCCTCAGAGGGATGCAGTTCTTCTGGCCTCAGTTCTTTAACTCTGCTGCTGCACAGGAGTGTCTCAAGCACCCAAATACCCCCCCCCCCCCCCCCCCCCCCCCCCCGCGTCCTAGCCATGTGGGCATAGCAAGGCAGCAACAGAGAAGGTGTGAAGGAGGATGACCACTGCAGGAATCATACATGTATCAATAGCAAGATGCAAAGACTGTCATTATTGCCCTGCACTGCTGGGTTTCCCAAGGAAGTCCCTGCTACCAAACAGCTCTTGGAGGGAAGGGAAACCTTTCAGAAAGGAGCAAGGCCTCATGGAGAGACCTGCTGTCCTGTTTCCATCTGCCGGTGGGGACAAGCTGGAAGCCAGGCAACAATGATTGATGAAAGCCACTTATTAAGCATGTTTCTGTGTTACGAGCAGGCAGCTGGGTTGGTTGTGTTTCAGCTTTTTCTCTGTGTTGATAAACCAGTCAGCACTGACTCGCACACACCGACACGATGGAAAAGATGGTGGCGAGGCCTAGGTAAGCACACAAACTATTTGCCAAGGGCAAAACCCCACTCACCGCCCTCAACTGCAGGCTTGCAGTGGCTGTTTTGAGGCAGGACTGAGAAGCCTGTTGAGGACTGGTGTTTCTTGTGTAAACACCCTCTCACAGGCAGGTACTGGGGCTCTGTCAAAAAAACAAGATAATTGAAAAGATAAGGTGCTCGCGTGGTCTTGAAAGAGCTGGGTTTGCAAAGAATGCACAGCTTCATTAAGGAGATTTTGCGGGTTAAAGCATGTTTAAGCTGGTAAAATTAAAAAGAGGGGTGAGCCCTGATGCCCAGGCAAACACCTGAACTCATCGCACTCCTAAGGCAAGATCTCGGAGCTGACAGAGTTTCTGCTGCAGAAAGCGGCAGAACTGCAAGCTGTGTGCAAAATGCTTTAATTAAACCACACAGGGGAGCGAGTGAAGGCAGATGTTTCTCGGGAAGGAGAGCATCTCGCCGTGGTTTCTTGCAGGACCTGTCTGAGGCATTTCAGAGGGCGGCGGTTCCTCCAGCCGGGAGCTCTCACCGAGTGCCAGCCCTCAGTGCCTTCCTTCAAAGGAGAAATAAAAATGCAAAAGTGTTACCAAATAAATAAATACATGAATAAACCAACAAAAAACACTGTATTTAAAACGTGGGGCCCTTGGGCGGAAAGCCCCAGTGAGCAGCTGAGGCTCCCGGGGACGCTTTGAAGGTCAGGAGGGAGCGCGATGTGGGCCTCCCGCCCTGGCGGCCTGCCATGGCCCGCCTCAGCAGGCCCTGCTCCTGCTGGGGCGGGGAGCACAGCCCGCCTGGCTTGGATGTCCCCGCCGACTCTGTCGAGCTGGTTTTATATATCTTCATTTCTGTTCTTTTACGTGTTAAATTGATTTAAAGCAAACGTCAAGGCCGCACAGAGAGAATATAGGTTCTCGGCAGAAAGCCTGAGAGTTGCTGCTCAGCTGCGTGTTTCTGGCTGTTCCCCGCTGTGGGCAAAAGGGGCGTCAGGGGATGCAAGAGGGAGGATTTTGAAGCTAATTATTTACTGGTTTATAGACTTGCGGGTGTTTCAGCCTGGCAGGTTTGATAAGGAAACCTGGAGGTTCAGTGAAAGCAATTAGCACAACTTCTGTGATGTGTTACTGAGTGACTCTGCCATTATTTATTTCCTGTAAAGCGATGGACGACTAAAAAGGGCTTTGTGTTTTCTGTTTGTAGGTGATCTGTATCAGGGTGGATGCAGTCAGGAGAAGGATGGCAAGCAGGTCTGGGATCACTACAAAGCCTTTCCCTACGATACTAGGATGACTTGCACTTCTCCCCATCTTGTTCATTGTCTCTTGCTTTTATTTTGTGGTTATTAATCATGATTATGATCCTTGGAGCCAGGTTTGTATTGGTGCTAGCCCTTGTCCCAGGAAAGGGGTTGACAGCATGGCAGACCGGATAGGGAAGGGAACAGACCATGGGGTGGACTTATGCACCAGCCCTAGCAAGCTGACAGGCAGGTGGAGGTGTCCGCGCTGTTCACTATTGAAGAAGACAGTGGAAGAAGTAGCAAGGTTGCCTTTGCCTCCACTGGGAGGTTTTCTTTCCAGCTTATATTGCTTCCTGCCAGACATGAAACCAAACCCCTTTGTATGCAGGAATAATTCAGTCCACCTCAGACCAATTCCAGCCCACTCTGCAAATGAAACATGAGAACTACTAAAAATAATCAGTGACAGGGCAATAAATAAATAATCTGCCACTTTGTCCAGCGAGAAATACTTTCTGACTTGGTCATCCAAAAGTAATTGTCCTTGCTGAAACTGGCTAAGAGGTTATCATATCTACAGCGCATAGCTGATCCTCTCTTTGGAAAATATTGGGCTGGATACTTTTTGAGGTCCTTTCTAGATATGATTGTAAGGATAATGCTATTGAAATTACTTGAGAAACCTCTCATTTGTACAGGGAATATTTGATAATTTTGCCTTTTTTTCTGGAACTTATGAACACTTCAGAAGTTTTCAAGGCCAGTGTTGAATTGTTACAACTCTTGGAACTAATGTGAAAGAAAAAAGACCAAAGAGCAGAGGATGAACAGAAAGCTTATTTTCTAAAATGTTTTAAGTCTAAGCAAATACTTAAAACCTGTGAGTACCATTACAGCCAGAAAAAGTAGTAGAAAGGAAAATTTTACACACAAAATGCTGTTTAGATTGATATTGGGACAACTGGTGTACTTGTGAAGGAGCAACACCATCTGAAATAAACAGGTTATTCCTCTGAAAGAATACCTATAGTCTTCTGTAAGGGAAAAAAAAAAAAAGACACTTTTAAGTCTTGGGAAATTATTTAAATTAATGTGAAAAACTAAAGATATTCCAAGGACCTCTGGATGGCAGGAAAAAATAAAATTATGACCTCTCAGGACACTATTAACCAGGAAAAATCTACACCAATAAAAACAAGATTGCCACAGGCAGCACTGACCCTAAAGTCAATTTCAACACTTATTCTTAGGGCTTTAATTCAAGAGTTTGCTGAAGCTCGAGTGGACTGAATAATACAAAAAGGGAAAAAAATTTGTTTCTGCACTGTTTCACAATGTGACTGAACCTCAGTTGGGCTAATTCTTTGCAGCTGCCCAAGCAGAAAGGCAGACCTTTCAGGTGTCAAGTTATGGGCAGAACAGGAGAAGGAGTTCTGGCATCCTCACAGACAGGAAACTTCTGGGCAAGGGAGAGCCCAGAAAATGTCGAAGTGCCCAGTACTGCTCTCCCACATGGGCTTTGTAAGCACCAAGATAAGAAGCATCCAGCAGGAAGGTAGACTGCAGCGATGGGATTCCAACAACCAGGCCATGGGAAGACCTGGCAAAAGATGTGGCCTTACTTCACTCAGCTCACCCAGGATTCAGTTTTAGCTATTTTAGATAGGAACAGAAAGTAGGGGCCTTGATGCACAGTAAAATTCGTGTAGAGGTTAAAAACCTCTTCTGCTCCATAGTCCTGCTAACGTACGTGATTCCTCCCTCTGCCCTCCCTCCCTCATGCTGACTAATCCTCTAATCCTTTGCCATTTGAGCTCTCCTCTTGGTAATTTTATTTTATTTTATTTTATTTTATTTTATTTTTTCTGTTTGAAAATACTTGGAGCCCTTCTGATTTCTTTGCTTTATTGTATTTTCCTTCAAACAAGTGCTCTCTGATAGAGTCTGTCTTTGACACAGCACCTTCCCTTCCCCTAACATGTTCTGTCTCCAAGGGCATAGACCCTTTACTTTTGCACATCTGCCTGGGTGCCTGAGCTCACATGAAACCTGACACAGTTGAAAACTTCTTGTCCATGCCATTCATGCTTGCATATCAATAAATCTTTGTTCATGAACACAATGCGTATATGTAAGTGAATTAAAAAAAAAAAAAAAAGTGAATTAACTTTTCTGAATGCCATCTTTAGTTTTGTTTCCCAAAACTGTAGATGGTGCAATCAATCAGATGGGATGAATTCAGATTATTAGAGGATGTTTGGGGCACTCAAGTGAAAAAAACAAGCAAACAATAATGTCATCCTTAAATGCTCTTCCCCAAGAGGCTGTATCTAAAAATATCCCAAATTGAGACATTATGTCTACTCTGTGCTGTCATGAGTCACATAAAATCTCCAGGATATCTGAACAGGTATGTGAAATGCAGAGGATTTATATAAATCAGCTTGAAGAGAAAAGCATGAGCCAGCTCAGCTGCCACAGAGGAGCTGCTCTCCTGCTGCAGTTTCCTGGGATTCTGCTGAGATAATCTGCCTCTCAATCTTTTCCTTCACTTTGACGGCAACAGGTGAGTAACACCAGCTCAGACGGGGAATGCCCGGCAGCCCTAGCGCTGGCCCATGCCCAAAGCCAGCCCTGGAGAAAGCAAGTTCCCTGCGCGGGAGGGTGGGGTTGTAGGAAGGAGCTGTTATTTCCTCTTCGCTTAGCTGGTTGTTGTTCGGTTTGGAGTGTGAGGCTGAAAAGGGAGAGATTGGGAAAGCAAAGGCTGTTTAGAAATTTCAAGTGCCTTCATGCTCTCAGTGCTTATAAAGGAATGAGCTGGATACTGGTGAGTACCAGCGTGAGCAATCCAGGCTTGCCCGTGCCGTGATGAAGTGTGTGACATGGGAGGTGTGGGGAAAAGGTCAGTGAGCCCTCAGGGATCTGCTGGGGGAACAAAAAAAACCCTGGCAGAAGAAATATTTAGTTGGGAAAAAGGCATCACCTAGTTAGGAAAAGGACATCAAGTCAAATGTGCCTGCTGGTGGCTGTGGGAAGAGGTTGTCATTTGTTACTGTGAGCAGAGTCACTCCTCTTTTTTTTGAGGGACAGCTGAGACAGAAGCAAATTATATCCCCTCTCAAGTTTGTAGCCTTTCCTAGTTTGCCCTTGTCATGCAGGTGACCTGGAGATTTGCACCATCAATATGGCCTGTCACCAGTCAAGGTCTGTGTTTTATTTCTTAAATGAAAGCAAAACCCTCTCCTTCTTCTCCAGGAAGAGCGAACAGTCCCTCCTCCTCCCAGCAATATGACTGAATCTTCTGTGCTCGGCTCCAGGGAGGCAATGTCTTCAGGCTGTGGCCTGGGGCCCCAGTTGGGAAAGGACCTCGCTGAAAACCGTCCTGCTGAAATCTGGTGCAATTCCGATAAAATGGCCCAACCCATCCTGTAAAGATTTCTACTAAAAAAAAATCTTGAAATATTCACAGGGGAAATGACAGGAACTCAGGCCTCCCTTCCCACCCAGGCGAGACACTCCCTGTCTCTTTTTCCCTCCAGCCCACTAAACATGCAAGTATCCCAAGGAAAGGGCAAGGGTTTTAGCAGCAGGAAATCTGAGCCAGAGCCAGCGCAAGGGCAGGCTGAGACGGGAGCCTACCCCTGTGCCAGTCTCCAGGGAGGTGAGCACCCCGCTGCTGAGGTGGGATTGCAGCAATGTGCTATACTCCACGCTAGACTCGCTGTGGGAGTATGGAAATGTAGGGTCAAGTTCAGAGATTGCAGTGGCAGAAGAAGGAGGAACAGAGCAATTCCTTTGTCCGGAGTGACATTTCACTTATATATACCAGCTGTAAATCTTATCTGGAATCTCGAGAGGCTTTAATGTGGTTTTTCTCATTTACATTTAAGAGCACATCCAATTAACAGAAACAGCAGCTGAAATGCCTGTTTTATAAGGGGGCAGGGCTGAGCAGGTTAAAAATGTATAGGATTTCAGATTACACTAGTCCCTCTGCAGCTCTGCTGTCCCAAGCCACGTATCTCTAATCAGTGGATGAGATATAAAGAGACCACTCTGTTTTTATCAAGGAGGTGAAGCTGTCATGTTTGATTTCTACCTCGTGGTTTGTAGCACGTCAGTTCCTGGTGAGACGTAGGCTGCATCCGGCTTTTGTTTGATGCCTTTGCAAACTGCTGAACTTCACAAGAAGGTAATAAGGCGTGTGCTGTACTAGCTCTGCATGCTCTGTATGCACACAGAGCAGTAATCTGCATGTAGATGACAGACTGGGGAAGCGAAGGTCTTGGGAATTGTGTTCCTAACTCCCTTAGATTCACCTGGGAAAAACAAACAAACAAGCAAAATCCCTTTAATTTGTGGAATTGTACAGACCAGTGGCAACAGGATGCAAGCGGCAAGTCTGAGAAAACGAGGTGCCCTGAGCAGAGATGTGGCAAGACGTGGTGGCTGCTACAACTCCCCCCTCTGCTGAGGTTCCTTCTGGACACTGTTGCCACCACCTCCTGCTTTGTCATTTTCGCAGACCATCGCCCCTTGTCCTGGGTGGTGGCAGCAGCCAGCAGGGTTGCACAAGCTCCCTGTACCTTTTGCATAGCTCTGAGATTCATAAAGACGTTCCAGACTCCAAAGAAAGTGCGGAAAGCCTGTTCAGCCTGTATGGAGGAGCCGATGTTGCCACGAGGCAGGGAAGGGGCCTAAGAGCTGCCGAGTGATCTGGCCAGTCATGGGAAAAATCGTGGAAAGAAAGAAGCGAGCAGGCTTTGCTCTGGTCTCTGGGAATCTGCAGTCACTCTTGAGCTGTAAACTACTTGTGGCAGGAACTGTCATCCCTGATGAGACACAGTGGGTGGCGTAGGCCACATAAAATACATCTAAACCCCAGTTCAGTCCAGAATGTAAAACTGGCTTAAAGTGAAAACAGATCCAGACTCGGGGAAGGGAAGAGCTTCTTAGACTGCAGACAGTCATCGTCTTTGGGGTTTGGCAATTCCCTCGGGGCCCCTGTCAGTGGGTCGTCCTCTCTGCCTTGCCAGAGCCTTCTGCGTGCTCCGACCCGGTGACGCAGAGCCCCGATTTTATTCCTCTGGGCACTGGCCGGAGGCAGTGACGGGCAGCTGCAGCTGGGCTGGGAATGGAAACCTGCTGGCAATGCCCCATGCCGAGTGCCGCTCTGTCTGCGGCATTCTCGGTCGGAGCCCGATGAAGACGTTCCCCCTTCTCAGCTGCTCGTCACTGCTCCGATGCCAGGGCTGCCCTCAGAGCCGCTGTCAGATCAGGGCAGGCTCTGCGGGAACTCGCTAATCCCCTTCAGGAAAGTTCCCGTGGCTTATTGCAAACGCGCGGTTCAAACTGGTTAATCTGACCTGGTCGGTCTGGCTGGCGGGGCCGGCAGGGCCCTGACACACACGCGCTGCCACGGGTGAAGGTCGGCTTCTGCTCAAGGGCGGCAGCGAAGAGCAGCTGGTTCTGCTGCTTCCCGGGGAGACATCTGCTTGCAGCCTTCAAAACATTCAGCCCCAAGCCCGTGCAATCCTGGGTTGTTTCCTGTGCAGCTTTTAGTGCTTTTCGTCCTTCCTTAGGTTAAAACAGGACTTCTATTGTTTCTCTGGTGAGGCTAGTAAAAGCTAGGAGGACGTTTGTCTTAAATTGCCCCTTTATATCTAATTATACACCTGGGTAACAAAGCAATTTATCCTAAAGAAGCAGATGGGGGTGAAAATGCGACTGTTTTGGAGTTCTGCCGCACAACTAACAGATGCCATTTTAACCGTGAGCTGTTTTTTTTTGCTGTAGCACAGTTTATCTTGCTCAGGAGAAATTTCAGGAAGTTGTGCAGAGCAAAAGGGTGCAGCTTGGCTGCTCATTGTTTTCATTTCTCCTCCTCTTATATTACACAGGAAAACAAGGGAAAATATCCTCTCTCTGGGACCCATTCCCATGTTTCTCATGAATGTTCCTGTTCCTGAAATAAAACGTCTATAAAATGAAAACCGAGGGAATAAAAAATACGTTGGGGTAAGACCACGTTCAGTGCAGTGCACATATTTCACAGTGAGCTGAAGTTTATTTCTCTTAATTCTGTAGCATTTAAGTAATGTTGCTAATATCTATACATAACTTTCCATGATGAACAATATCAACCTTGAATCTGAAACTCATTTGCACTCAGGAAGGTTCAGCTAAAACTGGGTCTAGTTTCATACAAAACTAATTAAACTTTGGATTTATTTTTTTTTTCAGCCATTTAATGGTAATTATCCTACACTCACACAACACATTTTATGACAGCTAAAAGCCAGACCACTTTGTGAACCATCTGAGGACACTCGCAAATGCACTCTGATTAGTCCCCTGCCTTTGGTTTAAGTTACTTCTCTCCAGCTGTGGCTCCTCTCTTCCATCCTAGCTCCTCTGCTGAAGCTTACATGCTCACAGGAATCATTAGGCTGAATCTTCTGTGTCAGGTCCTGGGTATACTCGTTATAATTGACAGTTTATGACAATTCAAGACATTTTATATGTTAGTGGCAAACTCCTTTCTGCAAGCCCCGTGACAGGCTTGGCAACCCCTGGCAGTGAGGTGGAGAGAACAGCTAGGGGCAAGCGCTCCTTAAACACAACAGGAAGGTTTGCTGAAGCCTGTCTGTCCGGGCTGCCTGGATTTTATGTGTGGTGATACACAGTCTCTGCACACAAACCATTTTACGCAGAAATGCCTTGATCAAGGCCAAACATTGCTTCACTGAAGAAGATACTCAGATCTTCATTTGAATTCTGAAATGGAGGCAGCCCCCCAGGTAAAAACATTGGATGACCCTCCTACTTAAACATTTTTGGCATATGTCTATCTGAATTGCTTCAACTTCCAAATGTATGGAAGGCTTTCTTGTCAGATTAAGAAGCTTCATAGTTAAAGTTATCTCTCTTCCCTTCCATGGATAGCATTTGCAGCTGACTCACCTGCACGAGACTCACCTGATGCAATAGCCCCTCTGCTTTCAGGACCATCCTGAGTATACAGGGAGGCAACGGTAGGAAGTTTGGGATGTTGCAGACAGAAGGATGGGTGCAGTTGTTGTTGCCCTAGATAGATCTGACCTTCCCTCAGATAATCCTTCTATGTAGGGAGCATTGGGCACATTTGGTGTGTGCTGTCCAGGTGGCCAGAGTTGTCCATTGCATCCTGTGCATTTTAGGTAGAATTAGTGGTCACACAAGTGGACTTCAGAGCACGTGCCCTTCACATCTGATACACCTGGGGTGCTGTGGATCTACTGTGCAAGCACTGGGTGGGTTCTTCAGACTATGCACACAAAGTGTCATCGTGGGGCTGAGATGCACCAGATTTACTTTGCACACACAGTTGTGGTGTGGGTTTCCTGAACTAAATATGCCAAGCTACTGCGGGCTGCCCTTTCGGGCCCCATAGTGGCACCCCCCAGCACTTTTTGGTACTGGTAATTGTGTGGCCTTAGAGAAGGTTGAATCAGCTGGCTGGTGCAGCTGACTGTGCAGATACATAAGCGCTAGTGCTGACATAGGGGAGCTGATGGGAGCAGGGCAGCAGCAATAGCACATGCCTAGATCAACAAAAGCCAACTGTGACACTGTGTCCTCGGTGATTTGTCTGGGATTTTAGCATGTCAGACAGCCCGGGCAAAATTATGGCTGGGGCTTAGTGCTTAGTGAAGCTGCTGGAGATCTGACAGCACAGTGGACAAAGTCCTCTGCTTCTGTCTGGTAAAGGGGACATAACTGGGATCCTGGGACAACTGGTAGTTCTGGATGGAGCTGGCCTGCCCCCGGGGTGGACTAATCCCTGCATACCACAAGAGCCAGGATCAGTGAGACCACATGGGTGGGGATCCACGGGGAGAGAAGTTACACCTGGCTTGAGTAACTGCTGCTTATCTTCTAGGTGAAAGTACTGACCAGTCCCAAGAAAATAATTATATTGATTTCTAATAGCTGTAGCATACCAAGTAAACACATTCTTCTAGCAACACATCTGCCACAGCTCTCCTTACCTCAGGCAGTGAAGTCCTGGGTCTTGGTGCTTAATTCCTTTTGATTCTCTGTCGATTCATTCTGTGATGACCCCCAGATCTTGACAAACTAAAGCAGATCAGTGATTTTGAGCCTTCACTTGACATTGGCTCCCCTGGGGAGTTTGGTGGCATCCCTGGGCTTCTCATCTAGCTGCCACAACCTGCAAACAATTAGTGTTGGTCTGGGGCTTTCTCTACAGGGACACACAAACCATTTCTGGTCTACTGTGTCTTCAGAAATGCTTCTCTTCCTTTAACCTTTTGTAATGATCATTCAGTTGCTAAAGTTTCCCTCTGCTTCCTGTTGTATTCTATAAATTCCCTTGCTTAAAAGTCTCTTGCTGACACCAGCCATCTGTCATCTGGGGGAGAGGAGAAGACACGGGAAAGACAAGTTAAGTGCCGGGTTGCGGGTCAGAAGTCTCCTCTGTAAAATCCTCGCAGAAGCATGCTGAAAAGGGAGAGAACAGGAGTAAGGACTGGGGAAACTTCTCTGCTTCAGGCGTTTGTTTCCTGGCTCGATGCCCAGCAGGCACTGCATCAGGCAGCTCAGCCCGACAGCTTGTTTTCGCTTCTGCACGCTACTTCATTTTCTGGCCTGGGACGACATCTGGCTGGCGTGTTCTTTCCCACACCCCAGGAAGAGCGCTCTTTTTAGCTTGTTACTGCAGTCCTGGGCTTTAAAATCTAGTGAATCAAGGTGTAAAATAACACGAGGCTGGTTCAAAAATAATGAGATTTAAGAACAGTTGAGCTTTGAGTTCAATTGTCTTATGGCTTAGAAACTTTTAGTAGACATATTAAGTATTTTCCTGCTTTCCACCATGATTGTGAGTGCTTGGAAGTCACTTTAAAAATAAAACAAACAAACAAACAAAAAGAAACCCATCCCACCACCCACACAAAACCAACAAAAGCAACAAAACAAGACCCTTTAGTAGGTTGGGTGAGCTTAAATGAAATACGTCCCCTCCAAGTACAGCAAAAATATACCTCAATGTCAGTGACAAGTTAGCACTATGAATACATTAAATTTTGACCTCTATGCACACATCTACAAGTTAAAAGCGTACTGTAAGGACATGGGAATGGTTTCCCTTGAGACTAGAGCCACACAAATATCAGCTTGTCCTGGTCGATATTTACTTCATTATTGACTCATTTATGGATCTAATTAAGCATTGGAGCTCAGAAGCACTGTGTACTCTTCACCACTGGCATTTATGAGACCAGACTGGACAGAGATGTGCCCCAGAGGTGACCCTGCTTGGAGGAGAGGATCAGACAAGATGCATGAATGTTCTGTGATGCTGTAACTCCTGCCCTCTTAGACATGGATCTAAGTATCTGAGATTCTTACCTGCATTCTCTGCATCCCACACAGCACACTTTTGCTCATGGTTGATGTATGAAGTTCCTCCTGAGTTCCTGCTTTGTTCCTCTTGGAGCAGGGACTTTAGTCTTCAGTTTAGCAATCCATAATCTCATCAGATTTTAATGTGCTTGGTGAAAAGTCCATCCAAGATGGCCTAAATCTAATGTCCTATCCATTTAGGGTCAATCACTTACATGCTCTGTCACTTCTGAAGATGCTCATGAGTCTCCTATTGCACAACTAGTTACTTCATGTTAAGCTGTGTGATCCAGTAGACTATCTCTTTCCTCTGACCAAGCTTAAATATTATATTTTCTGGGTATGGGATTCAATGGGTTGAACAAAACACTACAAGGGAAATAATGATAGAGAGGGAGGGATACAGAAGAAAACAGTGACAATTAACAACTCTTGGGAAAGGGGGTTTAGGAGTGAACTGAATCCCCAAAGGAGTATTTCTGGAACAGAGATTTTCAGTCTGAGATGCCTGGAAGACTTCCAGGGGATCTTCAAAAGATCACTTGTTGAATACAAGTCCTTGTATCCTACAAGGTTAAGTGTTTATGAAATTTAGAAAGATCTGGAAAATTTTTAGGGATTTGCAAACTAGAAAGAATAGAAATACACTAAAAATGTTCTAATAAAGAGAAGAGATTGGAGTTAACACAGGGAGAGGCTGAGGGCACTTCAAAGCCTGAGCTGAAGTCATATGCCAAGAGAGAACACAATGTCACCATCACCCACTTGATCCCTGAGAAGGTAAGAAGGGAATTAGTGTCTGTCCCAGCTGGGAAACGCAGCAGCCTGTCCCTGGGAAGCACTGCATTGGAAAATGCTTTTCAGATGCTAGGCAAACTTCTCATCCACATTTACCCAGATGCGGCTTCTTCTCTTTATAGTCTTTAGAAATTCAAATGAAAAGTTGTCAAACTCGATAGCTCTCCAGTGTAAGCTAACGCACCAGCGGTTCAGCCTCTTGATTTCTCCCCGTTTCTGAGAGGCGCAGGAGGTTACCTGTGCACTGTTTTTCCTCCCTTCATCTCCATAAATGCAAATGCAAAGCTGCACTTGGCAGCAAGCGCCGGGCAGTCACCCCGAAGATGCTGGCCGTTAGATGGCAGCACAGATATGCTCAATATCCCCTGCTCCCAGCTGCTGCTCCAGGAAAGCCTCTCCATTGCTTTCAGCACCCCCAAGGTACCTCGTGGCTGAAGAATTTTTAGATTACTGAATGCAAAATTAATTAAGGAATGTAAATGAGGAATTTTGTGTTATATTACAACGGACAAAATAATAAAGTGGTAGCACATATTAACCAGGAACCTCTTTCAGAATTGCTGAGTGATTTTATCCCGTATCCTTCTGAAGTATCCAGGGAGTTCACCTCTACAGAATAAACCAGCTCCTTTCTTGATGATGTGTACAGCGGCTGATAGCCTAAAAGCTCTTCCAGAAAACTCCCATCAATTTGATGCCCCCAACCACCTCAGCTCATTGCCTGAGAATCTTACTGTTTCACAATCTTTTCTACTGCCATTTGAGAGACACAATAAATACAGTGAGACACTTAATTGAGCCTCAGAATACTCCAGTGACATTCCAACTAAGTTCGTTTTATTAGTGGAAAAAAATGAGGCAAATGGAGAGGAGAGCTGGCTTTCCTTTCACACCTAAATGTCGTCCACCTAGCTCAGTGCTAATTTTGTGTTGTGTTGGCATAATGTCAGATAGAAGAGAATCAGGGTGCTGATTATATTCCCTGAAGCCCGACATTTGTGCTGACATCCTGGTGCTTTGCCTTGTGTCCTGTGAGGAGGCTGCGTTTGAGAGTTGTCGATGTAAGGAGGTGCCTGGCCCTCTCTGGGGCAGCCTTTCTTTCTGCACACATTGAAGCCAGAGCAAAGCTCCTGCTTTTCTCTGCCAACACCCTATGGGAAAATCCTGATTCTGTAAAACTAAAAATGTAACTGATATTATAGATCATTTTCTGCTGTAAAAATGGGGAAATATATATATATATATATTTAAATTGGTAATCATATCAAAGAGACTTCAGTCTAGTATATAGGATTTTGACAATCTTGATTTTCTGTTTTGTCCTAATAATAGTAATTAAATAGACTATAATTATTAATACATAATTATAATACATATTTGTTAACTATTAATACATCAATCATATTCATTATTAATCATTCTTACAGCTATATTAGGCTAATGTACAACTAACGTGCATGTGACAGAATGAGTAGTATCCCATACTGTTACGCTAATTTAAAACCAGTTTGTAGAGGCAATATCAGGCCTCACTCCCAGATTTTTAGTCTCTTTTCTTCCAGACTGCCTTCCCAGGTGACTGAGCTGATGTTCAGACTTGGAGGCAGGTCCTTCACCCCTGTTTTCAGTAAGTGGTTTGTGGCCACTATAGGAACCACTCCAAAAGCAAAGAAGCTTTGTGGTGTCTCATTACTCAATGTAAAGGGAGAGCACGATTTTTTAGACTAAAAATTCTACTTTGAAACATTTTGTTTCTTCTTTGAAAGTCTCATATTAAAATTCTAATAGAGTCCAATGAGGATGGTGGGTCAGTGTGGAATGGCTGCAAGTTTGGCTCGGTGGCTACTGCATGCAGGTATTGCCAGCTACTGAAGCAACACACCAAGCTCGTCCCTGCTGTGCAGAGCTCCCTGGGAAGGAGAAATGGGTAAAGCTTCAGTGCATGAAAAAAAAGCTATGTTCCTTTCTGAGACTCAGTGTATGGCTGGTTTTCAATGTATAAACTAGCTTTTATTTATTTATTTATTTATTTATTTATTTATTATTATTTTTCCTGCCTAGTTCTTATTTCTTTTTAAATCCTCAGAGATTGGGAATAATTCAGCCCCACTCACAATCATTTCTAGATCAGCCCCAAACACGGACAGCACTGCATCAGCATCATGGAGACAGATCCAGCATCCACTTGACACCAAAGTACCTCTTGCTGGTGCAGGTTTTGGGATGAGGTACATCTGTGACAGCTCTTGATGGCTCCAGGAATTTTGCCTTCAGTGGAATTTCATGGAGTGAAATTTGTGGGAATCAGCTTCTGAGCTGTACTGTGTACTCCAAATCACTTTCTGGAGGTTTCCAGGCTATTTTGGAATATCTGAAATGCATTGCCTGTTAGAATGAACAAGACTGCAACAACCTGCACACCTGGCAGGTCTCTGTTTAACTATAACTAAGTTCTAAATAACTTACAATCTTCTTCCTCTCATTGTAAAGTTTTATGCCAAAGTAACCAGGAGCTTTATATTGCCCAGATGTGTACAGTCAGGTACCAAAGGATGCAGACGACTTACCACCAAGGTAATTCTTAGCCTTCTTAGCCTGTAAATTTGGTGCATGCACACAAATCACTGCCCTCACAAAGGGACTGGATTTTGCTCAGACTTTGCATACCTCAGGAATCTGTGTAGGCACAGGCATGTAGGAAGTGGTTGTGTTTACGAGGTGGACAGTGTTTCCAACAAGAGTAGCTGTTACCAGAGATTAGCTGAAGAAAAGCACTATCACACTTTATTTTAGTATGCTACAAAATTCATTGTTGAACTTTATTAGGTACTTTAATACCAAGCATACTTTAAAGTAACAAAAATTATTGTTATTACTTTTTACAGAAAATCAGGTATTTCAACAGTTTTCTTTACAGTCTTTGTTGACTTAAAAAAAAATTACAGTCGACAAGTTACAATGGAGTGGAATGGGAAAGTTGTAACATTTTAAAAGGTAAAACATACTATTCATACTGAATCAACATTTAGTGATGTACGTCCTTGTAAGTCTTTCCTTCTGTTTAGGTACAAATGGTACATTTTTACTGACCTGCCCTGGCAGGGTTGCAAGGTCTTATGATGACACTTTTTTTTCTTTGCAACATTTGTGTTTTTAGAAAGGACTTTTGTGTTACACAGTCACCATGGTGCAAAACATAGTAGTCCATAACAAAATAATATACTACAGAGAAACCCTATTTTGGTGATTTCTGTCGCAGCAGAAGTGCCATGACTGCAATAATTTGGGATAGACATAAACCGAAAGACCAAAAGAAGTTGATGATACAATGGCACATCCAGATAGCAAAGCTTTTCACAGGCTTTTGAGATGACAACATGTGTGTGAACCAACAGGAGCCGTGAATTAAGACAGGTTTGCTGAGACACCATTCACAGGAGCTCCTGGGTGCCCAGCTTTTTAGGATGTGCGTTTTCTAGATGACACTGGTTGGGCTAATCACAGACTTAAAAACCTGTTTGAAGTGGGACCTTAATGACTTCGTGCATCCCCATGTGTAAATTACCTGGTTTTCGGCCCACTTCAGTTCAGTAGCAGGTGCTGGGATCATGCTTATGGTGGCTGATTGATTTGGGTGGGATTTTTTTACCAGCTCTAATGCTGGTCCTTGTAGAAGTCAAGGGAGTCTCCTACACACAGTTACAAGAACAGATTTAGATTAAACTACTTTTATTTTAAATGCTGCCCAGCTTCACATATAAGTTTACTTGGCAGACATTCACATCAATGTTCAGTTTCTAAAATAAGCAGAGCCACAGTGGTACCTTGGTAATTAGATAAAAGAGTTACCTATTTCCTTGAATTTATTTATTGACAGTTTTCTTGAAGATAATTTTTCAACCAAAGATGAAATTTTTCTGAGATTGACGCACTAAATCCTTGAATACTTTGTGTTGTGCAGCGAATAGTTAAAACCAGCTTTAACCCATGCTTTACTCATGTCCTCAGTGTGTCGTGGTATTTAGGATCAGCAATAACAATGAATTATTATTTTACCTGTTTCCCCTGAAAGCCAGAAAACGATGCAACAGGCTTAAAAAATCTGCAGAAACTAGCACTGCAGTGCTCGTTTGGGGCTGGACTTGGCTGTTATGCACAGAAGGGGGCAGGAGAAGTGCTGGGAGCTGCCCGGTTCTGTGCCAGGAGGAGATGCGTGCGATGCTGGGCTCATTGGAGAGGAGCAGAGAGGGAGCTGCTGCCTCCCTCCTTCTCCCTGTGCCTGGTGCATCCAGGTCTGCCTCCATACACTGTGTCTCACCGGCTTTGGAAAGGAGGGGATTTTGTGGGGAGCTGGCTGAGCCCCCCACTTAGCCCCTGTGTGAGCTGCTGGCAGCGTGCATGAGCTCCTGCTCTCTTCAGTTACCTGTGGAGCTGAAGGCCAGAAGGGATCACTCGATCACCTAGCCCGATGGTATAACAGAGGCCAGAGGTGTCTCTTAGTGGTTATGTGGCAGAACAAGGAAAAGATCAGAAATGCCCTCACAGCCAGCAGCTGCTTTAATACATTTAAGGGGTAAATTACTTTTTCCTATGAAAAAGAAATCAAGTGGTTTTGTTTTGTCGCTTTAAATGCAAACAATTCTATGTTGCCTGGGAAATTATAGTATCATGATATTCAGTCAGACATATCTTATAGTATATATGCTTCATAGAACTAGAATATAGGTCAGAAATAATTTTCCAGTCTTAAGTTTGTTACAGACATAGATTAATTGGAACACATACGCAGTAAAAATTGAGAAGCTTTACAGTTTTAGTCAACGTATTATACACTGAAGTAAATGAGGTGCAGAAATATAGCATTAAAAGTTATGCTTTTTCCACTAGGAGATGGAAACATTCAGAGAGTCTATTTATAAATGCTAATTTAAGAGAGATGTCCTATCAACTTCTTGGCTACTGGGATAGGAATAGTCTGGAGTTAACTGCCTCTCTACTGTGAAAGGTTTTAAAGCTTTTTGCTTTCCGTCTGAATAAAAAAAATGACATTTACAAACCTCTTCAATGCATATATATTACATATGTTTATCTAGCAACAACTACACCCCTTTTAATTTATTCCCCAAATGTGACTTTTCATGCATGTCTTCTGGATGCTGTATTCAGCAACAGTTTCTAATGAGCTGGTGTGTAATCCATGATTGCATTTCTCTTCCAAAAATCACTTCCACGTCTGGCTGATCTATGTTTAGAAGGTGGCGCTTACCAATCAGGCATTTTGCTCTCGTCAGCGTTCTTCTCTCTCGGAGGCCCTTTCCCAAGCTTCTTCCCATTTTAATGTTGATGTACAAAAGCTGTTATTCGGTTTGTTTTGTGCTCATTCTAGTGAGGATTGGCTTAGAAGGACTGTGCAAAACAGAGAGAAGAGAGAAGCTGGTTTACTGCCAGCAAACATAAAGATGTTCATACTGTACTTGGCTCAGGCTGAGCATCTGATCAATATTCAAATACACTTCGCTATTTGTATTTCCATTTATCAGGGAAAATGGCAAGTTTAATCTTCAGCTATGACAATGATTTGTAATCTGGAATTCTTAAAAATCATCTTTCATCAGTGAATCAACATGTGAAGTCAAAATAATCGGATTGCTTCATTTAAAGTTTGAACAATATGAAAATAAAGATACAGTGCATACAGGGCAGGAATCACATTCGCTGCAGGAATATCATGAATCAAGATAAAATCCTGACATTCCTGTTCCACATCGATAATTTTTCACTCCCCTGAGCACACAATCCACACTTGTAAACAAGATAAAACAGCGTATGGTGATAAATTTCAAAGGAACAGACCCCACTGAGGACTGAGGTGTTTTCAACCCAATGCCCACCATAAAATCTGAAGCTCCCCCATCCAGTTTTGCTGTACCATACGCAGAGCAGTGTGTGCAGGACAGCCAGTGCTGGCTGTAGCCACACTGTGAGCAGGGTGAGGAAGGCTCCTCAAGCCTTGCTGGAGGTGACTGCCCATAAATCAGCCCTGGAGGGGACAGCTCATGGGAACAGCAGTGTAATGAGAAGGTCTGTGTGCAGACACACATGTACACGTGCATGCTATCACCATCGTTTGCTCTCCGGGCACTCAGCATGGGATGGCTGTGCTCTGACAACCTCTGCCAAGCACACGGGAGCTGTGCTGCTTTGCAGGTGCATGTACATGTGCCAGCAAATGCAAAAATGTGACTACTCTGGGGCTTGGCTTTCACCAAAATGAGCTCTTCAGATCAAAATGAGCTCTGCAAATACACCGTTAGCTAAATTCTCCCGATGGCTTGTGCCAAGCTATGTAGTCCTTCTACAGGCAGCCTCCTCGTTGTCTCCTGTGGTCAGAGCTCCTGCAAGCCCACAGCCTGTGGGAGAGGACGACCACCTTCATCACAACCTTCATCGTAACACAGGGGCCACTGTGGGACACTGCTGGGACTCAGGACTTGGGGAAATCATGTGTGTAAAAATAGAAGAATAAGAATGGATTTAATTCTGAAATGGCAATGAACTCAGAGTTTCAGAACTAGAAACTCTTAAACATGTTAGAGACAAATGTTTTACTCCCCCTGAAGTTACATGGACCAGCCATCTTCTCCTATCCCCAGTGACTCCTTGGACTCCTTGGTCTGCTGCTAATTCTACCACGGACACCGGGGAGCATGAAGCCCTGAAGCAGGGGCTGGTGGTGCCATGGATCTGGGAGCCCAGTGGTGTCTAACCACCAAATGTGGTCCTTGGGCACCCGCTTCCCCCATCAACTTCCAACAAATTGATGTTTTTCAAGCAAAGTTGGTTTTGGCAGGAAAATTCTGACTCGTTATAGCCCACACGTGTTCAGCAATCATCTGTAGTCCAGATGTATTTCACAAAGAAAACATTTTTAATTGATACTGCTGACACTAGAAACTGGGAAATAAATTATCCAAGAAGCATAAGCTGAGCTTAAGGAGGGCCCTGCTGAAGATGAATGGATCTGTTTTCCTTTTGTCAGAAAATGAATATGCAATATAGTGTTCGCTGTGGTAAAAACATTCTTAGGATGTGAGTATATAATGGGACCGACAATTTCCAGTTTTGAAAGAAAAAAATGCCATTGATAGCTCCAGGAGTTTCTTTTGTCCCTTTAAAATGTGGCAAAAAGGAAGGATACAGAATGAATGAGAAATGCACATATTTGTGATAAACAACATTTATTAAAATAGCCTTAGTTGGGAATTTCAGTGTCTTTTACTAATATGGTTATAAACATAATTAGTAGGGTAATTATTAATATAGTCAAGTAGAATTGCTAAATACAAGAAAGAGAAAGTATCTGAACCTCCAACCTATTTATTTGCTGAGTGAGGGATCGTTTTTGAGACTTTGGAACAGTGCGCCTGTGTTATTCAGATCTTTAGGAGTGCTCATTGGATTTCCAGCAGTGTTTGAGTTGTAACAGTGCTGGGGTTGCTCAAACCTTTATTAGCTCTTTTGACAAATTTTGCACACAGGTGATATAGACATGGAAATGAAGGTTAATAAATACCAGAGGTGCCTTGCTGATAAGGCAGAAATAAGTCATTCACATCCAGCATCCCTCAGCCTGGTTTGTATCACATCATAGGCTCTCGACTTCTTGAAGTTTCTTTTTTTTTAGAGCTACTCACAGGCCTTTTCTAGCCCTGTTGCCTAGAAATCAGTAATGGAAGCAGTCTTTGTGAAAGCTGTATTGCCCAAACCACCTAGGTACTATGCTGTTAAATTCTCTATTTAAAGTCTTGGAAGGCTGCCTGTGAGGCTGACATCCTGACAATGCATTTTTTACTCGTGTTTGAGCCATTCAATTAGGGAAGTCACTTCTGTTGATGGCTGGGGTGCAGTCACCCTGTGAAAGATTTACAGCATTTTAATGTTTATGTACATTTTCAGAGAGGCCACCAATATATCTTTGTTTTGAAGATGAAAACACATACTAAGATTTCGAAGTTGTTCCCTGCCAAGGTATAAAACACCTACTGAGTTTCAGGTAGTCCCCTCCATGCTGTTACTGTAAAGGCAGTCAGATGGATAGCAAATACACAGAGAAAGGCACACCTTCCAGGTCTGAATGTATTTTCTCTCCATCAGACTTAACATTTTACCCCACTAATTGTCACCAGACATATTTATGCGATCTTCTTTGCTGATTGTTTGACTGGTAGCCTAGAAAATAACACCTTTCCAAGAGCTGATCTTATATCGCTGGCTCCACACACACACAATTACTGTGGATGCCTGAACTAAAGAGCAACTGGCATGCATGGTCACACCCAAACCAGTGTTGTTCCAAAATCACACCAGCTATCAGAAGCCCATGGGTGATGAAGCACCAGAGATTGGCTCCCAGCATCTCCCCTGTATTCCTCTAACCTAGGGAGCAGCATTATAGCTCTGGAAGACTGGCACCGTGTTTGGTGTGTGGCAGGAGATGAAGGAGGAGAGGAACATTGCTGTTGAAGGTCTGCAGCTGGAAATAAATATGCTGAGGCACCTTGGCTAAAACAGCTGCCCAGGCAGTAGGCCAACAAAAAGGGGTTTTAATGAGATGCTTCGAGTTCTTGCCTTTCTGCTTGTGATCTGGGTCAGCTCCTCATAACCACAGGTAGGTGGTTTTGTTGTTCACATCACAGTTGGTGCAATGCTAAGCACGTTCAAACTCCACTTGTAGCTACTGCACTCCAGAACTCAAACAGCAATGTGCAGTCAGGTCCTGGGCAACAGCCAGATGCGTATAATTAAAAGGCATGAAATGCAGGAAAATGCCCAGCAGCAGTGGGCAGATGGTGTCCTGTCTGCTCTCCTTTCTTTGAAGATATTCCCTTTAAAGCACGTAACAAAAACTATTTGGGTTGCCTGAGAGCAATATTTTATTTTCCTTGTGATGAGAGAGGAATACAGGGTTCTTTAAGTATGTGCTCTCCTTTGCTTACCTGCCATGGGTGCTTTTTCCTGCCTGATGCATCCTTTGCCCTGGTCTTTTTGGGTGTTATTATGCATTCAGAGAATCCTTAAAGTTGGGAAAGCCCTCCAAGGTCAACCACCCCCTACCACCAATGCCACCACTAACCCATGTCCCCAAGCACCACGTCCAACCTCTCCTTGAACACCCCCAGGGATGGTGACTCCACCACCTCCCTGGGCAACCCGTCCCAGTGCCTGACTGCTCTTTCTGAGCAGAAATGGCTCCTCTTTTCCAACCTGAACCTTCCTTGGCACAACACCCTGAGAACCACCCAAATATCATGCTCTCAGTAAACAGGCAGGCAGCAGATCAGGTCCTCTCTTAACACATAAGAGTCCTGGTGATGAAAGCTGAAACCCTAACGTGTTTTTGAAGATGCTTCCCACAGACAGTCCTGGAAGAAGATATGTGGTCAAGAGATGAGTGAGCCGTGCCTACCGCTGCATCGCAATGTAGACACAGAAAGGAAGGATCAAGTTTCCCCTGTTGAAATGGAAGGAAGAACGGAGAGAAATTCCCGATCTATTTTGCTAGCAGCTTCCTTCCTGGTGTTTTACCATTCAGCATCTTCCAACAAAATGTGATAAATGAGCTGTCCACACCGGGGCTACCTGAGCCTGTTTCCTCCTCCCCCTGGCAAGCCAGCAGGCAGAAGCTGGCAGCTGCGGCTCTGCAGCCCCTCACAGTGCCTGGAAGCACAGGGGTAATGAGACTGTGAGAGCATACAGCAAACCTCAAGGAGTTGCTAAAAGGTTTATAAAACTTTGGGATTGGAAGTGGGATGTTTTTGTCCATACAGCTTAAGAGGAGAAGCTCATCTCGACAGAAGGGCACATGAACTAGCTCTTCTGCTGAAGTACTTCCTGGCAATAAAATAGAATCAAATCACATAAATAATAACAAGGTTTTTACCAATTCAGTACGCAAACCCCATGAAACCAGATCTGAGAGGGATGATAAGGCCTATTTGACCTGCTGGGTGGTATCTTGTGCATCTTGCTAGTGGCAGCAGCTGAACTCCAGGGGCACGGCTGTAGGAAATGTTTGTTCCCAGGGCTGTGCGAAATGGTGGGAGCAAAAATTTTCTAAACATCCAGTGAAAGGATGCCCAAGCTGTTTTGCACACAGAAGGCTCAGTTCATGGCTGCACAAGGGCATCTCTAGTATCTGAGAGGACTATTTCAGGGCCACATGGAAGCTAATGGTTGGAAGTAAGCACTGAACACAAGAATGCCTTTTCAGTAGACAATCTTTTCCAACAAGAAACAGAAAAATGCCTGAAGGATCCCACCAGAACAATTTTGCCAACCTACTGGTATCCGTGTACAGGCATAAACAACTCATGCACTGTCAGTCACAAGAATAAACCCAGA
Source organism: Anas acuta (assembly GCF_963932015.1). Classification (NCBI taxonomy): domain Eukaryota; kingdom Metazoa; phylum Chordata; class Aves; order Anseriformes; family Anatidae; genus Anas; species Anas acuta. The sequence goes on from NC_088979.1 coordinate 191,202,670, forward strand.
GCATTGCAGGCACACTGCAGACCCCAAGCCTCCCTCCTTGCGCCTTCAGTGCTCCCACTGACTGCCCTGCTGGTCACATCCTGCCCTTCCCCACCAGATCCTAGCCGCTTCTTGTAGTTTTAAAATCCAATTTATTTGTACATTTTTTTTTTCCTTTTTCTTTTCCTGTTGCTGCATGTAAAGGCTGACACGGGGCAGGAGGAAAAGGCTGTCAGTTCAGAGAGGTTGGTTGTAGCCAGTGTGCTATGGAGGGGAGAAGAATGGCACAACATTGCTATGCTATTTTCTGGGTTGCTTTCTTTTATTTCTCCAGGCAGAACATGTTTTGAAGATGTTATGACAATAAGAAAAGGTCTCCAGAGAAAATTGTAGTTATTAAGACAAATTAATTAAAAAAATAAAAGGATCAAGCAATTAAGTCTGATGACCTTGTGCCAACGTATGAAAGGAGAAATATATTGGGAAATTAGGTCTGGAGCCAGAGTGCAATGTGAGTTTCCCTCTTTGTTTTCTTGGTTTCTTCAAGTCCATTTTCTTCTCCAGATGAAATTTTTGAGGAAGGTAGGGAGCTTTTTTGGGAGGAGAAAGAATATGGAAGATGGGCTTGGAGATGCATCACACATAGCAGCAGCTCTCCAGGAGTCAGGCATTGAGTGTGAGGCCCAGGGCAGGGACAGGAGACTCATTTCATCTGGGGATGATTCCTAGCACAAGTGAACACATGTTGGCTCCTGTAGGACTGTAGACATTGGAGAAGACTGGAGACCTGAGTCTGAGATGCACAGAGTGAGATATGTGAATCCTGGACAATGGGATTTATAATGGTCCTGCACAGAGCGATTAACAGCATCAATGGGAACATAAAGGAAGAAGCTCCTGCCCACACAGAGATGATCTGCAGCCTGAAATATCAAACTATTAGGCTGTTGTGGATTAGTTTCTTGTAACAAGTTGCCAGAGAGCTTGTTGAGCACAGCTTGAGGGCTGGTATTTTTAGTCCTGTTACTTATCAAGCAACTGCATGCCCCCACTGCCTTTTTGGAGGGGTGAATGGCTTTACAGGAGGTGAGTTTGAAGCTTCAGCTCCATACTAGGAGGGCTGAGCACCCAGGATGATGAGATGATGATGGGCCTGGTGCAGGGCTGCAAGGAGCTGGCCAGCCTGGTGGGAAGCGTGAGCCAAGCTGCGTATCGCAGCCAGCTCAGCTGCTCTCATCAGCAAGATCTTACAGCAGGGGCAGGTGCACTGTGACTGCAAATGTTGAGAACTGGGGCTAGAGCTGCTTCACGAAGCACCTCATCACAGCCTGACAATTTTATTTCAACAAGATCCTCCTTCAAATGCACCTAAATATAACCAGATGGTGGTGACAAGCTCTGAAACCCCAAATTTTGGCTGGCTTCAAGCTCCCCCTGCCACCCTGCCTAGTGCCTGGCTTGGGTGGCCTTCTGGTTTGAATGTGGCTCCAAGAATACAGCATATGCGTGTGCATTGGTGAGAAAGGCAGGAGGAGAGTGACAAGCAGAGGGAAGAGAGACCTATCCACGGGTAGGGTAAAGTCATAGCTGTCATCCCTGTCATCTGTCAGCAACAGCCTGTGCTGATGGGAACGGGGCTGCCTTGGGCGACAGCTCCACTGCTTTGCTACCAGCAGCTCTTGGGTTCCTCAGCTGGATGGCTCAGTGCCAGCACCACAGGATCTTCTGAGCCAGCATGACTGCTCCTGTGCCATACAGTGAGCACTGAACAAGGGAGGAGGCTGTGCCTCTGCTCGAGGTGGGCACCGAGACACTGGCATATAGTGACCAGATCCAGCGGATCAGCGGGGAGCATTTTCTTCCACTTCAATATTTGCTCTGTGCCTATCGAGAAAACGAAGATTTTTTTTATCACAATGAACAAACGGAGCAAAAAGCCTCCCATTCTTTCTCCAAAAGAGCTTTCTTTTACTGTGGAACAGGAATTCAGGAGGCATCAGAGAGCTGCTCCTTCCTCCGGTGGTTCCCTTCCAGAAGGCTCATCAATTTGTCTTTTGTACTTGCTGATGTTTCTGGGGTGTTTGGGATGGCAGTCACGTCTCAGGACAGGTTTGCTGGCATGGGGGATCTAGTATGTTGTTAGAAGGACTGGAGAGAGGCTGAAATGCCTTCATCAATAACGTCTTTTACGTGAAGTAGCTTCCTGCTCTGCGGAGTTGTAGGCTCAAGTCAAGCAGAATCAGTTCCTTGTTGCTCATCTGTTTTTATTTCCTCCGTGTGGTTTGCTGCAGTCTTTCTTTACCCAGATGGTCAAATAAATTGCTGTCACTGAACAGTAGTCCCTGAACTGTGATTCCCAAGCCCTTTCTGTTCCTTAGCTGTTGAATGAGGAAATGTTTTACTTCTTTCATATTCCACACATTTACTGGCATTGCTTTTTAATTTCTTTCTTGGAACCCAGAGGATCTGTAGGTATTTTTGTTTGTTTCATGAGCCTTCAGGCTGCGTGATCAGACTGCCCAGAAAGCTCTGCATCATCTTTATTTAAAAACTGTTAGGAACTTTGATCTCTGCTTGTTTCTTGCAAGCCCTGCTGAGGACCAGGCCGTGTCAGTCTAGGCACCCAGACAGAGTCCTGAGCAGAAAGGCCAGAAAATGTTTGGATTGTATATTTCTTCATTTTGTTAATAACAATAGCTTTATATCCACTGTAACTAGTTTTGTATCCTCCAGGAGCTTCCTGTACTGTGCTGCATGATGTTAGAAGCTGCCATCAGCGTACCTTTGGTCTGGGAAAACAAATCTTGCTGACATTGATGCAAAACTCTACTTTTCTACTTTTCTGGCTAAGTAATCGGAAAGAAGCCAAAAACCATCCTAGGGTGCCAGGAGCTGTAAGCAAGGCTGAGCTCGGGGAGAACTGGTCACCAGTTCCCACGTAGTGTTGGTTTGAGCCTGCCCGTGTGTGCTGCAGGGGAGAGGAGTTTGGCCTAGGGAGAGAGCCAGGATGCTGGAGCAGAGCCAAGAAGGTGCCAGCCAGGATCTCTGGATAAGGAAACCACTACGATGTGGCTCATTTTGCTGTGGTGACAGAAACGGAGCCTGGCTCTTTTTCAAGAGATTGGATTTCTCCAGATAATTTCCCAATCCATGTAATGAGTTTTTCCTCCCAGCAGAAAGAAGCAGGACCGTGACAATTTGCTGGCCATTCTGCCATGCTAAAAGGAAATTTTCCATGAATCAAATTTCCTGAAATGATTCATTGATTTTCAAATGCTGTACTTCATTAAAATAACTCCAAGAAATTCAGTTTCAGTATCTCAGAAAACAATAAAAATATCAGTGCTAGCATTTCTTAAATGCTGCAGAATAATAAAAGCTTTTAAACTCTCTTTTCTTTGTGTCAAATTCATCTCCCTCTTCTCTGGCTAGTGTCAAAACTGCATGGCTTGGGAGGACCATGCAAACCCGACCCAGTCTGGGCAGGATTTGTGCTGCAACCCTTGCCCTGGACAGCGCGGGCAAGAAGGGAATGTGGTGGCTGTGTTTTTGGGGGCCATCCCTGCCCTAACACCAGCTCTCTTTATTTCATCTCCTGATGCTTATCCTCTGCTGGGATGAATGTTTCAGTGAGGATGAATGTTTCGGTGAATGCTTATTCATTTTGAAGCATTACAAGTGCATCAGCTTCTGCCTGGTGCTGGGAGAGTCTCTGATTGCAGTCCAGATTTACATGAAACGAATAAGCAAGGCCTGACCATCAAGGGACTGCATTCCCATGAGGAGTCATCACTACTCACAGCCTTCTCCAAAGCTTGCCCAAGAAAACTGCTGATTGCAGTGGAGAAAATAAACACTGAACTGTCGCAATGTGGGGGGAAAAGCACAGATGACCCTGGGTGGCTGCTGGGGCTGGAGGTGAAGGAGAAGGGTCCCACAGCCCCAGGTCTTCCTCCTGAGCACCTCAGGGCTGGGGCTGCTGACCCAAGGCTGCAGAAACCCGGGCTCTCCATCCAAACCCGTTAATGAGCTGCCAGCATCGATCCCCTTCTGGCCTCTGTGAGACGCAGTTGCCAAGTTACGTGCTTGTGGGAACAGAAAGATAACGATCTGGGGAAGCTTTAGTCTGAGGCTTCAAAACTGCAGCCTAATGATTAGCTAATGGCTTACCTGAGCATGGAGATGTTAATTAGCTGTCTATATACTCTCTGGGCAAATAGGAAATAACTGGTGCCACGCATAAAACCAATCATAATTTCCAAAGCTATGAAATTACAAGCAAAACTCCTCCTTACTAGAAAATACCCTAAAGGACTCCCCATGGGGTTCAGTGAAATTTAGCTGGGTTTAGGAGATGGCAACACCAGAGTCTAAAGAGAGGGAGAGGTTTTCAGGGACCACAATCAGTCATGGAGAGCTGTCTGGCAGGCAGCAAGGAGCATGTGGACCTCTCATGGTCCTGATGGAGCTCATGACAGCATCCCTTCAGTCATCTTCCCTTTCACACTGCCCTGCAGGATTGCTGCAGAACTGATGTACGCAGGCTTTGGACAATATATCAGGATTTATGACTGCTATTATTTTATATTACTCCCTTAAACATTTTTTTCTGAGCTGCTTGAGGAGTGTTAAGTGTATTCTTGCAAAAGAAAAAGAGGAGATTCCCTCCCCAAAGAGCTTTCAGCACAGAGAGAGGGCAGTGTGCAGCAGTGCAGAGTCAGAAATCCTTCACGGAGAAAAAAGGGGAGGACTCACAGCCGAAGAGCATGCAGGAGGGCAGCCTGCTTTGCAGTGGCCCTGAATCACAGCTGTGGCAGCGCCCAGGCCATGCTCCTTCTCCTTTGGCTCAGAAGCAGGGAGGTGACAACTCAGCACATCCAACAAGCTCTGTAGTTTTGGGCATGTGAGGCTTAGCGAGACGTGGAGTGGAGGTGGCGATGGAAAGAGCATCATTCCTAGAGCTGCCTTTCTCCTTCCCATGGGAGCTGGTTGTTGGAGGGAACTGTGGTGCACCGTGCAGGGGTGAGACCATCAGCAGGTAAAGGGTGGTTTTTCCTACAAGCTCCTGCTCTCCCATGGAGGCTTCTTTAACCCTCAGATGTGTAAATAACTCACCTTGTTCCCTACTCTGAGGTTACACCTCATACAGCATAGGCTTGGCTCTAGGGAAGCCTTGGTGGCTTCTTTCCCCCTTCCTCCTTATGCCTGATTCCCACATGCGCCTGGACAATTTTCAATGATTTTGGTCATTCCCACCAAGGACTGTAAGATAATGTTCATATAAATGTCATTTAACCTTTCTAAATAAGGATGTGGTTGCCATTGTAACAGCAAGAGACAACAGGGAGGTCTCAAAAAGCCATCAGCTTGGCTGGAAAGAGTAATGGAGAGTGGAAAAAAACACAACCCACAACCTCAACCCAACACCTAGTTTGGATTCCTCAAAGCTCATTGATCAGTCACCCCTCCTCAAAGATAATAACAGTTCAGCACAACCCATTAAAGATGATGCTCAGAAATGATGGATTTGCTCAGAAATGAAAGTTATCAGTAAAAGAGGGGGGATTTAGGGCAAAGAGAAAGTGAGTCTGCCCTGTGCAGCTGAAGGCCCCAAGGAGCAGTGAAACGGTGCCTTTTGCTGCACCTTGAGCCCTAAGTACAGGTGCTACTGTATTACCTTGCTCTGTAGCTCTCGTAAAGAATTCACAAAGGCTTTCTGCCCTGAGTAAATGTTTTTTGTCCGTCATTCCCTCTCATTTGCCTTCATAAGGGTATGTCTCTGTGGCGAGAGCCATGGCCTGGTGGTGGTACCAGGGACCTCTGCTGCTCGGGGACCTGTCCTTTGGCACTGTTGAGGCTATTTTGTGCCAACTTCCCAGTACAGGTGCCTCCAGCATTGAGAATCTGGTCCCCACCAGGACGCCTCACTGGTGCTCAAATCCTAATGATGGATTTCTGCTCTGGAGTGACGGCTGGTGTAGTGCGGCTGGGTTAATGCATGTCAGCTGTCATCGTCCTTGTCAGCCGCTGCCGTCAGCGAGCAGCGGGTGAGTAAATCTGTGATGATGAATATCCCAGAGAGGGCAGGGATTAAATATTTCATCGCTTCAGACACTGAAACTTCTCCTCATTTGGAATTATTTTTTTACGTCCTCTAAGATCACCCTGGCCCCAGAGAAGAGCAAAGGCTGTGTGGGTCTCCTGAGCTTCAGCCCTGGTTGCAGTCAGGTGAGTGTGGCTGTCTCATGGTGTTTCCCAAAGTTTTCCCAGGGTCACCAAACCATGGAGATGAGCTTGGTGTTCAGCCTTATGTCCCCTGCAGCACCCTGCATCCTTTCTCCTTCTCTGAGGTATCTCTCAAAACCCACCACTAGCAAAGTGTCACATTATTGATTGCTTGGGAGACAGAAAAAAATGCAATTATTCAGATTTTTAGTCTTCCAGGCTTTCCTGGTGTTACCCACAGGAACATTATATTAAAGGGATTTTCAGTGCAAAATACCAATTTGTTGAGACTGAAGCTTTCTCGGGTGCTTCTCTTTAATCACATCAAAAACGTTATTCTGGGGGAATATGAAAAATGAAAGGAAACGCTCTGATAAACAAGGTCTTGGCTACTTTGGGAACTGGCTCTTTTCCCCTATCAATAGAACAAAATAAAAATGAAAACATCTTTTTTGTTCCATGCCAGATGAGAGAGGACAGCCCTCCTGTCATTGCTCATGAGATGAAGTCCTTGTTTTCCAGAAAGCCTTAATGAGCCACAAACCTCCACAAACCAGGGAGATGTACAAACGCGAGCTGAAAACTCTGATTTATTTCTTATTTACCTCATGTTTCTTGAGGGCAAAGGGTTTTCTTTGCAATTACAAGGAATTGAAGGGTGGGTTTTTTTTTGAAAGCTGACATTCAAGTGTAAGATGAGATCCAGAGGTGGAACACGAAAAAAATAGCTTGAGCAGTCACGACATTTCTAAACTTGTAGGTAACTGCACAGTCATTTCCTCTTCAACCTTTCCTCCTCTTTATATAAGCTCATCTCCTTCCTTTGTTGTGCTTTTTATCTGGACAACAAACAAGCAGTATTCTCTGTATGGGTACATTCCTATAGGTCTGTGGTGCCACTGACTCCGGTGTTTGAGGACTCAGCTGGACCCTAGCAGAGAAGGGGTACTATGGACTTGCAGGTGGATCTTGCTGCTTCTCCATTATGTAAAACACCAAAATCAGTATTCATCTGTGCATTGCAAAGTAGCAGAAATTTTTTATTTTTTTTTCCCAAGCAGGGAAAGCATAGTTTGTGCTGTCTTATATAAAAATAGCAAATCTTATGAGAAGCTTTTCCCTCAGGGCCCATGGAATAGAATTTGTTCCTTAATAACAGACCAATGTGTTTTAATTGCTTACTGTAGACTATTACCCATTAAATTTAGCTGAAAATGTGACACCAGCAAGAAAACTTCTTTTCTGTTTTGCTTCCTTCTGCTTTTGAACTGTCAAATAACTTCAACATGTAAGGATAAAACATGACAGATGACTCAAATATGTGACAGGTCATAAAATATTGATTCTTAATGTTATCTTCTAATGAAACACATCTCACTGTGGGTACATCTTCTTTAATTGGGATTTCTGACTTCTGATTATTACGAACCCACTGTAGGCAGCAGTCTAGAATTAACAAGTGTTGGGTTTGGTTCCAGGGAATTGGAAAGCTGTAAATAAGGACTCAGTTTTACTTCTCTTAAACCAGTACTTCAAATCTAGACTACCAGCCATATCTTCTGTTACAGTCTGTTTTCTGTAAAGTCTTTTGGACCTTTTTGGTCCTTTTGGAATCAGTAGAGCCAACCCAACTTTTACAATCATCTGATAATGAGAAACACGGTGGCTCTATCAAGGAATCCCCTCCGGGACTTTTCCCCCAAGATAAGAACCTTCTCTTGATTATGTAGGAAATATATAAATCATAGTTGATAGATTATTTTTCAGGGCTTTGGGATTTCCCTGATTAACTTTATGATTTTCAGGCTTTTTAGGTTATTTTCTTTCAGCTAAGTTTCAGAGTGGTCTTTCTTACCTGTTCCTCCATGAAAAGAAGGCCTTTTTGGTCAAATGAAGGCCATGCTTGTTGGCTAGACATCATTACATAAAATGTTGGGGCAGCAAGAAAGAGATGCTGCCCTACTCGAACCTGCCTTTAAGCAAAATTCTGGAAAGTGAGAAAGTAAGATTCCCAATCTCTTTTTGAGCAGGTTTTGTGCAAGTCTGGGGGCCAGAAAAAAATGCAGTGCTTGCGCAGTGAAGTGGCAGTAGCTGCTTGTCTCCTGACCTGAGCCTGCACAAGCAGAGCCGTGTCACATCTGCACTTCTAAGCTCTTCTCAGCCCATAATTGAGAACTTCTGACAGGAAAGTTAACATCATCCCTCCTAAAAGGAAACCTTTACAGCACGGTGAGCACCCTTCCTAACAGCATAACCATGCGCTTGTAATGCAAAATTATCCAGGGTCATAAGATCCCAAATACAAGGACCTGCTGGGGACTGGCTGACATTCAGCTCTGAGAAGAAGTTTTGGAGTCTGCCATGGTCTTTGCTGCTGTTGAGGAGGAGATTCCTGCTCTCCACACTCCCACACCTGGGAAACCCACCAGACCATGGGGGCAGAACTGAAGCCCTGCTCCAGGCAGGATGGATGGTGCAGAAAAGCATGGAGCGACAAGGAAATGCACTTTAGGCTGCTTTGCTGAAGGACATATGCCCTGTGTGACCTGGGAGGGACATTCAGGATGCACCATGAAACTGTTTCCAGGGCAGATCCAACCCTAGGAGTGCTGGAATAGTGGGATAACACATGCAAGGCAGTGCTGACCTGGCCAGGGTTGGCAGCAGGACTCACACACAGCTTTGCAGCTGGGCTGCTCCTGGGCATCATTTGCCACATCTGGGTGATTTTGATGATGCAACTAGATATTGTGGGTATGTATCTGTGGTTTTATGGCATCCTGTAGCCAAATCACAATGAGAACTGGCATTTTCACAGTACTTCACACAGGGACAGAAAGAAACAGGGACAGAAGACCAGACCTTCTATCACATCAGCCTTACCAATAACAGGTGGAAAGAAAAGAGACTAAGGAAAGGGTGAAGGAAATGTTAGATAAGCTTTCTGATGATGCATGTGTGTGCTTGGAAGGTTGTCTATTTTCCATTTACATAAGCCAGTCTACTAAGTGACTTGAACCATCTCTGCAAGTCTTGTCTCTGGTGTTCACTGCAAGAGATACAATCTGAGAAGTGTTTGCACAGCATTTAGGAAACACAGCTCAGATAAACTGCTGTGAAAATAACTGCAGCACTTGTTGGTAAGGCATATTCTTAAAGTAGTTATCAGTGGTTCACTGTCCGGCTGAAAGACTGCATTTGTTCATTTCATGCAAACCCGCCTTAGGTCTGATACTGTTAAAATATTTTAATTAACCACTTGCATAATGGAATAGTGGATCTCTTCCATTTGCAGACTGTGGTTATCCAGGAAGGGCTGACAGTGTGTTGTAGTACAGAGTTAGTATCCAACATTCAGAATGAATTAGAGAAATGTCCTGAAAAATAGGACACAGATCAATAATGATATGTGCATGGGCAGAAGGAACAGCTGTAGAAAATATAAGCTAGGGATCAACTGACTGCATGAGTCCATGGCGCCTTTCTGTTGTGATTGCCTTTTGGGCACTGTCCCTGTCTTACACCTGCTGCCCTTTGTGGCAGGTGTGACAGCCCTTTGGGGATGCTGGACCACTGAGGCTGTTTGTAAGCCAGGTGACAAGTGAGGACTTGAGGTGATGCTGTTTGCAGTTTCCCCTGGAATTAACTGGAGGAATTAACTTTCATTGGGGCATCATGCTTTCTCCCCAGATAGCTTACAGCGAGGGCATTTCCACCACTCAGGGAAAGAAAGACTCCCCGGCCTTCATTTCTGTGCCAACTGTACTGCCTATTTTTAACAGCAGGCTCCCATTAGCATTTGTTTGCTAAAAATAAACATATTTCAAATACAATTCATTACAAAGCACATTAGGGTAAAGGCAATTTATGCTTCAGCCAGGAAGAAATATTTTTAAGAGACAAATTGGCTCGTGCATATATGCGTGGCTTGCTCTCGGTGCGTGTGGTGCCAGCTGAGATGATGCTCTGACTTCAGCGGATTGATGGGATGGGTCACAAAATTCAGGAAGCTGTTGAAGAGCTCAGTGCAACATCCTCTTCTAACTCAATTAAAACCATGACCATAATTAGGTAAGAGAAAAACAAAAAAAGGATGAGGCAGGTGGATGGGTAGAAACATTCCTCCCTTATAGCTGCATCACAGCACAATTGTAACAAATGGGTGAACAAAGTGTTTATTATTTTATTTTATTTTATTTTATTTTATTTTATTTTATTTTATTTTATTTTATTTTATTTTATTTTATTTTATTTTATTTTATTTTATTTTTTTATTTTGGGGGGAGGGGGTTGGAAGGAGAGGATGTCTTTATTATATTGAACATAATGGCTTCCTACAACCTCTAGTCTCCACATTGCTGATTCTCGCTTGCAGTACAGGGGGATATTACAAGGGTACAATTTTGAATCAGAAAAATTGCCAATGCATAAAGATTTTGAAGTGGGTTTAGATGACCTGCTGAGCCAGGAGTTGCAGCTGGAAGGTAACCTCTGGTGGATCTCACCTTCATGAATTGCCTAGCCTCTGTTTGATCAAAAATAAAATAAAATAAAATAAATAAATAAAAATCCAGTCTTCCAAAGTATTCCAAAGCCTCTAGTGGAAATAAAGTATTTTAAGCAAAACTTTCTATCCCTGATGGCATTTTTAGCAGGAGGATTTCTAGGGCATGTAGAGAATCACTGCTCTGAACTGAGATTCATGAGTAGGAACAGAACCTGAGCCTCACACACCCCTCCTAAGTGCCCCTCTCTCCTCCCTGTTGTAATTCACTACTAAAATAACATACCATAAATAACTCGCAAACTGTCAAAACATAACAACGACTCTGAGTCTCTAGGATATTTGGGGATAAAAGCAAAGCTTTCATTTACAGCTGGTGCTAATGAGCACGGTGCATGGGTCCTGAAAAATTGGGCTGGTCTGATTTTACCCACTAGAGGGGAGTGCTGTACCTAAAGTTACCAGCTCCATCACAGCTACTGAGGGAAATACTTGTAATTTCAAAGTAAGTGGCATTATTAAGAAAATTAATTAATGTTACTTGAAATTTAATTCAAAACGATATAAAATTGGAATGTGCACGAAAACGTTATTAAGTGTTCAAAATCCAAATATAAAAACTTTGCAGATTTAAGATCCTTCATTAAATGATATTCTGGAGTTACCAGACTTCTATTATTTTAGAAAAAAAAAAAAAGCCTACAATTTTATCTGATTTTTTTTTTCCTACACCGTTTCACAATGCATGGATGAAATTCTTTTAATTAAAACACGGTTTGTTTAACCTCAGATATTGTATATGTAAAATCTCCTGATGATTCACAGTCATTAGTGTTAAATGTGCAAAACCCAATGCCCCAGAATAGCATGGTGCCAGGATCCTCAGCTAATCACTGACACCTGAAACAAAGTGCAAAGAGGGAGGCAAGAGCCCAGGTGTGCTTCCCACCACCTTAGATGTGCTGCTGGGGAAAGGCCACAGCTGGTGGGACAAAGAAGGCCCTGAAGGTGGGGGCAGAGAAACCTCTCACCACTACATCTCTGTGGCTACTTCAGCCCACTCTTCCTTACTGGTTTTGTGTCACAAATCCTTAAATAAAGTTGCATATTTTGAATCTGCCAGGTCCCTGCTGTTCTCTTGTCTCACAGAACACCTGAGATCAGTCCCTGGGTGTATCTGCTCCAACCCTCTTGCTCAGAGCAGGGTCAGCTACTGCAGGCTGCTCAGGCTGGTGTCCCATCAGCTTTTTCAGCATCTCCAGGGACAGAGACTCCTTTCCTGACAAGCTGTTTCCAGCTGGGCATCCCCCAGCCTGTCCTGGTGCCCAGGGTTACTCCTTCCCAGGTGCAGGACTTGGCATTTCCCCTTGGAGAACATCATAAGGCTCCCATCCACTCATTCCTCCAGGCTCTCAAGGTCTCCCTGAATAGTAGAACAAGCCACTAGCGCACCAACCGCTTCTCTCAGTTTTATACCTGCCCCATCATCCAGGTCACTAATGCAGATGTTAAACAGTATGTATCAGCCCTGTTATCAACCCCTGGGGTGCTCCAGTGGTGACTGGCCTCCAGCTGGACACCGTGCCACTGATCACATCCCTTTAAGCCCAACAACCAGATTTCAATCCACCTCACTGCCCCTTACCTAGGCTGTACTCAATCAGTTCGTCCATCAGGATGTAAAGGCAAACCATGTCAAAACCCCTGCTAAAGTCAAGATAAACAACATCTACTGCTTTCCCCATGTGCACCGAGCCAGTCATGTCATTGTACGAGGTTTTCAGGTTTGTCAGGCACGACTTACCCTTTGTAAGTCCATGCTGACTCCTCCCAATCACCTTCCTGCCCTTTGTGTTTGGAAACAAGTCCAGGATTATCAGCATCACCTCCCAGCGACTGAGATAGCTCTGCTACGCCTATAGCCCCCCATGCCCTCCTCTTTGCCCTTCCTGAAGACAGGAGTCACACTAAATATTTTGTTTCTGGTATGCCTAAAATGACTTTTTTTTTTTAATTATTATTTTAATGGAAAATAATTTCCCTGCTCATCTTCTTAGTACTGGAATGGCAATCTTTTCAAGTGCCCACAAAAGCAATTTTTTTTTTTTTTTAAAACCCTCTTTCTTCTTTTCTTTGCTTTCCCTCCTGGCAACGATGTCCTCGCTCAGGCAGGATCCTGTTTGACAGAGGCAAGTTTTGATGTCTCACGGATGATCATCTGGAGGATATCCCTGCTGGGACAGAGGAGGAGCAAAGGTAATTTTCTTCCTTCTCTTTCCCACACTTTAGCTCAGCCACCCCAGCTGTCAGAAGCTGTTTGGGTGTCTCTCCTTCCTCCAGTCCCCCCCTTGCCTGCTGTGCTCCCTCCACAGGTGACAGGCACTTTTCTCTCACTATTAAGCTTTTCCCTTCCTATGCCTATCACAAGCTTCAAGCTCCTCTCTCCTCTCCTGTTCTTCATTTTCTTTTTTTATTCCAAGTTGAAAAAAGCAGGGAGCACTGGCATCCCAATTATTTATATGTAAATATTTCCTCTACGTTTGCCCTGATTTAGCAAAATTTGGAGTCCTGCAGGAGCCGAGAACAGAGCCTCTTGTATTCCCATCAGACATCCCCGCAGCTTCATTCCTGGCTAGCAAAGCAGTTTACAAGAGAGATGGAGAACTGACATTCTTTTATCCCTGCTGCAAAACTTGTTTCGTAATTCCTATTTTAAAATGTATATGCGGTCTTAATCCCCCTAATATGTAGGGTTTAATATGTATAAAAAGCCTGCTATGTACATCTTCTCAGCACAGAATTTCAATTGCTAGAAAGGCTGAGACTGAATTAAAAAGGAAGCACTGTGCATGGCAATGAGCTCATTTTGATGGGCTGAATTAATTTTAAATAATAAGGAAGTAATTTCCATCTCACTAAATGCCTGCATTTCTTCTGCAAAAATAAAACAGTATAGTCAGGAAGATACTCTTGAGAAATGAGTCTCATAGAGATAAGTAAACCAGATAGCAATTAAAAAAGTAAATAAGTCATAATTACAATTGTAAAAGGTAGTATTAAGTATTAATGCACTTCAAGCCCAGCTGCTTTGATTGAGATCTGCTTTATCTCATTAGCTTTATAATCAGAAAAATATCATCATTTGAAGATCCATAGATTTAAGCACAGACAAATACCTACAGCAGCCAGATATGGCTGTTGTGAGGAGGCAGCCACAACTGGCTGATGCAAAAGAAAAGACCATGAGAAAAAGGGATGGGAAGAGGCAGAGGAACAGATTCCAAGGCACTCCAAGGCTTGGAGGTTTGAAAATGCAATTTTTCTCTGGATAGGCACACGTGGGACAAGACTTTCTGTTTTTGAAGCATGACCAGAAGAAATGAGGGTGCTTCCTGTGAGAATCAAGACATTACAATGCTCATCCAGGTAGCTGAGATGAGGAAGTCCTGTCCTCTCCCCAGAAGGGAGCATTCAAATCTGTTTTTCCACCAGCAAGATGTGAACACAATGAGGCACTGAGCTGAGCACAGGGAGATCTGTGAGCAGCACCCCCATGCTCCTGCATTGGGGCTGTAACCTGTAGGCACCCTCCACATCTCTCCATGAATACAGAATTATTTTCTGCACAGCACCAGTGGGAGGGTCTAAGTCATGAGTGCCCGTGTTTGTGTGTGCTCTCCTCCCCTCTAGCACAGCTCGGGTATATGCCCCCATATATTTCTGGGGATTTGGACAAAACAACCCTCTTTTTATCCAGCATCATGGTGGTTTTAACATCCACCAGGAGCTGGGAGATCCTGGTTCTGCTCTAATCCTCGCCCTAGCTCTTTGACTGCATAGCCCATAAAGTTCTGTAAAATGCAGCTTTCCCTGTCCTGTAAGTGAAACTTGGAGAAAGGGAATAAAAAAGCAAGATCAAGGATGACATTGTAGCCTGGTGACAGGGGCACTAAGCTGTTGAAAAGGTGATCTGACTTCCACTCTCTGCTCCCATTAATATTTAATAGTCATTAAATTAAAAGTCAGGGATGTGTAGGATTAACTGCAGGTCAGCATCCTCATACTTATATCTGAATGAGTGAGATAGTGTTCGTATGGATGGAAATAAGCTATTAGCAATGAGCACGGCCAGGATGTCAGTACCAGGCATAAATTTAAATGATTTAAGCACTGTCCCTGAGACAAGGGAAACAATGAAATGGCCGCTCCAGGACACGGGCTCACACAAACCCTGCACCAGTGCCTAAACCTGCTCCAGAGCACACGAGATCTGAAACCATTTGGCAAAAACAGCCCTTTCTCCCTGTGGATGCACTCAGGGGAATGGGACCGACACTGCCGACTGCTGAGAAAACAGCCATAAGCAGCTTTCCATGCACTCAGGAGCACTGATTGCCGAGCAGCAAGCCTTCCAAGGAGGCTGCAGCCAGGCCCCCTGTGCCATCTGAGGGAGGAACCCAGCTGTGCCCACTCCTAGCCACTGGGCTCGCTTCTGGCTCGCAGGCTGGAGGGGCTCGTGGTCGTGCCATGCTGTGCCACTGAGATGCAGGAGCAGCCTCAGCCTGGCCTGCGGGGTTTGACCAGACAGCTCGCATCTCAGGTGGCTTCTTTTCCCAGGGTTGCTAAGAAACCCAAGCAGATGTCTCAGAGGCTGAAACAACTGCTTAGCGATTCCTCCCTGCCTTCTAATTCTGGGTAGCGGCAGCTTTAAGCCCCTCGGGACTTTCCCGGTGCTCCTCGTGGTGAAGAGCTGGGCAAGCAGGATGTTGGGGAGGGAAGTCTGTCCTCAGCAGCTTTTCGGGAGGGATCTAATGGCAAAGGTTGTTCCTGTGTGTGGCCAGCAGGACATGCCCTGCACTGTACTGTCTGCAGGGCTCTCAGAGGCACTGCTTATTCACTGGTGTTCCTCAGGACCCCTTTCAGCAGCCCCTAACAGCCTCCACCTGAATTCCTGGAGCTGTTGCTCCAGATGTGAGTCTGGTGAACCCCCCTGTCCAACTCCTACCGTACAGCAGTGGTTCAAATAACAGACCTCCATTTATCCCACTGCCTGACATCTGTCCCAGCCACAGGGTGCCTGAGAGCAGGGAGAGTGCCCACCACCCTGCAGGATTTGGGCTGTGCTTGCTGGAGCACTTTCAGGGAATAGAGTGGATGGTGTCCCCACAGCAGTGAGCAAGGCAGCCTGGGGGCCAGCGAGGAACAGCAGCCCCAGAGGAGCTTGTACTTGCAGGGAACATCACCCAGGATGAAAAAATCCCAGCCACACTTAGCTGCAGCAATTAAAATGGGTGAGAAAATGGACTTGGGCAAAGGGCAGGGAGCCGATCCCACATCCAGGCAGAGACAGGTCTCCAGATCCATTTTGTGCAGTAGCAGCACAAGGCGTTGGCCTCTGGCTGGACACACTGGAAGGCTGATAAAAAACCTCAGGGAATAACCATCTCCTGCATAAATGACTCTGGGAGCCTCGCTTCTTTATTTCTCCATCACGCAAAGATTTTTCAAAGTTCAGCTGCTTGTTCACAATTAATAATAGGTCCAACTCAGCAGAGACTTGTAATGTCTTGGAAATGTCATCTATCGAGATACACAAATGAATCTAAAACAGCCTCAAAATATTAACTATTGTGTGTGTTTGCTAACTGTGCTGTGCTGACTGCCAGGGCTGGATTGTCTTTCCCAGCACAACGCCTGTAAATCCTGCCTGTTCCCCATGGGCTCAGGTTGGTTTTATTAAGTGGTTACGTGTCGTGCTTCGAAACGCCCTGCTTTCCGACGGAGCTGTGGCTGGGACAGAGACTTACAGCCTTTCCTCCCGTAGCCTTGACGGAGACTGTTTGTTGTATCGCCTCATATATTTCCTCACTCTGGCAAAAGACAGAAATAAATCTGGCTGTTGTGTACATCCGTAAAACAGATCTCTGCTGCACAGGCCAGACCTGACACAGTGCTGGAAGTGAGAGTGGCCTGGGCTGAGCGTTTGAACTAAGGTTGTTCTGATGAACCAGTGCTCCTGTGGGCCCCAGATCCCTGCTGGGATGTCTGTGATGGGTACATCACTGCAATGATACGAGCAGTGGGTCGGTGGGAGTATGTGGGTACGTGAAGGGCCAAGGCAGAAGGAGAGCAGCCACAGCCAGCAATGCTCCTTGGGGAGGGGGCATTCTCTGGGCAGCTGACTTTACATTTGAGGTCAGGTCAGAGGCCCTATCCATACCTCATTTTTCTGGCAGTGGCCAGCAGCGGATGCCTAAGACAGAGCAGAAGAACAGGGATATCTCTGGGAACGGTTCCCCAGAATATTGAGCCATATAACTGCTTGCCCCTTGGACTTGTGGAGACTCCTAGAAATCGTTGAATGGAAGAAATCTGCTTGGCTTTCTTCCATGAATATATTCAGTTGTTTTGTTAACCCTTTTTGTATGTATGGTCTCAGAGAAGGAAATATGGGACGGTGAAGTCCAGGTTGAAGAGGGTGTTGCTGCCTGCCTGACCTCAATCCACAGCCTGATGTCAACCACCAAACCACCTTCCTCTCCTGAGGGCGGATTAGCATTGACCGAACTTCTTACTCCTCAGCAGGAACCATTCACCCAGTCAGTCATTAATTTTTCAAGTGCTGCATGTGGTTTCAGATTATAAAAAAAAAAAAAAAAAGGCTGGCTCCTCAATCCCAACAGCATGATTTACAGATTTTTTGTGTGAGCCCCAAGCTAAAGCAGAAAGGGAGATGTTTCTGCAGGTCATGGAAACAGTTATGTCAAGCACATTTTCTGCACCTTCTGGTAATATCACTGGTGGTGAGGAAAAATAAGAACATGAGGATTTCTGATTAGCTAGTTAAATGGCTATGAAAACTAATTGGATTCCTCCAGACAGCTGCTATCCTTAGTAAGAAACATGACTATACTATTCTATAATTGTACAGTGTTTAGCAAATCCTGCCAAAATAATATATGATCCATGTTTTTTTGTTCCTCTCAGCAAAATATTGATGTTTTTCTCCAGGATGTGTCTATCAGACAATGTTTAAACACATATTTGGCTGACTGACTGAGCTTCCTGTTTCTAAAAAGAAGCTGGAATAAGTCTTCAGGATGCTCAAATGGAGCTCCTATCCCAACAGGTAGTAAGAAGAGACTGTCACGCTCCGAGCATTACTAGGGTGAAGTGTGTTTAGCCAAACTGGATGATTTTCCACTAGAGAAGTGACATTGCCTATTTACTGTGTTAATATAAATCCCCAGGCCAGTACTGGCAAGAATTACTGCCTGGTTCTTAGTTTTTTCAAGGAAGTCTGAGTGGCCTGTGCTTTTGCTCTTGTGGGTAGTCTATAAATACTGCCTGTTGCCTTTCATACAATGTGCTTTTCAAAGGTTATGGGAAGGGGGCAGTCTTTGTGGGACTCAATAAACTTTACCACTGTCAGTGATAGAGTCGTCTTTAAAGCTGATGGAAAGCTGTGCACTTTTATAAGTCTCTGGACCAAGATTATGGAGAGAGATTTATTATTAGGACCATGTAAACTACAAATTAATTGAATTCCAAGCATGTGAATGGAGCATCATAATATTTTATACAAGCTACAGTTAATTAGACTTAAAATGTATGAGCATTGCAGTTAAGTTATGACTTGCACATATTTGGCAACACTGAAAACCTATTACAAATGATTTGACAATTTTTGCTGCAGGACATAATGTCCATCATGGCTGATACTGGCCAAATGGGATTAGCCTGTTCAAACACTCCAATTTTGGATGTAGCTTCTGCAATATCTTCATTATCGAGGAAATATAAATAAATAAATGAAGTCTACATATCCTGGCTCTAAAAACTTAACCTGTCAAGTCTTGCAGTCTTGTGCAAGGTGCACAAAATTGCCAGCCACCTACAATAATCATTGTGGGCCACAGACTTGAATAAATTTCTCTTGTTCATGCTTCCTTGAGTCATTAGTATAAAATAGGTGTACTCTTTTTTGTTTATTAATTTTGATATGTAATTGTGAAATCTAATCTCTACTCTACAGTGATCCATTTAATCACAATTAATTCTTGTTACTTAGAAATCTTTGTGGCGTCTCTGATCTTCCTAATCTGTCATGAACACTGTCTTTAAGGAGTCTGAAAATTCACTTCTTAATTACAAAGTACGTCAGAGGCAGCTGCCATCAGGCAAATATTTTTTTTCTTTATTTTGTAAATCACAGAGCTGAAACAAGATGCTCAGGTAAAATGGTGTAGCTTACAGAAAATATTTTTAAGCTTCATATTCCAGCTCAAGCACCATATAAAAGGTAGAGGTACTTACAGAATGAATGTCCTCTGGATGGTGGGTAGTATGTAGAGCTCTCTTTGACAGAGTCTACTCAGATAGTATTGTGTGGTTACACTGTCACTTTCCTTTTTTCTTTCCCCATGAAAAAAAAAAAAGGTTCTGGACATAGACATTCTGACACATTTTTCTGTTTCAAAAGTCATTCATAAATTCATTTTCATTTTCCAGAGGGATTTTTCCCCTTATAATGTAATGTAATGTAATACAATAAATATAATATAATACAATATAATATAATTTAAATATAATGCCAGGTCTTTTATAGGCATGTAAAATACCCTCCATTCCTAATAATTTTATAATGGAGGAAGGAGCCATGCAGCAGCTGTGTGTCTCCTAAAAAAATGGAGGTTTTCAACTCAGGATGAACTTAGGTCCCCTGCTACAGAAACTAGTGACAGATGAAGACTGACTCTGGCTTACTCTGAAGAAAACTCGATGCTAACTTGGGCAGGAGCAAGGCAGTGATTTCTCCTCCTGCCACCCCAGACATATGTTGCCTCCATGGAGGACGACAGAGCAAGAGAGCTATTGCATGTGTCTCATCAGAAGGCAACACCTTAATGCAAGAGGCGGGAGAAAGTGGAAGACAAAAGAATGACTCAAAAATGGCATAG
The DNA here is from genome assembly GCF_963932015.1 of Anas acuta. Classification (NCBI taxonomy): domain Eukaryota; kingdom Metazoa; phylum Chordata; class Aves; order Anseriformes; family Anatidae; genus Anas; species Anas acuta. The sequence goes on from NC_088979.1 coordinate 191,222,338, forward strand.
ATAAGTGTGATTTCCTGAACATGGCTCAAACCTGTGGAAAACTTGAAGATTGGTATGGTTTGAAGGTCACTGAAGGTGGAACTGGGAGAGGATGTTCTGTGTTGCAGTAGGCCTCAGAAATGGGTGGCCTGGAGTAAATGAGCAGTCACCCAGAAAACCCATAAGAGTGGTTTTATGGTAACTTTTGACAGATTGGTCCATGAACTTGACAAAGAGGATGAAGGTGAAGAAATGGAAGGATTTAGCATGGTTTGTTGGGGAACTGAAGCAAAGGATCAATTTTAGCTGTGACATTTTGAGGGAAGACAAGGTGAACATCAAGAGGGCCAGAACAGAGAAGGTCACAGAGACTGAGAATGAAGCTACCAGGGCCTTAGAGAGGGAACAAATAATAATGGATATTTTTGTGTGACACTGCAGAGGGAATTTCAGCAGGATTAAATGACAGCATTGGTCTCAAGAGGAGAGGAGAGATGGTGATAATGCTGGAAATTGTTCTGTGGTCCTGTGCTGCCTGGATGCAGAAGATAAAATTTTTCCCAACTACAATCAAACAGGATAGGCATGCGAGGTAAGATAAGGGGGTCAGTTTTAGTTACAGCTGCATAATGAAATAAAAACATGACTTTACAGTCCTGGAGGGCAGAGATCTCCCTACAGAGGAGGGAGGGAGGTATTTTTAAAAATAAACACAGAAGACTCTGGGGGACTCAAGGAGTTGTCCAGAAGTTGACATTGCTAAGGAAGGCGGATTTAGGAAGATGGTGGAAAACAGCTGCATCAAAACAGGGTAAAGAAGAAGAGCACAAAATAGACTTTGACAGCATGAAGGACAGAAGTGGGGTGTACAGGGAGAAGTCAGGCTAGAAGAATTTTTAGTGGTATCTCTGAAAAGCTATCTAACATCCACATTTTTAACCCACTGTAGCCCCACCACATACACGTACTCTTTCTCTGTTCATAAATGTTGTCTCAGAAGCATTTGAGGATTTTGGATGTTTGCCCCAAAGGTTTATCAGGTCAGAGGTGCACCTGTGCAGATGCATGCACCATGTGAAGTGTGCTCACTTGGTCCATGCTGCATGGCTTACCAATCCCATGGGCACGTGCCTGGGACGATTCAGAGTTGGATGTTGCAGTGCCCACGAGCATGCACATAAACAGGGACCCACATCCCTTCTCTGCTCTCTTAACACGTGCTACTTTCCCATGTGTGTGGGCAGAAACAATTTGTACAGACTGAAGGGATTATGTGCTGGATTTTGCACATACAATCAATTGTACACATTGTGCACATCTGCTCTCTACCAGGGACCGTCTGACCCACTGATTTTTGGATGGTTGGGTTTATCATGGCCTTGAGTCAGGCATCTCAGGTTTGTCCTACATCATATAAAATATTCATCCAGGGGTGAGTGCACTCCCTACAGAGATGCGCTATTGATAGGGAGATGTAATGACTTAGATGAAATCATTACTTATCCTTCCTGTAAGTCATGTCCTGATTTAGTAACAAATTCCATTTGTAGATCATATTGTCTCCAGTGAGTCTGCTTTACAACAGCAGTGCAAACAAATTAAGCAAAGTTTTGATATGCTTTTATCAAAGATTTGTCTCTAGTGTCCTTTGATTTACTTCTTGAGATCTCCTCTGGCACAAACTGGATGGAAGCAATATTTTCTCCCCCTCAAAGCTGATCTGAGCTCAAGCACCTCTGAGAATATATGAGCTCTGCTTTCAGACCTGGCTTCAGGCATTCTGGAGAATGACTGCACTCCCCTTAATATATAACAGGCTGAAGATAGTTGTATGTCTTCATTTCAGTGATATTACTTCTTTCTGCATTTCTTTGGCATCCAGATGGTGGTGCTCTGTGTGTCCGGTGCCAATATCAAAATGAAAAAAAAAAAAAGCTGCCTTTTCTCACTGGTTGATGAAGTGAAGAGCTATAGAGGTATACCTTCTTCTTGCCTTCATCCATGTTTCCATCTAGTGAGGACCAAATTCACCAACAGATGTCATCGAGCAGGGAATATTCTTGCATTCTGTGATTTTTGTAGATGCAGCACAGAGGTTAGAGGTGGGAATAACCTTTTAATTACAATTTACACCACTCCATGTATGCTGAAGATGGTTCTTGACAGCAGGAAGTATGGTTTCCAGTGAACATTTTGATATGAAACAGAAGTCTGGAAAGGGAAAAGAACACCCTGTTCCATGGGCAGCAGCAGAGAGTTTCTGTTTCTAGTCTTTCAGAGGATCATTTTCTTCTAAAAGTGCCGTGATTATGAAGATGAGCACTTTAGGTCTCATGGTACTAGCATGATTGCCATTAAGGCTACAAAAGGAAATATATATTTTAAGATAAAAAAAATGCTCTTAAAGATGAGCCCACTGGACAGCTAGGAAATCCAAAATAGCCATTTGTCAGGAAGACAGGTAAAGCAGTGTGTACAACAGTATTATCCACTTCTAGCTCACCTCATGTATAATAACTTGCCAGGTTAATATAATGCCAGCTTGATAAGACGCTAATGCTCTGTCAAGGTTTCTTTGCCTCTTGCCTGTCAAATTCTTTGGGCAGTCTCAGTGCAGAGAGGGGATTTCACTCACTGCTGTTAGGAAGGAAGGGTTTTCAAGCCAACAATGCACAGCGAATGCAACCCCTGTGACAGCAGATAACCTCTGATCATTTGGCCATGTGTGGTGAGTGTTTCAGCCCTGGCTCCCATGAAATGTGGTTCCAGCAGGGCTGGCAGTGTCCACCTGACACAGAAGACCCTGTGGCAGGGCAGGCTTTGGGGCTGCAGACACTAGCACAGCCAGACCACGTTGGGTTGACCAGCCAAGCTTCTTCCATGCTGAGTGTGGGACAGGGCCCTGCCCTTGTCTATGAACTACACCAAGATCTTTGCCCCTCTTCAGATCATAATGATCTGTCTTGTAGCCATCGGTCATAGGAAAAGGTTGGCATTTTGGGGATTCACAATGCAGAAAGGCTGGGCAGCCCTAATTATAAATTTGCTCTGCTGTGGGAAGGAAGGTTTGAGGTCAGCTGAGCTTTACACCATCATTGATAAAGACCCTGCAATGTACACACATCAGGAAGAAGGACAAGCCTTTGGCTAAGGGAGGTGCTGATATTCCACTGGGCAGATTTTGCTTTCCCAGCTGTCCCATGGGCTTTTGGGAGCAAGTCAGTCTCTGGCGCTCAGCCAGAAAACCACTTAGATGGGAGCACAACTCTCAGCCCATGGATCATCCTGCTGAATTCGCTAGGGCTCCTTACGCCCTTCCAGGAAAGAATGTGCTTTGCTGGGCTGCGTCCAGCCTTTCTCTCATCCCCATTTGTGTAAAGCTCTTTCAGGTCCCTTGAAGCCATATTAATATGCTGGATAGGCTGCAGGCACTGCCCAGGACTGCACTGCTTGCTTTAGGCACAACCACTTTCAAAAATGAATGCGTAGAGCCTAGTTTTGCTTCCAGTTAAAAAGTGGCATTCTTTTAAATTGTGAGGAATATGGACATCAGGAAGAGGGGAGCTGTGCCTCTGCACTGTTCCAGCAGTACTCATGTACTCTTGTTTACTCCCTGAGTAATAAGACTTTGAGCTCATACAAAACTGGCAATGCTGGAGGGTGCAGCACATAGCTGAAAAGGACAGATCAGGGCATGCTGTGTTACTTTCTGTTGTGTTTTGTTCTGGTTTTGTTTTTATGGATGGATCCCAGAGCTCCAAAGGTGGCATGGCAGCAGCAGCTTGAGTGAACATGACAGGATGGGTCAAGTGGAAATATTGGGACAGAAGACCTTGTGGGGACAGGAGACCTTGCTGGCAGTGACCAGCAGAAATATCAACTAGGAAAGGACTGCCAGCGTTAGGGCATGACACAAGAAATGCCCTGCTCAGGGCAAGCCTTGCTTCATGGTGCAGAGAATATCTAACTACATGGAATGGAGGAAACCAAGCAGTAGGAAGAGAGCAGGACAGCCTCATTATTTTGGAGAGCACTGGCTGTTGTTCAGTGTTGCTGTTGGAGAAGGCAGCAGTGTTGTCAACAGATTCACTGCAAGGAGCTGTGGCCCTGCCTGGGAAGCCTGAAAAGTGTTGTGGGAAATCCCAAGGCACGTGTTAGTGTTACTGAAAGGCTGTGGAGAGAAGCCACGTATGGGGGGATGCTGAAAACCAGACTCCTAATCTGATGTGGTCAGAGCTGCCTATGGCCAAAGGTTGAATGAAATTGTGTGGGGCCATTCTGATTAACGATGGCAGTCCGGGAATGACTTTTTGAGGAGCTAGCCTTCACATGAGGGAAAAAAAACTGCTGTAGGCAATAACGAAAATCTATTCCTGTCATTTGCTCAGAATGATGTAACTGCAGAAAGTGTCTGTGTTGAGCACTTGGTGAAGGATGGATGCTCTGATGCTTGAAGAGGAAACCAGCCAAGACAACCAGGTTTGCAGAGAGCACAACCCAGTGGGACTTGGGGATAACAGGCTTGTGATTCTAAGCTGAAAACACCAAAAAAGGGAGATACTCTGGTCACTATATGGTCACCTTGTTTACCACAGGGTTTTCAGCACTATGTGCAGATAGCTTATACTCCTTGTTCTCAAGAACAGTAATTAACAACTTAATGGCTTTGCAGAAAGGCTCAGCAGATGGCCTTTGGACATGATGGCTGGCTCTGTGGAAACTGCTGAAGCTGGCTGACTACGTGATATCATCCTTTTTCCACACTGAGAGGCAGAAGCAGTGTGTGGTGGACCTGCACCCATGTGTGTATGCACGCAGGTGAGACGGTGACATCCAACAGCCTGCGGCGGTTCTGCAGGTCTGCCCTCTCCTACTGATGAATTTGTGTCCTGGTGTCAGGCACTTAATGTGCACACCATTTAAAACGGTGATTAAATTTTGTGGCTGCAGTTGTTAACATCATTTAAAATAACAGGATCATGCAAAAACGCAGCAGGAGAGGACTTAAGGAGGTCATGCAGACTGCTCCTTGTCCCAAGGCAGCCTAATTGCACTAATGTCACTTCTGCCAAGTTTGACTGATTTGTCCTAAAGCCTCCCCAACAGTGGTAGCTCGCAGTACCTTTAGGGAATTGTTTCCCTGTTTCGCTCTCAGAGCTGAGAAGAGGGAGGTGGCATCTGAGGGGAATTAGCCCAGTTTGGATAATCTGAGTTTTGGACCAAGAATAGATTAGAGAAGAAAATGGGAGCAAAAATGCTTAACTAGGTGCTTTAGGAGGATGGACTATTTCTTGTTATTGTGGCACGGTGCAGCGAGACTTGAAGAGCTGAAGAAGGAGCATGATGACTTTTTAGCAGGTAGTAACAAGGGTCTACAGCGTTCCTGCCTCGGGGCCTTGTCTGAGTCTCAGAGACTCTGACTGCTTGCAGGAACTCACCCGGGAGAGGGAGGCACTGAAATCACAAAACTGCTATTGACTCCTTGCTTTTCTGCAACCCATCCCCAGCATTAACCGTATTTGAAAATAGAGCTTCCAGGCTGCTTTTGCAATGGTTTCAAAAAATAATCTTACCTCTGTAGGGTCTTAATTTGCCTGCTCTATTTTCCCCTAGCTTTTAGTTCACCATTGATGTTAATTAGGACTTCCTTAGCCTTGTTAGCCTGGTGTTTTCCTTTGTTACTGACGATAGAGAAGGTGACCTTGCTCACCAGGTGGATTTTCTCAGCTCTGGCATTAATCATTAGTGTCTTAAAGAACAGAGGTAGGGATCTTACATGGCAAAATTGAGAAAAACTGTAAAAAACATCACGTAGACAGCAGTCAGTGTCAGTTGGCATAGGTCCAATAACTCGCAAGTAGATATGTTTCTGATAAGTCATTCTGCTCCCACACAACACCTGCTGTAACTCCATACATATTACATGTATAGCATACAACAGAGTGATGTTTTCGTGGCAGGATAAGAAAACACAACAAATATCTTTGTGTGTAGCTTGGTTGCAAGTATCTGAAGTGGCTATACTGAGAGTAAAAACTATCATTTTATTATTCAGAAAAGTGGAACAGTGACTGGCGCATTGACCTCTGGTGATCTAGCTTCAAATGATAACTTAAAGCACAGTGAAAATTATTTTGGTAGCTTTACTCTACTCTCCACAAACACAGTCAGGCAATTGTAGAATCATTGAAAAATTTAAGTAGAAAAGGACTTCTGGAGGACAATCCAGTCCAATCTCCTGTTCAAAGAAGTTCCAACTAGAGCAGGTTGCTCAGGGCCACGTCCAGTCAAGTTCTGAGAATCTCCAGGGGTGAGGTGACACTACCTTGGCTGGGCAACCTGGTCAATGCTTGATCATCCTCATGGTAAAAAAATACGGTGCACTTAAAACAACAGTGGCAATCCCAGGCAAACAGAAACCCAGGCGAGGAATAACTGAGCTATTCTTCTCAATACTAGACAGCACCAGGACTCCCATGTGGATAAATATGTTTCAAAGATACTGTGGTTTGTGTCACCTTCATAAGTGTTATAAACAGTAAGATTAAATCAATATGTAAACACAGGATTGTATCATTTTTAGAATCATAGAATAATTTGGGTTGGAAGGGACCTAAAATACCACCCAGTTCCAACCCCCTGCCATGGGCAGGGACACCTCCCACCACACTAGGTTGCCCAAAGCCCCATCCAGCCTGGCCTTGAACACCTCCAGGGATGGGGCATCCACAATTTCTCTTTGTTCATAGTAGTCTTTTTTTTTTTTTTTTTTAAACAGAGTACTGTGAAAATTCCAGCGTGGCATCTGTCACATGAAGTAAGATGTTGTACAACAGAAGAGTGGTGACAAAGCATTCACATGGCGAAGGCCCAGATGTGCATAGCAGAGCTGTACACAGCAGCCAGATGCACAAGTATCAGGCTTAAATTTTGGAAAAAGCAAACAGGGAGCTGCTGCTTTTCAGCAACAAGCACAGGAGAAGTGTAGATACCGTTTCTGATCCATTTGAATTTCAGACTTAAATAATTCTACAGCAGGTTTCTGAGGAGCCATATCCAACACAGCCCTGATCCTTGTAGGGGCTTCTTAACGCTACTCAAAATAACATACATAGCTTGCAGATTTGCCACTAAGCAGTTGCCAGAAGCTACTGAAAAAGGCAAATTATTAAGACTGTACAAAACCAAAGCCGGGAATATAAAAATCAAATGGAACACTTACATGTTGCTGAACATGCCGCCTAACATCAGAAACACAAGACAACAGCAGAAAGCCATGCAATGTATTTTGGCAGAAGCGCGCAAACATTTCACAGCTTGTCCCCTGGATGCCATGCTCACACTTACATTAGTCTGTGTCACACTACCTTAACTTGTTTTAAGCATTTCCATCATCTGTGAGGTAGGGAGGGAAAAACAGAATAGTTAAGGTATAATCAAATGAGATTTCACACATTGTAGTATAATTTATAATCAATCTCATTATTTGCTACAGCGTGGAGAGTGTGAATTGTTTGGATTTCTGTCTCAGTTTATCCAGACAGGGAACTTTCTGAAAGCCAGGAGTGATTCAGTGGGTTACTAAGGAGGTGGATGAAAAAACTTAGATTAACAGAGAACAAATAGTGACAGAATATAAATAAATACATAAAAAAAGCAAAGTAATCTAAAATTATTGTCTTGCCTTTTTTTTTAAATCTATCATTATGTGTTGGGTCTGTCTGAGCTGGAGTCACCTTTTCCCTGCAGCAGCCTGCACAGTGCTGTGCTCTGCACTCATAGCTGGAACAGCACTGATATCACTCCAGTGTTGTGTCTATTGCTGCGTAGTGCTGGCACAGCATCAGGACTCCTAAGCCCCCAAGAGCCAGCAGGCTGGGGGTGGGCAAGTGATGGGGAGGGGATATTGCCGGGGCAGCTGACCTAAACCAACCAAAGGGATATTCCATAACACCTGATGTCACACTCAGCAATAAAAGGGGGGGCTCTCGTGGGGGAGGGGGCTGTTCCTCCTGAACAACCACTACGCGTTTGAGGCCCTGCTTCCCAGGACGTGGCCGAACACCGCTCGCTGATGGGAAGTAGAGAATAATTTTTCTCTCTCTCTGTGCTTCCGCGCGGACTGATTGTTTCTTTTGCATCTGTTTCTCCTGCCCATTCCCTTTCCCTTTAATTAAACCTTTCTCATCTCAAACCTCGAGTTCTCTGTGTTGTATTTTCTCCCCCTCCTTCTGAGGAGAAGGGGAGTGAGAGAGCGGTTGTGGTGGAGCTTGGCTGCCCACCTGAGTAAAACCACCACAGTCCTTTTTGGCGCCCAACGTGGGGCTCGAGGGTTGAGATAACAATAGCATTGATTGAAGTATTTACAACTAACATATCGATAGTCATAATGCTCGGTTTTCTGGCAATACTTTTCTGTGTGGATATGTTGTATGTAGCCTACTCTCTGTTTTCTTTTTTCCTTTACATCCGATCGGAGAAAGTGTTGAAGTCTGTGCTTGTTTTCTTTATCGTGTCGTGCTGTAACATAGTGGCCTTCAGTTTTGTTTGGTATTCAGGCCCGGCATGGTTATCCTCCTGGTCTCCTGGAGATTATCTTATTGAAAATATTAAGAATTACAGCGCCTTCTTTTTTGCCCCTAGCAGTCAATCAGTGAATAATATCGGGTGTGGTGCCTTCTACTTTTCTCCCTGTGGGCTAATTACAGCAGCCTTTCAGTATCTTGGATACCCTTGGTCAGATATTATCCTCCTATTACTAGGTCTTGTGTTTGTCCTCTTCCCCAAGGTAAAGCAATTTATTAAGAATATTATCCAAGGACCTGTCCCCAGACAAAGTTGTGGGTGGCAAGGTGTGTGGGGGGATTTGGGCAGGTACCTATCACGGTTTTCTCCTCCAATGGTTCTAAATTTCACCCCTGAACAAGTACAAAATCCAAGAAAACTGGTACAATGTTTGAAAGACGTATGCCCTGACCCTGGCAATACTAGAGAACTCCACCAGATTGCTGCACTCTGCTGGGGTCTGGCTTATGCCTATCAAATGTTAATTAACATTGCCCAGCACCCTCAAGGGAATAGGGAGGCTCTTGAATTTGATGATGAGACAGCACAAACTGTGACCACCCCAGAGGACCGACCATCTATGGTATCAGTCGCCCCTGTAGTAAAGACGAAACAGTGGAAACGGAGATCAGGTCGTTTAGTACGGGAAGAAGCTCCTCCTACAGATGAGGGAGAAGAAGAAAAGGCAAGCAGCTCTAAAGCAGCATTATCATGGCAACATCACAAAGGAGAGACTGAAATCATAGATGAATCAGAAACTACTCGGTCTCTATCCTTGAGTGAGCTGCGAGAACTACGAAAAGACTTCAGTCGCCATCCAGGTGAGCACATCCTCACCTGGCTGCTTCGATGCTGGGATAGTGGGGCCAATACCCAACAGCTAGAAGGCAATGAAGCCAAGCAGCTGGGATCCCTTTCCAGAGAACGGCTCATTGATAGAGTAATTGGAAGAGGGGCACAAGTTATCAGCCTCTGGAGGCGAATCCTAACAGCTGTGAAAGAAAGGTATCCCCATAAAGAGGATATTGTCTACCAAGTAAACAAATGGACCACTATGGATCAGGGCCTCCAGCAGCTGCGGGAATTAGCTGTGCTGGAGATGATTTATAGTGATTTAAATAATGCCCAGACACCTACAGACCCCGATGAAGTTCAATGCACAACATCCATGTGGCGGAAGTTTGTACGGGCGGCACCCCTAACACATGCCAGCACACTGGCAGTAATGGGTTGGGATGAGGGGATGGGGCCGACTATGGACGCCGTGTCCAATCAACTTCATAAATATGAAGAAAATCTCTCTGCCCCAGTACGGGGCTGCATTTCAGCTGTGGAGAAACTGTCCCAACGGCTAGATGAACACATAGCTTCGTCCTCACCTAAACAAAAAAATCTTTCGGCCATCAAGCGCCAGCAGTCCCCGGCTCAAACAAGGGAGAATCCAGGACGCACACCGCGAGGTACCTTGTGGTTTTATTTACGTGACCATGGGGAAGATATGAGGAAGTGGGATGGTGAACCGACCTCGGCCCTAGCTGCTCGGGTACGTGAGCTACGGAAAGATACAGCAGCAACAAAGAGGGCCCCTAAGAGGATTGCTGCTCCAGTTTCTGTTGAACAGTCCCCCAGAGGCAGTAGAAGGAATAGTATTACTCCTGACCCTGACGAAGAGACTTCTGCTTCACATTTGGAAGAATTAATTGATAGATACTCCGACCAAGACTAGTGGGGCCCTGCCTCTGGCCAGGTAGAGGAGAGGGACAACCGGATTTACTGGACTGTGTGGATTCGATGGCCTGGCACACCGGAACCGCAAAAATATAAAGCTTTAGTGGACACAGGCGCACAGTGTACCCTAATGCCATCAGGCCACCAAGGGGCAGAACCCATCTCTATCTCCGGAGTGACGGGGGGATCCCAAGAGCTAACCATATTGGAAGCTGAAGTGAGTCTAACTGGGAAGGAGTGGCAAAAGCACCCCATCGTGACTGGCCCAGAGGCTCCGTGCATCCTCGGCATAGACTACCTCAGGAAAGGGTACTTCAAGGATCCAAAAGGGTACCGGTGGGCTTTTGGCATAGCTGCCTTGAGCACAGAGAAGATTAAGCAGCTGTCTACCCTGCCTGGTCTCTCACAAGACCCTTCTGCTGTAGGACTGCTGAGGATTGAAGAACAGCAAGTGCCAATTGCGACTACAACTGTGCACCGGCGGCAATATCGCACCAACCGAGACTCCCTGATTCCTATCCATGAGTTAGTTCACCATCTGGAGAGCCAAGGAGTGATCAGCAAGACTCATTCACCTTTTAACAGTCCTATATGGCCAGTGCGAAAGTCCAATGGCGAGTGGAGGCTAACAGTGGACTATCGGGGCCTGAATGAAGTCACACCACCACTAAGTGCAGCAGTGCCAGACATGCTGGAACTTCAGTACGAACTAGAGTCAAAGGCAGCCAAGTGGTATGCTACAATCGATATTGCTAATGCATTTTTCTCTATCCCTCTAGCAGCAGCATGCAGGCCACAATTTGCTTTCACTTGGAGGGGCATTCAGTATACTTGGAATCGACTGCCCCAGGGGTGGAAACACAGCCCTACCATTTGCCATGGACTGATCCAGACGACACTGGAACAGGGGAACGCTCCTGAACACCTGCAGTACATCGATGATATCATTGTATGGGGTAATACAGCAGAAGAAGTTTTTGAGAAAGGGAAGAAAATAATTCAAATTCTCTTGAAAGCTGGTTTTGCCATTAAACAGAATAAGGTCAAAGGACCTGCACAGGAAATCCAGTTCTTGGGGGTAAAATGGCAGGATGGACGTCGCCACATTCCAACGGATGTGATCAACAAAATAACAGTTATGTCTCCGCCAACTAGCAAAAAAGAAACACAAGCTTTCCTAGGTCTTGTGGGATTTTGGAGAATGCATGTGCCCGGTTATAGTCAGCTTGTGAGTCCTCTATATCGAGTGACTCGGAAGAGGAACTCGTTCGAGTGGGGCCCTGAGCAACAACAGGCCTTTGAACAACTCAAACAAGAAATAGCTCGTGCAGTAGCCCTTGGGCCTGTCCGTACTGGACCAGCTGTGCAAAACATACTGTACACTGCAGCTGGGGAGCATGGGCTCACCTGGAGCCTCTGGCAGAAGACCCCAGGAGAAACTCGAGGCTGACCTTTGGGGTTCTGGAGCCGGGGCTATCGAGGATCAGAAGCCAATTACACCCCAACTGAAAAGGAAATATTAACAGCATATGAGGGGATTCGAGCCGCTTCAGAAGTTGTTGGTACAGAAGCACAACTTCTCTTGGCCCCACGGCTACCTGTGTTACATTGGATGTTCAAAGAGAAAATCCCCACTACACATCATGCAACCGATGCTACGTGGAGTAAATGGGTAGCGTTAATTACACAGCGGGCTCGAATGGGAAAACCCAACCGCCCAGGAATCCTGGAAGAGATTATGGACTGGCCAGAGGGCAGGGATTTCGGAGCACCAACAGAAGAAGTAACTCGTCCTGAAGAGGCACCACCATACAATGAGTTGCCAGAAGACAGAAAGCAGTATGCGTTGTTTACTGACGGATCCTGCCGTGTGGTAGGGAGCCATCGGAAGTGGAAAGCTGCTGTGTGGAGTCCCACACGACAAGTTGTGGAGGCCATGGAAGGGGAAGGTGAGTCGAGTCAGTATGCAGAAGTGAAAGCTATACAACTGGCCCTAGAAATTGCTGAAAGAGAAAAGTGGCCGGTACTGTATCTCTATACTGACTCATGGATGGTGGCAAATGCGCTGTGGGGGTGGCTGCAACAATGGAAACAGAACAACTGGCAGCGCAGAGGTAAACCTATCTGGGCTGCTACCCTGTGGCAAGACATTGCTGCTCGGGTAGAAAACCTGGCTGTAAAGGTACGTCATGTAGATGCCCATATGCCTAAGAATCGTGCTACCGAAGAACATCAGAACAATGAAGAAGTAGACAGAGCTTCAAAAATTGAAATAGCTCAGGTGGACCTGGACTGGGGACGTAAGGGTGAGCTGTTTGTAGCTCGATGGGCCCATGAAACATCAGGACATCTGGGGAGGGATGCCACTTACAGATGGGCTCGTGATCGAGGGGTGGACCTGACCATTGAGGCCATCACACAGGTTACCCATCAGTGTGAGACTTGTGCTGCAATCAAACGAGCCATGAGGGTAAAGTCTCCCTGGAATAGAGGGAGATGGCTTGGATTTCGTTATGGTGAGGCCTGGCAGATTGACTACATCGGACCACTTCCACAAACCCGCCAAGGTAAACGTTACATACTCACCATGGTAGAAGCAACTACTGGGTGGCTGGAAACATATCCAGTAAACCATGCCACGGCCCGAAACACTATCTTGGGCCTGGAAAGACAAGTGTTGTGGCGACATGGTACACCAGAAAGAATTGAGTCCGACAATGGGAGTCACTTCCGAAATAATTTGATCACTTCCTGGGCCAAGAGACATGGCATTGAATGGGTGTACCACATCCCTTATCACCCACAAGCCTCTGGGAAGGTTGAGAGGTACAATGGACTGTTAAAAACTATGCTGCGAGCATTGGGTGCTGGGACATGGAAACATTGGGATATAAATCTACCAGAGGCCACTTGGCTAGTTAACAACAGGGGGTCTGAAAGCCGTCCTGGTCCTGCTAAAACAAAACCCCTACACACTGTGGGAGAAGCTAAAGTCCCTGTAGTGCATGTGGGGAAGTGGATGGGGAAGGCAGTGTGGGTTGCCCCTGCCATGGGAAAAGGCAAACCCACTCGTGGGATTGTCTTTGCCCAAGGACCAGGGTATACCTGGTGGGTAATGCAGAAAGATGGGGATATCAAGTGTGTGCCACAAGGAGATTTAACGCTGGGAGAAAATTAATCTGTTATCCAAGTTATGTGTTGTAGGAGGACACTGCAGAACCAATGACAGGTCAACTTTGCAAGGAACCGGGCAAGTGCAACAGTGATGTGAGCTAAGCTGGTGCTCGTGTCAAGAAAACCAACTTCGCATGTCCTGAGTGACCACTTTGACAGATGAAGCTGAAACCATCAACAGTTTTTATGAGCATTTTGGAAAAAGAAAAAGAAAAACCCACGCCTCCAAGGGAGACTGCGACTATAGAATAAAGAGAAGTACAGACATAAAATGCTTCAATGGACAGAAAACAATGGTGATGAGAACATCTATATACTAAACTGTACCTGATTGTGACACAAATGTTATGGAATAAGGGGTGGAAGTTGTGTTGGGTCTGTCTGAGCTGGAGTCACCTTTTCCCTGCAGCAGCCTGCACAGTGCTGTGCTCTGCACTCATAGCTGGAACAGCACTGATATCACTCCAGTGTTGTGTCTATTGCTGCGTAGTGCTGGCACAGCATCAGGACTCCTAAGCCCCCAAGAGCCAGCAGGCTGGGGGTGGGCAAGTGATGGGGAGGGGATATTGCCGGGGCAGCTGACCTAAACCAACCAAAGGGATATTCCATAACACCTGATGTCACACTCAGCAATAAAAGGGGGGGCTCTCGTGGGGGAGGGGGCTGTTCCTCCTGAACAACCACTACGCGTTTGAGGCCCTGCTTCCCAGGACGTGGCCGAACACCGCTCGCTGATGGGAAGTAGAGAATAATTTTTCTCTCTCTCTGTGCTTCCGCGCGGACTGATTGTTTCTTTTGCATCTGTTTCTCCTGCCCATTCCCTTTCCCTTTAATTAAACCTTTCTCATCTCAAACCTCGAGTTCTCTGTGTTGTATTTTCTCCCCCTCCTTCTGAGGAGAGGGGGAGTGAGAGAGCGGTTGTGGTGGAGCTTGGCTGCCCACCTGAGTAAAACCACTCAGGTTTTACTTTACACCAGTAGAAAAAAAATCTTAGTAACATCTTTTGATCAGTGGACAATGTAAGCACTACATTAACCCTGCTTCTTCATAAATATTTGAATAAGGGTGTAAAATAATAATAAAAATGCACAAATCAAAACAATGATTTAGATTAAAGATAAAACCATGTCAGTAAATAAAGATCTACAGAAGTATTTCTTCTAGATGAGATATAAGAGTAATAAAGTACTATATCTGAACCTTGATGATACATTGCTCATGATTTTTGATCATACTTCCAAAAACATTGGTACCACCTGAAAGAACCCAGGCTAACAAAGCCTTATATGCACAAGACATCCTAATTGCTTAGATCTGAAGGGCGGCTGCGGTTTGTGTTTTTAATTATGCACCCATGGAAGTCTGCTCCGGTGAGATCCTACACCTTTGGTGCCCCAAGGAAGCCCAGGGGAACCTGAAGATACTTCATACCTCAGAGGACAGTATCTTCTATCACCTACTCAGATAGTTTATTGTCAGTTTACGGTACTTTACGTAAGTGCACAAACCTTTTGTGTCTGATCAGGAAAGGTACAGAAGGTCACCCAGAAGCTGAAGGATTTATATCAAGAGAAAAATGTGTGCCTGCACATCTAAATATGACACTGTTGAACAGCTAAAAATCTGTGACAAGCGTGGAAGAAGGAAGAGTCCCTCTTGCAGGAGTGGCAGAGCAATCAATTGGGCTAAATTTCTGCTGCTCAAGAGGAACCCCTAAGGAGATGCTAAAATAGAATTTGAATCTTAAAGCAATCATTTCTTAACCAAGAACACAGATCAATGGTTCCACTATCATCTAAAAACTGTTTGGAAAATAATTTAAGAATTCAGAAGTGAAGCTGACGTATAAACCACAAGTAGCCAAAAACCATCATTTTCTCGCTGAAACTAATATAGAAGAAATGTAAGATGCACCAGTAAAATTAGACACAGGAGCTGGAAATACCTAAATGGATTGATTAAACTACTGACATGTTCCTGGTGAAACTGATCAAAATATTAACTTTTCTAAAGCTTCACAGTAAGCAGTAAGATTTAAAAAACAACAACAAAACAAACAAAAAATATTTTGCTGGATTTCTATCTTTCTTGGAAGCTGTGACTACATGTGTACTGTGACTGGACAGCCTCATGAAAAAAGGAGCTGGCTTGCCTCCTTCCTTTATTTAGGCAATGAAAAATGGAACAGGGATGTTGAAGGGCATGTACATTGGCTGAGTACTGATGTATAAAGCAGAACAGCTCTCTTCTCTATAGTGCTGGGAAAACAAAAGTGAGGTAAAATACCTTGGCCAATAAGTGATATTGACAGCAATTTACTTTTTCCCCTATTTTAGTTTTCACCTCCTGTGTTGCAAGAGCAACAATTAGGCATTTGTAGGGATGTAATTGCACTTGGCTGCCTGCCCGCACATCCCGGTCAGGTGGAGCCGGGGCTGTTTGGTGCAGACTGGGGGGCAGTCATTACAAGTCAGCAGCATTACAACAATTTGGCACACCTGGGAGAAGTCCTAGGAAAGCCAAAAACCCTGTTGAAGCACGCACCGATGGAAACTCCTTTCCTCCCTGTACTCTGCCTTTCCTCAGACACGCGAGCTTTCCCCAGGGTACCTGGAGACATTCCTGCTCCCGTTCCTGCCCCCAGGACACGCTGGCTGTGCAGCCACCAAGGGACGTGCAATCTCACCCCCAAGATGCTGTGAAGAAGGCCCAGGGGAGCTCAGGCACTTATCGGCTGTCCCGTGGGCCTTGGTTGAGGCTTCCCATCCCTGTGGAGATGAAGGCTTAGTTATCACCCGGTTAGCACAAAACGTATGCAAGTGAAGTCAGTTTCCCTTTTCAAGTCTCCTGGGGCACTTCAAGCCCCAGACAACTTCTCAGCAGGAGATGCTCCTGACAACCTTTTAATTATGTTAAAGACTGTTTCCTCTCCGTGTGTGCATAAACATCACCTAGCCATAGGAAGAATCATTTCTGGTCCTTAATTGTTTGATTATGTTTTGCTATGCTCAGACATAAAACTCTTGTCCTCCTTTTGGTGCCTTCTTGGCATCATTCAGCAAGGGATGTATCTCTCACTGGGCCTTACTTTCTGCATCAGTCTGTACCCCAAAATACACATACAGTACAGGCTTTTAAGCAGGTTAAGTGTATATAGTGGCTGGGTCTCTTCTGAGCAAGTCCAGTCATGGGAACAACCCGCAAGTTGGTGATGAACTGGGAATACTGGTCCCCAGCTGCTTTTCCTAGGTAAACCATTGCAACGCTCACACAATACTGCCAGGCTCAGGGCCACCCAGGGATGTGCCCACACTCATGTTTTGTCTGGGATCGGGAGAACATTTCTGAGGTGAATTTCCCACTCACTGTGCTTGTTCCAGCCGATAATTGGCAGCCATGGGGCCAAGCAGGAGCTCAGCTGAAATAACGACCTCTCTGTACCACGCCGCTGGTGCGGGCTCTGGGCCCCGAGCACCGGCTGCTTCGCCCTGCAGCGCCGCTCCTCCTGCTAACACAGACATCGCCTGGGAGAATCGTGCTGCCTTGATTGATCCTATTTAAATCAATGCAGTTGTTTGTGCGAATAAAGATCTGGCCCTAAGTGGCATTTATTCTACCCTATTATTTGACATATAAATCAGCAATTTGGGACAGTAGCAAATGTTTTTTTTACTATTGTGAATTTAGGAAAAATCTATTAAAGTCACCAAAGAAAGTCCATATTTACAGTGGCATAAGTGATGTTAGCACTTGACTTTTTATTTGAATGTGTGTAAAGCAGTCTTGCTCTAGAGCAAACCTAAAGAGAATCGTTTGTCTTTTGGGATCCTTGAATTTAGAGCTGGTGGAAGAAATAATCAATTTTGTTATAATCCCCTTCTTCTCAAATATCATATACATGGGTAAATTTTGCATTTGGTTATGCAGTTGTAAACCTGGGTATTGCTGTTTGTATCCAGTGAAAACATTCTTTTTACTTTGTTAATGGTTACGGTAAAATTCTCCATGATGTGCATCACAGGTAGTAATTTGCATCTAGAAATACTGATGATGTCTTGCCTACGGCAATGAACAGGTTTTAATACAACAGTAAAACTTGCCCTGATGTGTCTTCTTAATTAGTCTCCATTGATTAAACATGCTGATTATTTACAAAAAGCCTAACACAACTGAAAGGAAGAATAACTAATGCAGTGGTTGTATTCTCAGGATCACACGCAATTCATCTTTACTAAGCTGGCTGAGCCTCTATAATCTCAAAGCATTTATGAAATAATAGGGAGAAAGCTTTAGGTTAAGCATATTTGGTATAAAAAGTATTTGTTTAATTTGTTTCTTAAGACGAAATTCTACTGTTGATGGAAAAGGAAAGATTTGAGTGAGTTAAAGCCACAGACATCTTGCAGTAAGACATTAGAAGCCTTGTTGGATCCCTAATGGAAGCAATCTTTATGATGCTGAGATTTCATTTCTTATAATTAAATATCACAGTTCAGCCACTGAAACCTGTACCATCCTCGCATGCCCTATTTTACACATAACAGCAATTAGAGAAGCACATAGTGTATATTTAGACAAAGACTTTATGTCAGGAGCTGGTGATGTAGTGACTCAGCAAGGCATCATCAGAAGGCATTAGCTAGTGCTAAGGCTTTGTGCACCTCCATGGGGGCCAGACCTGTCAGATTAATACAAGGGGCTATTTTTGTAACATCCAGCAAGTTTCTGCTGTACATCAAACCGCACTAGCTGCTTATTTTAGATGACAGCGATTCATGCATTTTTCTTGAACAATAAAGTCTTTAGCACTTTTTGGTTATGCACATCTCCTACGATGAATCTTTCCTTTGAAGCATTTTGCAGAGGACAGGTTTCCGAATGGGGATCATCAGAGTCATTTTTACCAACCTACCAGTGAATTACCAGCCCACGTACCAAAGGCAGGTAGCAGTCATGGTGTCAGGCTGCCTGGGTATCAGGGAGTACTCTGGGCACATAATTTGGGAATTAGTGCCCTGCTTCATTTGGCTCAGCCTTGCGTGGTGCTGAGTGTCAGGCTTTTCAGCTGATCTCAAAAGAAGCTCACATCATCTGGCAGTGGGATGAGGCCCATGGGTCCTAACAGAATAATACGACTTGTTCGTAGGTTCACATTTGATCAACAACCTTATTTTTATTCTCTATCATTTCTTTTCTTGATAATTATTGTCAATTCTTTTAATCTCCATAAACATCTTCCCTTTAAATCCAGCTGTAAGAACAGTCACAGCCATTATATATTCTGTAATTTCGGAAAAATGAATTCTTGCCCCTTTTTCCTTCGTTACCTCCCTCCGTCTCCAGTGAAACATTTCCTTTCCCACACACACCCCTCTCCCTGGCACCTCTCTAACCGAGCCCAGCTCTCCTCCCTCTCCATTTCCCCATTCCAACAGGGGCATTGTCCTCTTATCTCTTCCTCCTGCACATCCTCCACCGTGATCTTTCCACAGTTGGAAACTGGTTGTTATTTATCCTGTTCATTTTTTTTTTTCTCATCTTCCTTCCCATCCATGCTGTTGTCTTTATTCTTGAACACAACTTGCCCCAAAGCTGGCATTTTTGCTGTGGGCATTGTTGATGGGTCACATGAATGTGACATGCAGCCTGCTGCTAGTTGAAGAGCTGTGCTTTGTCTTGGCTGACCATAAATCTTCTTGTGATGTTTGGAGGGTTAATCTAAGCCCATGTGCTGAGCATGTCACCCTCACTCACATCTTTCACATCCTTTCCCCAGTGGGGCAGATCCTGACCGTGAACATATGAAGCATTGGAAGACACCAGAGAGTTCCTAGTTGTGTTTCCAAGGTCAGAAATGAGGACTTCAAAAAACTTTGAGAGAGATAATGGAAATTACTACCAAAGTCAGGTAATCTCACTAAAGTTCATTAATACTTGGCTTTCACAATGTGCTCTTTGGGTAAATCTCAGAGAGGCATTGCTAAGGAGGTCACTGTTATTAACTCTGTTCTAATGGCACAGTGAAGTGAAGTTACTTGGAGAAGGTGCCACTGGAGCCATCAAAAGTACTGAAATAGAAGTGTTTTTTTGGAGTCACAGGCTGACTCTCAGCCCTCTTAGCCCCCTCTGTCTCAATGCCACTGGATGCCTGTCTCCCCTTCCCTGTTGCCCTTCTGTGGTCCCATATCAGCTGCCCATCCTTGCTCACCAAAGCACTTACCAAAATGCCTTAATTGGAATATGCTTCCAGGTCACACTTGACAAAATTTAGCTGTGTCTGCACTTTACTAAAAGTAAATGGGGATGGATTAATCACACATTTAAAAGCTTTGCTGGATGGAGACTGTAAAGCCAGGCCAACCTTCATTGCTGGAGCCTGGAGAGAGGAGAAGGCATTTTTCTCCTTCTCACACACTGCTTGGCAGAGGGATGAACAGAAAGAGCTCTGATTTGGTTTCTGCATCAGAGCAGGCAGCACGTAGCTGTCAGCAAAGCAGGAACCGGAGCGTGAGGCTCTGAGTGCCTGCTGGCATCCTGGAGCTACCCCGGGGAGGCTTCTAGCAAGGCTGAGTGGCAAGGGTAGCAGTAGTTCTGCCACGTTTTTAACATAAAAATTTGAAGAAAAGGTTTCTCTATTGACTTTGGAAAAAAACAACAAAGCACACCTGAAAAAACAACCAAACATTTTTCATGCAGGTATTCATTAATAGCATTATTAATATAACTTGTATACTAGGATAATTAGGAATAAGGATAATTGCCTGCCTAAAAAGCTGCTTTTTTTTAAAAAAAAGAGTTGGGAATAAGTAATACTTCTGATTAAGCAGCTCTTTAATAATTGTGTTTAAACACAACTTCACTTTTCATCCCTTTGTGTTGCTATTGTCATAGTATGATTTTTAAAAAATCAGTTCTTGAAGTTCTTTTCCCTATCAAATGTTTTGGTTTTGCTTCTGAGGCACATGTTTTATCCTTATGTAGTAAACTCACCTGTGATATTAAGGACAAAGATCTCTTTGCTGAATCACTAGTGTCAACAGGAATTTCAATATTTACCTCCATGGCAGTTGGGCCAGGTCCCTTTTAGTTTCTTTCCCTTTTAAGTTGTTGCTTTTGTCTCAGGTCTCCCCAGACTCCCCGTATCACTCACTGCAGCATGAGTGCGGGATCTCTCTGCTGGAACTGTAGCAGCTATTGATTTTATTTTTGGTTCAGCAGCAGAACCAGGAAAAAAGGAAGCTTTCTATCAACCTTCTGAAAAGAAAACCTAAAAATTTCAGATCAGCTAAATACAAGATTTGAGGGATGAGTTATAAAAGCAGAGGAAAAAAATCTGGCACCATGAAACAGAAGAGTCAAATGGCAGCCTTTCTTCCCTGACCTGGTCCTCGAAGGAAAGGGCATTCAGTGAGGATTCTGCTGAGTGCATGGATTTGAGGCAAAGCTTTCTTTTACCAGAGATGTTCTCCAACTCCAGCCAGAAGTCACCTGGAATAAGATGTTCTCCAGCACTCCTGCGGTTGCTGTTTTACTTTTCAGTGCAACTGTGCAAATATGCAGCAGTCACAAGGGAAAAGGCACACGCTAGAGTGACTCTACTGCCTGCTGCAGCCTCCGGTTGGGTACAGCACTGCTGGGCTTGTGTCTGGTGGCAATGACCACTGAGGCCCCTTACGCCATATTAAACCACACTGAAAGAAGAAATTTCAGGCACTTTCCCCCGTATTTCCTGGCAGCATGATGGATGTCTTGTGGCTGTCCTATAGGGTGGGCAGTGGTGGCTCCTCTCTCCTGGGGAAGAGGTGGGCTGGAGCCACACGTCCTGCACCATCACCAGTACACCTGGCAGGGAAGAGGGAAGCAACCACCTAGGTTGAAACTATTTCTCAGATACAACTATCGCTGAGATTGACCCAAATCCATAAATATTTGTGCTATGACCCCCAGTGGCACTTTTAATTAATAAAAGTAAGTACTAAAACTGCTGATGCTACTAAATGTTGTTCAATGCTTCTAAACACCACGTGCATCTAAATCACCACTTTGTGACATCCCATGCCCATGAGTTATATCTGCACACATAGGAGGGCTGCTGGGGAATATTTCAGCTCCACTAACACAGTGGTCAAGACATTATGGTCACAACCTCATTTCCATGATCTTTGCCACTCCGTGAGCCAGCCCAAACCCAAAGGATCTGCACATGGGTGCCGTGTCACAGATCTCACCATTTTTAGGTTGGAAAGTTCCAAAGCTGTATGGCAGCTCTCTTGCACACATTATTATTTTTGTATCTAAATCTTCTTTAAATATCAGGCAGACTCTTTTCGTAGCTGAGCAGTCATTTCAGCAAGTGTGGAGGTTGATTTACAGTTTTTACTTTGTACACTTTCTGTAGCAGAGCATAAAATTGAAAGGCTTATGTCAAATTCATTCATACATGGACACATTCAAGAACAAATTAATTTTAAAGCACTTACAGGGTATATAATGATTCTATGCCATGCCTTACAAATCTATAAAGTAATTTATAACATAAAGTCTGCTTTAGAAGAGAGATGCAGTAGAACAGATAGTAGGGCAATTTAGATCTAAAATATCCTGGTGCTATATTCCCCCAGATATCTGCAATTCAGATCTGATAGGAATCATGAGTAATCAGTTTCTGAAGCAAAATTATTATACAGGGAACAGCTCTCATTACAACGTCCACTTGCAAAACCAGGCTATTCTAGGACAAATTACTGTGCAGCACACTAGATAAGGGTTGAGATTCAGGTCTCAGACCGGTATAAATCAGGAATAACTGTTATGCAGGACTAGAATAAAATCATTTGTGTAAGTATTGGATAAATGCCATGCGTAAGTTTAATAGTAGAGCCATTGTAATTAAGTTCAAGAGAGTTTCCACCCTGTTCTTAAGAAAAGATGTCTTCCAGCTGATGCTACTGCCATAGTCTTTCTCCTCTGACCTGCATGGCCAACGGAGGGCACTGCTGCAGAGGATGAGCACTTCCTTTGCACCACCTGAGCATGGGTCTCCTGGTGTCCCATCCAAAGCCTTGTGTTTTTTGGGGACCACCGTCTCCCTCCTGCTTTCTTCAGCAGGTGCTGGAAACCGCCAGCACTACTCAGCACCCACCGCTCTTAGCAATATCATGCCTGAAAATTCCCCCCACGTTGAGCATTTATCATTAGCAAATGTGGTAGGCAATCATTAAAAATGTTCAAAGATAAGCGGCGACCTAAATTCAACCCTGGGATGAGCAGCTACACTTGCCTGAAATTGCAGGCTGGAATGAGTGCTGAGCCTGACGAGCTGGCAGGCAGCTGGTGTCACGGCTCCCCTGCTCCTGCCTGGCACCCTTGCACCTGCATTTTTCAGGGGCACTCTCTGCAAGCAGCAATTTGGTGTACTGCCACTACAAGGAGTAAAATATACAGCAATGGCTGAGAACTGCCTCCGTGATCCTCTTCCCCACCACTCATCCAGCTTGGATTGTATGGGGCACCAACCCTGCAGTTCAGACACTGTTAGTGCAGTCCCTCATCTCCCCAGGAGAAAAAGAGACCTAATTAGATTGAGGTGAACTCCAAAAGGTGCACGTTTCAAAGGCAAAATTGTAATATAAAACATTCAGAGAAACCATAACCAAAGTATCATCTGTGTATGTAAGATGGAAGGAAAATGTCATTTTCCAGTGGCTGCACACCAAGGGGCCTAATTCAAAGCAGCCATTCCTGCTCCTTACATCAGAGGGAGAAAGGCCTAGTTTAAGTTCACCCTATGCAGTGAATTTTGAGTTATTTATAAAAAGTGGAACAGTGGAATGCAATAAAGGTCATCTCAGCCCAGCTGGGCAGGCAAAAAGACAGACACACTGGCCCTGGGCGCTGCCTCGGCTCTTTGTGGATGCTCATGAAGGATGGAAGAGCTGCTCCTTGCCCCTCTCCACCACTGAACACTGGGGCCAGACTTCTGAAATGTAACTATAGATATTGGGTGCTTCCAGATTGGAATTGGTTCTGTTGGATGTTCCCTTTCTGAAAGCCACTAGGTCCCCCAAAAGACAGAAGTCCTTAGGAAAAGGTTGACCACCGCAAGCCTTCTTACAGCCCACAGCAGCCATGCCAGTGGTAGGTGTGAAGGGAAAAAGCCCTTGCTCCAGCTGGAAAGGATGAAGAAGAAAGAGTTGCTAGTCTGAAGCACTGCAATGAAACAGGAGACAGATTTCAAAGGAACCCAGAGAAAACTGGCATCCAGCCCAGCGGGAATGCCTTAGGTACACACTTCACCTATTTCTGCACAGAAAGCCAGTTAGCGCTGCAGCCTGCACCACTGCTTTCAACAGAGGGACTCCTAAAAGGTGCTTTATCATCCAGAGGTATTGGTATGCAGCTGGGAAGCAGGAAGAAGTGGGGCATAGGAGGAGCCCCTCACTTCTCCCAGCCTCTGCCCCATGGCAGCTCTACAAGGTGCTGTGCTGTACACCTTGCACCTAGCTGAGTGTTTTGCATGCTCCTGTTTGCAGTTGCTTTTACAAACCCACAACGTTAATCATCTAGGCTGGAGTTTTCTGTGTCTTCTTCCTGCCTGTGGTTGCATTTTTTTTTCTTTAAAGTTTCAGCATAACAGTTCAGCAGTTTTTGAGAATCTGTATGATAGCCTAAGGAGTTCCTGACTCTGAGAAGACAAAATTCATCAGTTTTCCCAAAACTGTCACAGTAGCACTCAAATATTCAATATAGGATATTTAGATGGAGCTTTTCTGATTTGTGATTGTGAAAAACAGTAGTACAGATCTTAATAACTAAATGTCAATGTAGACATAGCATGCCATTGCACTACTGTAGCGGTCTAAAGTGCTCTAAGGCTATTCACACTTTAGAGCACTCTTGGGGTTAGATTCACAAGGTGGTCCTTGGTAGGGGGTTGGAATTGGGTGATCCTTAACGTCCTTTCCAACCCAAACCAGTCTATGATTCTACGTATGATCATATGGAGAAGACAAGGGTACAAGCTGCACTGGGAGAAGTTTTGTCTTGATTTATATTAATAAGATTTATTTATTTTTATTTTTTTTACAGTGAGAACAATTAGTGACTGGAACAATCTCCCCAGGGATGTGGTAGAGTTCCCATCACGGGCAGTTTTCAAGATGTGATTGGACAGGGTGCAAGACAATCTTACCTAATATCCCTTTTCCCATGAAAGGTTGGACCTGATGATCTTCTGAGATTGTGACCAACCTGGGCTGTCCTGTGATTCTGTGATGACCTCCCTGGCTGCTGCACTTGTTCCTAGTCAAAGCTGTCTCCTTTGGCCATGAGGAACTTCAGGTTTGTAGTGTGCTGTCTGTAATTTCAGGTAGGAATGAATGCTCCTTAGATATTGCCAAGTATCCCTTCCATGTCAAAAGAAAATCTCCTATAGGTAGATTCTCCCTGCATGTAGATAACGGAGTCATCACCAAACAAATGCCTATGCTTGCACAGAAATATACTTATTAACAAATTACATTTGTTTCTCAGTGTTAGCACTGTCATAACTTTCTTGGTGAATTGATGTGGAGGAGTTTCTCTGTTGAAATGGCTCTTTAATTGCACTGCTAATGAGGTAGGTAGGATACCAGGGTAAATAAGCACATGCAGTGCTTGCTACTATTATGGCTGGAGATTGCCTCCAGCTGCTGAACTAACACAACAATATTGAAGCCTCCAGTGTAGACAAACATTTTCCTACTGCCCCAGCTTTCAAGTTTACATACAAAAATTTTTGATGTATGCAATTAAAAAAGACTTTAAAAGGTGTTTGACTTGATATTGCAGGGTATAACATTACCACTGAGTAGGTTTAATAAAGCACATATAAAGCAAAGGTTATGAACTGTTTAAAACCGTGTTCTCTGAGCACAATTTGCCAACAAGCCACCATCATTAGATAGGGGTGTGACTAATAGGGGGGTGCAGAGGTTGTTCCTACGCCTAAAACTATTCATCATCAGATGCCACATTAGATGATGGCTGATAAAATCTGGAGCTTACACTAGAATTGATGCCATGTAAAATGGTGAAGGGAAGGCCCCTGTTGCTTGGCCAGCTGGGTCTGCTGTTCCTAAAAACAGTTAAACACAGAGTTAAACTCCAAGAAAGAAGAAATAATGGCCACTCCTGTTAGGTGCTATTTTTCCTGGAAGGATTTAGAGGCCAAATAATAAGAAGATGAAACCTCAAGCCCTAGTATATCTGAGAAGGCTAATGAGACCTTGGGGGGATAAACACAGGATGCTGGCCAGAGGCAGGAGCTGGCTTTCCTCTCTGGCAGCGCTGAGGCTGATGTGCACGTGCTGTGTGCAGTTGTATCCATGTTTCACCAAGGATGCTGAAAGACTGGGAAAGGCACAGAGAACTGCAAAAGTGGGGCAAGGACTGGAGAAGGCACGTAACGGCGAGAGAGATTTAGAAAGTACAATTTGTCTAGCTTATCAAAAAGAAGATTGAAAGGTCTTGATTACAGTGAATAACTATCTTCACAGGGAGAAAAGAGCCCTTTAATCTAGTGGGGAAGGATGAATGGTTGAAAGCTGAAACCAGATATATCTGAAGAGGAAATTAGGCAAAACACATTAATACTGAGGGCTGGAAACAAGCTGCTCAGGGAAGGGGAGGCGTCTGCAGTGCTTGAGGAAGATGGCATGATACTTTTTAAAGTGCGATAATTTTTATATACATGTGTTAAGTCTCAGCCCACCCCGAGATGGGCACAGGCGGGTCAGATTTAAAGAGTGCTGATAAAATCCAGCTCCAAGCCCTGCAGCCCTGTTGGAGCCATCTGGACTTGTGCAGGGGCTGGTGCACCAACTGGGGCTGTGTGGGGAGAAGGGGCCCCTGCTTCCCTCCTCCTCCTCCTCCAGCAGGATGGTCACACCAGGATTTCCCAGGAAAAGCCTGTCTGGCCGTGCCTTGGGCCCGTTTCCAAAATGCACAGCAGCACGGAAAACCCTTTGTTCATTTTTCTATCTGAAACTCAATACTTTTTCTGAATTGAAATACATTTCCTCCCTCCACGTCTCTCTCTCCATCTCACCATGTTCCACAGACATAAACAATTATTTCTTGCCCCAGTGGAACAACAACATCCTTCACTTGCCTATTAGAGAGCTTCACCCTCACTTAGGTGGCGAGCTCAGCTGTGCTTACTCTTCCCATGAGCCAGTGCTTGCAGCCAGACCAGCCGTGCTGTGCTGCGGCTGAGCCCTTGCATCTGGCAAATGGTTTCTAATACAACCACACTGTTTTCAATCTGCAACAGGATTGAACTCAATGGGGCTAAAAAGCTCAGAATAAGATGGGTGTGACATCGCCTGCAGCAAAACAAGAATCCCCACCTTCTTTGAAACTGGGTGTAGTTATTTTTTTATTGTTTTATTTTATTTTTTAAAGTTGTCAGTCTTATGGCAAAAAGCTGGCAAAAATTAACTCCCACGCTTGGCTTTGCAAAAGGAAGGTGACTGCATCATGGAACGATGTTTCAAGCTTTAATAATTTTATTTGACAAAAGGCATCTCTTTAGTGAGAGCTGAGCCTGGCTGGGAATAAACAAGAGAATTCTAATATCCTAGCGTGATGCCTCTAGACTTTTTTGTGATGGTGACTCCCTCACTCAAAGTTCAAAAAAACGGTCAAAATCTCCATATGCTTGCTATAGAAGGAAGAGTGAAAATTTGAACAGTGCAATGGTATGTGGCTGAAATAACCCTTGGAGAAGACAGGGATGTGGCCTGTAGTTCAAATTGCAGTGCCTTGCATTATCCCAAAATTAATTTCTGAGACCCTTCAGGATCTTATCCCTCAGGGAGATAAATTTTCCTCCAGGTCATAAGTGGTTCCCAGCAATCTCCGCTGGTAATCTGCTGATCACCCATGGATGCTCAGCAGGTAATTGTCTGGTCTAATAATGATATTGACAGAAATCCAAAATTCCTCCCTCCTCCCCAGCTCACATTCCTTCCCCTAGGACCTCTCATGTATTTTCTTTCTCTTACTTTCCAGAGAAAGTAGTTGCTCCTGGGATGCAAGGGCACAGGTAGCTGAGTTACAAAGGAGAAAGCTATTCCTTGAGCAATGCCACTCACTGGTGGTTAAGCTCAGAAATATTCCCTGATTTATTTTTTTAAGGAAATAGAGAAGGCTAACAGACAATAAGACTAATGGCTCTGTGAGGCATTTTCAAAAGGATGGAGAATGAGTTATTTGACTGAAAATTGAACGGCTTGATTGCAGTCTCTAGTGAGCCTATATCAGTTTGGCCATGGTATAATCCATTGACTTTCCTATAATAGTCCTAATTAAACAATCAGAAATGAAGGGCAAATTATAATCTAACTGTACATTTCTGGGCAATTAAAACCATTGCATTTTAGCTGGTAGAGAGGAACATTTAATCAGCTGATTTAACAACAATTAAACAAAGCCTTGTTAACCTGTAAAATAAAGAAATCAATAGAAAGATCAAGATAAAACACCTGGAACTGCCAAAAAGAAACAGAGAAGTGGAAATTAATGACAATTAAAAAAAAAAAAAAAAGTTTTCATAGCAAAGAGCCTTCTAGGGCAACCACTCCACAGTGAGGAAGAGGAAAGCAAAACTTATGAAGATATTAATCAAGGTACAAGTGAAAAGAAAATGAGATGCTTTGGGGCATAGAGGTGACAGAAAGTGTATCTGTGGCAATAAAGGATGATGGAAATCGTACAGAGGGGAATAAAACAAAGGCTACGTGTGGAAAAGGATGCAAGAGCTGCAGAACACCTACTCTGACAATATAGTCTCTTGCTATTGCTAAAAGAGAAAATCAATAAACTCTGTGTAAGAAGAAAAGCTTATTAAATGATTGACTGTCCAACTGGATACTCCTGTTGGCAAATACATTGCTTGGTGTGATAGATGGACACCGGGGTCAAGAGGCCATCCGCTGAAGTGATCAGGCTTCATAAAACGTAGATTTGCAAGCAGCAGAGGCAGCGGGGACCCGGCAAAGTTACCGCTTTCAGTTTATTTCTTTGAGCAGACACCAGCTGCAGCACGGCGAGCTCATTTACTGCACAGTGGAAGGGTTTCGATCAGTGAGAGCCTGC
The DNA here is from genome assembly GCF_963932015.1 of Anas acuta. NCBI lineage: Eukaryota > Metazoa > Chordata > Aves > Anseriformes > Anatidae > Anas > Anas acuta. Next base: position 191,250,922 of record NC_088979.1, read on the forward strand.
TCGTAGCTCCGGCGTGGGGCACAGCAGGCCTACCTGCCTGGGTGGCCACCAACTCCACATGCTTGGTTCTCCAGCTTGAGGGGCTCGCTCCCCACCAGGGCCCCTGGCAGGGCAAGAGTCTTGATACATCCTCTCCCCATCTCCATCCACCTCCAGCCCTGACACGTCTTCCCCACTTGTAAGAGGGGAGTAGACATGATTTGGTCCTCACCAAGTGCTGCCTGGTCCTCGGCCTGCCCTCCCTGTTGGCTGATACTGGCAGATCCATGGCCCCTCAGACAAGTTTCAAAGCACTGCTCCTCACAGCACTGTCGGCACCTCACCCTTGGGTGTGCTCTGCCTCTAGGCAAGGCTGGAACCCAGGATGCTCATTTTAGACTGATGGGGAACCAGGCTTTGAGGCCACCTGTAAATCCCCTGATCCTAAATGCCTTAAGTTTACTTACTGTGGATTGGGATCTACCCAATTTGACCTCAACGAGAAAGATCATTTTCTGCTTTTTCAGAGTTTTAAGTTGGAGAAAGCACATAGTGGTTTTCTTTTTTTTTTTTTTTTCCTGGAATACAAAGTGCTGTATCAGGCTTACGAACACTTGGGGCTACTTTTGCCTCACTTCTGTCTGAGGAATGACAGGGGATCAAACTGAGCATTGGCTCTTTGGTTATAAAAAATTTATTTAGAGATGGTTTCTCCTTCACAAATTAATGTCAAGAAAATCTTGTTGCTTGTTGTTGAGGAGAATTTTTACATTTCAGTGCATTTCTCCTGAATGCTAGCAGATTAGAAAAAAAAAAACAAAAACCAAAAACCAACAAAATGGTTATGTACATTAATAATAGAATATAGGCATTAAGATAACCTAAGATTAAAATTAAGATAATCCCAATTTCTCTAGATTGCTGTTACCTTTTGAATGCAGATGGATTAAAAAGAAGAAAAATATTGAAATCTAAATTAAAAAATGTCCAAAAAAGAAAAGTTGTTTTGTAATCACTCCTTGTGTTCCACTATCAAAAATAATCTTTCTATCTGCAAAGAATGCATTTCTAACCTTAAATAGTTGATAGTATTCAAAATAGCTATAACTTAGCAAAACTCACTTTCTTCCTCAAGTCATAAATTATTTGTTTTTCTAATAGAAAGTAAAGCTTGACTGTATTTTGCTGTGCTCACACTGCATCATCCCCTTGATATTATGCTTATTTAGAAAGAGAAAATAAAACTTTTTCTTTTGTTTCTTCTGGAAAAATATATTTGCTCATATTAAGGTTGGCAGGAGTCCCAGTAGGGAAAAAATGTCTCCACTTGTTATTATTATTATTTTCTTTCCCCCTGCATTTTCAGTTGTGTTTAGAAGCAATACTATCTATGGTCTGTGCATATGACACACTTGTTGAACCATGAAAAGCAGCAAAAAGCATAAAGGTCAGCCGTGGTCTGTCTTCTGTGTCAGCCATCCTGGCTGATGTGTGCTTTGCGATTTAATGATCTGCTTGCTCAAGTACCAAATTTCCTTAGGAGCATTCAACCATTTGGAGGTTTCTACAAAAATACTAAGAAATCACATCACATGCAGTGGAGCGGCTGAAAACCTTGCTGGAGGTAACCTGTCAAAACCAATGACAGGAAACCAAGCGCCAGAAATGTAGTTTGAGGAACTTATTTTCCAAATTTAGTTACATAGTAGGATTGTACAGAATTTATCCACAAATTACTCTGGTAGCAGAACCTTTCAAATTATTTGCCTACTCACACATGTTAAATCAATTAGGCTTGTATTGAATGTCCTTAGTTAATAGGTCAAATGTATCACTGGGGCAATTTTTCCAGGATTTGATGGACACGATGCCAGGGAGACACTTTGCCTCATAAAGTTTCAAGTGCTCTCTGGTCTAGATGCTAAATAGGGTGGAATATTTAGCAATTGGCACAATCTAACCCTTGAAGAAATTGTATTGTGACACTCAGGAACTAAAATGGATGAAACCCTGGTTTTAATGAAATTTGTGCAGACAAAGAAGGCCTGGACAGACCTGGTCCAGCCTTAGCCTGTTGTAGTCACTGACATCCATATGGAACAGAGGTGTAAAATTAGACAGTGGAGAAAGAATTTATTCAGACGTTTTCTCTGCAGCGTAACTGTATGAAAATAGTTTGAGTTATCACTTCCAGAATGACAGATTAATCTAATTTGGGGGGAAAAGCAGAACTGACACTGATGGATGACCAGGCTGGAGGAGGATCTGTGAGTAGCACAGGGCAGATGTTAATGCCAGTGCTGCATCTGAACTGAGAAAGGACCTCCTGGTCCAACACTGATGACTCGACAGGGGCAGATATTTAAGGACGGGTCCTGCTCTGTGTACTTCAAAAATTGGCTCTGGAAATTCTTTTTGCATGAGGGTATGCCTGCAAGGTGCTGTGAGCTCCCCTGCTCCTGTTCCTGTCCCCTACAGAAGCCACACAGTAAACTGCAATCCCCAAACTAATTGGTACATTTCTCATTTGAAAAAACTGCCACTTGAAATATTTCATTTTTCAATTTTCTTTGTAACCATATGTTATCAGATTTATTTGATGCCTAATTTAACTTGTTTTCCACATGTCATTATGTTTATGAAACATTTTTATCTTTCAGTGAGGCAGATGTAACCACAAATTCTTTCTTTTTGGCTTAATCTCCAACTACTTTTTTTTTTTTTTTTTTTCCCCTAAATCTGGGCCAGCCTTATAGACATACTTAATTTACAGTTTTCTATGCCCATTGCCCTTGTCCAAAAGGCTAACCTGGGAGCCCTGCAGAAGGAAAAAACTCTGAAAACTGCCAAGGTCAAGAGAAAGATCAGGTTAAGGTTTATGTTGTTTTGTTGCTTAAGTAAAGAAAGGTAAGTTCCAGTAAGGGGGATGGTTTTAGGCCATTGGCAGTGTGTATTTACTGTGGTGTCTAGGGCCAGGCTGGGAATCTTCTGTTCACATTGCTGGGAGGGACTGTGCAGGAGCTACATGAGAGGATATGGAGGGTGATTTACCAGAGCATGCTGGAGCAGGAAATGAAACAGCAGAAACAACAGGAAAAGCCCAGCAGCACAGAGTGCTGCAATGTAGGAAGGATTTACACAGCCTGCCAGAGCAGATCTGCAAGCTAGGACATGGGGTTATGTCTGTACCAGTGAATGAAAACCAGACAAGTCCTGCTTTCTAGTCCTGAGGGTGAGCAGCATGCACAACATGCATCTGTTCTCTACTCCCCAAGCCCTGCCTCCCTCAAGATCCTCTCCACCCAAAATGATCTCACTAACACCTAATGGCTCTGGCCGTTGTCATCTCCGAAACCATCTCCTAGAAACTGATAACCAGAATGGGTCAAAACAGGGCCAGGGAATGTGCCAACAGCTCACCAACCACCTGGATGGCCAAGGACAGTGCTTCAGCCCCTTCCATGCCCACTTTTATTATTAATATAGTTGCTACTAATGTAGCCAGACAATCCAAACTAGATTTGGAAGAAGTGCACTCCAGCAGATTTCAGGTGGTCCTTCTCTGATGGAAGAGCTGGCTTTGCTTTTGTACTTCAGTTTTATTTACACTGGGAGGAAGGCTGCAGTGTTCATTAATTGCTTAAAGACCAGAAATCTGATCATGCTATTGCAGCAGAGACATACCAGGAATGCAAGACAGAACCAAATGAAAGAATTTCTACATTGCAGCTACTTGGTAATGGGATCACAGCTTGTAATCATGGAAAAATGCGGGTAGCCTGTGGCCCATCCTCTATTTAGTAAGACTTACAGCAGTGTAGGTGTAACAATGCAATCATCATTCACAAATATTAACCAGCATGGATTTATGTACCCTTTTGTTTAGCCCGTGCTGCTGGTTCTCTGTTGCTAGCTACTCTGGTCCTTCTGCGTGGAATGTGCTTACATCCCTGAACTGTGGTGGAAATGGAGGTTTGAAGCCCCCAGATGGGCCAAAGAACTGGGCAGCAGCCCTAATTCAGATCTTGGTAATTCAATATTTCTGCTCAGGTCAGACAGGAGAAGAAGCAGAGCTGGTCCTGCTGGCCCTGTGAAGGTCAAGAAGGATACAGATGTCATAAGCTCCCTGGTACAATGTGCTTGAAACCAGCATATAAACTCCATCATCTGCTTGCTGCATTAGGAAATATCAAAGATAGGGAGAACAACCTATATCATGCCAGGTACTGGAGGCTGAGCCTTGTCTGAACTTACAGGGGATGCACCTTATTCCCTGGCAGCAAAGTACAGGGATATCTTCCAAAGTTTACGAGAACATGATTGAACTGTGAGAAATGAAGAGGAAAAAGAAACAGCTTCTTGAACAGAGAAGCCCTGCTGTTCAGGAAAGTAAAAGTAAAGAATGGAGTGGGAGATATATACGAGGAGACACTGATATAGATATTTCAAAATAACCATATGGACTGAATGGAGAAAGAAACTGCAAAATGAACTGTAAACAGAACAAATTTACATGAGACTGAACAAAATGAGGGAAGTTATACTCACTATCTTTATCTTGTGTGAAGGTTTTATTGTGCCTTCAGGATAAAAAGGAGCTTGAAAGGGTTATACATCTCATGAAACACATCTGCTGAGCTTCTAATGGTTATGCTGCAGGTAGAAGGCATTGCTTATCAAAGCCTAAATAATGTTCTCACTTTCACATGTAAAGACAAACTGTAAAGTCTGTGAGTGGGATTCCCCAAAGCAGGCTCACACTAGAAAAATACCTATTCATTGACTGCTGGCCGGGCTGGGAGCCTACAACTAACTCTGCATCAATTAGGCTACTGATCTGCTGTTAATCCATGCACAAGTCCTGTGGGTACATTAATATCCCTCAGTGCTTAAACAGAAATAAAGCGAGATAAAGACCAAAACAATAAATTATTGTTTCCTATGCATTGTCTATGCTTGTGATCATAATGAGACTGCAGCTTGGCAAGGTGTGGAATAAATGAGCTAGTCATGTTCCCTCTCACTCTGGAAATGTCTTAGGGCTTAGAATTTTCTCAGCTGAGTTTAATGCTTACAGAAAAATATTACATTGACAGCCCTGAAAAATTAAGCCTTTGTTTCCAGACAGCAAAAGCATGCCCAGTAGAAAGATGATTTCTCCGCAATTTCCCATCAATAGGCTGCCAGATGTTCTCTGGAAAATGGGATTTTCTGTGTGAGAAACACAGCTCCTGAGCTTCTTCTTAACAGCAGAATGGCCATCCTCCTGTCTTCTGCAGACCCTCCTCGGCGGTGTGAGGTGGCAGCTGTGCTCCTTGCTGCAGGGCACCCAGATGTTGTGAATCCAACAGAAGCTATGTACATGTCTGTGCTTGTACTCTGCAAGCTGGATGATGGCCTCCAGCATCTTCCCTTGGAAAATGTATTGCACCACAGCTGCTGCCAGCACCTAACCCAGACTTCTCTCCATGTTCCTCATCTTCCCTGGTGGCACTAGGCCCTACACGTTGTTTATTTTCTGTCCAGATCTCTTGATATAGTCCTGTTCTGAAAATTTTCTGCCCTTTGCATGTGTTCACAACTCTCATATTTGGATCAAAGCCCAAAAAGATAAGGGTGGATTCAATCCAGTCAACCACCATTCAGGTGACACAACTTCTCCAGGTTCTCAAGCCACAGGCACTAACTCTTGCCTATGAAACTTTTGCTATGGAGCAACCATGTTAGAAAGTGTTACAAAACTGTGCTTGAGTATATGGAGCCCAGAATGGTTCTTTTCAACATTTACCTTTGACTTTGCACATTCCCATTCATTTGACAGTAAAACAGCACCAAGAAATATGGAGCAGCATTTCTCTCATAGGGTACAATGGGGTACCATACTAAGAATTTTGCAGATTTGCCTGTTCCCCCTTGATATATATTTTTAAGTGCCTCGATGGGTTTAAACATATTTTAATTGATTCAAAAACATTCACATAATTTCTGTAATGGTTTTTAATTGTGCAATTAGTGTAAAGACATATAATCATGTAATTAGGCTGTGTAATTACAATGTGTAATAATATTATAGTGCTGTTATATGCATCCTTTTAAAACAGAAAGAAGGCATGTGTATAACTCTGGAACCATAACTTGTGAGCACTAGAGTGCTCACATATTTTTATAATATTTCCTCCTGTATGTCACAGCTTTCCTTGTGTGATCATGGAAGTCTGAGTACAGGGTTAAAATTGTTGGGGTGACACCAAGTATTTTTAGGAATCAGCTGCACTAAATTGTATGGTACCAATACGGAATGAGTACGTTCAGGTGGGGCATGCTTAAAAGCAGATGCTGAGGAAAGTTGAGGGAAATTAAGTTAAGATGTGATTATAAAGCACATTAACTCCTTCCTGCACTGAAAAGGTAATGGTGTCTTTATAATGTGGCTGAACTCTCAATTTCATACAGTGGGATTTGATGCTCACCAGACCCAGCTCTCCTTGAGGTCTCCTTGAGGTTTCCTTGAAGAAGCTCTTGGTGGCTTCAGCAGGGTAGGATCACACTCCCCACCAGGCTGATCCCCCTCCATGAAGGACTTTGAGTTTCCTTCTACCCTCAGAAAGTTGATGCCTTATTCTGCATCCCTTCTGCCCCTGCTGTGGTAAAGTCACTGAGGTTTCAGGTGCAATGTTCTTGGATTCATGTACCTTTCTGAGACAGGATGATGTGTCTCAGAAAGAGTTATTGCTGATGAGTTTTATCAGCTCCCAAGTGGATCAGACAATCTATTTCATAACACTGAAAAGTGTTTCACAACTCACAAAATTCTTCTAAAATGGGATTAATAGCTATAATTACCGACTTGTTTTGAAAAGTTCAGGTGAATGTCTCCAACACTCATCTACACTTCACTTATTTTAAGGAAAGGGTGGTAAATCCCCAAACCAGACATATGTTGTAGGTTTGCATATGAGACATCCTTCACCCCCAGCTGTGGAAACGGCATTGTAACTGTCACTGTTTTTGTACAGAATTAATGAACAGTTTGCAAAATGTATCACGACCTTGCTGGTTGATGGATGTGTTAATAATGCCTTATTTAGATTTTGCAGAAACATGACCTAGTTTCATTCACACATTGGCACTGCAGTTAACTACAGTGAAAGGAGTTTTCAAGCAAGCAGGTGCAAATGCTGGAAGCAGTCTGTGCAGCGACCTGGGTGAAAGTCTAATGCTCCTCCTAACAGTGCCTCAAATGAGATGGCACAGCTGGGTAATACCTTCTATGCAATATGTAATCACACAGTCATAGAATATCCTGAGCTGGAAGGGACCCACAAGCATCACCGAGTCCAACTCCTGGTTCCACACAGGAACACCCAAAAATCAGACTGGGTGTCTGAGAGTGCTGTCCAAATGCTCCTTGAACTCCATCAGGCTTGGTGCTGTGCCCACTGCCCTGGGGAGCCTGTCCCAGTGCCCGACCACCCTCTGGGTGCAGAACCTTTCCCTAACCCCCAGCCTGACCCTCCCCTGTCCCAGCTCCATGCCGTTCCCTCGGGTCCTGTCGCTGTCCCCAGAGAGCAGAGCTCAGCGCCTGCCCCTCCGCTCCCCTCGTGAGGGAGCTGCAGGCCGCCATGAGGCCTCCCCTCAGCCTGCTCTGCTCTGGGCTGAGCAAACCAAGGGACCTCAGCTCCTCCTTGTATATCTTGTCCTCTAGACCCTTCACCATCTTTGTAGCCCTCCTTTGGACACTCTCTAATAGTTTTATGTCCTTACACTGTGGCACCCAAACCTGCACACCGTACTGCAGGTGAGGCTGCACCAGCACAGAGCAGAGCAGGACAATCCCTTCCCTAACCCGGCTGGCAGTGCTGTGCTTCATGCACCCCAGGGTATGGATGGCCCTTCTGGCTGCCAGGGCACTCTGCTGGCTCATATTCAACCAGGCAACGATTACTTAAGGATGTGCCAGTCTATTCAAAAGGTCTGATACACTTTTAAGGCATCTTATGTCACTGGCCAGCAAGCAGCCTTGGCAATCTAACAGCTTGTCACCAAGAGGACATTTGACTCTCATTTCCTCCTGTCCCTTCAGAGCCTGCAGACCATGTGCTGTGCAACTACAGTCAGGTGCTGCTGGAGATGGTGTGACCTTTCTGTGAGCTGAAATGATTGCTAACACAATTGGAATGTATTCACTTTTCCTGGTCTGTGAGTTCCAACATGCAGCACAGCAGCCACAAAGGCAGGGGGATGGAGCTTGTACTTTGGGGCAGAGCGGTAAGGTTGTGCAGGAAATGGGACTGCCTTCATTTGCTGGTAATGAGCTGTTAGACCAGCTCCCGTACAATGGACATGATTAGTAGGACTATCCGGAACAGCATCCAAAGCACCCTACTATGCCACAACAGAAAATTTGCTAATGGAGGATATATATTCTAAGAGACTAAAAGCATGTATACAAAAGATAAATGGACTTGCAATCTAATATCTTGATTTTATGTTCCTTCACCAGAACCAAAATCTTACTTTTGTATTGCTGCTGTCTTAGGAAAAAGCTGCTTCTCCTCTCCACAAAGTGAAAATAATAGTGGTTCAGATGAAAAGCTATATTTCCTTGCATTGAAAATGATTGGTTTCAAACCAATTCATACTTTCTTGTTACTTAAAAAAAATATGGATGGAATGATATGTATTATAATACTCAGGCTGTTCAAGCTTGAGGTTTCAAGTGCTACTAAAACATTAGCCATGCATACAGCCTGCAGTAAAATCCAAATGAATACATCAGGAGGGAACTCTATTAGTGAGAGACATCCATCCACCTGCCAATGGAGAATGATAATGACCGGGGGCTGGAAACACCTCTTGATGGACAGGGCAGTGCCTTGTTTGGAACATGCCTTCACATTGTCCATTCACCCCCTTTACTGTGACATTCCAATAATCATGGCACGACCTATACCCTGAGGCAGAGCTGAGTGAGAGAGGAACCCTCTGAATGAATGTGTTACTCAGTGAATTTAGCTCCCTGTTTTCTCTTGGTGATTTTGGTGGTGACAGGGTTTGATTTCTGCACATTTACTAGTTACAGTCTAACCTGCTTCTACCGCTGTTCTGATCTGCTCCATTTTCTGCTTGCTGTTCCCATTTGTTTGGGGAGGGTGGCCCCTAACTTCATGTGGCATTTTTCTTCTTCCTGATCAAATACCGGAAACTTTCAAAGAGAGAAAAGTAAAAAATTGCCATCTAACAAGGTGAAGCCACAGAGAAAACCTTTACACAGACTGATCTTTGCAACATTTTTTGCTGGACTTTCTTGAAGTCTATTGTGAGCAAGCTGATTGCTGACATGAATGTTTGCAGCAAACGAAGACCGAGCTATCAGAACAACTGCACAGCTTCTATTAGTACGCATCTTGGTGAACCCTTCTCGCCGCATTTCTCAATTATCTCAGCCAAAACTGTTGCAACATGAGTTCCTCAACATGCACAGGTCCTGCTGAAGCTGCTGATCAGTAATGTGTAGAGTTTTTTTTTTTTTTTTTTTCCCAGTATGGCACAGATTCTGGGGCTGCTGCTTGCATAAGTGAAAAAGCAAAAGTGCAGAGCAGGCTGGAGCACAGAGTCTGGTGCCTTGACTAAAACAGCACTGCCTTTCAACTTTCTCAATTTGACAGATGTTTCATGAGAGTTATTTTTAGCAAATTGTTTTTCATGGTAATATGCACTTTTATCATTTCTTCATGAGGAGCACCAACTGTTTCAGTAGTGCTGATTGAAAAACCCTTGCAGAAGATGCTAGAGGCAAGTAAAGAGTGCTGGAGCCTCTGCAGGACAGGGAAACTGAGGCACAGCTATGTGCTTTGACAAAGTAACATAGAATTGGGAACAGTCTCTCCACTCTCTAGTTCTCTGCTCTAGCCTCTAGGTGGGGACTGCTTCCAGTTTCCCCTCTTTGCTTCTGTGGTGGCTTGAGCAAAATCAGTGCTATGCTGCATTTGTTTTGAATGCAGGTAATGGTAGTTATGCTGGCAGTGAGTTGCTTCTCCCTTTCCTGCACCCAACAGCATGTCTTTCAGTTGCAGAGGGCTGGGCAGAGTGGCAGCCAGAAGGCATAGGGTTTTCTGCATCACACAAGGTGACACAGCCTAGAGGGCACTGCGGAGATGCCTGCATCTGAAAAGACAGGTAAGCCTGCAAATCCTGCACATCAGCAGGGTTTATTAGATCTGACTGCACTGCAATAATGCACCTGTGTAGCTGCAAACACCTGTTTCCCATGTCTGTGTCCTGTTTTTATTTAGGAGACCTATGCATCATGCTTTGTTATGTGATACACACACAAAAAATACTTGCCAGGTGGAAAGAGCATCTCAGTAACATCTGGAGGAGGGAAACAACACCCAGAAACTGAAAGGCAGAGAGCAGAGCTCATTCACTTGGCACAAGGTACTGTGCAGACATTAGATGAGGATTAAAACCAACATGGCCTTGTCAGCTTGACTCTGTGCTGAAGCTCCTTGTCTCCAGCCTTGCTGCTGGGATGCAATCATGCTGGCCCAGCTGCCTTCACACCTGAACCACTCATGGCCCTTCATGGGCGAGCATTTCCAACCCTCCCCATGCTGTCACCATGTCCTTCCCTCCAAAGCTTGAGGGAAATACAATGCCACAGGCTAAGGTCTGACATATCTAACATACTCCTAAACTGCCTCAGCATATAAAGTAATGGAATTATTTTGTTTTGTTTTGTTTTGTTTTGTTTTCTGTATTTCTCAGTGCAAATTTGCATCCTGCCCATCTTTTTCTAGATGCTTTGAACTAGGAATTACCATCAGGCTGGAGATCAGTCTCTAGGGTTCATCAGCTGAAGAGACGATAACAAGATTTTTATTTCAGGAGGACAAAACTGTCTCCACGTTGTCCGTGGGCACAAGATGACAGGACTTGATGCTGGTCTTGCTCACACTGCTGAAGAGGCTACAGTACTTTGCTGCAGTCAGCAGAGATCAGATGATGGGGGTTTTTCCTGGACACTCCTGCCTTGTGCTGTCTGTGGGAGGTGCTGGGCACAGGCTCAGTCTCAAAGGTGGCCAAATCCTGAGCAGAGCAGCTGAGCACAGCACAGCCCTAGCACGCTGGTGCAGAGCTGCTTGGCTGAATGCTAATGGAACTTGCCTTCATCCCACCTTTTCCTTGGTTTAACAAAAGAAATGCTGCATCCTCAAAATGTTAAATTTCCTAGACCAGCTCTCTCTATCTTTGTGTTTTTGAAAGGAAATTGCTGCAAAGTGTTGATTGACAGGATTTGTGAATACAGCTTTTTGCTTATCCACAAACCATTTATACTGTGGGTGCTATGTGCATACTGCTCATTAGGAAGAGTTAATATCAATTTTCTGGAAGATTGAAGTTCCCCAGGCACGGCCCATACCCCACTGAGTTTGTCAGCAGCAGTAAGCATCACATCTTCAGTCAGTATTGTGGACTTCTTCTCATGAAGCCAGTTCATAAACCCTAGCAGCATTTGGCACATGCAAAATGTAATCTGGAGATGAGAATCGATTATTTTGTATGCACTGACCTTCAGGAAAGTTTCATACAGTGGTTGCTGAAAAGATAGCATCTCCTAGGAAGATTGCAATCTGCGGAGGCAAGTAGCTTGGTTCTAACTTGTTTATCTTCAGCCAAACAAGGAAACAAATTCTCTGAAGAGCAGCCTGAGATTCTATCGGCCAGAACTTAATAGGAAGTTCTGGTCCCTTGGCATGTTTTGGGAGCTGTCCCCACAGCTAAGCTTGTAGTGGAAGATACAGGCCATGCCTGTGTTACAGATATTTTTAGATATAACTGTTAGGTAAATAACCATTTTTTCACTTCATTGGCTGAAGCAAGCTGTGGAAAAAATAGTTTGGGTCTGAACCAAAACAGAATTTTACTGTTTTTTTTTGTGTGTGTTTTTTTTGTTTTTTGTTTTTTTTTTTGTTTTGAAAAACAGTGGCCTCATCACTTCCTATTGTATTGTTTTCTTTACAGTTAAAGCAAAATATTTAATGAGATACATTTTCAATTGTTTAGATGCTTGAATAGTCTTTTTATTGGTCAGCTTTAAATGAGCCCAATGCTGCAAAAGCAGTTACACTAAACTAATGAAGCCTGGCTTTCAGTGAACAGCACGTCCTCCTTCTTCTACGTGTCCTGAGCATGACCCAATTCCTTTACCACGGCCCAATGACCCCCCCATGTCAATACCTTGTTTCCTCTTACACCCAGGTACTTTCTACCTAAGATAGTTATCTCCCTCATGAGTACTTCCAGCTCCCCTTGTATCCCCAAAACGTTCCATACTCCCATGGCCCAAATGTCCCTTACAGACTCTCTCCCACAGGACCCTTGGTTTTATTCCACTTTCCCTACATTTTTATACACACACACAGAAATACTTGCAATGTTTTCATATACTCAACCTAACTTGATTTTGACAGACGATAGTGACACAGCAGGCAGTGCAGCATATTAGAAATGAGATTTGTGCTGACTTGGCCAGCCAAGTGCTGTTAAGTGCTGAATCTCCTGGCTTTCCCTTAGTGTGATTGCTAATTAATGCTCTCTCTTTTATCCAACCATTGATCTTTAGAACACTTCTGGGAGTAAGGTATTTTAAGATGTTAAACTTTTGACAAATTTAGTTGAAATTCCATGATGAGTTTAAAAGTTATCAAGGAAAAGGATTAGTAAACAGGTGAGCAGATAAGCAGCATCATTCCATAAGGAAATTGTTTTGAGGGAAAAATCAGATATTTTTGCTTTAAGATATCAAAATGAAATGAGTTAGCATAAAAAAAATAACCGCAATAAAGCAAAATATTAAATTCAACATCCATCCATTAAAAGGCTTTCTTGAAATACTATTGCTCATTTAATGTGCAGTTTGTCAGAAAAGGTTCTATAATAGGGTTTTTCTTGTTTTGAGATCCAGATGGTATCCGTTGCACTACAAGGAACCAAGAAGACATTATTGAATTAAAGTCAGAATTCTGACTTTGTTGATTATTTTAAGAACCAGTCTTTGAAAACTCCTATTTCAATTACTTTTTTTTTGCCTCAGTCTTTACTGGCAAGAGCTGTAGCCACATAGCCCAAGACCCAGAGGCAAAGACAGAGACTGGGAGAATGATGAACCACTCACAGTATGAGAAAGTCAGGTAGGCGACACTCTAAGGAATACATGTATAAAGGTGCACAAGTCCATAGGAGCTGATGAGATGCACCTGTAGGTCCTGAGGGAACTAGCAAATGTAGCTGCTAAGCCACTATCCATGAGAAGTTGTGCCAGTCTGGTGAAGTTCCCACTGACTGGAAGAGAGGAAACATAACCCCCATTTTTAAAAAGGAAAAAAAAAAAGACCCAGGGAACTACAGTCCAGTCAATCTCACCTCTGTGCCTGGCAAGATCATGGAGAAGATCCTCCTGGAAACTATGATAAGTACACAGGAAATATGGAGGTAATTGGTGACAGCCAACAAGGCTTCACTAAGGGCAGATCATGCCTGACCAATCTGGTGGCCTTCTATGACAGGGTTACAGCATTGGTGGATAGGGGAAGAGCAACTTAAGTCATCTGCCTAGACTTGTGCAAAGCATTTGGCACTGTCCCACATGTCCTTGGCACTGTCCCACACTGTCCTTGTCTCTAAACTGGAGAGACATGGATTTGACGGATGGACCACTCGGTGGGTAAGGAATTGGCTGGATGGTTGCATTCAAAGTGTTGCGGTCAACGGCTCAATGTCCAGGTGGCAATCAGTAACGAGTGGTGTTCCTCAGGGGCCAGTACTGGGACCAGTGCTGTTTAATATCTTTGTCAGAGACATGGGCAGTGGGATCAAGTGCTCCCTCACCAAGTCTGCCGATGGCACCAAGCTGTGTGGTGCAGCTGACATGCAGAAGGGAAGGGATGCCACCCAGAGGGACTGGGCAGGCCTGAGAGGTGGGCCTGTGCTACCTCATGAGGTTCAACAAGGCCAAGGGCAAGGTCCTGCACAGGGGCCGGGGCAATCCCAAGCACAAACCCAGGCTGGGTGGAGAATGGATTGAGATCAACTCTGAGGAGAAGGCCATGGTGGTGTTGGTGGATGAGAAGTTCAACGTGAGCTGGCAATGTGCACTTGCAGCCCAGAAAGCCAACTTCCTGGGCTGCATCAACAGAAGCATGGGCAGCAGGGTGAGGGAGGTGATTGTCTCCCTCTGCTCTGCACTCATGAGACCCCACCTGGTGCCTAGGTTCAGCTCCAGGGCCCCAGCACAAGAAGGACATGGAGGTATTAGAATGAGTCCGGAGGAGGGCCACAAGGGTGATCAAAAGGCTGGAACTCCTCTCCTATGAAGACAAGCTGAGGGAGTTGGGGTTGCTCAGTCTAGAGAAGGCTCTGGGAAGACCTTCCAGTGGCCTTCCAGCGCCTAAATCATAATCACTGTAGACTAAATTTCTTGGAAATTTTAGAGAAAGAAGTGTCACATATTAGATTAATTCACTTTACTAGTTCGACAGGTTTTAAATGCTGAGATGAAGTGGGAGTGCAGAGACTGCTGTACTGTCCAAGGCATTGGTACAAGCCATTGAAAGTTAATCTCTGGCTCTACTGTATAGCTCTCCGAAAATGTATCAGCTGTCTCATAATATATTCACACCGCATCCATCTCCATCACATGCCTGATCTACAAAGGCAGTCTTGTCAAGAACAAGCAGTTACTGTCCTTCAGAAGAGACCTCGAGATGATTCACTTTTTGGGTGTATGATATTCCAAATTGACAACCAGATTTTCAGAGATTTGAGTGACATGTCTAGGTGTATTCTGGAAATAGGTATTAGATATCTAAAGTTAGGAGGCTAAAGATGAAGGCATTCAAAGATGGATATGTTCTCCATTCACTTCTGAGTCTTCCTAGTGAGATTGTTTAGACTGATTATTAGTAAAGGTTTAAGATATATGGATTTTTCTGTTATTGGCATCTGCTAACAGCTGAGCAGAACCCAACTTTTTGTAGTTGTTGTTATTTGTTTGTTCTACGTTTTTCAGCTATCAAGATATTTTCATCCTCTAGATTCAATTTTTGGCAATTTTCATCAAATATGTGCTATACTATAATTTATGATTTAGAAATGAAAAGTACCAAGTGTCTCAAACTGTCAAAACTAGCCTGTTCACAAATTCAACTCTTAGAAAAACATCACAATACGTTAACTAGACTGGACAAGTGTTGAATTGCTGCATTCTTTTCCTGTTGAAAAAAGTAATAATAATTGGTCAATGCAGAGGGTTTTGATCTGAGTGATAGCCATAAAAACCGATGTATACTTATTACATGATAACATTCACCTCTTCCCAAGCAGGCTAAGAATTACAATACCATTTATAATGTTTCTACTGTTAGAGTTTAGAAAGTCATACAAGATATACACTAAACAAAGAAACTAACAACAACAACAAAAAAAACACAACACACCACCACCACCAAACTTGCTTCTATTTTTTTGTCTGCTTAACTGATGATATAATCATTTCTTCTATTATTAGGTACATATAAATTGAGAAAACACATAGCTGTGGGATTATGAAAGTTGAAGACTAGAAATAAAAATGAAATAAAGAGATTTGCTAAGCAACTGGGATACAAATGCATACTGTATGAAAGCATAGGGAAGAAAGAAAAGAAAGAAAGGAGAAGCACGGTGGAACTGAGGCACAGTCCAGGATATCTGCGAAGAAGAAAAAATTGAACAATAGACATTATTTATTATAATTGCCTAGTTTGGAAGAGATTAGTGCTTTATCTCTCAGCAAGTTTTTTTGAGGAGGACCTCAATTAATGGCTGAAACTAAATATAGGTCTAGACAAACACAAGCTGACCTCAATGCTATGCAGAGTTTAAGAGGATATTCTGAAGAATTATTGGAGAAAATGTAATGCAGGTTTAGTAGGTGTTGTACAGTGTTAGACTAATATGACTGGTTTCAGGTGGAACTTAAAAATATTAAAAAATAATCTAAGCATCATATAGTGTGCCATAATGGGGATTGACGTCACCAGACTCCAGATCCTCTTTCCTTGTCAACATGAAGAAGGTGACGTCTTTGTAAATTTTTTGTGATCATAGGAACAGGATCTGATATACAAATTATTTTGAAATATGAAATCCAATCAGTTCATGCTGTAATCTACAGTACTTAGCAGTTTTACAACATTTTTGTACCTATATTAGTTCCTGAGTACAATTTTATTGTCTCTAACCTTTTTGAGAAGTGGTTGATAGATGAGCAGACACAGCCTCAAATGCCAGCTGCTCACTAGTGTATAAATGATTGATCAGTATATAAACCTGATGATCTTCTGGCATCATTGCAAACGTACAACTTCTAATAATTTCAAAGAGCTCTTTTAGGGATTTATTTAAGATAAGCTTGTCAGTCCTCTTCAGGAAAATAGTTGGTCTGGTAGTTATATGGGAAGATTTATTGTACTTAATAATATGTCATCTTTGGCCATATTGGATAGGAATTAGCATCTACAGAGCAGCAGGGAGAATACTTATAAAATTTAGGCAGAACATTAGAGGTTAGTTTTGCTCTTTAGATAGCTACCGCCTCTGCTTGGAAGTGCTGAGGCCACATGCCAATGAATTCTCAGAGGTTTTCAGCTATCATTTTAAATTCTACAATTAGATGCTGCAGACTTGTTCTGAAAGGGCATAGAAATGCAGCCTTTAAAGCTGTTACAATTTTTTATTTTCCTAAGGAAAGCTTCTCCTTAACCATTTGTCACTATTTTGTTCCGTGTTACCAAATCCAGTGTTTCTACTAAGGATGCAAGTCCAGTGTTCCTCTATGTACAACACCTTCATACTTTGCCCACATGGCTTCTGTACCCAATTTCCCTTTAACACTTCAACAATGTTTTTTTCTTCTTCACATTTGAAACACACTGAATGATTTCTAATGCACTGACATTTTCCCTAGTAGAACAGTATTTGCCTCTGTAGGATATATGATATCTGAACTTCATTGCTTTATCAGTTTTATTTGTAAGGGATCAGCCAATTGTTATTGACAGAGTGTTATGATAATTCTTGAAAGGAAACGTGGTGCTGTTTGATACACACCAACCATTAAAACCCCTGAAATATGTCGTTTGAAACTCTGTGCCCAAGGATTAATATAAGTAAGATTCACGACTATTTAAAATGTGCATGAATTGCTCTAATGGATTCAATTTGCTCCCACCCTCTAAAATTCTTATTGATTTTCCAGCATGAAGGAAACCACTGCATAATCATGTCCAACATGCCCAGTGGAAAAGCTTTGAGGATTTTGGTTCAATAATCTACTTAAAAATAAAAAGAATTGTAGTAAACATTTTGTTTAAAATGAGTCCATTTTAGCTACGCCAATCTAATTTGGTGTCTGAATTTACTTTCTTTGAAGTAACCATTAAATAACTGAACTATTGTATTCTGCACAGATTTCAGATGCACCCATTTTAGCAGGCATTTACATAACACTGCTATTTTTCTCAATACTTATCCAATGTGCACTTATCTTTCATATGTATTATTATGGTAGAAATGGAAAAAATACAGCTAAACTATTGCTTCAGTGTTCAAGAAGCAAGAAATAATCTCCCCTTACACTTTGTTACTGGTAGCAATGCTAGTGGATTTACCCAGTATTTCAGATGGTTGTCCACTTATTAGACCCTACAGTGGGAATTCAGGGTCTTCAGCTATGTCAAACAGTAGTGCCTATTCATCCTATAAAGATCCACTTTTATAGACTGAACTGTCCATATGGATTGAGAGCTTATGAAACCCTTGGGAGAGTGGGGAAGGAAAACAAAGAAAGACATAGGGATGCACAAAGTGCCCCTACACTATTAGTTCAGACAACAGTGCATTTGTATCTCAATTCAGTGCACATGTAGAAAAGAAAGATGTCTGCTCCTAGTCTCCTCTTCTTCAGATCTTTACCCCTTCTAGTGAGAAAGACGGAGAGAGATCTACAACATCCACATTTTCTCGTCTGCCAGGAGTCAGTGGCAATGCCCATTGACTTTCTCTCAGCTGCTGTGGTGCAGAAGACCAAAGAAGTCTTCATTTGTGTTAGCAAATTGCTCATTTTATAAGCAT
Source organism: Anas acuta (assembly GCF_963932015.1). Taxonomy (NCBI): domain Eukaryota; kingdom Metazoa; phylum Chordata; class Aves; order Anseriformes; family Anatidae; genus Anas; species Anas acuta. Next base: position 191,269,078 of record NC_088979.1, read on the forward strand.
GGCCTGATGCAGAATGATACATCACGATGCAAGAAACAGCCACACATTGACAGAGAACATGTGGAAAGTCAGCTGAACACAAGCTGGAGTGGTTCTGGCAAACAGAAAGGCTACCGAGCATCCTGGCTGCAGAAAAGAAACCCTGAGAAAAAGCAGAGGGGTTATAACTCCTAAGGGATGACAGAGTTAGAAACACTCCTGGAAGTGTCCAACTCTGATTCCACAATGTAAGCAATGCTGACAAGCCGGAGGGAATTCAGACCATCCTACAGCTTGTGTAATATCGGAGAGTAGCTTAAATGACCATGCTGATCTTTTCAGCCTCTATCAGACATGGAGTTACACAAAGAGCAGAGAGCTTTGGTTTTAGTGTGCATGGACTAGACATGAACAATTCACTCAGTGATTAGGAGAGAACTGGTTGGGAACATCAGAGGGCAGGGACTGAGGGAAATGGCCTACAGGAACTAGAGCAATGGTCTGTCTGGTGTCAAACGCTGCCACCTAGAAGGGTGTAAGTACTTTGAAATTAAAGACTGCTTTGAGATGAATGACTATGAAAGGACATCTTCATGCCAGCTCATTATGAACCTGAAAATTTTTAGATTTACTAAACTTAGGTGAAGGTGGTTTGTAAAATCAAATGTGTAGGGGTGTTGTAAATACATTTAGTCAAATGAGATTGCAAGAAAATGTCTATTTTCAGTTTTATCATGTCTGTAGAACACATTTTATACTAAATGCTCTTGAAGTAAGTGCATAAAAATATTTCTGACAGCTGGAGTGCTTCCATGCCAAATGCCTGAAAGACCAAACTTAATAACATGGTCCAAGTGCTGTGAACAAAGTCATTAATATAATTTAAAAATACAAATTAAGAAAAAACAGATAGAAAAGGTATGCAAAACCTTGATTGCAAAAACCTCTGGATTGCAATTTCACTTTTTACCCATTATGTTCCTTTCTAGCAAATGAAGTTAGCATACACCTACTGAAATCTTGAGTGCAATGTCACTCATGAATATCATGTTTCTGTTTCCACTTCCATTGGCATTGTCTGGTGTTGTATCAAGTAAATCTGTACAGACATGGCAAAGTCAACAGAGAAAGATCTTGGCAGCCATGAGCAGTACATTAACTTTCAGCCCCAGCAAACTTGTGCCTGGTAGGGTCACTCCAGAGCCAAGGAACTACAATACACGCGTGCCCTAGTCTGGGCTTGTCTTCCCAGGCATCTTGGGTTTGGCTTCCCAGGCATCCAGAAGAGGTCAATGGGAATGAGAGTCTACCAAGCTTGTCATTCAAAAGAAGACGAGGGATTCAACAGAAAGTGCAGACCAACTCTGGAAGTGGTCCAGAAATAATACGAAGAGTTTCAAGGTTCTAGAATAAAGCAATATAAAAATAACTGGCTTAATAGAGAAAAACTACAGTGCCAGCACCAAGCTGATCATTTTTTGTTTGTAATAAGCTGTCTTGGACATTACCTGTGACAGAAACCAGAAAGAGACAGATATCTCAAATATCTCATTAGGTATGACTTACATGTCTCATTGAGTGTAACTTTGGAAAACAAGGCTATTTGCCTTGCTTTCATTTGGAATTTTGGATAGATCTTTCATTCTAAAGCTACTGACAACATCCTTTGTTTCTATTGACATTATGCTCAGATAGGGACATTACCTGATTTTTTTTTTTTCAGATGCCTTGTTTGCAGATAGAAAATGATGCTTGCTTTATGCAACTACTGAAGAAGAGTCAAAACAAATTCACAGCAAAATGTGATAATGCAACTAATGACTTTTTAAATAATGAGAAAGATTTCCATAAAAATTACTGGAACTTGCTTTAACAGGGAACAAACACAGCTCAGTTCTACAGGCTTCATCTGTATGCAAGAACAAGCCATTAGGACTGGTGTGAACATATGGACAGCCCAGGCAGTTCGCTGAATTCGCAAGTTGGACTGGACAGCAAAATGTCCTTATAGATCAGCTGTTCCTCCTAAGTCTAGATTATTGGCACAAACCTGTCTTCATTATTTAGTCTGTGTTAACATGTTGTTCAAAAACACTTATGCAAGAACGGCTGAGTCATGAGCTTTCCTGTTCTCTGCTGTTTCTTCTAAAAATGTGTCTCCTGCCAATAGGGATGAGAGCATGGATGGTGTAGGGTATGATAATTTTTGTGAGTGACTAGCTCTACCTGGAATGACGTATGTGCTGGCTACTTCCCTTTTGGACATCTATTTATTATAAAATATCTCTGATTTTTGTCCAGACTTCAAAACATTTCTAATGCAACTACCAGCGATGGCGCAGTCAGACATGTTGCCTTCTAACTCAGTAAATACTGTCCTGCTTGGAACAGGCCAAACACAACAGGCTTTATGTTAAGTTAAAAATACAGACCTCCAGATCTGTCAGGCTTTGTCTGAACATGTCTAGGCCAGAGTTTTGTTTTAGCTTGTAACAGCACTTCGCAATGACCTAATCACCCACTGCTATACATCAAGTCACTATGTTTTTTAATGTTCAACTCCTCTGTGGCTCACTGCCCTGCAAATTTTTAAGCAGAGCATAGAGCCTATACAACACATCAACTTCCCCATACCATTTAAAAAGTGTTTTTTTTAAGGCTGGCTATCTCTTTGTGACCAGCATACCTTGAAGTCCTGCTACTTGGTCCCTCGTATCATGAGCTCATTAAATGGAAAGATAATTTCTTTAACCGAGCTGTTGTACGAGATTCTTTTCAGAGTGTAACAGCAAGTGGGACCCATCTTTCTAAGAGACAGAAAGCAGTTCACCATGTTCTTTCTTCATTAATCAGTGGGGAACTACAACTCTTTATTCATGGTCTCCAGCTTCTTCAGTTAAGTAATTAATGCGTATACTTAGGACTAATTTTACTTTCTCATTATAGAAAGTAGAGTTGGAAAGGAACTGTTGGATCAGCTGATATATCAATCAGCACCACTGCAAGATTGACCTTTATTTAATAAGGTATTTTAATCAACTTTCGACTTTTAGTTTTGATGCCTCATTTGCCTCCCCTTAAGAGTATCACCATTTAATGCAGTGGTAAAGTACATCCCTGATGAAACACTTTTTTTGAAGCTTAGTCTCCGTATACATACTCTTAGTAATAATACCACTATTCAGCTTTCCAAATTCACCTTCTATTGCTGAAACACAACATACCCAATCAAAGTCAGTCTAATTTGCTCTATTTAAAAGATGGAGAAATCAAATGATAGATCCAAGCTTGGTAAGAAAACCAGGAATCAAACTCATCTATTCTGAATACCGCTCCAGGGTTTTTCTCTTACTGCCATGCAGTGCAAATAGAAAAGTCTAAGTAGTTTTTCTGGGAGTGCGAGTGTTTTCTAAGTCCATAGTGAAGCACCTTGACTTCTGATCTTGCTCCCTGTCTTCCTCCCCTCAGTTTCTACTGAAACCTCCAAAATACTTTGATTTTCTGCCTGTCATGGTTTGAGGATGTTCTTTCCTTGTGTTGGAGTTTCTCAGTCCTCCAGTTCTGATTTCCAGCAATAATGTCCCACACAATAAATTGTAGACTGCTGTGAAGTCAGAAATCCTCTGGCTGGAGTTATTCTACTCTGTGTGATAGAATTCAGTATACACTGGGCAATAGAGCACAGGACATTAGAACAGTGGAAGGGAAAGTCCAGGATTTGGACCCAATAACTGTTCATACAGTCCTTGGATGAAAGTTTATATCTTGGGCATAGACCCTACAGCAGTGGTATGAGAATCTTATGCCAGGAGAGATAAAGTTCTCTCTGACATTGATCACAATTAAATATCCATGTTTACCTTTATATTTTCTCTATTTTGTATTATTTACATAGTGGAAATCACGGGCAAATGGTTGCCATTCTCTAAAGGTGGAATTTTTGTAGAAAAAAGTCTTTATAAAATAATGTTTGGCTTCTGGTTGCAGCCTTCTAGGTGAAATGCTGGTACTATTTGCCAACTGCTCTGTACTCAGAGTTCCTTCCAACTCACGGAGATGATATCCAAAGGAAAATACATGTAGGTTGCCATTGGACAAAGAAATAGACTACTGGAGGTAATTGCAGTGGTAGATAAGCCACTTGTTGGTTGAAGCTGAAAAAGAACATGAGGGATTGTCACAGCTGTGACAAAGCTTTGTTCTTGGCTGACATGGCAGAGAATCACATTTTGAAATGAGAACTGAGGGCCAGTAATTCCCAGCCTGGAACCTATGTCTGTGGACTTCAAATAATACCTTGATTCTGCCTTTGAAAAGCAGGGCACCTAAATGCTTCTCCTTTGAGGCAAGATTACAAACTTTTGACGTAGTTCCAGCTTCCTCTGGCCAGCTGCAGTCTAGGGAGCACATGTGGTGGGCTGTCTACAGCAATCCATCACAGATCACTCTGCAGCAACTTTCTTCCACATTTCCCTTCTCAAATGGAAATTCAAGTGGCCAAGTTGGTTCCGAGTTCAAAGGCACCTTAAGTGCTTTGAACGCTGAGCCACACCAAAGCAGGAAGAGGCTGAAGTGAAGTCCCGTGGATCACTCTTGAACTTCAGAAAGAAATGATGGGAGGAGACAAGCAGACATGAAGAGAAATAGGGAACAGAGTAACAGATGTGCTGCATCTTGTTTTTGAAAGAAAAGTGTATGTTAACTAAAATGAAAATGTGCATATAGCTGGAGAAGTCAGGGGTACAGAATTTTACAAAAAGGAACTATATGATTTTATCAGGTGGAAAACATGGATATACAGGCTGTACATGTTGTTCTGGCTGGATTTGTAGTCTTTATTACCAACAAGAGCTGTTGGCAACTCTTTTATGTATTGCAACTATATCAGATATCAAAATTCGTATGTTTATTCACCCAATTTTGAACAAGTTACCTTGAATGTTTGCAAATGTACGCCATGAGGACTACATGCCGATAAGCAGGGCCTTGCCATTTTGCAGCAGTTTGCAGAAAGTGCTGTGACCTGAGCTATTTTCCTTTCAAGGAATGACAGCTGCTGTGCACTCTGTCATATAGTACCTCAATGGGACAAGCACACTGCTGGCCTCTTGTCGCTCAGCTTCAGATAGCAGGACTTCTGCAGACAGTTTTCTGTTGCAGCTGAAATCATGTGGACAGACTATTCTTGTTTACAAAGATAACTCTTGCCAGAGGTGCACTGATCTCTGTGCAACCTTTTTTTTTTTTTTTTTTTTTTTTTTTCCCAGAAAACTGCTTTGTCACCAAGAAGCTACTTCCCCTGAGTTTCTTTCTTCAAGTTTGTATAGTCTGCAGTTTCTGAAGCTCATGCAGATGTACAGAGCCAGCCTTCAACAACCTCCATCAGGTGCTGACAGCACCAGTATGGGGAATAATGAGGGTGCAAATGCCAACAAACTGTTAAATACCCACTTTGGCATCCTGCACAGAGCTCCATGCCCAGCTCTCCCCAGAGTGGCTGCTGGGAGCTGCTTGGTGTAGCTTGAATCTGTCTGCATGAGCTGCAATCACTGCAAGGTAGATGAATCCTTCAGATCTCCCATCTAGCTGCCTGGTTCTTTTATCTATTTCAGCCCTGGGCTTACAGCTCTGGGAAATCTCTAGTGCAAATTGCCTGTCTATGACCAGATGGGCCCCAAAGGTAAGTCAAATGTTAAACGTAAACACTTTGTGAAGCTGCTCCATCCATCAGAAAAGGCACAGCTGTCCACAAAGTGCATTACCCACTTGGCCTGACTGATATTACTTAACAGGATAGTTTCTTCTGAATGCCCATGTATTTATCACCCATAATACAGACCGAATTACCACTTTCTACCATAAAAGTAATTGCTTTGCACCCTCAATTTATTTTGGAAACATCTTATTTTGTCTCCGCACCCTTTGGGCAGAACTTTAATTTTATGTCATTAAAACATTACAGCTGAAGATGTTAAATTCTGCCATTACACAACACATTGATTTTTTTTTTTTCCCCTGATGTTGATGGTGATGAAGCTTAAAACTAAGATGAATTCTGGCTATTTTTGTTATCACCCAGAATGTCATTAGCTTAATAACATGCAGGCCTTTAAGTCATTACCATTTTTTCCTATAAATTAAAACAAACCATGTAACACTGCTCTCCTCTCTTTTTGCTAATGGCATAAACATAATGTAAAAGTCTTTTTAGAAATACCTTTTTTTCTTCTAAAGGCAGTTTTTAAAGTGAAAAAGGTACGGATTGTTGTGTAAAATTTGCATGATTAGGAAAATGCATTAAGTACATTGTACCCTGATAAAAATCTGCTAAACTTCAGTTTCAGAGGTGAAGCTCACATGGTAGTTTACTCTCTAACCTAAGCAAAGAGGAAATAAGCACGCACTATTTTTATCATGTAGCGACAAAGGAAACTTTCTTGGATGGCAAAAAGAAAAAGAAGCAAGCAACCAACCAAAAAAACAAAACATCTGTCTTCTCTGCGAGTAATTTTAGCAGCCAAATTCCTTACATATGAGCATTCATTAACCTATGTAAATACACAGCACTGTAGTAATCAACAGCATACAGCAGGTGGTAATTCAGCATGATAAGTCTACAGACAAGTACAGCTTGCTCTTTTTCTGTCTTTTTCTCACCTTTTCACCATCCTTTTACATACTGTATACTTCTAAATGTTTACTCACTGCCAATACTCAGAAACAGCTGTGGCCCTGGGTACTCACACAAGCTCTAACAGCCACAGCAAGCTCTTATTGATGACTCGGTGGGAGTTGATCTGCAGCAAGTCCTCCAGACCTGATTAAGGAAGCAGCTGCCCAGCTGTCTGATCATTGCTTCATAATTCATTGTTCTTGAGGATTTTTCCACAAATGAAAACTGTTGTAACTCTCACAATTTATAGTTTCTTCTCCTCTGTTAAGCTACTGTATAGTGCTGATGTGCATGGGGCAAAGCCCTAGCAGCAGAGGAAGAATTGAGAAGGTAAGTGGAGATTCCTCTTTTGCAATCACTGTTGGTTTCTCTCCAGGTCCATTCTTCCAAAAGAAAACCACACTGTGAAGTCACAAGGTTTCCCTTCAAGGGAAGCCTTGCTTATCATGGGCTACAGGACATTCAGCCCTGTGACAGAGGACATCACCACCACCAAGGGGAAGGAGTTCTGGGACACCTAGACAGTCAACAGCCCCTCACCAGCACTCCTTGACAGTCTGGCCACATCTTTTCCTCTTGGAGGCCAGCAGCAGCCTAGGGATTCCTCCTTGAGAAAGGGATGCTCCTGATCCAGGTGTGCTAATCAGAAACAGAAGCCAGTACAAGCCTGGAAACTGGCACCATTTGGGTGAAGAGGGGAAGAAGAGATGGGTGACAGTGTTTAGTGTTCAGAGCTGCTTGTTGTGAGGACTTCACATTGCAAGAGTAGCTGAGGAGACTGAAGGTGGGATTGCTTATATCCATAGTTTTATTTTCTTGTCTATATGGGAAGTACTTTAGTGTCATTTGCATATTTCAGTATTTTTTCTGACCATTTCCAAGAGATGCATGCATATGTTGTATATGGACTAATGCTGTTAAGTATTTCCTCAGAATCTAAACCCAAAAAGGGCCAATAGGACATAGTTTATGGGGTAAGTGTCAAAGCCTTCAGGCATGTGCACTGCATGCCAGGGGTACAGACTGGAGGTTGTTTGGTGCTAAATCACAGACAAGCTTTGGCCCTAATCTTCTACTAGCATCTTCATTACGGTGTAAGTAGTTAATATCCCCTGTAACCACAGACCACTGCCCCAAACAGACCACCTAAGTCAGCATTCAGTGACTTCCAGGATAACAAAATCTGCCTCACAACCCTGGCTATACAGACCCAGAATCTTCCTCCTAAACACCGTGGCATCCGTAGCTAAATGACTACTAGATGCAAAAATGCATCAGTGCTACCTGTACATCCCAGGGCCTGCTTTGGAGTACAGCCTTTTGGGAAGAATCTGCTCCCTGGTGGTTTCTGGGCCCCAAAGCTCCATCAGCACAGCGTGGGGAAGAGATCACAAGAGGGAATTAAGTGCTCTTGTCTTCTTGTATCAGTGGGATATTAGCTCAGGCTTTCCTGGAATCCAGAAGGCCAGAAGAAGGACGGATCTCTGGCCAGGAATGCCAGGAAGCCACAGACACCAAGGGCTGTGTTGGCCCTGTCCCCAGGTGAAGGTGCCAGCCCTGCAGCCCCACCAGCCCTGCCAGGAGCTGGCACCTGCAGGGACATTGGCAGCAGCAAAGCAGAGAGCTCATGCCAGACTAGTGCCTGCCTTGTCCCCCTGTGGGAGATGTTGTTTGGCAGAAGCTTTTTGTGAAGAGGGAGGAGATGATGTCCTTTTTAGAAGGCAGGTTGCCTCTTTTTCTTTTCATCTGAAGGACAGTTTAAAGTGTGGTGGATATTAGGCTCGACTGTGAAGGACAAAGTGGGGCAGGTCCCATTTTGAGTTCTGGTTTGTGTAGAGCCTGATGCTTTGTTACGTTTCTGTGCTTATTCCAAGGAAAATGAGCTGCTGAATGATTTTGTCCGACATGCTGAGGATCAAATGTTCTGGCACAGGCTTGTGCCAGCGATGTGAGAGGTGATGAGTCTCCAGAAGCTGTTTTCTGCTCACAAGGTGCCAAAACAAATGAGGCCCTTTGATACAAGCTGTTGTTGGGTTCATGAGATTTGTACGGCATAGACAAATTAAACACAAAGCTGGTGGCAAAAGCACTTGTGGCATAGCTGTGAATACCCTTCTTATAAACCTTTTAATTTTCAAATATGGATGAACGTTATCCTTACAGAAAAGGGCCACAGGGACAGTCCTTGAAACAAGTGCCCTCAGTTTACCCACAGAATAGATGTACATGGACAATTGCAAGCAACACACACTTTCCTTAACCCCCAAATCAGTAGCCTATAACTAGGTCTGGAATTGTATGTGAATTTCAATCTTCAGGTCCATTAATCTTAGGGCTGAGTGTGCTGACTGTCTGCAAGTCAGCAAGCTGGGGCCCAGTGCTTTCAGATATATGGATAATGGTCCTTCCAGAGCAGGGCTGAGACCAGCTATTTTTGTACAACACAGGCTGCCAAACAGCTCTTGATTTCCAATCCAGCACGGAAGGTCTCCCAATATCTCTGCTATTATTAGAAGCAACCCACAAAATTGCAAAGGTAGTAGATGAGCTGAATGCAGAATCCTGCACTGGTAGATCTAGGGGGCACTCAGTGAAATTAGTAGGGGATCAATTTGAAACAGATAAAGAAAGTACTTTAGCATTCAGTAGTGAGCTTTGGGAACTTGTGGCCATGTGGTGTTGAAGCTGCTGACAGTATTAGAAGGTTCAGAAGCACTTAGGCAGACCCAGGGAAAACAGGTCAGTTAAAAGGAGTAGGCTGGGACATGAGATACATTATTTTTCACTCCTGGCTCTTATCCTTGCTCTAGCTCTACTGGTGCCCCCTGGTATAGGCGGTCCCATTACATAGCTGAGTACAAATCTCCCAAGCCAAGAACTCCCTCCTCACTGCCTGCTCTGCTAACACGTAAAGTGCAACCTTACATTACAGACATCCAAATTACAATGCAAAATTCTAAAGGAACCAAATGAACAAATCTTATAGGTATAGAAATAGATATAGATATAGGTATAGAAAAAGATGGAGGTAGTGAAACTTAAATGCTAACGAAAAACACTGTACAAATTGGGAACACAAACACATGTCATCTGCAGTTCTAGAGAATGGTAAGGATAAGTCATGCATAGTACAGCAGTTATGGCAATTTCAAGCTTTCTTATGTTTTGGAGGCTGAAAAGTAAAACTTCCACTGCTCTTTGCATTTCCTGTTCTCCAGCAACTTAGGAAGTAAGCCAGTATGTTAACTTTTACATATAGAACAAAATGAATCAGATAATTGTTTTTAAGCAATAGCCTCAAGGCCACCCAACAATAGTGTTTCTAAAGCAGTCCTACCTTTGTTTTCCAACTTGAGCTCCTCTGCTAGCAAGCTGTCTTGTCTGTTGCCAAGCACAAATGCCAGAAATGAGAGGATCAGGGCATCCAAGATTCCAATAATAGCCAGGATATAAGCCCAGCGGACTGAACAAGCCCCCAGCGTGTACTTGTCTGTCTTTTCACCACACATCCGTTTTACCTCATCTGAATCCCAGCCATCAGGAAAAATCATACAACCCAGGACGAGACAGGCAGCTTGGAGAAAAAAGAAAAGGAGAACAATGGGATAATGAGACCAAACTTTCATTTTGACGAGAACCTACACAGTTATCATTAAAGCAACACGCCTTTTCATCCTGAGCTTCAAAGCTAGTTTACTTAAAAACAAATCACAAAATAATGTGCTGTGATTAACTATTAAACATAAAAACCTAAGACACAACATCAACTTGGCACCTTGTTTATTTATTTTTTAAATGTTACATCATTAATCCCTAGACAGTTTTGTACCAGTACAATCACATTTTCACAGTGAGACTGATTTCTTTATTGTAATATGAAGGGATCCTCCAAAATAAAAGGGAAAAATTATTATTAAGGTGGATATTCAAAGGAAACATTGGACTACCATCAAATGGTTGGGCAAACAAACCAGAAAAAAAAAATAGAGAAAAAAGCCTCTCTCTTGATTCTGATCATCTAATTGCTTGGAACACACATAGGTAATAGCAAGGGTGTTTTTTTTTTTTCTCTTTCTATGTAAGTTGGCAGTACCACTTTAACTGAAATATGTTTTATGCATAAGGTTTGTACTCCTCAAAAACACAAGTTATGACATTGGTCTGCAAGGAAAAATAAGCTGTCAACATTGCTGCGAACTTCTGATCTGGTTTACCTGAGGAATCAATGCATGACATCTTGAACACGAAAAAGTCCTGATCCTTTTAACACCAATAAAAAATATGGAAAGCCTCTACCCTCATGGAAATCTAGCTGACATGGACTGCCAGCCACTCCTGGTAGGAAAAGAGGCAAAGGATGAGTGTTCGGATGCTCATTCATCAGCTTGGGTGACCACTAAAAGAGGTCCATAATACATTGACCATAACACAGGCAGAGCAGATGGGTACTTGCAGCGAATTCCCTAACAGAGCAATGTGTTTGAATAATGCTCTGATATGCCCCCCTTCCTTGGAATATCATGGAATATCCAGAGTTGGAAGGGACCCACAAGGATCATAGAGCCCAACTCCCTTAGCATGGTTGATGAGATTCAGTGGATCCTAAACAATCATAGAATGATTAAGGTTGGAAAATACCTTCAAGATAATCTGGTCCAACCATCACTCTACTACCAATGTCACCTACTAAACCATTTATAACTCTTAACATTATACTGGTACATATATTGCGCGTGCGCACACACACACACACACACACACATTTGTGCACACAGAACATACTTGTTAATTGAAAAGAACACATTGTGCAGCTTTCAGCCTTTTAAATATTTGCTGAACTGTCCCTCAGTCTGAAAACCATAGATTACACATGAGTAGCTTGTGCAACCAATGGCTGCTCTGTGTTTGGGAACTGCAACAAGTTCTTGTCTTTTCTGGACAAGCATAACTACTGGCATTTTACACCCACCCTTTAATGCCCACAAAGAAAAATACACCTGCACTGAATCAATCTGATGAAATGCTGCAACACAGAATCACAGCATGGCTGAGGCTGGCAGGGCCCTCTGGAGGCCAGCTGCTCCCACCCCTGCCCAAGCAGGGACACCCAGAGAAGGCTGCCCAGGACCACGTCCAGGTGGCTTCTGAAGGTCTCCAAGGAGGAGACTCCACAGCCTCTCTGGGCAGCCTGTGCTCAGTCACCTGCACAGATACGAAAACAGGACTCAAGAATGATATTTTCCTTTATATAGCTACCCCATTGCTGTAGAAAAAGCCTCAAAAACGTCTGTGCAAAGCATCTGATGTAGACCTGCACCTAGTATACTTGATAAATTCCTCCTGAGCAGTTCACTTGTGTGAAAATGTAACACCTTATAATACTTTCAAGGACAATTAAGCATAGAAACAAGGACAATTAGATAAGGACTGATTTACTCAGCATATGCAGGTTAGACAAACTGTAAGTTGGCTTTTGCCTTGCCTGAACTCATTCATTAATGCAATTTCAAAAGACCTTTCCAAAGCTTTTTGAGACAAACTGTTTAATTTTCTTTCTTTAACTGGTTAAATGAACTTCCAAAAGGATGATTTCTTGCAGTCAACACATAAGCATTGCCCTGAGTTGTGAGGTACTTCTTTGAAATGATGCATAAGAAAGGCCGAGAGAGCTGGGGATGTTCAGCCTGGAGAAGGCATCCTTGAGACCTCATTGCAGCTTTTCAGTACTTAAAGGGGGCTTATAAATTAGATGGAGAGCAACTTTTTGCTCAGGCAGATAATGATAGAACAAGAGGGAATGGTTTTAAACTAAAAGGGGAAATTTAGATTAGATGTTAGGAGGAAATTCTTCACTGTTAGTGGAGTAGTGAGGCCCTGGCACAGGCTGCCCAGAGAAGCTGTGGCTGCCCCATCCCTGGAGGTGCTCAAGGCCAGGATGGGGCTTTGGGCAACCTGGTCTGGTGGGAGGTGTCCCTGCCCATGGCAGGGGGTTGGAACTGGGTAGGCTTTAAGGTCCATTAACACCCAAGCCATTCTGTGATGATTGTGATAAAACATTCACACTTCTGGTGTTCTTAAAAATGTCCACATTTACCCAGGTGACTGTGACAAATTTTTGCTATAAAGTAGCAACTACCCCAACTAGTTTATTTTATTAATCATTCTCAAAATGGGATGAAGCTTAGTGCTCAGTTAATGATCAATAGATGAGGGACTTTTTTCTGTTAATTGCATAAGAACAATTAAGAAATACTGACATCTCTGTGTTTTTCTTTTATTACATACCCCATTAGACGTATGTTCCCAATACTTCCTAAAAATAATTAAACTTTATTCTTTTCCACCCAGGCAATCAAAAATATAGGCCCCAATGTCACGAATTCAGTACACAGCTTTCCCGCTGAGTTCTTCAGATTTCTGATTAACTCATCTTTCGTGAATTTGGTACCTGGACTTGTAGATGTACTCCCTGAACTTCTTGGAGTTATTCAGTTGGCTACAACTGGACTTCTCTTGGTAATAGGGTACAAAGTCCAACCATTATGGTGGTTAGACTGGTTCCCTTTGCATGAAGGCAGACATCAAAGAGGGGATATTATTATCTCCTCTGCCTATACAGATGCTTTCTGCTAGATAGCTGCTTGGTCAAAACTTTAGACACAGGAATCATACCTCACCTGGAAAGGTTAACAAAGTAGGATTAGTCAACCTCAAGTCTTCAGTTGCTGAGGGAACATTTTGCTCTGAATGCCTGTAAGAATACATACTTGCTCAATAGTATGAAACAGGTAATGATTCATTTATCAGCTACAAGGCTGAAAAGACAGGTATAAAATCCACCTACAGATCTACTTTGTATTGCAAGAAATTTTTTACATTTTAATCCTACTAAAGAGGATTAGAAGATTTTCTCTAAAAGGAAATTACTTTTAGTTTTCTAAAAATTTGAAAAATGGAAACCACTTTAAGTTACAATTGCAGTGAAACAGCTAACAGATGATTTTATAACACAGACATGGGTCCCATATCTTTGTCTAAACTTCCACTGTCTCTAATGGCAATGCAACTGAAATAGAAACATGAAAAAATATGAGAGGATACACTGCTACACTTACACTTTCATCCACTTTTAATAAATTCAGAAACTTTCAGATTTGGAAAGCTCACCTATTGAATGAAAAGACTTAAATCATTGGTTCTTACAGACAATTTGATTCAAGTAAGGAAAAAGTTAAATAGTTAAATGTATGTTAGTTGAAGACAGCCTTCTGTGTGCAAGCTGAATGCACTGAATTGGCATTGGCTTCCTGAGCCTGCTGACAGACCGCTCCAATAGCTCTGTAGCTAATCAGAGCTTGTATAAGAAGCAGCCGGGGGAAATTGATAACAGAGACTGATTAGTGTAACTGACACTGTTCAGAGCTATTTGGGCAATTGTAAGACTTACGAGAATGATATCAACATTGTTTTCCCGTTGTTTGCCTAAAAAAGCTATTTGCAGGAATGGTGCCTTTGTAGTGATGACCCTGGACTTCGTCCAGTCCCTTCTCTAATTTTCTTACAAGCTAACAATTTTTTTCACCTACATATTGGAGGTGGGTGAAACTTTTCAAGTTTTTAAAAAATAATTCCTAAATTCTACTTAAACCTGTCTGATATCCATTTACTTCTCTCTGTAAAAGCTTTTTTCCCATATGAACAGGAGCTGCAACATGGTTTTCCTTTAGGGCTCTGAGTGACAAGAGAAATCATTCATTTTAAGAGGGAGAATCCAGGATTTTGCCTCCTGGGATGTAAAGATGCAGATATGACACTTTCAGAGATTGGAAACGGACCCTAAAATGGGTCTGACACTGACATGGCACATGTCAGCTGGCACCGACATGCTTGTGATTCTGACCAAGCTAATATTATCACAGCCTGTGCTCTGTGCATTATCTCAAATGGTAATTAGCAAGCAAGTGGTTCACAATCCTATGTTTGTGCCAAAGATGGTGACATTAATATTACATTATTGCATGGAATGAGGTTATATTTATAAAAAGGCTGACTGTTATACAGGAAACCAGTGCTAAGAGATTCCTGCTGGCAGACTCTTCTCTCATCTTCATTCTTTTCCTGATAACATACCCGATTTGCTTGTATGTAGAGTATGATGATGGTAGATTTCCTGATAAAAGAATAAAAAAAATGGAACGGGAATTACATTGACCGACTATCTTCTTTCCATACTCACCTATGCAATAGCCTCCATGGTTCCAAAAACACAGAGAATCTTCCTTTTCAGGTTTATTATAAATGGTATTTACAAAAACAATTGCTCATTAAACTTCAATAAATTGAACATGTATAATGTGGACTTTTGGTCCAGGAGACCAAACTAATTCTAATCTGAAGTAAAACCTTAGAACCACATATAACAAAGCTTCAGCATTAATTGTTTTAATCCATTGATTCCTTCATTTTGCATCATCTTACTTGCTAATGTAGACAAGCCTGAGTGTCTCACAGGATTAAGATCGTTTGCAGACAATGTTAAAGGTAAGAAAAAGGATTTAAATCCCTGTGATAATATATAAGACAACACAAATTATGGCCACCTAACTTATTAAGACATTGACTTCTTGATGACAAATCTGATAGGAAGATCAAGCAATATGTATATTTTCCACACCAATTTGAATATATAGAAGAAGTAAAAAAGAACACCAAATATTAAGTGACTGGACAGCAAAGAGAAAGAAAATGATGCTGTGGAAAACAGCAGCGAAGTAGACGCTACAGTCAGGGAGAGAAGACTCACCATAACCTAGCTGGGTTGACAAAGAGATCCCTGGCTTTTTTGATGCCCACTGAATGCACTTATACAACAAAATGGAAGAATTTCATCAGCTGTTGCAAGATGTGACACTGGATAACTGAAATATGGTTGACCAACAGCCATTCCCAAAGACAGGCACTAAGAGAATGAGTTGTTCAGAAAGGTGGAAAAAATGGAGTAATGTTATATGTGGAGAATGTGTTACGTGTTAAACTGTGAATATGTAAAAAGGAATGGCAAAGAAACAGTGTGACCTACTTCAGTTAGGATCACATAGAGGATGAACTGTAAGAGAAATTTTACTGTACTAAGGGGGGCTGTTTCAGACCTTAAGTATTGGATTCATGTATGGATAGAGATTTCTTTGGTATTACAGAGACAGAAATTCTGTGAGGGGTGGTATCATCATGGGAGCATTTAACTTCCAAGTTCTGATCATTAGCCATGATAATTAAGCTTTGAGATTAATGCAGATCTATGAATAATTTAGTTAGTACAACAGCTATCTTAGCTTAAGCGCTTAAGCATAAAGATAATATAAGAATATCTCAGGTTTTTATGAGTGTATGGCAGGTGACTCACAAGGAGTATCCCAATGACTCCATGTGAAAGACCACGATTCTGGTGTTCCAACCACAGACACATATAATTCATATTTATAATAACTTGTCCAGAAAATAAATGGAAACTGGGGACTATTAATGGATAAGGGCCTAGTCACCATGTAGGCAAAAATTCCCCAGAAATGTCATGACAACGGATTGCTAACAGCTATAGCAGAGGTAGATGACTAACTGATGAAGAATGGTTAAACTGAAGTTATATAAGAGAAATTATAAAAATATTTCTTTACCATGAAGCAGTTATGGTATACAGATACCAGCAGGTATATGATACATGTACCACCAGATATGGTGGTATACCTAGAAGACTAGAAGCCCATAGGAAGGAACACATCAAAAGTTACATTTATGTTGTGTCACCCTCTGTGGTGTGCACTGGCCCTGAGATCTAGATTTTTTTTCTGATTTTTTCCATTTAAAGTGTCTAAAATAACACGAAGACTGTGTCATAGCCTGCCAGAGTTTTTCTAACATGTCTTTATGACACAGGAAGTATGTATTATGAGCTCAGGTTGTCCACTGAAGGTTCACACCTAGAGATATCATGGGAATGAAAAAGGTTCTTTGCAAATCTGTGTGATCAGAGATGGTCATAGCCTGGCAGTCAGCTATCATTAAGCCAGGTTCGCTGATGACGTGGGGACATCCAAAAGTCCCATTTCTTGCGTGCTAGTCTCCTAAAAAAATAAAAGTATATCTAATAAAGGAACCAGTTGTTTGCATTGCTTCTTTCTTTTTCTCTACTCTTTTGATTTATTATTATTATTTTTTTTTGTTAGATCACAGCTGTCATACACTTTTGGTTTGGCTTTACTTGGTAAAAAATTTACTATTAAAACTGTTTATTTTAAACACTGTAATAGTGGAGTGTTACAGTTTTCTAAGTTAATGTTAACTTCCCTTTGTAGAACCTGGTCTTTAGCCAAATCATGTCAAACCAAAGCATACTGACTTGTGCTAGATTTAATAAATGAAACTCAATATACATGTAAATACAGTGTGGGCTACGGCTGACAGACTGGAGAATAGGTGCTATTATGAATGGCATAGGCTAGACATCCCTTGATATTTATACAACTGGTGCTTCTTCACAAGTTACTGATCCAAGTAGTGAAGTTATTTTAAACTTGGTTTTGGTAAAGAGGAGGAAGAAGTGAAAGTAATCTGGCTCTCAGTGATCAGGAGTCAGCTCAATTTAAATAAAATGATAACATGAATAAAAATATTTCTGAAACTATGTTTTAAAAAATGCATATTTCAGAGGGACAAACTTTGATAAGCTAAAGGAACTAGCTAAATAGTTAACCAGACTGAAGATGTTCATACTTAATTGTGGGGAATGCCTTGAATTTCATTCAGCTAAGAATTTCTGAAGTATCTTGAGAAGATGAACAAGATTTCAGGAGTACTTTTACCTCTACCCAAATTATTAGAATACTCTATTTCCTTCCGTGCTCACTACACATGGAAAAGGGACCAGTTAGCATTTTTGGAGGTTAGATAATGAAAGCCTAAAAGATAGTTTGCCAAAAATAACCTGTGTTAAGTCTTTCAAGAGAAACTGAAACAAAAAATAAAATAATCTTAAATCATATTAACACAGACATAAAAAGAAAAGCAGAAATGGACTAAGGTTGGAACCAGGAACTAAATCTTTGCCTCATTTTTGAGTAAATAGGAAGATAACAGGAGGGCAATCCCCTTACAGCTGATGGGCATAAGCATTCGGAAATGGAAACTCCTGCATCCAAGCCCATAGCATAACTAAGATGATTATAAAATGCTCAAGCTAGAGGAATAGACCATCCAATCCCAAATAGTGAAATAGGCAACACATTGAACTGCAAAGCTGCTAGCAAGTTTTTAAAACAAATTTATTGTTGAAATAATTGAGAACAGCATATGTGCTACCTTATTTTTAGAGAAACAAAATCAAATTGAGAATTGAAAAGTAACTGGAGCAAACACTCATCCATTAGACTGATCTCAGATCTTTGAACAATGGAGATAAAAACAATGTGGGGTGACATCAGGATGGGTTTATCTAATAACTAGAAAGAATTACAGAATCATAGACTATCCCAAGTTGGAAGGGAGCCACAAGGATCATCAAGTCCAACTCCTGGCTGAACACAGGACCAGCCGAAAAACAGACCATGTGTCTAAGAGCATTGTCCAAACACTTCTTGAATTCCACCAGACTTGGTGCTGTGATGTTATAAAAGAAAGGTAAGTAACATGATCTTCACAAAACACTGTGTCACAGAGAAACATTTATTAACCTGGAGAAAGCAGAGATTAGCATGAGAATTGAATGTGGTTATCTGACTCATTTTTGGAGAGCTGATGTTTCAAGGGAAAGACTTGAGCTTTTGTGAGGATACATGGATTTGTGTATGTACGGCATCTCAAGGATGAGTCTGGGAATCAATCAATAATATTTTCACTAGCAGCTTTAGCAAGAGTAGGGCTTTGGCATTAAACCCCATTGATGGGAGGTACTATCAATGCAGGAGACTATTGGAATAAATGGTGAAGAAGACAAAACATGCAAGTATGTTGATCAGTCATTGGAGGACTATGAGCTACCAGTCAAATGCACCCATTCTTTTACCTTTCTACCCAAAGGTAAACACAAGTGTCAGTAGTACCAGGGAAAATTCTTTTTTTCAGCAGAAAGGAAGCACTGGAACCATCTGGCACTGCACTGGTGGGGTCTGGTCTGCACTGCTGGTCACAAATGTTCAAGAAAGATGAATTCAGCTGGAAAAGATGCCAGACAGGGCTAGCAGGATTTCTGGGCATAGGAGGGGTTTAGCGTTCAGAAGGGGATAAAGGGAATTTGCTATATTTAGCCCTATAAGACAATGGCTCATGTTGGTGGTGAAATAAGATTGTTCCCTACACATGTATGAGGAAAGTAAACTTCAGGGTGGTAAACTTCAGGGGCAGCCAAAGCTATGTAAGTTAAAGAGAAAAGCTGACACTAAAACAGTACGTATAAACTGCCCACAAGTAGACTGCAAATTAGAGAATTTCTAATTGTTAGAAGATTGATGTTTGGAACAGCCATTTCATTAGAGCAAGATTGTTTTAAGATGCAACATGGCATTTCAGGAAGGGTATTGCATGATTCTGTAATTGCCTATGATAAAGGAACCAGGTTTGATGATTTAGTAGTTTTCCTCCAGGCCTCTGTTTTTATGAGGCTGGGGATAAACACCTTTAAAATTAATACAGAAGAAGGACGTCTAAAACAAATAGCACCCAGTGAATGAGTTGCTAGATAGAACTGCATAAAGCTAAGATCAAAAATAATGATGTCTATATCAAACTGAGAAGAAAATCTAGTAGGATAAATGAGGGTAAGAGGCAAAGAAGGAGGTCACCATTGGGCTCTCCCTGTAGTCTTTATAGAATAATTTTCCTTCCTCCTTAATTATTAAAGGTTTGCAGAAGTGATGGCAAAGAAAGAAGAGTGGCATAGAGTGATTTTCCTTTTTGTCCCAGTCCTCATCACGCTGTCCTGACATCCCTGCCAAACATCAAGTGACTACAGCAGCCTGGTTTTGTGCTTGGGCAGTGCATGCACCTGGCTTGTTTCTGGAGCTCCTGCAATAGGAAACAAATCTCAATATGCTGGTGGATGGCAAGTCAGGGAGTGCACCAGCCAATGTTTTCAGGATAAACACCACAGTTCTGATATGCAAGCAAGATTCAGAAGCAAGATAAATTTATACAAAAAAAAAAATAAATTATACAATAAAGTCTATTAATAATAGATGTCATAATAAATATCCACTGTTTCAGTCTTTTGCTCTGTCTGAAGACTAAGAACTTTGCAACCAGTAAGTACTTAATTACAACAACAAAAATATACAAACAAACAAACAAAAAGAGTGAAAACCTTAAAAAACCACTATGTATTATTGCCTAGAGAACAGATCTGCATGCCTTACGGTGCTGGTGCACTGAAGAATATTATGATTACTCTGCATAAACACAAGAGAATGGATCCCAGAGAGGGGGAAGAGCTATTTAACTGGAAGGGAATTTTGGCGCCTGAACAAATGGATGTAAACTGTCCAGGAATACATTTAGGCTGTAAAGTAGAAGGCGATTTTGAATAGTCAGGGGAGAGGTTTTGGCACATGCTCTCTGTAGCTGCAGTCAGGCCAAAAAGTTTAAGGTGCCCAAGCTGACGCAGTTAAACAGTTATTAAAGATGGAGTTTGATCAGTATACTAACAAATTATTAGGATAAATTTCTCTGTGAGGCTAAACTCAGCTACCTTGGACCTTTAAGATATATAAAGTAAGAACTTTAAGGACTACATTCCGCAGTCTTACACCAGGTATCTTCAGATGTCAGAAGCCTGGGATCATCACTTATCTCAGCATATGGCGATTGCAGTACTGCAGAGCTGGATGCAGGGATGTGCCCAGCAATGCAGACAGCACCTGCTCGAGCCTTAGGGCAGGCACAGTGTTGAAGACAAACTCCAAGTTTGAGCCCTATGGGTATTTTGCTGCAAAGCTTCAGATTTATTTTCCTTTGACCATAAGTTTAGCAAAACTTCTACCTGGGTAAATCCTGCACTGTATTGCAGCGAACAAAGCCTCTTGCTGGCTTTTTTTTTTTTTTTCTTTTTACTGCCTACATGAATCCAGCTCAGCTTATGTTGTATAACCAGTGAGTTCACAACCAGCCAGGCTTTCCTACGCTGTTACTGCTGCAGCCCTCAACTGCAGGGGGTTGCTTGCATCCCACCTGGTACACGCCATGGAGCACACTAACAGTAGTGGCGTATTAGTAATGCATTAAAGAATCAGCCCACACAGACTGCTGCTTGAGAGAAACATCTGGTATGACGTCCTGCTCATGTTCACAGTTTCATTTCCATGACCACTTAAGGGTATTTGACAGTCGTGATTAGAAATGATTGGGAAACAGGGTAACTCACCCATCCAGTACATGAGATAGCATGGGTCAGCAGTCAACAGCTGACCGAGTGATTTCAAAATAGCTGCTGAGAACCCAACCAATTGTTATCCAACCTCTGCTTCACTGGCTCTCATGCCAGGAAAGAAACACAAACAATGAAAACACATGCAAGAGGAGATGAAATAAAATGAGAGGGGGGAAAAAAATATTCCTAAATGTGCTGAGCCTCTCCTCTCTCTTTGATGGGCTCCCCAATGGTGCTGGCAGAATTCTGTGAGCCAGATGAAGAAACGTGAGCAGTATGGGCAGCTGCCAGACAGATGCGTGTGCCTGCTCTTGGTCAGTGGCCAGCCAGAGAAACCTCTCTAATGGAAGCTGGTCGGGAGATTCAAGAAGTTGTGTGGTGGTGGGCAAGATGAATAGTCACTGGCAAGGTTTTTTTTCTGCAGTAAGCCAAGGTAGGAGTTCATGGCTGCTGCCATGTTCTCAGCCAAAAGCAGGGCTATGATTCCCAGAACATAATGCATCATGATAAGGAAATGTGACCTCATTCTGAAATGAAAAGTGGGTTTTGCGATCTGCAACTTACAAGCATCCATCCCTGTGTTTTTGGGCATGATGGTTATGTTCTCTTTGCCCTCAATTTGATATCTTCATTCTCTGTGTATTTTTGTAGGTAAAATTAAATTTCTGAGGAAGAAACTGAAGGCAAGTAAAAAGATGATGTGATGCACAAGGAAATATTCGATCAGGAATAAGGAAAAAAAGACATTAATGAGTGCAATGAGGGAGAAAGGCGAAGGCTCTTGTCCTTTTTTTTTTTTTTTTTTTTTTTTTTTTTTTTTTTTTCATAAAGCATTAATGTTTTGCTAGAAGTTACCTGCAGCTGACTATAGGCCATGTTTTCTCAACAAGCAGGAACTGTGCTCACCCTTTCTGATATACTGGCTCCTCCTCCAAGTGTTCAAATCTGTTCTGGATTCACCCATTTCCTTGGGGCTGGGGGTCATCTGCAGTGTGCTCTGTCAGAGTGGAGATCTGGCAGGAGGACTCCAGCTAGCTCCTTCTGAAAGTACCAGCTCCAAACTGTTTCCACTCCCTCTCTTTAAAATCAGCAGCCTTTCCAAAAACAGCCTGCACCCCACTCCCTATCTCCTGTGAGGGAGGGGACCCACACCCGTACCTCAGAGCGGTTTGTGATGCAGGAAAAAAAGGAGCACAGGTTTTGAGGCACCTTCATGCTGTAGGCGATGCAAAGCTTAAGTCTGCAGAGGGGAGAAACTCAGTGTGTGGAGGAGGAGGCAGCTGGAAGGCAGCAAGGAGGGGCAGTCCCATTGGCAAAGAGAGAAGGGGAAGCAGCAGAAGGCAGCCTTGCTCTTGAGATGCGAGCATTCAGGTTTGACTAAAGACATTGCAATCATTCGAATCTGATTTCCAAAGCAGGACTAGCTGATATCGCAAATGGTCTGGCACAGGTGCAAGACAAGCTCTAACGGATGATAAAGGCATTGACTTTTGTATAGCTCCTTCCAATGTCCCCGAGGCACACGTACACGTCTTTGTGCCTGCACGGCTTGTCATGTGCTGTTCTTCACTTATCTCTGCTACAGCTCTTCCTGATCTCCTACCAGCGTTGCTTGGGAGAAAAGAGAAATGGACAATAGGCCCTGAGACTGCTCGGCTGCATTGCTTCTTCATTAAAGCTGACATTTGGCAATGGCACCTTCCTGTCTCTCAAGAGCTGGTATTTCATTGAAGGCAGCAACAGCAGAAGCATCGGGGTGACAATGTCTGTTTCACGGAGCACATGAGCTTTAGATGGTGGCAGAGAGCCCTGGAGGAGACCAGTAAGACTGGTGATGTTTTTCTCTCTTGCCTTTTTCCTGGTGAGGCACAGACACCCTTGTACCCAGGGATGAGCCTGTGAGGTCGCTGAACCTCCTCATCTCATTGTTTTTGACAAGCCAGAGCTGAGAAAGTTTAACATATTTGAAAAAAAAAAAAAACTTGGAAGAAATCTAAATTAATTTTGTGAATATTTTATTACTGTGTATCTATATTGGCAAGCATATCTAATTTTCCAGTTGCTACCAAGTCTGTCTAATCAAGTAACGTGTCCTGTTTTGATCTGTATGACTGCAACCTTCCTTGCTTGGTGCTCTGGTAATCCTGACTCCCCTATCAGCAGCTCCTAAGTGGGAGGGTTAATTCTGGAACTCTTTTTCACTTCTACAGAGGTACACTTCTATCCCTTTATTTTTTTTTTCAGTCTTGCCAGTTAGCCCCAAGATTTGCACTATGCAGCAAAGTATATCAGTTTAGTTGTCAGCAAATCCTGGTGTGCATGCACATGCAGTTTCAAGTCCTGTCTAGGTTTATGATATCACGCTCTAATACCTTTTTGAACAGTTCTGTAAGTCCAGCACGTGTACTGTTCCAGTGCTGCAGTGCCTTGAGCTAAAGCAATCCTCAATACTTCCAACACAGCAAACAACCATGCTGGTGCTGATTTGCAGCACTGATGCCCAGAAGTCACAGAAACTAGGTCTGCCTCCATTTAAAATTTCCAGTGTATGCCTATTAATACATCACTGCTGGTGATTTCTGTCTTAGAAATCAAGATGTCTGTTCAGATGTTGCAAGGACTGGGATGATGTGAGGCAAGGTGGCAACGCAAGGCGTATCTGACAGTCCTACCAAAGGCCAAAGAGATGGACACAGGCTGCCTGAAAAGCTGCATACCTGCAAGGCTGGGTACAAAGCTCAAGGGCTTGCTAGGTGAACTGAGAAAGCCCCAAAGTGTGTGCTCCTCACCAGCTCATTAAAAGGATGAACCAGAAGGTGCAGTGTTTCCAAAGGGAGTGAACTGGCTCTGGCCCAGCTGAATCCAGAGGGAGCCAGAGGAAAGGAGAACGTAACTGGGATTGTAGTTATGTTGTCATCTTTAAAAATTTTTGAAAAGACTGAAGCCCCACGTCCTTTACCCAGTTCTCTTTTTCTTCTCAGAATAGTATCTGAAAACACGTACAATACATTTGTTTTGGGAAGTAGTTTAGTTTACCTAACAGATTGACACCAGCAAAAAAGAGATGGAATGCCATAAGTAAATTAAAATACTCCTGAATGCATCAGGCAGCAAGCATTTCTATCAATATATTGCAAGTAGTTGAAATACGGTGTAAAGAGATACTTGAGCATTCCAATAAATGCTTAGAAAATATAATGTTGCCCTTGCAAGCAATCTAGTGTCTTGCCATTCAAAACACATGATTCTTTTAAATGAAAAGTTCAAAGGAAACATAAACATCAGGATCTCAGATCATCAGAACCAGCCGTAGTAAGTCAGCGATCTGTAATGCATTATTCCTGCACCTATTGCTGGTGACACCTGTGAATTCGTTTCTGTCCCACAGGGACTATTTGCTTTGGAAAATGTTACTACAAAGCGACAGGGGTGAGAGCATCTGACCTATTCTGAACAAGTGCTTTGGAAGTAAATCCAATTTAATTCAGATTTCATGACAGTTTCTTTGGAAAATGTTGGTTTGGGGAGGCACCTTCTTCAATCTGCTGACAAACACCCTGACCATGATGATGAAGATATGGACGCATGCAAAATGGTTCTTGTTATTTTTCCAAAGGTCCAAGTTCAGACTCCATGAAGGAAAGGAGAAGCGGCAGTGCTTGGCTCAGGGGAAACAGAGGAGCTCCGGAAATGCACAGGAAGGTGCTCCAAGGTAGTGCACAAGTCCTGAAAACCAGAGTCTGTAACATCTGTGCATCAAACTTCCTTAAAACCTGTATAGTAGCAGTCCTTCTGCACGGACTCTGTTTTTTTGGCATTCGAGACAATACCATGTCACAACTGCTTCTCATTAAGCCCAAGGGAAAAATAAAGATTGCAGAGGCGACCTGTAATTCACATAGGAATAACAGCTAACACTTTGCGCTTTAATTTTGCATGGCTAAAGATGTATAAAGTTTGTCTTTGAAAATTGGCATTCGACATCTCAAGGCCCCTAAATAAGTCCATCACATTCATAAAAATGTGCTAGCAGTTTGCTTACAACACCCAAGTGTCGAGAGGAACGGGTTAAAAGCAGAAGATTGATGAGGAGAATGGGGTGAGAATGCTGAGGAGGATTGTAAATATGCTCAAGTGACCTTGCAGCTGGGAATGAATAAAGTCTGGAGAGTAGTAACGTAGGGAAGCACATAAATTGTACCTACTGCTGTTTATCCTCTGTGTGTCTGGCAAGAAGCGTATCTGTGTATAAATAACACAGGTGTTTGGTAGACCTGGAGGCACACATCCTACACACTTGAGCTGCCTCGGTGCTGAGCCACCCAGAATCAGTCCTTGTAGATTTTCTGCTATGAGAATAACATTTCCCAACTTGGTTCACTCCTACAGCACAAAGATATACCATAGAGCCTTAATAACATAAATATTTGACTCACGTCCATCCAACCATGACCAGCTCAACGTGTTTTCAGCCTACTGAGAACCACACTTAAGATTCATCCATGCAACTGCTCAGACAACAGTGAACCTTATTCTTGGTGAAGTCTTAGAGCAAAGAGCATCTTGGGCTCCTTGAAGCACAGCTGGTGCTGCTAACCCACCCCTGACCATGCTGCTCTCAAGGAGCATCTCACTTGCAATGCTGCATTTTTAAAAATTAATTTCTCCTGAACTCTCTGTATTCGTGCCTATGTAACATCCTTGCTGGTTCACAAATTAATCTGTTAACATCTAAATCTACTTCTAACACATCTGTGCATGAGGAGTGTAATCCCAGTTTGGATCACACCTGATGACATGCTACAAATCAAGAAATCCACTGCAGCAAGACTCGGCTCTGCTCAGATGGGACTCCTTCCAGCTTTGCAGAAACCCAAGACCAGAGAAATGTACATCTAGTAACACCTAGATGAAAAGGCACTCAGCTATGGGGATAAATTACACTGACCTTGCCCAGATGTTAAACTGAGCAATAACTACAAAGTGTTTTTGTTTGGGTTCATTGCTAGAATTATTTTTGTGTAGCCAGAAGGTGCCATGTTAAATTGTACTGATGGTGTAACTGTGGGAACAAGATAATAAAGCCCTGATATAAGCTTGGTAGAAGTCATTTGTGTATTCAAGAATTATGCTGTCATGTGTTACTTATCTATTTCTGAAAATGAATGTTTAGGTTAAACGGCAAGATTAAAACTGGTTAGTTGGATCTTTCCCTTGGGAATCCCATGACATCCCTGTACCAGCACAGCACCTTGCTTCTGCCTTGTAGGGCTAAGATAAGCAGGCTAAATAATTATTTTTATTTTTCCAACTAAAAAATGTACTATTTTCTTTCTGCTTAAACCATGTGTGTTTTTTTGTTTTGTTTTGCTTTGTTTTTGTTTGTTTGTTTGTTTGGTTTTGGTAATAATTTCCTTGTGTCTAAGCAGAAACAAACCTACAAAATGTAATCTTTTAAATTAGACCCCATTCAATTTAACCAACATGATCTGACAGTAAACAAGTCATTCCAGTAGATCCTCCACGAAGCACAGTCTTGTGCAGAAAAACCCACTAATGGCCTCCCTTAATTGGATTTCAGTCTCTCTCACTATAGATTTCTGCCCCTACATTCTTTGCCAGCCAGGACTGCCTCCCCTCTTACCAGTGTCAAAGTCCCTCTCATTTTGCCAGTACTGAGTGAAATATTTCATCTGAAATACTTTTTCCAGTAAAGACAGCAGCAGGTTAATGGGAACATTTCAGATACGCAGGTTAATCACTGTGAACTCTACCAACTGAAGACAAACCAAAAACATTTCTGAGAGAAATTGGAAGCTCTCCATTTTTATTGAGAATCCCTCAAAATTAGCATTAACTTTCATCAGAGGTAGAAAAGATATAATTTGAGGTTTATCCACAATTGATTTTTCTTGCCAAGATTTCCACAGCTGACAGTAAACTGACAGGGAACTTCTCTGCACAGTGCCAGTGTGGGTGCTGGAACAAGAGACAGGCACAGTGCATGGCTCTAGAAAATATATTTTTTCACCCATAAATGCGCTGTAGCCCCTCCTGAGTCTTCCAGCTGTGTCTCCTGGCCTGATCCCACCTGCTGAGGTTTGGTTCCTAAACACATGCTCACTCCAGGAGCTGCAGCTGAGAAGCAAATATGCCCCCAGCAAGCTGGCAATATCCATGCTCTCCATCTTCTACATCTACCTGCTCTCTCTGCTGCATAAGCAGATGCTGTACCAGCTGTAAAGACCACATAAAACAGATCATCTGACCCACATATATAAGAAAGAGGAGTGTCCAGCTGATGAAATTGCAGAGATTTAAGCTAATCAGTAGCTTAAAAGGTTTCACAGGGTGCTGATGGAGCAGTAGGAGTTTTGCTGTGATAGATTCTTGTGTAAAAAAAACCACCAGAGGTGACATCTGATTGTTTTCCCCACCTTACTACATGTCAGTCCTTCGGGATGGACTTCTGAGCTCTCTTCTCTGTGTTTAACTCTGTTTTTTAAAAAGTTTTTCTCTTTAAATGTTACCTGTCTAATCTCTCTGCTAAGAATTGCCCCACTTCTTAGTCTCAGTTTCCACATGCTTCCTGCAAGTGTTTCTCTGCTGTCTTCCTCCCCGAACTCTTCATCAATGTTTCCAGACTGATTGTTCCCTTGGCTCCATCAGTCACTCGGATTCCTGCTTTCTCCTTCTAGTGAGCTGCAGCTGTGTATGGTTTTGAAAAACTCAGATTTTCCTATAGGGACCAGGGATTAGTTGTCTTCATTTAGGGCATTATTTAGGGCACTTTATTTAGGACACTTACGCAGGGTTTTACACTTATCTGAATGCTTACCATGCCTGTACATTTGGAGCCCAGAACCCCTAACTATCTTTCATTCCTATTTTTAATGCATCCAAATCCCCACAGACCAGTAGCAAATATAAGTGCTGAAGACTTTTCTGAAGGTTTCTGTTAGCACTGCATTTCTGTTCTTTTTATTTCAAGGCCGTAGTGCACCAGCAAGCAGGCACCTCGCTGTCTGGCATGCCCGGGTGGTGTGTCGGTGGGGACGGCTCTCCTCCTGCACCAGCTCAGAAGTGCTGCTTTGTCACTGCCCTGTCACTTACAATAAAGTGTCCAGCATCTGCAAAGCAACTGCCCTTTACTCATATGTATCTTCGTAGTAGTAGACTCTGTATCATGTGGAGATATGGTCTGTAAGCTTCAATTTGAAAAAATGCCACCGTCGATGCTAATTTTCTAAAGTAAAAGAACTTATTTTGACAGTAAATGAGTATATATTATTTAGGTGCCTAGCACTATATGACTGTTTTAGCTCCTTTGAAAACCAGCTGGAATGGGTAACCCAAATACCTTTACTAACCTAGTCCTCCACCCATCTGTGTGTGGCTAACAGGGGCAGATAGTGCAATCACAAAGTTCAGGAGAACATAAAAATACAAGAATGTGTACCGGGCAGGTCAGCTCCTTTTCCTTGTATAAATATCCTCAGTCCCATTTCCCCATGCCCTGTATCCAACAGCTGGCAGCAGAAGAGAGTAAGCATAAGGCAAACATGCAACAGCATTTCCCCAGGTTGTTCTGCCAGTCTCTAACAATTTGCAGCTCACAGAGTAGTGGAGATACCTTTATACTTAGTGGGATTTCACGATTTTTTCCTTCCTCATTTAATGTGTTCAGCTAAGTTTTCTATCCTTGCAAACTGTCAGTGTCCACAACATCCAAAGAATTTTACAGCTCAGTTATCCATTAGATTAAAAAAATAAAATGTTTCAAATTTTTCATTTGCTAGCTTCATTTAACGGTTCTGAAGTCCTGTACTGGAAAATACAATGGAAAGTATTGTTACACCAGATTTAGTCATGTACCTCTTACTTTTATGGACCATTGTCCTATCTCAGCTGAATTATGTCCTCTGTAAGAATGGGAAATCCTGGTCTCTTCAGTCTGTCCTTGCACAGGAGAGGTTCTCTGTCTCTGCTCATCTCTGTTGCTCCTGTCTGAGCCCTTTCTGTTTCTGAAATCCATGTTGACTACTCTGAATATTTATGTCATATTTTCTGATATAGCTGCTAATTCAGAATTTCTACCAACTTGCCCAGTATAGATATCAACCTTATTGTTCTGCAGTTCCTCCACTCTCCTTTGAAAACTGATATCAAATTAACTCTCTGCCAGTTCTCTGGTGTCAAGGCAATTTTCAACACAAAGTTAGACTCTACTGTTGAAATGTCAAATACTTCATCCTTGATTTCCTTTAGTGCTCTTTGGCATATCTATTCCTGTTGATCTTTCTGATATGTTATCATTCATTTTCTCTATTTATTCCATGAACTTTTCTATCTCCATTTAAATTTGAAAAAAGAACATTCGATAGTCTCCCAAAAGGTTGATTTCCAGTGTGAGAATCTCCCCAAACTCCTCCAAAGTAACTTTGTGTACAGCATATATATATATATATATATATATTTCCCCCCCCCCTTGAATATCCCTGTCTTCTCTGAGACTTTTATCAGAGATGCTCAGAGACTGTATACTTTGATCATCTTTCTGGACTTCTGGCAGATTTCCTCCTTCAGATTTTTTCTTTTTTTTTTTTTTTTTTTTTTTTCCAGAAGGATTAGCAGTTTTTTTATGCCTTTTACTAGCTGCTTCTCAAATCTTTTTTTTTTCTTTCTCTCTCTCTCTCTTTTTTTTTTTTCTTTTCTTTTTTTTTTTTTTTCCTGCCTCATTATGCTTTAATTCAAAGTCAAATTGCCAGGGTTTAAAGTCTTCTTTTTCTCCCTAGCTCTACTGTTCACAGATTACAGTTGTAGGCTGCATTCTGAAAGAAATATTTGAATTTGGTAGGGACTCAATACTCCATTTGCTCTTGAGAAAAGTCGGAGTAAAGGTTTGCAAACTCAGATGTTGTTGAGCATTTGCATTTCCCAAGGTATATGAAAAAGAAAAATTAGTAGATTTTCTATCCTGTTACAGGAAATGCGGTATTTTTGTTCATTATTGCTGCTTTTTATCTCTGCTGACTCAGTAGTTGTACATTCAGTGAGTCACATTAAGAAGTGAAATGCTTATCTCAGAACATGAGAGAAGCTATATATTTGTTCCTCTTCGAGAAAATGACAGTACCTTCAAATGTCACCTCTGGCTGACCACCCTGAATGTTTGGGAATGTTGTACAAGAACACTTCAGGGTCTGATAATGATCTTCATTTCAAGCATGCAACATATCAGCGTTGTCAGATGTCATGATTTGATTGTGATTCTCACAGTGTTTTTAAATGGTTACCTCACTGTGAAGATTTTTACCTTTTCCTAACAAGAAGTCATTGAAAGTGCACCTGAAAGTGCACCTGAAAGGTGGTATGCAGATAGAGTAATTGAAAGTAAATAGATAAAAAAAATCCAAGGATACTACTTTAAAATTAAAGTTTTCTTGAATTTAAGCTGAAATAATAGCAAGGTGTTTAGTTTCTATGACACTTAATCCCACCAACCGCTGTAAGAACATCTAGTGATGCCGCAGCCTTTCCCCCACCAGACACAAAACTAAAAGGATCCTTTTGTATTCCTGGACTTGTAACCAGCCCTTTCCAGTGTGCAAACTCACAGTCATTCCTTTGAGATGTACCATGAAAACCTTAAACAAGTGAGAAACTGGATATTCTCAAAAATATTGGTCACTGCAGCCCACCAAGGCAGCTCTTACACGCTTGTCCCTCTGTTACGGCACTAGGTAAACCACCTACTGCCACATGCAGCTTGGTCTGCAGGCAAGTCAGCCTATGTGGACAAACTTACCCACATGTAGTGGAATAAGCACACTGATGTTTTCATTAGCAGGAACTCTGTTCCACTGAAGAAAAAGGTTTATGTACTCCTGGGCTTCATCTGCACACGCTACTGTCCACAGGATGCTCTACAGGACATTCAGAGGTTGAGTGTGGTGTGGTCTTGCTTGTCAAAATAATTTAATTTGGAAGATTAACCAGTAGATTGAGGGCTGAAAAGTATCATGAAGCTTATGAGAGGCTTCCTCATATCATAAACCTTTCATGAAGGCTAATGAAAAAAAGAAAGACAGCCACTTAGCTCTCTTATCACATGAGAAGTGATTCTTCTTTATCCTGTTCTGCAGAAGGGAGCACCACCACTTCGGTCTTCCACTGGGACCTGCACTGGGGGCAATGCACACAGGAACCTGCACCCTGCCTCATCTCCAGCAGCCACAGAGAACTGGATGTTCAACTGAGATGCTCACTGCTACCTGGAGAGCACTTCTGACACTCTTAGCTTCACTCTTTCTTAAAGACAGTAGGACCTGGCACTCACACTGTAGGATCTGCCGTATGTACCACATCTCCTTCCTAGATCTTGCTGTTGTTTAGAAATTGAAACCTTCAAGGCACTCTGTTTTTGCTCCACAAATCCTGATATTTATGGTACAAAACTTTCTGGATCCAGCACAGATGCATCATCTGAAGACTGCTCTTCTGGGAAAGAGAGCCTGGGAGGGGGGCAACCTCTTCTTGGGGTGGGCAGAGCCTCCTTCCAGCAACACAGTGACCTGTTGGTGCAAGAGTGCTGGTGCCAGGACAGGTAGGGCTGGCTTCTGGATGTAGAATGGGAGAGGAATTCAGTACAGCACTATCAAAGACTCACTTTCAAAAGCATGACATTCACTCACTGTTCTTTTAAAACACACCAGACCCAAGCAGACTAATTTCAAGCCCCCAGACTAATTTCAGGCCCCATATATAACAATGTTTCTAAAGCTTTTATGTAACTAGAAATGTTTGAACACATGCCTTTTTCCTTACTGTAATGTTAACCAGTCTTCTGCTGTCAAACTTCTTATTTGACATGTTTAAACACCCTGATAGGTTAATAATAGAGTCTAAGATCTCAGTGCTTGTAACAGCTTCAAACTCCAGGCAACACTTTTAGATGTATCAGTACATTTTACAGACAATGTAGATAATATTGCATAATTTGTTCATAAAAGATTTATATTATGGCCAACTGAAGAAATACATGTGAGATATCTAATATTTATAAATACATATGCACAGGAGCTCAAAAGCTGCAAGCACAAACATCATCATAACATTTTCCCTCTATGCACTCCACATAATGTTAACTACTGAGACTATGCTTCACAGTGTGCCACCCAGTGCTTCAGTACATTTGGCTGGGAAGGCAGTTTACTAAGTAAAGGCACCTACAAACATTTTCCTCAGCATCAAAGACTGCAGCTGAGATTTTTCCAAGTAAATGCAGAGTAGAGAAAGGCAACATGCATAAGCCAGCCTAAAGTACTGAGAATACTGTCTATCAAAATAAGGAATTCCTTTTAAATAGGATGTTCACTGCACTGAAAAGCACCTGAAATTACACCGAAAAGGTGTAATTTCCCCTCGATGTGCATGCACTGATGGTTCATTTTTGCTTCTACTGAAGTCAAGTGCAAGATCCCCTTTGATTAAATGGCACCAGGGTCAGTCCCTCTGCACACATTATGAAGAAATAGGGAGTTTATTTCATGAACTTAGGATAGATATTGTTACAAGATACAATATTTTATAGATCCTTTGACTCAAAAATATTCAAAGTGAACAGTTATTCACGGGGACATGTAGGACATCTTTTGGTATTTCAACATCCAGACTCAAGCTCCAGAAATGCAATTCTTATCCCAAACACTGAAGCTTCAAAGGCTCTAATGCAAGTGTAGCCATCCTCATGACTTTCCCAAAACCGTGCAGGGAAATTAAAACCTTCTGAGATGGATTTGTTTTCTAAGGGGAAGGTTGGCTATAGCCGTGACCTAGAGTGGATCCTGCATTCAGTAGCATTTACGGGTGCGACTAGAGGGAACAATGCCTTTAGCTTCTCTGGTAATTCTTCTCTTTATCTACTAATAATCAGCAGAGAACGAATGCAGATGATCACTACAGTCCCTTAACTCCTTAAAAATGTAGCAGTCATAGGAAAATATCTATGGAAAGATGAAAAATCAGGAGCGTTGATTTTAAGCACCTTAGTCTTTGGTTATTCCAAACACACAGGCAGATCTGGTTAAGCAGCCAAACTCCATAGCTGTGTAAGAGGTTCTTGCTCATAATGTCACCAAATAGCATTAACGTAATTCATTATATTATTATTATTATTATTATTATTATTATTATTATTATTATTATTATTATTATTATTATTATTATTATTATTATTATTATTATTATTTTAAGATTCATTCAGTAATTAATTCTGACATGAGTAAGAACAACCAGCACTTACATGTAAGTTGGCAATGCACACAGAGATTAAGACAGCTAAACTGAACTGTTTACAATCAAACTGTAGTCAATAGAGATGTAGTCAATACAGCCAGTGGAGTCTAGGTGGAAATTCACTCATCATTTTAAAGTGTTTGCTTCCAGGTGAGAAGAATAGCTCACTGGGTTCCACTGGCTGTACATCTCCAGTGGCTGGACACTAATACTGGACACAAATATATTGGACACCAGTGTACTGGAGACCAATGTTACTGGGCACTCAGTGCACACATAGCCCTGCATATATGGCTATGGAAATCAAAGTATTAATTTGCAAGCTGAATCCCACCCTTTGCATTTCCACCCTGTGCACTGGTTTTAGTAACATTGGCATTTGAGCAACTGAAGGAATAATTCAGCTCTAATTGTGTCCAGGACAGAATTAAATTTTGGTCAAGAAAAGGATAATAAACTGGAACATATTTCTGTGTATTATCTGAAACACGTCACAAGTGATTTTTGATTGGAGACACTTTTCAAAGTACTATACACATGACAGTGCTTTGGAAATACTTCTAGATTCTTCTAGGGTGTATTTCTACTTTACTTCTGAACCAGTGTTTCTGAAGTCTTTCTTCTGGCCCATCAAACAAAATGTCTCTGTAGTGTAAATCCAAACTGCATGAAGTGCCATGAAAAAAGACATAAAATGCTATCTGTAGGCGAGGAAGGCCAGAGTAACCACGCACTACCAACAGCTCTGACTTTAATTAGACATTTATTCATCACTCTATGAGATTTTTCCATGCCTCCTTTCTGTCTCCCACTCCACATCTAGGGATTTATTTTCCTTTTGCTGTATAAATAATAAACCAGGAACCAAGGTAGACATTTACTACTATAAAAGAAAATACATACTTTAGTCCAGCTGTATTATGTATGTTAACACTATTCTGGTAAACTGTGTATAGAAGAGCAGGGGTTGGATGCTGTTATGTTATTGATATGCTATTGATAGATTATGAATATTCTACTTTGTAACTATAATCATATTAGAAATGATTCTGGCCATATTTCACTTGTAGTTCTTACCTTAGAGTGTTGTCTTTTTTGGTGGTTTACCATTTCTGAATGAATAATTGCTCAGCATGTCTATTTTTTTTTTAAGATTAAAAATAAAGCCTACTTCAGCCTTCTTAAACACAACTCTCATTGTATCTTTAGAGTTCTCAGTTCCCTCAGCTATTTCCTAAGTATTTCCATCTATACACCAAGCACAGACAAATTCTGATCTCAAACAGGGTAGTTAAAATGCATTTAGTCTGATTTTTTAAATAGAATAATGAATGTGCAATAAATGTACTGTAATATTAACAGAGTCCAGGCCAGAGAAAAATGATCTGGCTGAAAGGAATTACAAGACAGATAGCTTTAGAGACAGAAGATGGCACTTCATCTTATTCAGCCAAAGGATATTTCAGATACTTTTACTCAAAAAATTGTTTTTCTTTTTCTGGTCAGGGTGTTCTTCTGCTACAGGTAGATGTCTCAAAGGGATTTAGGCCATATCCAGCTTTCCATCACAAAGTGCATGATCATCTGCTGTATAATAATCTGCATGCTTCAACTCACAAGTTAGACAGGTTTACATGTTGTGCTCAAGGAAAGCAATATAAATTTAACCAGATTTTAATATTTGATTTGGTTAAGCCAACACACCCTTCCACATCCCCCCACCCTGCCACACTATGTCATTTATATGTGTTTTCTCTTTAATTAGTACCAAAACGTCATGGCATTTCACACACATGACATGCAAATGCTGAAGCAAATTTTAACAATAAAGCACAATACACCAAAAGTGCAAGGGAGATAAGTCACAACAGATGTGGAGACCATAACAAATTTCTTTACACTTTTGAAGTTCAAATTCTCAGAAAGCGTAACTTCCCCTGATAAGCATTTAGCTTTCTTTGAATGGAAAATTATAAAAAGAAAATGATTTTTATCTGTGAGCAATGCCCAGGTAACCCCAAGAGCAGGACCTAAACAATGAGAAGCATAGAAATGCTTATCTGAACAGATGTTCCCCCTGCTGAGAGTAGTCTGGGAAATCATTTTTTAAAATCTAATTGTATGCTCCTTACATCAGAGCCACTTTCCCGCTGAAAGAAACATTTTCCATACACAATCCTTTTAGATTATGAGTGAATTTCTGTTTCCAGTTGGAAGAAATTATTTATCTCAGCAACAAAGCAACGATTTATTTCATTCAGTATGTCAAACTGTTGTTAGTTATTAACCACAACACTACAATTTTGACTCTAAATTCAGAACTAGAAAACTGAAGATGGGATTCCAGAAACAACCATAACATACTGATATTTTAAACTACCAAAGGCAGGATACTAAAGGCAGTGTTTTCCCATAGCACATGCAGACATGCACACTCATACCTCTGCCTGTGATATATGTGTTATGTATGTTTACTGAAATGGCAATGTTAACCTGCAGATTTAAGGATTTAGTGTACTTTAAGTAAAAATGTTGTTTAGTGGGATATTACTGGCACAGTCCTGTTGTTACAGCTTAACACATATAAGTACATCCTAGTGTAGTCGATATATCAATCTGGGGAATTGCTCTTCAAGACACCCTAGTCTGATAACATGAGATTATGAGAAGTCTGCACAAATGGAAAAGCTGTGTATTCTTTACAAATGACTTGAAATATTTTCATATAGATGTTTTGGTTAATGTTGTAATCGAAATAAACTGTTATACGGTGAGTTTTCAGGGGGATGGTATATGTTTCCAATTTGTGGCATCTAGTGGGAATAACAGATGGACTCAGCTTCAGAAGTCACTCTCAGCTGCTCACATTAGTTCTTTTCAGATAGACATTTGCCAGTCTTCTACAACTTACAAAGTTTATGGAGTTACAGACACTTTCTCAAGCATTCATTTAACTACCTCCAGGTACTTTTTTTTTTTTTTTTTTAATACAGAAAACCTGCCAAATCTGCTCTTTGACTAAAAGATGAAAGCAAATTCCCATGTCTACTGTGCTGCATGGCTAGCTTTCCTCCCAGCTGACAAAGAAAATGAAAATCAGTCTCCGGCCCAACAAGGGTAGATACAGAATGAGCTTTGTCCTTGAATTCCAGATAGCTGCCTCTGTGTGCAGCGTGCTGCTAAGACGAAACGTGATGGCTGTTTGCTGCTTGTTATTAAGCTGTTGATTAGAATGCAGGAATTGACAACTGAAAATTGTACATAAGTCAGTCCAAATGAGCTAAGCATCACTTGATTAAACAGCAAAATCTAAACACACTGTGTGGGGAATAGAAAAATAGTGGTTTTCCCTGGTGTTGATTCATCAAATTCAGCACTTGTGAAATATGTGGTAGTTAGCAGTATGGAATATATTCTCACTTACTTTACTTGTCATTGAACATTGAAATTGAAAGATATTTTTGCTGATCCAAAGACCTTGCTGCCAAGGGTTGCATGTAGCTTACTACACAAGGCGAGACAGATGGTAAAAGGGAAAGCCTCAGGGGTAGCAAGAAGAAGATGAAGGGATAGTTAGTGGGGCATGAAGATAGTTTCATATCTGTTTCCTTAAATTTCTCTCTTTTTTCTTTAGGAAGGCAAGGTGATAGAGATGAATGCTCAGATGGGTTCTGAGTGGATTGCTGAAAAAAGATTAAACTTGGTAGAATGGGAAGGAGGAAGAACAGGTGGCTCCCTTAATGGAGGAGGCTGTGTTGGAGAGAGGACTGGTAAAAGAAATGTAAAGCATAGCCAGAGAAACAGGAGGAGGCATTTGGGAAGAAAGAAAAGAAAACCAAAACTGAGTACTATGCCAATGGGAGGTTACTCCTTAAGAACAGCAATAGATAAGTAAAACAGTAATGGGAATATCCTGACAATATAATGGCTCATTTTTTAAGTCAGTGAGAAATCCCACTTCAGACTGAACAGCAAAATAATGGTGTTTTTTGGAAGCCAGCTCACTGTTTGGCATTTTCCATAGTTCTGCTCTATTAGCCTGTATTTAACCCATGTATTATCATTTCTGTCCAGGCGGTTCCATCATTTATTTTTCCATGCTGCCTCATTCTTTTCATTTTCACAGTTACAAAATTAAAATGATAACTGTTTGTTTAAGATAATTAAAATATACTCTGTAAATCATGTAGACGTTCAACCATTTCAAACTTTCAAGATATTATTAACATTCAAGTTTTACTGACAAATTGGTATAAGGGAAGTACTTCATGCAATAATGTCCTGGAAGGATTTTGAATTCGGAGAACTCAACACAAATGATGTGCATAAAGATATGTAAGAGATTAATTTAAGAATTCTTTAAGAGCAGCTGTGAAGATTCATAATTATTTTGTATCAGTTGTAAGTGTTTCGAAGTGAAAATGCTGGCCAGTATTTAATTCAGTGGCATTAAAAATACCGGCTAGAAAGTTTTTCTGGGAACAGTAAAACTAAGAAGTCTTTTTATGGTTTGGTGTCCAACATCACTAGGTCTCAGATGTAACATCTTAGTATCTCCAAGCCTCTTACATCTTCCCTTCATATTCTCCAAGCATAAAGATATCTTCTTAATCCCTTACCACCTAACTGTTGACCAGAAGAAAAACAGCAGATTCTGTAACTGGCTCTCAGCTTCATGCATGTTAACTGGTCCTCACCAACCTACCACTAGGGCAAACTGATAAGATAGATAACAACTGAGCTCATTGGCATTTTTCATCCAATGAATATATTAATTTCACAGAATCACAGAATTTCTAGGTTGGAAGAGACCTCAAGATCATCGAGTCCAACCTCTAACCTAACACTAACAGTCCCCACTAAACCATATCCCTAAGCTCTACATCTAAACGTCTTTTAAAGACTTCCAGGGATGGTGACTCCGCCACCTCCCTGGGCAGCCCGTTCCAATGCCTCACAACCCTTTCAGTAAAGAAGCTCTTCCTAACATCTAACCTAAAACTCCCCTGGCGCAACTTTAGCCCGTTCCCCCTCGTCCTGTCACCAGGCACGTGGGAGAACAGGCCAACCCCCACCTCTCTACAGCCTCCTTTAAGGTATCTGTAGAGAGCGATAAGGTCGCCCCTGAGCCTCCTCTTCTCCAGGCTGAACAAGCCCAGCTCCCTCAGCCGCTCCTCGTAGGACTTGTTCTCCAGGCCCCTCACCAGCTTCGTCGCCCTTCTTTGGACCCGCTCAAGCACCTCGATGTCCTTCTTGTAGCGAGGGGCCCAAAACTGAACACAGTACTCGAGGTGCGGCCTCACCAGAGCCGAGTACAGGGGGACGATCACCTCCCTAGCCCTGCTGGTCACACTGTTTCTGATACAAGCCAGGATGCCGTTGGCCTTCTTGGCCACCTGAGCACACTGCTGGCTCATATTCAGCCGACAATTTCATTCATTTGTTAATCTAGTTGGTGATTTTCTTTAATATCTCAGGACTTTACTGCCTTTGGGTTCCTTCTCTTGTATTAAATCTGACAGAAGTACACCCAAGGATAAAAAAAAATTCTGAGAAGGACCTGACAGACAGGAAGACTGCATGGCTGCGTACGCCTCATTTCCAGAGGAAACCAGGCTAAAAATCTCGTTATACAGAAGAGTCCATAGGGTATTTTTGTTAAGTATCACACAAAGCTGAACTGAAAGCTCCGTGTATCTCTTGCTTTATGTAGCATGTCTAACTGATTTTCATGTGTTTCTCACAGGGTCAGATCATGTTGACAAGCAGAATGCAACCGCCTAGCTGGGCAGCTGTCAGAGCCCCAGCCGCTGCTGAAATTGTGTTGAAATTTCAACATGAGGAAAATAAGAGCATATAAACCTGTAAGGGAGTATGTTACAGTTTCAGTGTTCAGGAATATCCATTGGAGAGCCCTAGAGATCAGGGTTTTCTGCTTAGAAAGCATAAGACATCCAGAGGACAAGTCATCCATCTACAGATAGGTGTCTATGACAGGCCAAATGAATCACCCTGCAGATGTTGTCTCTCTCTGGTAATTACTGGAGGAGAAATAACTTCTAGACAGCTACAGATAGGTAAAAGGAATCTCATAGAAACTGTCTCATGTGACAGAATTTTAAATAAATTGAAAGTGTCCTTTAATATAAAGAAGGCTGTGTAAGTGTTAAGAATGAAACTACATTACCCACTATTTTTTGTGCAACCTTTGGTTGTAGTTTTTCTAAGGCTATTTTTACCAGTAAGGCTCTGATCCTGCAAGCTAGGTGTGTACAACTCAATGGATGCCTCTTGAAGACTACAGGTTACTGACAGGAGAGATTGCATTTGTTTCTATCATTGCATCTTCCTTCCTCCTATTCCATTCAGCTCTCCGGCTGCAGCTCTGCAGCTTCCTCTTAACATGAGAGCTAGAAGATGGAAAGAAGTTTTCAACATTTAATATTTCTCAGTGTGCTCTTTCTCTCCAAACCCTTTTTTTTTTTTTTTTCTTTATAAAGAAAACAGAACTACCTATATCCAGGCAAAAAGGTGTACTTATAATAAGCAAATTAATCTCCATTGAGTCAAAATGACTACTAATCAAACAGGAAGTTCATGATTTGAACTGTCCCCACCTCTTTGTGACATTTCTAGAAAGATTCTGCAATCATAGATGAAATATTCCTAAGAACCTTGTGTACAGTGAGAGGTAACCTCAGCAAGTGCATTCAGCCAGAAAGCCTCCACATAAAACAGGGCAACATCTGAAGGCAAATTCAACCCAGCATGGCTGGGCATATGCAATTTAACAAATTCCACTGTGCAAACTGCACTGGGGAGGGAAACAGTCTTAATTGGTAGCATACTTCTTATACTCGTCTGGTCAGAGACGTTGTGCATCTATGTTCCTGCTTACTTGTCAGGAAGCCCCTCTGCAATTCTCCCAAGGTAGGTACCTCTCCCAGGCAGGTACGTCTATAATGTGCACTTCAGGAAAGTGCAGTTTCCCAAAATAATGCTGACATAGCAAGCTCTGAGAGTAGGAGCAACTCAGCTTGTCAGTGTGGATCCATGCCCAGGGTAATCTGCAGTGCTGAGGAACAGAGATGATGAGCCTGGGCATAGCAATGGTACCAACGTGGCTAGAACTTCAGGAGCCAGCTGCCACCTTTGTGCAGCACTGTGCTCTGCTGTACAGGTGAGCTTGCTTGGAATTACCTTCAGTGTCTGTGAGTTGCAACTGCTTTGTACAACACATACATACCCTTTGACATGGACAATATGCTGTGACTGCCTGGGGATTCGCTCTAAGAGCTAACACGGGCAGTTGACATATCACTGTGATATCTTCTGGGAAAATTTCCCTTTGCTTAGGAGAGAGGAGCTATCTGCTGTTGAAAAATTTTCAACTCCTGAACCAATCATGTAGAAATTTTTCCTATTACTGGATGGAAGATATTTATTTAAGCCTAGAAATAATCAATCATTAGTCAACAACCCCATGCCATGCATGGATCCTGGAAAACCAGAAATGTTGCCTATTCCAGAAAGCTCAACAAAACAAAACAAAGACAGGATATGAGACACAAGAAAATCATGATCTGATCTAAAAAGGCAGTTGCTGTGCTTCTATAATAGCCATATAATCGGATAGAACATGTTAGGTAATGTTGGTGTAAGGAAAGCATAGATTAATTGACAAAACTGAAGAGAGTAATTTCTGTCTTTCATGGAATTAATTAATTTAGTTTTAAGGATGTTTATTTCCAACTGTTGTCAAAACTCACTGCATAATTAATTTTAATTGTCCAAGTGGACATAGTTAAACCATTATGAGTGGGAAAAAGTAATGAGATTTGTAAAATTTTCAGCTGTAAAACAGGATGGTTCCTGACACAGGATTGTCCAAATGGCATCCAGTGGGCAAGAGCAATCATTGCATCCACACCAGCACTGGAAGAGACAGTGGGGTTGAAGTATAAATACAAGAAAGTGCTTGGACCTACAAGTTGCCCCCTTTGCTTTCTCACGGTAGGCAAAGGACTGTCTGAATCTGTTACCTAACATCCCAACCTACAGCATTACAGGTAAGAAAGCTGCCACCATTCATCCATTGCTGAAGCTGAAGAACCAGTACAAAATGTACCTTATGACCACCAAAAGTAAAATTTTCCTACTTATCCAAAACATCCAATTGCCCTTGACTACGGTTATAAAGATGTAAGTCAAATCACATATTCAACAAATTTTTTACAAAAAAACTGTACCGTTGGTAACCAAACACAATAATGCTTTCCTACCTTCACTCCTCTGTTAAGAAGTACTCCTCTAATTGTTTAAAAAATACAAACATGTACATAGTGCAAGTGTTGCTAGTTTTAGATAAGTTAATATGAATTTATTTTTACTCAGACAAAAGATCACCCATCCCCTCTAACCTTTATCAGAGAACAAAAGCAGTAAGATACTGTGTTTAACATCAGAAATCCACACCTGAATAACAGAAAGTCACTGTAACCAGGGAAACTGAGCAGTGGCATGGACAGGTTTTTCATTTAAGCTTAGATGGGGGAGAATTAGTATGATTATTGCAGGATACTGGCTTTTGAACAACATCTGTGCATTGCAACTTCAACGTTATTTTTGTGGTGAGAAAGAATGCTGTGTGTAGGGAGAAATCTTTAAAGACAAAAACAGTACAGAGTTTCTAAACTGATCAGATTTGCTCTTTGTCACAGATTATGATAGATAACGTGTTCTTGTCTGGCAAGTGTTTGGAGATGGTGCTTACAGCGGTGTCTCCTGTTAACAGAAACAGGAGCTGGGCTATGGGTATGATTACCACCATGACCCATCTTCCTTCTTTCTGTAATCCTCAGCAGTGAATGAATTGGGTGAATATATAAATCTGCAATTTTTACGCACCAGTAATGAAGGGAAGGACTGGTGCCATGCTCTGGTGACAGTTTTGAGAACACTGTCCATTACTAGCAGTATTTTCAAGTTATTCACAATGGCAACAACCCTGGCAGCAACATTACAAGCAGAAAAGCAGGATTAGAAAAAAAATAGCGAATACTGTTTGGATATTATTTCAGTCTTTTCTTGCCAAGCAAAGCAGGTTCTTCCTGAGTGATCTGCCAGGATGTGGTGGTTTTACTCAGGTGGGCAGCTGAGTTCCACCACAGCTGCTCTCTCACTCCCCCTCCTCAAAGGGAAAGAGGGAGAAAATACAATGCAAAGGGCCAAAGGGTTGAGATTAGGACAGGGAGGTCACTCAACAATTATCGTAAATGGCAAAGCAGACTCAAAGTAGGGAGATAGTAAAATTTATTGCCTATTACTAACAAGCTAGGGAAGTGTGAAACAAAGAAAACAAACTAAAAACACCTTCTCCCCATTCACCCTCTTCCATCTCCTCTCCCTGAGCAGCACAGGGTAACAGGGAATGGGGGCTGCGGTCAGCATTTCCTCCGCCACTCCTTCTTGGTCATTCTCTGACCCTGCTCCAACATGGGGTCCCTCCCACAGGATGCCATCTTTCCTGAACTGATCCTGGCCTTCCCACAGGCAGCAGCTCTTCAAGAACTGCTCCAGTTGGGTCCATACCGTGGGGTCCATCCCCCAGGAGCAAACTGCTCCAGCACAGGTCCCCCATGGGTGGGTAGCAGCTCCCCCCAGGTCCCCTGCTCCTGCGCGGGCTCCTCTCCACGGGCTGCAGCTCCAGCTCGGGGCCTGCTCCTGCGGGGGCTCTCCATGGGCCGCAGCCTCCTCCAGGCCACATCCACCTGCTCCACCGGGGGCTCCTCCACCCATGGGGGGGCTGCAGCGTGGAGATCTGCTCCATGGGGGACCCATGGGCTGCAGGGGGACAGCCTGCTCCACCAGGGGCCTCTCCACAGGCTGCAGGGGAACTGCTGCTGCCTGCCTGGAGCACCTCCTGCCCTCCTGCTGCACTCACCTTGGGGGCTGCAGGGCCCCTCTCTCCCAGCTGCTGTTGCAGAGCATTTTTTTTTTTTTTCCCTTTCTTAAACCTGCTCTCACAGAGGCACAAAAAACATTGCTTGTTGGCTTGGCTCTGGTCCAACTGGCCCTTATCTAGTATGGGGCAGCTTCTGGGCTCTTCTCACAGAAGCCACCACTGCAGCCCTCCACTACCAAAACCCTGCCATGTAAGCACAGGATGAGGAGACAGACCCATCCCAGCAGTTTCTGCCTCTCTGAGAGCTTACCAGTGTATCCAGGTCTGCTTTCCTCACAGCACAAGCTGCCTGATACTGATTTCACACTTCCCAGCTGTTAGCTTTCTGAGGGCTTGTGGAAGGCACTTGAGTCTGGACATGATGACCCTGAGTGTTTCAGGGGCTCAGCAGGAGCTTTTTGCTACAAACTGATGCTGCTCAGCAGGAAACGGAGTTATTGTGTGGTCCTTGGTACAACAGAGAACTCCAGCAAGAAGTCACATGCTCATTGGCATCTGTCCTGCTTCATACAGAGCTTCCGGGAA
This sequence comes from Anas acuta, assembly GCF_963932015.1. Taxonomy (NCBI): domain Eukaryota; kingdom Metazoa; phylum Chordata; class Aves; order Anseriformes; family Anatidae; genus Anas; species Anas acuta. The sequence continues at coordinate 191,312,929 of NC_088979.1, forward strand.
CACAGCTTCTCACCTAAACCCATTGTCTGAGACTTGATGAAAACAAAGAATAAAATCTGACTAGCAACTCATCCCACATAGCTCAGACACTAACCTCAGCATGGCAAGCCTAGTTCCTTAGAGGTACAGACCTCCACTCTCCCCATTAACTGCTGAAGTAGCCTGGAAAACCAATTTATTCTAGGTTAGCTTTGTGAAAACAAGCCCAGGGAGATAGCTGTAAGACTTCACTTTCCACAGATCAAAATATTAACCGCTCAATCCATACTGAAATACCCAGTATTTATAATACTGTACAGAGGGCTCTCACAGCCTTCTCATTACACTTGCGCTTTTGGTACACTTTATTCCTGAAAGCTGCTCTTTCAGCAAGGCTGGTCAGCTTGGAGGTCTGAGGAAGCTGACAGTCTATAATTTAGTAACCCTTTTTAAGATTAAAATATTTATTCTGAAGCCTTTCAACTTCGTATTACTCTTTATTAGATGGGAGAACGGTAGCTGTATGTCTATCTGTCAGTACATGATCATAATATTTATATCACCTCTGAGGACCTTGCCTATACACAGCAGAAAAGCAAATGCTTCCTAGACAAAACAGGCATTCCTCATTTTCTCTGAAGGCACCTGAGCACTGAAATTTGCAGGGCAAGAATTTTCCAAAGAAGTCAAATATTTGCATCAACACAAAAAATGCAGAAAGAGGTACGTGGATAGAGGAAGTTCTGGACAGGGCATAGGAAGAAAGATGCTTGGATTTTTATTTTTTTTTTTTAATTATCTGTGACCTTTTTCAAATGTGAGGCCAGAGAGGGGAGTAAAAATTACATAGGAAGGGCAAAGCCCCTGGCCTTGTAAAGGAAGCCATGAATTACAGGACATCTGGACACCATTGACATCTCAAGAAATGTTGATGTTTGATAGAAAGCTGAAGGGAGGTGCTATGCAAACTGGTTGCTCATTGTATTTGCTTAGATTAAGCTTATTTTATTCTGTCTGAAAAGCAGTTGAGATGGAAACCAGTGCAACAGGCCTACCAGGGAGCTTTCACTGTTTTCTGTCCCGGCACTGATGGGGCCACAGTGGAGCAAGCTATGTCAGGGGAGCCTTGAGGAGTGTCCGGAAGCCATCTCTAGCACCAGGACTCAGGAATTTGAGCTACAAAGTCTCAGCCCTCCCAGATGGATGCCAGAGGAGTTTCTGGTCCCTCAGGAGGGCCCAGAACCCAGATGCCATCCCTGCAACCTGCTCAGGCTTGTGGAGCATCACACAGATGGGAGCTGAGACTGAACACAGCATGGCTGGGGACTGGGGAGCAGGAAGGTGAGGGAGCTCTCGACCAGGGCAAGGAAAGTCAGAGAAATCACCTAGGATGACTGCTCTGCGAGGTGCAAAGCTGCTTCTGCTTCAGACAGGTGTGGTTAAAAAATGATTTTCTGCATGTTTACCCATATCACTGCAAAAAAATGAAGATGGCAGGTGTTTTTTGTACTCAACTCACAGTTATCATTTACAGGGTGTTTGTACAGGGTTTCTGTCCTCTCCTGAATGTCAACCAGGCACTAATGTAATGCCCTCCAAGCTCTGTGCTTCAGTCCATAGCAGCTACAGCTTCCTTATGCCCAGTTACTGCTGGTCTTATTTTGAGACCTAACTCTTGGACACTGGAAATTTCTACTCATGTAAACTGGCTCCATGGGGTTCCAGTCCCAGCAGGGGCCTTTAACTGCTGTTTGAAAGCAAGCAACGTTACTAAATTCACTTGCTGTGAACATCCATGTATGTAAAACTTCACCACTCAACGTTTATGAAAAGCAAACCATGGGTACAAGTAAGCCTAAACTGAATGAGTTATTTGAAAGTACACATTGGCCAAAAAGATTTTTTTCTATAATGTTTGACTATTTCCTATTAACTAGAGAAAGCCTAAACCTCCCTCAGGAAAGGAAAATTCCCAGTTTCCCTATCCAATTTCTGTAAGGGTAATATTACCAAAATCTGGAAATATCTCTTAGAAATAAGAAAAGTTTTTTTTTTAGTCCATACATTTAGGTAAATTACTTATTTTTAGCTTCCTGTGTTCCACAAGCAATAAAAAAACATCTTTTTTCTTTCCCTTGTGAACTGCTAGCAGGGATATTCTTTGCTAGCAATTCCCCTTGAAATAATTTGTAGAGGTAATTAGAGGAAAAGGTCTCTGAAGACTTAGATTCAATGTTCTTCAGATTTTCAACAACTAAAAATTTGAAAGCATCCACCTTTATTACCAAGTTGTTCATCTTTTTCTATCAAAATGTCCTGAAAGCAAAATAACAGCTGTGCAATTTGCCACTGAAAAGGTTTCATTCTAAATTAGTTATTTTTCCTTCATTGCTTCATTGTCCTTGAGTCTGCCAACTATACCTACAAAATCCGGCAGCTGATAAAATCTACTAAGTCCTTGGAGGTAGTTGCATGACATTTTTAGACCTGCCATCAAACCTCATGATGAAATTTACTGATTCAGTATCTGTTAACTGTTGACTATTGAGTTGAACCTTTTAGACTAATGTGTCTCTAGGAGAATTTAATGTATGTATTCATCCACCCAGGCCACCAATCAACCTGTGGTTATTTTCTATTCACAGTTCATGTACAAAATTGCACCTCACACTTTTTGATGTCTGCATTTGAAAAGAGAAATTCAGACGATGTTTGTATGGACCAAAACTGTAGTATCCTCCTAATGAAATATTGGATCAGAGCTGCAGTATCCCCACACTTAATTATCTCTGTGCTGTTGCTCATATCACACAGCTTTTACGATGTCTCCACGTTTTCTTCAACAAATTGTCACACATTTAACTTCAGCAGAGAAAAAACAACCAACTGAAAAGAAAAAAAAAAAAAAAAAAAACACAAAAAAACTCCACAACATTCAGGGGCAACAAGATTTTTACAGGAGCCAGAGCACCAGTAGATCTGCTGTGGGTAGAAATATCTCTTATACTCAGGAAGTAAAGTAAAGGAGCCTTCTAAAAGCAAATTCTTATTCTTGCTGGTAGAAGCATATCACACTTCAGTGTCACTCCAATCACACAGCTAAATGGAGAGAACTCAGAAGATGATTTAAGAGGGGGAAAAAAATGATCTGAAGTAACAGCTCTATGGGGGAGCTTGACGTGTGTTGATCTGTTTTCTGATACCACAGGAATAACAAGAATATAGTTTGGGTTGCAGGTAACTGTGTTTCCTAGTCATCATGCAGTATCACTGCTCTAGCATCAGGAGAAGCCTGGTGATTCAGAATGTACAGAACATGCAGTATATACAGTACAACACGTGGTTTAAAGACAAGCAGGACCCTGGGCACTGAAAGTCTTCTTCCTAGCACCTTTAGTCAAGGACGTAGTATAATCTGGAGGATTTATGTCCAGATTCCTATTTAAGTAAAAAATTCAATATAGAGTTGCTAAATATGCAAAATACAAACTGTTCACTTTGTGTAATCAGATCGAATGCAATCTAACTAGACAGAAAGTCAGAGATTTCAATCACCACCTTCCTAGCCCTTCCATAACACCTGGAATTACCCTAGGAAGTACTGAACAAGTCTATCTATGGGTGCTGGACTCCACAGCTGGACTCCACAGCTGGAATGCCAATCAGAAGATGGCATACATCAGTGAAAAGGTTTCCCTACTAAGCAGGGTCGCAGAGGACCACCCAGGTGGCACAAAAGCATAAAAACCAAAATCAACAAGAGTTGATATTTCATAGTGAAAATCTGCCCTTCCAGCTCCTCCTGCATGGCAGATGCTGAGTGTGCTCTGGGTTTCACTCCCCAGCAGAAAACTTGGGAGGGAGCTTAAGGTATTCAGAGATATCCATGATAGGAGTTTTCCTGATAATCATATACACAAAACAGGAAATTGTGCTTCTTCTAGTCAAAACAAAGCACAGCTTTTCATTCCGTGATCACTACTTAGAATTGTGAGCCTACTCTTTTTTCTCGCACGCCATCCCATTAACTTGAACAGTACTATTTCTGTCTCGGTTAGGATTACTAGTATGAGTAAGAGTTGCTGGATTGGGCTGTGTGTTTGGAGTGTGATTTTTATTTTAGGTGCGTGGGAGCAGAGCCCTGAGTTTACACGGAGTGATGCTGGTGTGAAATGCTGAGGAAAGAGCATCCAAGGAGCTCTGTGAAAAGCAGATAAAGAAGTAAGTGAGCGAGAGGGAGGATGAATGGACTGAATGATAAAATAGTCTCATAACAAGCCACAGACATTTGAATATTTATTTTGATTTATTCAGGTTGTGATAGCCCCAAAGAGCACTTTTAAGTGCTTAATTTGCTTTGCTCCATTGATTTTAATTAATCTTGCCCTAGGCCTTCAAACTTGATGAACATGGAGGACTTAGGGGTAAAAAAAAAAAAAAGGGAAAAAAGCCTTTTTCTTCACCTTGTGACATGTTTTTACCTCCTTTCAGCACCAGCAGGCACAGTGGGGATGTGCCAGCCCCAGACACCAGCACCCACCATGCCAGGGGAAAGCCCCACAGAAGAGTCTGTAGGGAGCCGCTTCCCTGGCAGGTGTTTGTGTGGGGCGCTAAATTCATCTGCTGAATTTAAAGCAGAAGATAAGTATCTAACACCGAAGGCATCCCTACGTACAGATCAGATCCAGTTTTTCCTGCAGCCAACAAAATGCCAAGTACCTGTCTGCAAGCTCTGTCACAGAGGTAGGAGGCAACGAGATGCCCAACATCATGGGCAGCTCTGACAGCGGTGGCTGTATCTACAACTGCTGGTGATCGATCATTTGGCTGGGGGAAGCAGCAGACCACCCTGTATTGTGAAGTAATAGTGGTTTTTCCATATCCAAGTCTCCACAATGTCCTAGAACTGCATTGGATACACAGACATCACACATCTATATTGTGAAAGGCTTTGGGAAGCACAGAGACACGTTGATGGAGGCAAGTTTAAAAAGAAACGGGAGATCTGCAGGAGGAGATGCCTTGCTGGAAATAATGGACCCAAGGTAGCCCTTTCAGCGACACATCTCCCGGGATCTTTTAATAATGAATGATGACTACTTCAGCTTAGTGAGAGAGGTACTGACAGAGGTAGTCTACCTAATAAAGATAAATTTAACTAATGCCAAATAGTTGAGTGGTGTTTAATCGTTTAAGCAGCTGGGAGATTCAAAGATCTTGCTCCTTTACACAAGTCCCCAGAAGCTCCCAGTTCCTCTTCACCCTCTCAGTGGGTAAGGTTTTTGAGTGCTGGGGGGATGTAGGGGTGTCACCCCCAGGCAGCACCAGGCTGTGGTGAGGAGCCCTGTCCCATCACGCATCAGGGTGGTAAGGTCAGTCATCAGCTGGGATTTACACCTTGTCCTCCTAAAGGGCAAGACACTGACCAGCATTAACTAATCAGTGATTAAACTGCTACTCAGAAGCCATAATTTGACATTCGTGACTTCTTTAATTGCTACTGCCTCATTCTGCATCGTGCCTTCCTGGTGAAAGTTATTAGAAGGTCATATGTTTTGGATAATAATTAGTTGAATCTCATGCCTATGAATAAGCAACCTCATATTCCTAACATCTGTAATTCTGAATGAGGCTATCTGGATAAACAGTCCTAAAAACGAGAGGAAAAATAATTTGCTTTAGCAAATGAAGGTATTGTATACCCACAGGAGACTTAACAAGAAACCCACAAATAGATTAAAGTAATTAATTAAGAACATTAATCAGTTTCGGACTATCACACACTGTAGTAATCAATCATTCTAATTAAAAGGAACTGTGCATTCTCTCACTGTCTTTTACCTCAGCCCATCTTTCCCCAAACAGATGATTAAAGACATCATATTTCAAAGATGCTGAATGCAGTCTTGATAATCTTTGTTAGAGGATTTCACAAAGCAGCAGCAGCCTCCGTTTGTATTCAGATGCCTGCCTGTGCAGGGAAGCTTGCTCAGGAGGAAATGTTCACCAGCTCCAGTGCCCATGCTGTGTGTAATGTGTAAGGGAGGAGAGAAGACCTGATCACCTTATAATGAGAAGAGGCAAACTGACCCACCCTCTTCTCTCCTGGACAAACCTGGCTTATTGTGAACACACAGAAACACGCTGCCACTGATTAATTGTCCTCCCTACACCCCTCCTGAAGGCTGAGATCGATGGGAAGCCACCATGTCCTCTGTGGGGAGTCCTCGTGCCCAGCTCACTTGTTCCAGCAGGATGGAAATTATGGGCTAGAGACGTTTTTGAACAAACAACTCTAATGCCCTCCCGTATTTCTGAGGACTGTTAACAACTACCTAAAAAAGAAGAAAAGGAGAAACAAAACCCAGGGCACTTCCTTTCTGGGGCCTCCAATGAAAGATTCCTTCTGCCCAGTCTTCTCTTCAACAGTTGCCAATAGCAGATACCAAGGAAAAGAAGGAAAGACTATATAAACAGAGAAAATATATAGGAATATTGCCAGTATGTTGCAGGTCAGTAGCTTCTTAAGCCAGAGGCAGGGTTTAATGGCTTCAATGGATTTTTTCATGCCAGGCATTTATTCAGTCCTTTTTTGAATCATTTAATGAGAAGAGACATATTCTTTCTTTGGAATATAAGCTGCTTTGTTCTGTAATTTACAAGGCCATCTAATACTAAAATGATGGGAAAGAATAAAACACTTTTGCTCTTGTAAGTAAGGAAACAGCTTTGCTATACTCATCAACGTGTTGCAGTCTTCTAAGATCAAAGAGTGCTGCAACTTTTCTTTTAGGAACACAGGGGAGAATAAAATAATGGAAAATGCATTTATAAAGTAGCTATATCCACCCTTCTAAAAGGTTCCTCCTAAAATTGATCCTGGTATTTTAATACCTGCTGATTAACTGCTATCTGCCTCTGTCTATCAGCATGAAGTTTCAAAGGATGTCTGGCTTCGATGATGTCTAATGCTGATTTAATTTAAGATAAAGAATGACAAGGCTGTAAAAGTGAGAATCAGCCAACAAGAAAGGCATAAGTCAACTGCTGCAGCAGGAAGGATTTTTTTTCAACTGTCCTTTTATTGAGTAGGAGGAACAAAAGGCAAATGGATTGGTCACAACAGAGATTCTCGTACTCTCTCTTAAACTGTTGCTGTGACAGAAGGATTCAGAGGGATTGTTTCATTTTTCAGCACCCTAGAAGGCAGTGGATGAAAACAGAACCAGCTGATATAATTCAGCAGTGCTTTCAAAAAGCTACTGGCAAAGTTCTGTACAAGACGATAAGTAAATCATCATAAGAAAGATAAGCAGTGATGCGACCTGCAAACACTGTAGGATCAGATGCATCAATAAAGGGTTGCTTTTCAGTATAATTGAGGGTTGTACTCCAGTGTGCTGAAGTCCCAGACTGAAACTAGTGGTACTAATTATACGTAGATATGAGAGATTTTTAAAAATATATCTTTAGATTAATTTAATCAAAACTAAAAAGAACCACAGGGAATTCTTCAAGTGAGTCCTGATGAAGCTATGTGACAGGGCTGCCTGAAGACTATGACACAGAAAATCTGAAGGAAATGGTTTGAACTACTCCTCCATAGTACTTGCTTGGAAATTTAACACTGCCACAAAGGAAAAAGACCCCTGTGTGTACTCAGCATGAACTCCTGCTTACAGAAACGGTCAAAATATTGGGATGCATAGAGTGAACCAAACATTTTTTATTGATAATATTCTAAGGTAAATGAAATGCTCACCCTTGCCTTTAACTGTGCATTTGTTCTGAGCTTCCAATCTCAAAAGAATATAGTTTAAATAGAAAGATATCAGAAAAGGATAGCACAAATACTAATGGAAATAGGGTAATAAAGGTAGCAAATAATTTCTGCATCAGTGAGAAACTGAAAAGCCTATGACTGTTTAGAGAGTAAGTGAACAAAACAGGACATACCAAAGGTACTAAAGAATTAATTGTATGAAGGTCTTTCTGCTCTCTGCCCTTTCATAAGTCAAAATCAAAGTACCATCTCAAACATTTGGAAGGCCACAGTTATCTGACTGTGAGACAGGGGAATGCTCTCTTCTTAATTTGAAAACAAAATGGTTAAAGAAGCCATGGATGTCATCAGTTCAAGGAATCATTGCAGCCAAAATCTAATAGACGTAATGAGAATAAAACATTTATAGAACTAATAATACTCACTGAATTTAGGTAGAATAAAATAAGTCGATATATAAACCTTCTATCTTTCTAAGTTAGCTATTAGCTTGACCACTATCAGATTTTCATGGTTCAGGGACCACCAGGAACATGTGCCACAAATTGGTGGATGATGGCCAAATGCCTGAATTAGCTCGTGTAGCGCATCGCAGTGATCCCTGGACTAAATTCACCATCTCTGGTGTAGGTGCAGTCCAGTCAGGTGCTTTTTCTAGATGAAAGAGTGCCAGTGCTGACATCAGGTGTCCATGCTGGATGTGGTACCAAAGCTCCCCAAGCACTGCTCTACAACCCTCTCCATAACTACTCTGCTGGGCTCCACTGCACTCTAGGCACATGGACTCAGGGATACCTAATGGACCAGGTGGACTTCCAGTCTTGTTTTATATATTGCCTCCTCTGTTTCCAAATGGAAATCAACACCACGTCTACACTAACCCTAACACTGGAGAAAGAGGCAGCAGGCTGAGACTGTATTAAGGAAACAATTAGAACAAGTCCAACTCCCCAGCTCCATTCTTCTATTCTATCACTTTACTGTTTATTCTCCTAATCAAAACTAAACAGCACTCCTCATTGCTGCAATCCTCATTGTAATACAGCCAAAATACTTTGCAATTCAATTCTGTGCTCTAAAAATGTGCTCACTTCAAATGATCACACTTGGGGCTTCCTCTAGTGAAACACACAGAGCACTTACAGACTGCAGAAACCAGCTTGTCTCTGGGCAACCTCAAATGCTCATAAGATGAGAATTCAAGTAAAAGGAAGAATTACTGTAAGAAAACAAATGGGGAAGACTGACAGCTGTTTCATTATTTTGATAGAAATACCTTGTGGATGACCTGAACATTTGTTTTGGACCATGGTATTGGCTTGAGAATAAGTGAATTATTTTGGAAAGAGCTCTTACAGAAACTTTTAATCCATCTTTAATTTTTAAAAGAAACATGATTGCCAGTCTTCATTTAAATAGATTTGAGACGCGGTTGCCCTATGTGGAAATGGCCAGGCTCACTTGAAGATACTTTCCATGAAATCGACCACTCGTTAATATTTATGAGACTGTTCTCAAGTTTGCTAAAGTGCAAGTACACATCTCCTTTCGTTTCATGAGTCACAATATTTAGAGTTAGTTAAAAATAGTTTATTCGCACTAACTCTAATGTGAACAAACTGTTTTAAAACAACCCGGCCAGGCAAATCTCTGCAAAGTATCTCAGCCTCTCCTATGGAAATAGTTTGCCCAGCCCTGCAGCACAGCTATGTGAAAGCCTGCTCAGTGCTTTTACAAGTCAGAACATTTCAGCTGCCTATTGAATGTTGCTCTGTTTGAACCTAGGCAATCTCAGATACAGCCTCACTCTTTAATTCTTTCTTCTGCTGTTTCTTTGTTTGCAAATGCAATAATTACTGATGATAGAAAAGTAGTCTGCAAACCTTGAAAAATGACACATTTTGTGGATGAAGCTCACCTATTGACACCTTATGGGCAGAGCTTTACTGGATCTGTGCAACAAAAATAATAGCATAGGTACAGTTCCTGCCCTTTTCCAGTATACTTTATTTTTCTTTAATTTCTTTTCTGGCTCTCTGTGTATCCACACACTATTTTTGGCTTGGCATATAGCCAAAGGCACACAAGAATGAATTGCACTGTTGTGTCATTTAAATTATATCAATGCTGAAATGCAGAATAGAGTCCTTTTCTATTTTATCTCTAAATTGAATGCTTTCACAGAGAGGCACTGTTATCTGCATTACAATTTGAGAGCTACATTAGTAAATCTTGAATGCTCTGAATTAGAGTATTCAACTTTTTAGATGGATGGTTGAGCTCACCAGAAAAATGTATTAAGATGGAGATATGGCTTCATTTAGAATGAACATAAATTTTGAAGAACATCTGTGATTCAGAAACTAGCCTAAATTTCTCAGGGTACCCACATCCAGATGCATGTTAACCACTTACTTTTCAAATTAAATCTTTTTAGATTTTTCTGTCTAAAAAAATATGTCTCCAGAGTGATTCTCCAGGCACTACAGGAAATTATGTAAATTCACAGTTTTACACAATCATTGGAGCTGCCTGAAATGCTTCCTGGGAGTGGAGAAGTTTCCCAATTCTTTTTCCACATTATAAGTGCACCAGTAATGGTGCTAGTTCACTGATGTTGTGGAACTTCTATGCTGTGTGGGTCTGGAGATACGAGTTCAGTCTTCTGAGTACCTCGAAGGCTTTATCCTTAGCACTGCAGTGATACAACAACCCTTTGGTGCCTTGCCATCACCCTCGTTCCTTCTGGCCTTCAACCGGTCTGAAAGGTTTTAGGATTCTGAGTTGTGTGCCAAGCCACGTGCATCCCTGGTCCTCAGCAAAGGGGGAACATGCCTGGCAGCGCAGTGGCTGTAGGAAGGAAAACATCTTCCACTTTCAGAAAACAAGCAGAACAAGCAAGTGGATTGAAAAACTGTGCCTGTGGGATATGCAAAGATTCTGATGATCAAACAGTGTGATTCCTCTGTGACAACTGAGGCCTGATATTGGGAAACACATGTGCCGAAGAGTGGTTGCTGTGCATGACCCAACTGGCAGTGTGTAAGAAAGGTGTTCCTTCAGTTAATAAGATAATGTCAGGAAATGGGAATCCCAAAAGAAGGCCTTTGCCACTAAAATTGTTTCACTCAGGAAACTGATAAAAAGTTATCTGACTAGTACAATATGTGTCTCCAGTACCAGAATTATTGCTTACAGGGATAAAGCTGACCCAGAAACCTCTCTGTGTGCTGGAAAGTCAAAGAAGCTCTGTTCAAAGGAGCTAGAAAAAGACTGAAGGAATCTGGGGAGGAACACCAAGAAAAGCTGACAACCTATGTATATAAATCTGACAAGAACCCCAGAGAGATCTGACCGTGGCTGGAAAGCGACTGAAGCCACCCGTGGTGGAAGGAGCCAGATCTCACGCTGCTGAAAAGAAGTCAGGGCTGGGTCTGGAGCCCACCTGGGCTGGGCTGAGGACAGCAGCAACCTGGTGCTGCACCAGCTCCACTGCCCCATCCAGCCTCCTGGGCAGCAGTGGTGAGGGGCTTGGTCTGTACTTTTAGCCCTTTCCTTTGTTTTGTTTTTGTGTGCCCATGGCTGATTTTCTTCTTGGAGGCTCCTTGCACCAGAGATGCTCTGGTGCCACAGCTTCCCACCAGCACCATGCTTGGGGAGAGCAGACGTGGTGCTCCTGACATCATCGGCCCCAGCAGCATGCTTCAAAACCAGCCTACAGCTCACCCAAACCTGCCCCTCCTGAAATTAGATATATTCGCCAGAGTACAAGGCAGTGTCAGATACTGAAGCTCAAAACATCCCGTTTTCCAGACCTGTTGAGAACATAGAAATACAGAACCTTTCCCCCTTTGCTTGAAAAACGTGTATCACCTAGATGGGTTCACATCTGCTTTTCAGTTAAGTGAATAATATTATTTATTTATTTCTGTATTGAATTCTGTCTGCTTGTGATGCCCATTAGGGAACCTGTTAGATATTTCAGCTGAAGGCTTGATCCATTTGATCCTGACTCCTCAGGGTGAGGAACAGGTGATCTTACTTTGATCTGAAGTACATACAGACACTGCCTGATCTTCCCGTGACCCGAAACCTTGTCTGCATATTTTCAGCAACACCACATACAGATTTCTTTCTCTATGGAGTCATCCCAAGCAGAAAGAGGTGGCCCTGCCAGGGCAGAGTTGCAAGTCATACCGCATCTCTGAGAGTCTCACTTCTCCCTTCATCAATACAGTTACAGACCAGTATTTTCACCTGCTTATATCAGTCATGCAGGAGTCAGAGTGAGAACCTGCTTGTCTGATGGGTCATTGTGCATGTATGCTCATTTTATGTGTATTTATCAGGCACAAAAAGCACAGCTTTCCTCAATGCATCCCCAGAGTAACTGAGTAGTAGTAGTAGTAGTAGTAGTAACTCCCCAGTAGTGACATCCCCTGTAGTAACTGAGTTCAATCTCCAGAAGCAGGTTTTTTAATATTTCTTGAGATCTACCTCACCAAAAATCATCATCATAGTCACAGTTGGTTTGTCCAAATCCTGTTTTCTCCCTCCCCTTAACAGCCTCATAGAAGACAATGAGTTTTCTTGGATTGCTGCAGAGAGCGTGACTTCCTTTTAAATCCATCAATTACATTACACAGCACCCTGCTTTCTAAACAGTACTAATGAAATGCTTTCAAATCTGTGAAATGTGTAACTTCCATTTGAATTCATTCTATCAAATGCGAATCCTTTTTGGTTGATTATTGCTCAATAAATTTATGTTTATAAAATTAAGAAGCCAGTTTCTACCCCTGCCACACTTCCTGATGGTTTGATTTGCTCACGCCACAGGTGCCTGTTGTGCATACATTTACCTGTATCAGACTGAACCTCACTCCTGGCGTGCATCTGCCCTACTGTAGGCAAATCCAGGTAGCTTAAACTGGCTACCATGAATATTCGGTTCACATCTGGGCAACCCCTGCTCAAAATACTCAAGCCTGCACTACCTTTTGTGCTCCTACAGCTACCCTGCCAGTGATATCCAAGCTGGTGGATTAGATTTAGCTCAGGAGTGTCTGAATGGGCTCCACCTGCAGCTGAGGCAATAGGAAAAATGTACCTGAATAAAAAGGATGTCATAGAAAAACTCCTGAGCTGTTAGGAAAGAAATGCATTGCACAAGCCTGGCAACTTAGGGGAATGCCTTTTATTGTTTATCTATTTTTGTCTCTTTTCTTCTTAAAATAGAACTGTACTGCTTTGTTTAGCAGCTTTATGAAAACACACACTCATATTCACATATAGTACACAACCATTTTCCCACAAAAGTCAATGGTTTTCTCATGGGTTACTTTAATTTCAATTGAAATCTCTTCTCTTTGTTTAGAGAATCACAAAGACAGAACTTTTTCCAATGTATCTGACACTTATTTTACAGTTCAGAGCTGAGAAACCAGGAAGAGACTAAAATGTATTCAGATTGAAGTATCAGGAGGTATCTGTCTTTGATCTTATTTTGGCTAGGATCAAGGGTACCCACCAGCTTAATGACACCTGTGGCATTTACGAAGCAGGAGTACTAGAGAGCCTTTTGCCTCCAGCACTTCTCTCTGATGCTATAAAATTTATAAGCTGTGTATGCTACCTGGACCAGAAGGTCTCTGCTCTTGCGGTGTTTACAAGCTTTGCGGAAGTGCCAGGCAGGGAGTGAGGACCCCTGAAATCTTCCAGAAACTATTGAAATGCCAGAGATGTAGACCAACAAATCTGCAACTCTTACGCCCTTCTTTGCACAGGCAATAAATTTCCATCAATCAGGATTTATTGGGTGCTTCCTGTGGGAATACCTAAGAGAAATTAGCCCGACCATCTCACTCTAAAATGGTAAAAGGCTCTAATCCTCTAATCTGAGGTAATGCAATAAACTGTAGCTGTTAAGTGCAGTGAGCTGTGAGACAGGATTTCTGCCTCCTTTCCTCTAGCTAGTAGTAGCAAGGTAGAAAGAGAAAGGTTTATAATGTTTTTTGCAAAGGTGGAAAACTCAGGTATGTTAGGGATTGTGTATGATGGAAATCGGTATTGAGTAGCCCTGATGCTGCACCCCAGCTTCCTCTACTAGGAGACAAGATTACAATGTATGAATATAATTTTGATATATGTTCAGGTAGATTTGCCATAAATGGCATGAAAATAATAATAAAAAAACCTTCTTATAATTTTAACCGGGATTTTTTTTTTCTTTATGAAGCTAGGCTGTTGAAACACAGCCATACAGAGAACCTTAAAAAGCAACACACAGTTTAGTTATTATCCTGCATACACCATATGATTTAGTGTCAGAGACAATACTGAAGTAATGGCAGACATAATTCTGAAACCCATCCTAACTGTGAAACCTGAGAGCTGATGGATGTCCAGCAGAGAAAAATAAATTAAAATCTAAACTGCTAATAAAATTCTCAGTTCACTACAAGCAGGCTCTTGAAGAAAATGCAAAGCTTACACTGAATGTTCCCTTAAATAATGTTTTAAAATGTCTCAATTTTTAAAATTTCATTTAATATTACATGGGTCATCTTATATGATGCAGAAGGAGAAAGACCTTGACTACATTGGGGGAAGAAACCTTCAGATGAATAAAGTTGTACCTCCTCAGTTAGGAGCTGTGGGAGTGCTGGGGCAGCCAGGCTCAGAGTGAGAAAAGAAGCAAGACAGATTAATCTCAAGGTAGAGCTTATCTGCAGAATCATCTTCTCTGACATTAAGGAATTGATGCAGGAGCAAAGACACATCTGGCAGGTGAGCTGAGGTACTAATTGTACAAGACATCAGTAGATTCATAAGATTGAGAGGCATATTCAAAGTCCTCAGCTTGGAAAATAGTGATGAGGGATAGAAAACATTTAGAGATAAGAAGGAAGGGTGAGGAAAGAGCTGCTTCCTATCAGTCATCTCCTATATGCTATGAAAACATCTAGAGGAGCAGCTTCCAATGGATCTGGCTGCAAATCACTTAAAAATTCAGATGAGTCTCCCCCAGGTCAGCAGCCTCAGGAGGTCTACTGGAATTAGGAGGACTGGGTTCAGCTGGAGCTACGTAGCTCTGCCCTGGGAGACTCTGTGAAATGTCCAATGGTTTTCTGCATCTTAAGTTATGCTGAATATCTCATTTATATAGTTCCACTTTCCAGCAGACCTGGGAAATAGTCCTTCTGGAGACCAGCTCCTGGTTATTTTAACATCATTCTGGAGTTCATTGAGAAGCCAACTTACATGGTCCCTCATCTTCCCCAGGTCATGCCTCCCTGGTCTGCTGCTAATAACCTCCCAGTTCATTGGCCAGTTTCAACTGCATTGGACAAAACAGAGAAGGTCTCAAAGACAAACAAAATCCTACAGACTCCATAGAAAGCTGCAGGCCACACAATGGAGAGACTGAGGCTTGGATACCCACGGTCTTACCCCAATCACTTCTTAGTCTCTTGGCTGAGATGTGCAGTCAGATGGCTGCCTGCATGTAGCCATCAAATTACTCCGCAGGAGAAGGTTGTACATGTATGCAGAGATAACAGCAAATCTCACTATAACTCAGTCATAAAGCCATTCAAGCAAGCAACATAAATCTGTAGGAAACTAGGCTTTGTAAGAATAGGTGCTTGCAAAACTGCTTGTTAGCAAATTAAGTTTTCTAGCCATTCTCTACGTGCCGTTAATGGTCTCTGTGTGAACGTTTATTTTCTGCCCAAGTCTGCAGACCAAAACACTAACTCAAAATGCTTAGGATTAAGTGATAATATCAGCACTGCAAGTTCCTCCTGATGGTGTATTGAAGACCGAATTCTCTACTCAGGGTATGCTGATTTTTCTTCCTGTACTGCCTCAGATGAGAGTTTCATCTACACAAGATTTAGCTGTAATTGATAGTAAAAGAAGTGATCCTGTGCAACGTGCTCACTTAACTCATTTGGGAACAAGTCCTAATATACCAACGCAGACAAAACTCCTGTTGACTTCCAAAAGCCAACATTTTTAAATGTTTTATGTCAATACTCAATGACTTTGCTGTTGATCACTGGCTGACTACGGATACTTCCAGAAAGTTCAGAAATTAAAGCTTTCGTGTTCACATGCAGTTTGTGGAGAGACAGGAAGACTTTTAGGCAAATTAGGAGAGGTTTATTGCAAAATCAGAAGGAAAAATCACAAGGGTGTAATTTTGAAGGTCATTTTGAAGGTCAAAAGTGGGGAAACTAAAATGTCAGCCAGCCTCTTCTTTAGACTGGGGGAGAACAGCTCCTTGTGTAGTCTCATGCAGCTCAGTAGGAGTAAACCTGTCACAAGGTGGTATTTCCCTCAGCTAAGAGTATCATAATCACAGTTGTTAGTCAGAGATGAAGTTATGTAAGAAGAACAGGTATTTTCCCTTCCCACTAATTTTGAAAAAAAAAAAAAAAAGACAAAGAAAGCTGTTGAAAGGTATTTTCATCTGTCCATTAGCTCCCATCACAACCCAATTAAGTCAAATTACAGGTAGAGATTTATTTTGTGTGTGTGTGTGTGATTACATTAAAATAAGAATCCAGTGTGATAACTTGACAACAAACTGTGAAAACGTAGGATGGTACATAATGTACAGTTTTACATAAAAAGCAAATTTTCAAATTATGCACACGCACTATTAAAGCTGCTTAGGATATAGTTTAGGATCTCGCTAGTTCCCGTGTTCTTGAAAAGTCAAAGAACTTAAACTCCTTACAATCTCTATCATTTAAATGGGCATTTTTAACAGCCTGAAGCTAAAATTCTTCATCGTTAGAGTATCAGTTGCAGACAGTGGAATGAAAGGATTTGCTTCTGCATCACAAGACTTACTGTGAGTTCCAGTGCAAAGCTTTATGTTTTGGAAACTGTATCTCAAGACCTGAAGGTCAGATCCTCTGCAGTACTTCACTGTCTTTCAGGCAGGTGTGCTTTGCCATTTTGAAATGTGAGATTAGAATCACTGTCAATTGGAAAACCAAACTTCAAAAACTGTGAAGGAAAAAAATCTCATAATCAGATGTCCTAAAAGGCATTCATTATACAGGTAACATCCTTACCAAAAACCTTCCCTGTTTTCTCAACAAAGATTACATTTCTGAGCTTGAAAAAGTAAGATAATCACAAATGAGGTGAATAAATAACACTGAATGCCCATATCTTCTGAAAGTGCTCAAACCAGTCATTAGCTTCTTTCTAAAATAATAACTTGCCATTAAATATGTTCTAGACATGCAAAAGAGACATCATAACTAAAAAAAGATCTAACTATAGAAATGAATTTTTGTTGTGCTCTGTTAAAGATTCCAGCTGTGCCTTTTTTCAGTAATGGACCCGAAAGTTGACAAAAACGCATTAGACACAACAGAAACACATCCTTATATAAAAACCTGGGAAAGGGAGATATGACAAATTACACGGGCTAATTCTAAATAGCCTGGAGTCCCAATGGATCCTGTGAAAAATGAGGCGTGTGAATTGGCAATACGGGCAGCAGAATGTGTCTTTCCAGAAATGAAGATTCGATCCAACTCTGAATCATTTTTCTGTAAAGGAGGAGCATCCTACTGAGGCCAACAGTTGTGTAAAAACCAGTGGAAAGGAGATCAGAACTGGGAGACAAAGATTCTGAGACCACAGATGTAAAGGGGAGAAGCTCGTTTCGTCTCTGGTATAGCAGAAACAAGGCAAGGAAAGATGAAACAGCTTACTTAAGATGAAACAGGACATAGCATGGCAGGTTGTTGGGGAAGGGCAGCTTTCTCCTTAATCCCTTGTTCTACTGTTATTGGCATAGAAAGGCACAAATTTATTTCCCAACAGTTTTTGTTGTGAGATCCCCTACATTGAAATGGAGTTGGAGTAAGGAGCAATAGGAAAGACATGCTCATACTCTGGAGCAGCCTAGACACAAACGCAAAGTAATAAAAACGATGATGATGTTAATAATAAGATGGTATGTGAAATAACTATAGCTGACACATGATCTATTGATTAAAGTCTTTCATATGACAGGATGTCAGCCAGCAGAAATAGGAAATCAATACCTCATTTAACAGCAAAGAACATATCAGCCTTCTCCAGGCCAAAGAGAGGCTGGGATGTTTGAACAGAGATGATATGAATTTATTTGATCTATTTTTGTGAAAGAGAAAGGATTAGTTATACTAAATAACGTGTTTCCCTGAATTCAGCAGGGAGGTGGGTTTGTCAGGTAGCTTACGAGCAATTAGTCAGTCCAGCCAAGTAACAGCTGTGTTCGTGCATTTCAATGTATGTTTCTGGGACGTCAGGATTTTCGGATACACCAATGTATTCCAACAACTGCAGATGCCAGCAAACATGGATTTAATACATATAGCAAAGGCATGAAAGGTGGTGTTTTGGGGGCTTGGATATTATTCGTAAGTTGGCTGCAAAATGCAGATTCTACCAAGAAAGTTGGATGTTTGCCTGTGAGGCCTTGGCAGAGCGATGCTTTTCCAACCATATGCAAATGCACCCCTCTGGGGAGCAGGTGGGTATGTTGGTTGTACCTCCTGGTCTCCTCCATCACAACAGCTTTCTGATCCAGGCTACTGAACCCACCCAGGCTAACAAGTACTGCACAGAACAGAGAGAAAAGGAGAGCACTCAGGGCAGGAACTAGGCAGATATGCACACAATGATGAGTTGTTGGCCACATCCCACTTTTTTATAGCACGTATTTTAGGTCTTTTATTCTCTCCCCCCCCCCAAAAAAAAAAAGGTGTCTTCACTCATGAACACCAATCTTTGGTGAAAACAGAACTAGAAAACAGAAAATAGAACTAGGAACAATGCATTTGTGATAATCTCCATTTGCAATGGAGAAAGATGTTTAACACAGGAACACATGATCAATGTATGTGGTAGACTATTGTATGACATTTTTATAACAGGACTGCATTTTAAAAATACACTGCTGTGTGTGTCCAAATTTACTGGGAAACATGAAGAATCCAAAGGGAGAGAATTCTCTGAATTACTTTACTGGCTGTGATTTGTGGGCAGCTTATAAGGACTCATACTTGCCTTAGTTCTCTTTCTAAGAAGAGAAACAAAAAAAGTTCAACTACAACAAAGCAATTTGTAAAACTATGTGGGAAAACTCCTCACTGCAGCAGAAATACTGCATTTTCATGCATACAACCCGCAAGTGATCTGTAGAGAAAACTGATTCTTCACAGTTTCACAGAGGACAGGGGTTAGACCTGCAGTGTCACAAGGGAAGGTTTACCATCAGCACTCTCTCCACCCAGTATTTCCACCACATTTTTCCTGCTCCCTCACAGCATGTCCCTCCTTGTCAGTCCTGAAGGCAGAGACTCTTCAGGGTCACGCTGGTCTCCCAGTGTGCAGGATGCCCATATGAAAACACAACACAGATAGACATAAAAACTGAGAACCTCAACAGTACTGATGTCTGGGCCCTCATCCCTGGAGGGGAACGGCGATTACCTTGCTTAAATTCATTATTCTATCTTTGCCCTAATAGCACTAAAACTCCCCACAGCATAGCTATTGCCTGTGCTTCATATGAGTTGTCAGGCTGGGGGCCCTCTGGCTGCTGATCAACAAGAAGGGGCTCAGGGAGGGACTGAAGTATTGCCACCAAGTTTCTCTTTGTCAGTGCACATCTCTGCTCTGACTTATGGGGCCAAGAACAAAGCCAATTTCCAGTTGTTTCTTTTCAAGAATTGGAGTTAAAGTTTGATGTTTCTCTTCTCTTTACTCCGAAATATATTCTATAGCTTGTTTTAGCAAGTATACCGAGTATTTGAGAATTTATATTCAGATGGATTTTATTTAAGATTATGATTTACTACCAACACAACGATTCTCTGACAACACATGGACATAACTGATGTTTTCCTGCAGCCCTGTTGACAATCTCAGCGAAGAGCCAAAGATCGAAAGAGCATGAATGCTAAGTAACTCTTTAATCAAAAATACTGGAGCTAAAATTCATTGCCAATATATTTTGGGGAAATCCACACAGTCATTGCTAAACCCTGCCTCTTCTCTGCTTTAAAAAGGCTTCAGTCTCCAGAGCAAAAAGTTGTTCACAAAAATAAATTAAAAAAATAACAGACTATGGAGAATTAATTAATCCATAATTTCAGTATGGAGAGATGAGGATAAAAGCATAGTACTATGCAAGCGTGCAATTTTATTATACTGATTTTTGTGGCATACCCAACTAAGAGATAAATTATTCCTGATTTAGTCAATAATATATATAAATATGAGCTCATATTCCTAAAGTTTTCCTACTAATAGTACTGTTTTCTATGACTACTACTACCAAGCTTCACACTCATACAGTCTCATACATCATACATACAAGCTTCACACATCATACAGTCTCAGTACTTGGTGCAGCTAACTAATTAAACCCTATCACACATCCTTAGGAAAGGCAATAGCCCAACCAGGTTGTAGGCTCACTAGCTATAAGGAAAACAGCAATTCTTCTGAGACGTGGAAAAGGCTCCAACATCTCACTGGCCTTTTCTTAGTAAGCAAATAATTAGCTGGCAAAAATGGTAGTCTCAAGGAGTCCCCTTATCGCAGCCGCATGCCCAGCCCAGCCAAATGCACAGGGATGATCTGCCAGAGCAAATGTTGCAGCGTGCCACAACCTCCTGCAGTGCCAGCCTCGGGGGGTCAGAAAAGCTCAAGCCTGAAGGCAGCCTTGGAGTAACATTGCTTGTAAAACCACAGCTTTGCTTGGCATTTTACAGTCCAGTATCACAGAAACATAGAATCACACAAAGGTGAGGCTGGCAGGGCACTCTGGAGTTCATCATGTCCAACCCCTGCCCAAGCAGGGACACCCAGAGCAGGCTGGCCAGGACCGTGTCCAGGCGGCTTCTGAAGGTCTCCAAGGCAGAGACTACCCACTTCTGGGCAGCCTGTGCCAGTGCTCTGTTACCCACACAGTAAAGAAGTGCTTCCAGTAGCACAACATTGCAAAGAACAAAATTTTATTTATTTATTTATTTATTTGCCTAGTACAGGCAGACTACTGCTTCCAAAGATGACAAGTACTATTTTTGTATAGAGGTATAGAGGGGTGGGAATGCACATGTTCATAAATGGGGTGATGTTACCTCTTTTAAGAGATAAAGCACAGGATAGTTTGAGTTTTAGCTGCACAGTTCAAGAAAATCAGTGCTGACGTGTAGCTGAGGCTGGGGTGTCCCATACGGGGACCTGCCCTAAGAGTGGTGCTGGGTCTGTGCCCAGGATGAAAAACATTACACTTAACTGGACTAGCAATGAAAATTAAAAAAAAAAAAAAAAGTTTGGAAAATTTCCAAAGGCCTGATGACTGTGAGCTGGCTGCTGATGCTGGGAGCAGACACTGGTCTGGGTACTGACAGACACTGCAAAGCCATAAATACAGAGGACTTCCTCACCACAAATTCTCCCTGCAGTGATGTAAGAAAGGCACAACCCAAGGACATAAAGACATGTAAAGCTGTATTTTGCATAATTCCATGGTACTGTCTATTCAAGGATTTTCTATAATAGTCTGCAGCATTCTTTTTAGCCATCTGACAGCCCACGTGAGGGAGATGATCTCCTCCTGAGAACCTGAGGCAGACTTTCAACCCTGCACTGTGTTTCACTTGGGGCTCTCCAGTCTGTCTCCCCAGAGAACTGCCTGCAGCTCCTTGTGTGCTCCTTGGAAATGCAGAAGAGCAATAGTTGGGCAAGTGCTGTAACACCTGAAAGCTCACTACCACCACACACTGCCTCGAAGACATCCCTGGTGGCATCAGGGCAGAAGTGAAAGATCCCACACCTCACCATAATGATGACTGATGCAGAAACACTCATGTCCTCAGCCAGCACTGGGCTTTCCCCATACTTATGTCTCCAGGCCTGGTACCTCAGATCTCCAAGGCTGGTGGAGTCCAGCCATAACATCACTACACAAATACAATCTTCTTCACACTGCAGAAACTGGGACATAAAGTGAAATATAGCACAGCCCAGTTAACAGCTGTCTTGTTATTAGAGGGCTCTGAGACTTTCAAGCATTGCACCTGAAACTATATAATTTAAATATTTCAGTCTGGGCCATTCAGTAGTGCAGCACAGTAGCTGACATCTCAGGAGGAATTTTATGAACTGGTATACATTAATTATCTCTTATATCCACAGATGATTTCTTTGGCAGACTTGGACAATTTGTTCACTAAGTAGTGGCTAAAAATGACTTAATTTTTCACTTCAAAACTATTTTTTCAGTTAATATTGGGTATGAACAAGTGCTCTTTATTATTATTGTTCAATAAACCAAGTATTCATTAAGATTCCTTGAAGCTTGACTCTCAAACACCAAAGCTAGATATGAATACTTGATGGTTGTTTTGGATTGAAGCCTCATGTAGCACAGGCACAGGGAAGCTGATGTGTTCTGTTAGCAGTATGTTTTTAAGAAAGACTGATGCCAGAGGGTAGATGTGTTGTATGTGACAAAACCTTCTCATTTATTTACCAGATGTCTTCCTGGCTTCAGCGAAGAGAAAGGAAGGGGAATCGGCTGCTCCTGGGCTGCAGATGGCACTGGAGCAGGGCAGGGCTGGGATCAAACCCTTGCTGAAACTGAGAAATGGCAAGGTACAAAGTGTGTGGGGTTTGCTTCCATTTCAGGCCCAGCCCTGAGCAAGTCTGATGTGTACTGGTAAGTGTTAAAATAACTTGCATCATGTTATACAAAGTGCTCATGCTGTTATGGCCATGCACAAGTCAGAAATGAAACTGAGAAACTAATAAATCTGAGTGTACCTGCACTGTGTCTGCAGGTATTGGAGAAACCCCTTCGGGGCCCTACCAGCACAGCAGACTTCAATAACCTTGTGATTCTCTTTCATACCCTTTTCCAGCTGCAGCTGCAACTCTCTACTGGGCTAGAAATCTCCTAGATAGCCATTAAACTCCACTGAGGTTGGCGCTGGCCAGATTTCCTCTGGACAGCTGTAACTGTCCTTTTCCAGCCCCAGGTCAAGGAGGGAATTAGCTGAGTCCTCCCCAGAGATTTCTGAGCCCCGGGGCATGCTGCTTGCATGGAGTGGTGTTGACTACCAGGACTGACTTTTGACACCTTCAACACACTCTGGTTGCAAATTGACTCTCCCCTGAGAGATGGAGAGGGTATCAGCAAGAAATATGTGGCCTGAGGCATCTCTAACCAGGACGTCTCTTCTCCTTGATCACAGTGGGCCTTGCACAAGACTGAAGCCTTGCAGGACATAATAGTTTAGGATTAGCTAAGGGGAAAGTAACGGGAAATGTATAAACACCACCATGGTTTAGGATTAAGTTAAATCCTGCTTGGCTGCTCATTAACTTTGGTGTTTTCTAAAAAAAACCCCATCATGTAATGTCAGGACTTAAAGCTGTAAAGCAATCTCACAAAGCTTTGCTCATCTATTACCCACATCAGTAACATCTTTTTCCGAGGAGGAAGTAAATTAATGTTAGTTTTCTTCTTTCCCGTGGTGAGAACAAAGGGCTGTTGAGCAGAATTTGTGTGTGGGCTGGTGAACTTCCTCAGCTAAAGTAAAAGGCTGACTTTAATGTGTTACTATCACAAACGGTGGGGAATGAAAGGCGTTATGTTGAAGGCATTTATGAAAGAACACTGAAACCTGAAACCTACTTTAAAGCTGGTAAATTGATTCTACGGCACAGATAATGAAATGGGAGAAACCTACTGGTGATGTGTTGCTCCAATGCCACCAGAGATGTGAAGAGAGCTTCTCAGGGTGGCTTGCTCCAGGAAAAGCCCTGACTGGGCAGCAGGAAATAAAAACGGGCACTTTCTGCCCAGACCTGATTTCTTGATGGTTGGTACTGTTGACATGACACGAGACACTGGTATTTTGGCATCTCGTGCTCTTTGATAATGTCTGGACCAGAACACCAGACCAGTCGGCACCTACACTACAGCACAACCTCCTCCAGTGCCAAACTGCTGCAAAGAGTGCCCGGGAGGAGGTGATAGGAGGCCTTGTCTGGGTGTCTTCCACCTGGTGTGAAGTACCTCTAGAGAAAAAGCATATCACAAGTCTGGATTTGATTTTCATTTTTACCTAAAAGTTTTCCCACACTCAGTTTTGAAAAGAAATCTTTATGTTGTCTGCAGAAAACAGCCACTTTTCTCCAGAGTGTAAGTCTAGGTAATAAGCTACTGAGAAATGGCATGAAGGAAGCTCTTGACCAGCATTACTGAGAGTCCTTCAGAGCAAACCCTTAGATTTGATAGCTGCAACAACAGAATTCTTATTTGGTAAATCTTCTTGTATCTTCCAGATGAAATCACTACATAAGATGGATTTAAGCTCTACTCATGTAACCTATATCTCACACAAAACACTGAAATGTATTTTGAAAACAACTACCTACCCAAGCTGAAAATGCTGTGTAGTCAGAGGACTTCCAAGAGTATTTGCACACTTTTTCTTTTTGCAAATGTCAAGATCATGAAGGGATTAACTATAACATTGTATAATTACATCATTTTTTGCTTCTCAGTAGTTCAGAAAAAATCATTACACCACCACAATTTTACTTTTTTTTTTTCCCCAAGATTACTAGATCAAACACAGCCAAACCAATTATCTACAATTCTCAAATGATTTGAACAAAAATATTTGCAGCAAAGCAATAAAAGTGCCAAATTCCTTTGTAACACAACAGAAAAACAAGGGTAGCAATAGTTTTAAGTACTTTAACTCTCAATGGGGCAATACATCAGGTGTTATTGCAAGGTCGGCTCAGCTGAATGAAGCTGAATTGCACTCAGACTCTGATTTTGCAGCAATATATGTCCTTATGTCACTACCTGAGGCTAATGCAGCACGAAGCCAGAGTATGATGTGCTCAATTTGACCTTTGGCTGCTTTGCTAATCGAAACTATGAGATTTATGGAAGAGTTGGGTGAAGCTCCTGGGATTCATTTTGGGAATATGTTTGGACAAAGCCAGCAGCAGAAGAGTGGTCCACTAGGGAGGCAGGTGGACGCTAAAGCAGCCTCAAGTTGCTTGAGTTGCTGCACTGGCACATCATCACAAGTTGATGTGGCTTCATGACTGCAGCGAAGGATGCATCCATGGTTATCTGATGTCTCTGGAAGTCTCCAATGTCAATGCAATTCCCTGCCTGCTGTGAGTTGAGTACCGTTGACCTAAAGAGCACAATATATAGTTATGCAGAAACATAATTTACGCCCTCACAGTCCAATTGCATAATCACATTGCTATGTAAACAGGCTCTCTGTGGGGGGCTCGGCTGGCACATTTGATAATCCCTTCATACATGCAAACTAAGAGTCTCAAATGCTGATGGACAGTGATGCTTGAAATGTGAAAACAGCACATGGGAAGTTCAATATGCAATTAACCATAAAAGCAGCATTGCCTCACTTTTTGGGAACATTTACAATACGATGCCTGAACTGATTTAATAGCACAGAAAAGACAGCAACTGACAACTTCTCTCAGGGGAACAGAATGAACGCAGGAATATTTAAGTCACATACGTGTGACGAAAATGCCAAACTGGAAATAAATGTGGGCAGCTGGTTATGATTTGGCTATACAACTGCTGTTGTAGATGAAGATTAAAAAAAACGCACAACAACAAACAAACAAACAAAAAACAAACAAAAAAACAAACTCTAAAAAGCTTAGTATAATTTTGGAGGTATTTGGGGTAATCGAGACCTGTTTTCCAGAATACACTGACAGTGATACCTTCCTCTGAAAGTATCTGTGTGGTTTCTCCTAGAGGGTACCCAGGAATTGTGGCATCCTCATCTGATAGCAATTTTTAATGCCAGTCACTAGGAGAAATAGCTTCTCAGGAGGCAAAGACCTCTGCTCACACTGCCTCTCAGCTTCAGGAGAGATGGACACAGACTGCTCTTTGTCCCACTGCTGCGATACCTGAGTGTGACCCGAGCTTACTCACCTTGAGCTGTGTGGCTGTGGGACTAAGGGACGTGGTTCAGTGATGGGACATTGTATGTTAGATTGATTGTTGGTCTTGGTGATCTTGAAGTTTTTTTCCAGCTTAGATGATTCTATGAACTGGGGTGTGATTTATTATTTTTTAAGAAAGTTCTTTCGGGATTGTTCCATTTTGAGAAAGAACTACAAACAGCATGGGAAAAGACAGCTAAAACTGCCCTCTCCAAATAATTGATCATTTCTAATACTGTGAAAAAATATGCATGCAGAATAGAGAAAACCAAAAAAGTGAGAGAGCCTCAGGGTGAGAGAAAATTGGGGAAAAGCTTCTGTCCTTGAGTCATGATAGAAAGACTGAGAGTTCAAATCTTTGTGAGATAATCCAGGTTAATCCCTGCTCATCTTCTCTCTTCGTTTTCTTCATGTCCTTCACTTCTCTCAACCTGCTGCCTGCTCTCTAGCAGATCTCAAGCCTCAAAATCATCCTTTGCTTCAAATTCTTACACATGCAAGTTTATTTCACTCTTCTGAATGGAAGCAAATGAATTTTATTTTCATGGCTCACTCTCCCAATGTCTTCTGCACGGTCTGATACATTAATTCAGATTATCATTCTGTGCACTTTTTGCATTAATTCTCAACTGACTGACCCTCTTCATCTGTAATTATTACCATGAAGGTTTTGAATATCATTAAGCTCTTCTCACCGACTGCATTAACTTTAAAAGGTAATTTGATTAATTCTGCAAGCCACTGGTAGATGGAGATTTAACGCCTCATGGAATTTCTGCATTATCAGTATTTTGCAGCAACTAGATCTGAAAGATAAACGAAATCCTTGGAGACCAGATGAAAAAGGTTGGTTGTTTTTGTGAAAGATTTTAAGTAATTTCGTTAAGCTTTAAAAACAGTGTTCTAAATTGTTTTTCCCAGAATTACAAACAGATCATTCCTCTGCATTCCCCTGCAGTACTGATTTAATAACTTTTCATTTCTGTGAAACGCATATATTTCCAGAGCTCAGCCAAAGGTTCTTCACTTGGGAAAACACAATGACTGTGAGGCAGCAAAAGTTATCAACTGATAAATTGTAGAACAATATAGCCTGCCAAAACAGTCAACATGTAAAGACTTCACATAACTTCAGAACTTCTTGGAGACCAAAGAAGCATGCTAATGCAGTTTTCTGTGACTGGTGTCACCTATATCTGATGCTATCATGTTTAAATAAAAGTGCTTGGGGATGGTAATGGTGTAGAAGACAGTGCATAGTGTTACTGAGCAGCAATGTGTTGCATTAATGACCCAGTGTAAGGAACTGCAGATAATAATTCCCTAGCAGAAATTCCCAACTTCTTTTGCTCCATAGGCATGACTGCTGTACTGGCAAACAGTGCTTTTATGCATGTGTTACTTCAACAGTAGTAGAAAGCAACATCCATTAAAATTTCATAAAAGTTAATAAAGGCACAAATTAAAGAGATTACGGCAGGGAATTAGGGCTACCTGTTTTCTTGCATGACATATATTGAAGGGCACTGAAGATAAAAATGCTTCAAGGAGCAGGGGTAAAGGGAGAGGCAGCATTTGTAGAAGCTGTCCTGACCCACGCCAGAGCACATCAACCCCAAAGACAAACACTAACCTAGTGAGACTGAGCTGTTGGAGATCAGGTGAGGTGAGGGGACAGCTGCTCTACTGGGAGGTACAAATTTATCACAGTTTCCATTGCATAGGCGAGAAAAAAACATTCTCTACTGTGACACATGCTAATGAGGACACTTCCAAAGAGAGTGAGATGGCATTGGGCAGTGGCAGTTGCCAGTACAAGAGCAGAAGTGTCTGGTCAACCTCTAGAAAAGACTCCCTAACTGAAAACATGTAGACGTATTTCTGCAAGAGCTGGAACGTTCTCCTTTGCTGGTTCTGCCTTGCTGGGGTCCCTCATCACCCTTTCTTCCAGCAGGTTGGCACAGAACAAACTGCCGAATAGGTAAAGGCTATAGGTATTTCTTGGCATTCAGCTGGTTATGAAGGCATTTTTTTGTTGTTGTCATTGTTATTTTGTTGTTGTTGTTTTGCTCTATGGTGTCTTTCAGAAATCAAGTTTGTTTTTTAAGGTTGTAGATTGAACAGGTGTAAATACGCTCTGCAGTCTGTGAGCTGGCTGTAACAAGCACATGGCAGCAGGCTGGAACCCAATTCTCTGAGGAGAGTGCTATTGTCATGTTTATTTCATGTGAAGTCTCTAGCTACTAATTGCAATGACCTCAAATAATCCTTTAAACTGAAACATCTAATTAATGTGAGTCAAGGAAACAATACTTTGAGCTGTGTCAGTGCATGAACCAACAGTGCTGGGACGTGGGCACTGGTCTGTTACTATCTGAAGCTCACTGTTCAGTTCCTGGCACGGTTTTGGCAGGATTGTCCATTTTTCTCCCTTACAATGCTCGGAAATGGCTCAGAGCTTGGCATGCCAATGACAGTTCAAATAGGTTGTTGGATGTTGCTTCTTTTTGGCTGATAGGATTAATTAGCTCTGTTTATAAGTCACGTCTAACCCATTGGCCACGGGGCCATAGAATGGTCCTTGGCTCATTTTAGTTACCGAGACAGACACAATGATTGGAGTGTGCAAAAAGAGGAAAAGGGACAACATTTGGATGGACAGTAACTTCAGGATTGTCCCAGTCTCTGCTTCACCATTCTGCAGTCTGGTACCAATGGATGAAAGCTTTTTGTCTGTCTCTGGAAGAACACCACTGCCTTGCTTCTCCTCAAGACATGTTCCTTTGGCCTAGCAGAATATGTGGTTTTGCAAGTAAACTGCAGTATAGACTATAATTTTTATAGTCTATATTTTGCAAGTAATCTGCAATATACTTCGCAGAATTAAAGTCCTAGGAGAAAATTTTGGGCAGCTCTACCTACCACATTTGTAGTTGTGTTTCAAGCACATGCTGAAGACTCCAGCTAGGACTGAAGGGAAAATATGAGGTAAAAGAAGGCCTGGAAAAGCGAAATGGTTTGCTCGAGGCCTAGTAATAACTATATATTTACGTCTTTCATGGAATAGATAACAGGAAAGTATCACAATACTACCTAGTGCTGTGATACTATTAAACATACATAACATTGAGGATGAAGAATGCTGTAGCTGGGGTGGCCTTCCTCTCTCCTATCGTCAAGGCCCTGAGGTCATTCCCTTATCCTGAGGGGTTTTGTTTTTCAGGCTCAGCAGCAGCTTAGGCAGGTTGTCCAGCCTCAAAGAGAGCTGCAGGAAGCCTTAGTCCAGGTTTCTCAGGAGCTGCATTTAAGCTGAATCTCCCACCCTTGCTATTTGGCTGAGCTATGCAGCAGTCTCACAGCTCCCTGATGCTGACCCTGAGTGGCTGGCTTGGCTCCTAGGCTTCATCTCAGACCTATCTCAGTGCTACAGACTTCTCCAGTGATCTGGACTCTTTGGTGGATGCTGGTCACCGTGCTGTGATATGCAGCTCCTACCTCAACTGCCCTGCAAGGTCATGGTCATTGAGAACTCATCCAATACCAGAGAGAGCGCATCCAATACCAGTTTGGCCTGTGCTGTTCTGGAGAAGCTGCTCCAGGTGTGCACGTACAGAAACCTCATGTGGTGGAGTTTACTCAACACGCGGAGGACCTTCTAGGTCCTCTCACCCCACTCAGGACCTTCTAGGTCATGGGAGATGGGTGTGGAGACAAAACCTGCTGATCTGTCTGACTTCTGCTAGGCTAGGTAAAATAATGGGAATGCTCCTGTGCTGCTGAGATGGATGACAATATAGCTCCAAAGGACATGAAAAAGGTGCATAGGGAATGATTTTTTGCTGTTTCTAATAGCACAAAAACTATGAAGAGTACGGTAAAATCACTAGGCATAAGGTTTATAACAAATAAAAGGAATGATTTTTTTTTTCTCGCAGAATGAGTAATTGAATGGCGAGCACCATACTGCAGGATGCTATAGAGTAAAAAATAAATAAATGAATTAGAAAAGAGGCTAGACAAATCAATTTAAGAGGATAAATTCAAACCGATATTCTTACAATTTTTCTTCTGCTATAAAATCGGGGGCAATGTCATGCAAAAATTTAGTTGTCATATTTGTGTTGAACAATTATTCAGTAATAACAGTGATCCATGGAAAGAATTTATCACTTTGGCTTTTGGGGATAATGAGTATAATTTGTTCCTCCAAAACTAGCACTCTCGCATATGACATTGTCTGCTGCTGTGGTTTGTCTGGGAAAATGTACTGTAGGAATGAGTGCTGATCACCTGCAGGAGCACAGTGTAATGGGGCTGATAATGGTGTGAGGGTCCCGCACCAGCAAATGGGACTCACACTAAAAGCTTTGATGATGAAAGTTCAACAATGCTCAGAGCTCTCTGTGCACTTGCTGGTCAGCCACTAGAAACAGCTTCATCCTTAGTTATCATCTGCATATGGTCAAACTGCTTGTATGGTTGCTATCTCTGCAAGTCATAGAGCTAATTAAAAGTCTATTAATGAGCCCTATTGTTATATCAACGCAGAAAGTTGATCTACATAAATAAGTCAGGATTTCCAACCAGGAAACCTGGCTTTGTTCTCAGTGCAGGAGAAGACAGCATATATTTTTCTGCCATATTCCAAAAAGGAATACCTTCTTCAAACTGTTCTCACTACTTACTTCATTCCAAAATGTGTTGATCATAATATAACTGTGTGTTCTGGAGCACAGCCTACTCAAGACATGCAGAAAAATTCACAAATGTGGACCGATTTAATCCTACTCAGAAAGCTAAGAAATATCTTAATTTTTAAAATATAACCACTGAAAAAAACAGGAAGTGTTTTATTAGGGGCTGTTCAGGTAGTTCATGTCCTGGCTTTAAGGCCCATCTCATACCAGATCCCTCAGACCTCACAGCTGAATGACAGCTCCATCTACCATCTTTGACATCTTTAGAACTTGGTGCGTTAGTTGTGTTTATTTGTTTTGTAATGTAACAAAGGGGTAAGATGAACTCAAATCAATTCCCAGAATTTTCACCACTTCCACGCTAAAAATGAGTAAAAAAGGTCCAGCGGTCAGATACAAAGAACAAATAAAACCTTCCCAAAGACAAATAACCCAAAGTTTTGAAATCTAGTGCAAGACAAGGCAGTAACACCCAGAGCAGTCAAAATGCAACAACAAAAAATAGAAATAGAAACACAGGCCCAAGTCCAGTGTAACTAATGCAAACATCTACATTGCACGTGGATGGGAACTATAGCT
The DNA here is from genome assembly GCF_963932015.1 of Anas acuta. NCBI lineage: Eukaryota > Metazoa > Chordata > Aves > Anseriformes > Anatidae > Anas > Anas acuta. The sequence continues at coordinate 191,344,015 of NC_088979.1, forward strand.
GCACCAGTTGTTTGCAGTGAGGAAGCAATGAGCTTCTCCTGAAGAAGATGCCCAGGTTTTCTCTAAAATCACTATGGGGAGCGAGGCAGCACTGGCAGTGTGTGGCAATGACCCAAAATGAAAGGCAGGTCTCTGCTGAGGGTGCAGGGGACTGATGGAAAATGCAGGTATTATCATGCTCTGAAGATCAAGGCTGAGCAAGAGGGTAATATCATCACCGTGCCATCTGAGCCCAGTAACTGAGCAGCTTTCCACAGGTCTGGCTTTTCCTCTGACCCCAGGCCTTCCCCTCCTGGTGATAGCACCCGGCTCTCCTCTTGTTGAAGGCTGGCAACCACTCAGAAATAATTGTGTCAGAAGAAGAAAGCAGGGAGAGGATCTGCCCTTCACCCAGCACAGGGCAGACCATGCTCATGGTCTGTGTGTGCATCAGCTTGCTGGAGACCCAGGAACCAGAAAAGTGGCAGGAGCTTGGGACCGCGGTGCAGAACCAACCGTGTGCTCTCAGGGTCAATACAATTACTGGTGGTTTTCCTCCTGTTCCTTGCAGTGTGACTTTCAGCACACATTCATGACCCCAGGGTCTCTTTCACACTGTTTTCTATTGCTATAAAAGCTGACAATAAAATAGGTGGCTTTTTGTTGTTGCTTTTGTTTTCTTGTCCTTTAGTTTTGTTTGGTTTTAAAAGATAATTAACCTGTCTGAGGGTGCCTCACCATTAACAGCATGAGCAGAAATGTTGCCGTTTAAGCTGCCAACTTCTCTCCTGTATCTTTTTGCCCTGATCCTGCAGAAAGCAGCAGCTCCTGCCTCCCTCTGCCTTGTCTGGGGCTGGCTGTGAGCACCCTCTCAACCTGTGTCACCAAACTGGTGGCCAGGGATGGATGCACGGATCCCTGCTGCCCAGCCTGGAGAAGTGATGCTCTGAACAGGGGAATGGGGCTCTGAACAGGGCAAGTTTCTTTTCATGCACTGTCAGAGGCCAGTTACTGCAGCCTGGGGTATGTTCCTGCCATGAAAGACCTGTGGGCATTTCAGTGTGCCCTTCTTCAACACAGGCAGACTCCAGACAGTGTCTCCAACCCTTGGATGTGGTCTCTGAACTCTGGCACTGTCCTCTGCAGAATGGTGCCCTTGGGTTCAGCTGTGTACCCTTCAACTCTCCCCAACTTATTAACACTCTTCCCAGAGGGTAGGTATCCATCCTCTGATCTACTGCTTCATGTGACCCTCGAAGGATACTACAAAGATTTTTCAGAGAGATTTCTACCCCCAAGACACTTTGCTCATTCTCAGGTAGCTCATAAGAGAAACAGCGAGGAGTCAAAATGAAGAATAATGGTGCACCAAACCCTGCCTCCATTTCCTCTGAACTTTTGAGCACTTACAGATTAAATCTGTGCTTTTATAGCTCCTGGATTCCCTCAGCACATTCTCTTTTTTCATTTCTCCTATGCCAGTGAGTAATCAAACCACTGAGAACAGTCTTTGTATTTTCAGAGCTACTGCCTTCCTCAGGACATGGTAATCCTGTCCTCAGGGATCCATACATGGTTTGTGTTCTTGCTCACATAAACATTCCTCTGGATATTACATTATAATTATATATTTATGCTATCATATGTTATCATGTTACTGCATGTTATGTACAGCAACTCAATGTCTACAGTAGAAGAGCTATACTACATCTAACCCATTGATTGGGTGTAGGGTTGGGAAAAGTCATGCAGTGCTTATTATCCTTAAGTTTTTGGCATTGTTTTGGAATTGCATCCTCAGGTGAGGCCACGAGGAGCATGAAAATCTTTTAATCAAACTGATGCTCACAAAACTAAACTGTGTTTTTTTCTTTGATTGAAACACACACACTATGTCTGTGCAGAGAGAGTACACAGGGTTATTTCACCTGTTGTAACTAACAGTGTTTTAACCATTTAAAACACATAATTTTACTTCTCTTACTGTGTGTACCTCACTTTCTGGGCCACATGGCATTATTTCTGCTTCCTGAGTGGATCAGATAAAATAGTGAAATCATAGATAATGGACAAAAAGCTCCAGAGACAAATATTTTGATAAATAATGCTGTTTTGCTTGAAAAAACACACTTTTAATTAAGATGTTTTGGATCATTAATTTTCTGTCTCAGTGCAGTGAAATGGACCTAAGTCTTTTCTAGGCCTGCATTTCTATTATTCTGTAACAGATTCCTGTTTTTCACAAATAGGACATCAAAATTTTCACAAATACGACATCACTACCTTTAATTAAACTTCCATGTTGTTTGAAATTCCTAATTTTTAAAAAGGTACACACTCTGAGCTTTGTAAAATCCCTACCTGATTATGCAGAGGTTTGATACTCTTGAGTTGTCCTCAAAAAACACCCTGAAAGATATTCATAAGATCTGATTTATCAATAAATGTATTCAAGAGAGGAAACAATAAGCTCTTATTTCCAGCCCCAATCTCCTTTTTTGCCAATTCAACTGCATATGCATATATTTATATATATATATATACTTTCTTTTTCTTTGTAAGCTTCAGCTGCAATGGCACCCAATTACAGTAAAATGATGATTTCCCCTGAACCTGGAGTGAAAGAAAATGTATGAAGTTCAAAATTAAACAGCAAAATGCTGGTTCCAAGATACATTGCATAACAGTTGGTATTATGACTAGGCTGGAGCGTGACAGCTGGAGGACAGAGCACAGCAGCCACGTGCAGCAGATGCATTGTCGTGGGGTGGTGGGATCCATGGTAAGACTGCAGAGCCCACCCTGCAGCTCTTCTCTCATGTACCCCCTTCATTATATTTCCTTTACAGTAAATCAGAAGATGGACGTTTCAATTCACCTACTATTACTTTCTGCATTTTTGAAGTCCTTACTACTCACTGGGTTACCTCACTGCACATTACATAAATTAACCATACATCAGCTTCCCTACCGCTGCCATATGGCGCTGGTTAGAAAAGGCACTTTATAATTCTCTCCACAGTCTTGGCATCACCAACTGGCAATGAATCCTTCCCTTAAACTCTCTTTGAATATATATGTATATGTAGAATATACATAATACATATATTAATGTGTATATATATATTATACACGTTATATATATGTTAGTATTGCATTGTGAGTTATTGGCATTGCAATACTATTTTTATACAACTTTAAAATGTTTGAATATGAAATTCATAACAGATGGCTTTTTGTAATGGAAAATAAAAGAACAAGGCCTGATTTTAATATTACTTGTCAAATATACGTAGGGGAAGGACTGGGCATTGGTAATATCACACAACCCATAATGTTTTGTAATGTGTTTTGTGATTACTTTGCAGACAACAACAAAATTCAACCTAACGTATACTTTGGGGATGCAAAACAGACAATAAAAAGCCTTTCAGAAATTTGTGACCAGATGGGAGAGGAAAATAAACTGGGTTCCTGAGATGCGATACTCTCCCTAATCTGCCTCAGAGTGGAAGCAATCTCATCTAAAGCATCTGAGTGTTTTTCAGTGGCTTTGAATACGAAGGAGATGCATGTAACTGCTGAAGTGCCAGAACCAGGGAAAAGGGCAAAATGTTAGTAATGATGTGTTTGTGCAGCAACTGCATCGTACTGTGAAACCAGCACAGGTCTTAATTAATGCAGTATTCTTCATACATGACCAACGCTTTGAAATCTGCAAGATTATTTACAACTAACTGAAATATTCAGACTACACTGTTATCTCAGTCTGTATTTCATACTGTTGGTTTTGAAAGCTCTTCTACTCTAAGAGGCAAGGAGATATTTGTTGTACTTCACTACAAGAGTAAAGGAAAGTAAGGCACTATGGATAAAAATACTTTGGGTTTTAGACATTCAGAAAACAAGAGATTCAAGTCATCTTTGTCAGAGAGACAGAGAGTCACTGTCCCTGAGTGTACCCACAGATATTTCCCTCACTGACTTAATTCATACAAAAACCCATTGGAAATAAATGCAGCATGTTGCCTTGGGTAAGAGTTTGGTCACATTAAGGGATGTCTGGACTTAGAGATCATCATATGTAAAACATAACTGGCCCCATTTACCTGTGCCTGGATGGCTGATTTGCTCAGTTCCACTCCAACGCTCAGAAGCTGTTTCATTTTAACTAGAGGTAAATTTTGAGAGACAAAACTGTTCCAACAATCCCTAAAAGCTCTTAATCTACACCATAGTAAAGAATACTATTAAGCTTAGTCTGCCTTTTCTGAGTATGATGTAAACACAAACTGGCATAAATACAAAGGCAATGAAGAAAAGAGGATGACCTTGGGAAAGCTTGTTCCAAACATAACCCAGCTAGTTGAAACCGAGGGCCTGAAGGTGATGGAGATCTATAGAGTGAGATGGGTAGACGTGGGTGTCACACTGTTACATTTATCTATTAATTTTTCATTTTATTTATTTATTTATTTATTTATTGCTTTGAATGACACAGTGCTTCACCAAATAGGGCACTTCATCTCAAGACCAAGATTTTTTTCCCAGAAACTTAAGAAAAGGTACACCATTTGTGTTCTGTATCTTGCCAGCTAGTCTTGTGGTTACAAGTATACAAGATATTGTTATTTCCTAATCCAATAACTAAATGTAACAACTGTTGTCCCTTCGTGCTTAATTAGAAGCAGGATAGCAAAGGTGCAAAACCCTGATTTCAGATTTTTCAATCTCGGAGGATGATGGCATCACTGAAAAATCTGTAACTTTTCAAAGATAAATGAAATCACCTTATCAATATTTTGCCAGCTTTTTCAATGCTCTTTCACTAAGCTTATTTTCTTTAGTGAAGTTTTTGCCAGGATGGAAATCAGTATTCAGTGCTAAGAAAAGCGTAACAACAACAGCTTGCTGAATCTCCTGATAGAAGAAATATTTTTATTTCTTGTATCTTTCCTACAAAATTTTAATACACAAGTGAGAGCCCAATGTAAATAAGAATTTATTACTAACACAATAAAATAGTTTCAGCACAGAAAAGTCATTGAAAAATGTAGAAAATATCTGAAGCTTCAATATCACAGAGCTTGTAAATTAATATATAAATTAAAAATTATGTCTTATTTTAAATGCATTCCTAATTTCAATGCTCTGTCCTTCTCAAATAATTGTAAAAAATTAATTGAAAATATAGAGTATTTTAATAATTAAAAAAGGCCCCTGATTAATTTATAGGATTTATCTCCTTTCATTTTTTCTTTAAACGTTCTTGCACAGGTGGGCTGCTCCATGAATGCAGTTATGAGGAAAGAAACAAGGCAGAGAACAGCTCTTTCCTCTAGTCAGTAGATTATTTCAGACTGCTCACAAATGCTTTCTTGGTTGGCAAAGTTTGGTAATGCTAAAGATTGAATGCATACCTTGGATCAGATAGAGCCACCTGTGTTAAAAGATCATGTAATCAGGTATCTCAGATATTTAAACAAAAGTTAGCTAAAGGAATTTGTCACAAGACCTTCTGGAAATGGCGCCAGCCTGAAGAGTTGGATAGGGAAGGGGAGTAGGCAGGGATGATGGAGGAATACAAGGCAGTGGCTGGAGAAGATGGCCAGACTCATGTGCTCTCCCCAGATCTTTTTGCCACAGCACAAAGCGCAGTATGGAATGACACGGACCACTTTCTGTCCTAGCACAGCATTTCTTATGTTTGCATTTACACACCTGAGATGCCAAAGCAAAATGCCACTGAGCAGAAAAAAATCATATGCTCACGAGGCTGGTCTCCTTCCAGGAAAAAGGACAGCTCTGCCTCAACCCTTGGCTGCAGGTGGGTGCCCCAGCTCACCTCCAGCAGGCATGGGCTGGTGGCAGTGCCTGGCTAGGTTGCTAATAGGTTTCCCTGTTGCTTATTGGATCTTCTCCTCTTCCTCTGTGCAAGCTGTCCTCAGAAAATGGTGGAAAACCTCCTGGAAGAGGGAATCAATAGTACCCTTGAAGAGCAATGCCTGTCCTACTCCTGTTGGTCTCCACAGCTTTGGCTGCCTCCTCAGCATGACGGAGAACAGCTCTATCTGCAGGGGGGGTGGACTTCTAGCTTTTAATGTAAAGCTAATATTAGCAGCATATATCCACTGAGGAGAGTATGCTGTCAACACCATTTATCATGCATGGGACCTTGACTGGGAATGGCAATTTGATGAGATTTAAATAATGCTTTATACTCTCAATATTACCTATTCAGAAGGAATGACCATAATCTGCATTGTCTCCCTGACTGACCTCCTAAACAGCTTCCACTAGTCTGCTGAAGCAGCTCAGGTGAGACTCGAGCATTTTGAAGGCTTTTGAAAGCAGCTTGCCCTGATAACAGGGGAAAGCACCACTGGGGAGTGGTGCACAGCTGAGGAAAGCCCCAGGAGAGGTCAGGGGATTGTTCTACACGCTGCCTCCTGATGGAAATGAAATTGGTGTCTGCATTCAGCTGAGAACAGAAAAAGCTGGCGGGATACCTACGGCAAGCACTGTGTTTTGGGGGTTGGACAGCTGCAGAGAGCAAACATTTTGTAAGGTAAGAAGCTTGTGGCTTTTCAGTGCTCTTTGAGGAATAAAAGCCAAGAACCATCATTTTTTTTTTTTTTTCTGCATACAATGCCTATGTTCAGGAGAATAATGCGGCAATCTTTCTTTGCTTTCAGCTCTGAGCTAATTATCCCCCCTCTTCTCCTCTTTACAAGGGTTCTTTTGCTGTGTGTTTCATTAGGAGCCTGTTAAAATGAAGACATCCATCCACTGAGTGCACTCAGGAGTCATTCCTGCAGCGTCGGTGGGGAGTTTATGGCCATATCTCTGGGAATTCCACAGACAGAGGAACTTAGGGAAACCAAAATTGTCCTGTGACTTCTGCACTGTGACCAACACCAAAATGACCCTCCTGCTCTGCAGACAGCGACAGGTCAGAGCATCGTGAGTCAATGAACGCAGGCAGGGAGTTGCTCCCACCTGTTAATCAGAGCACAGAAGCACGAGCTCCTTCAGAGAGGTTTGCTTCAGGTAGAAAGCACGAAGCCCCTCTGCACATCCCTTCTCACAATTTCCTGCTGGCATGGCTATCTCTGACCCTTACAAGAAATCCAGGAACGGGAGCAGCAGGGAAGCCAGCCTGTCCCCCTGTCCTCCCCTGTACCCACCAGCATGGCAGGCAGCCCCTCCCTGCTCTCTCTCTTTCACAGTTGGCTTCCAGCTTCTTAGAAAACAAACCATTACTCATCTGAGAAAAAATATTCATACTGTGTCTGTTAGCATACAGCAGAGCTCATAGAAAATGCAGGATGGATGCAAAATCTTCTCTGGACAGCTTCAGGAGGGTATCACAGACCGATGGGACTGCCTGGCATGACAGCCACCACGTGCTGGGGGTGCTGGTACCAGCCAGGGCCCAGAGCTACGCTGGTCCTCTGCATTTTATCCAGCTTTCATGACATCACCTTTTAACTTTGGACAAGAATTAAACCTAGTGAACTTTGTCTCAGGTCCCAAGATAGAGCCTCTCGGAAGAAGAAAGGCCTCTCCAGTGCATGACCCATCCCAAGCAGCTCAGAGAAAGGGAGTGATCAGCCTTTGGCTCATGTCACTCCATGGATTACAGGGGGCTGGTGACGGGTGTGACTTACGCAGCTATAGCCAGTTCAGCCCAACCCAGGTAAGGCAATTCTTTCCCTTTACCAGGATGTTATAAAAAAAAAACCAACTCAACAGCACTAAGGCATTTGATGAACTGTATCATCCCATCATCCCCCTGCTTTTTGTACTCCTCTGGGTACATTCATCCCGTGTTCTCTTACACCTGCATTACACCCGACAGCCTTCACACTCTGCGTCTGTGCCAGCACCCAGCCCTGCTGTGCAGGGCTCCTTTGAACAAGAACAAAGCCCATAAATAATAACAAGATGTGGCAGAAACATGGTGTTTTACTGAGGTACAAATCACTGGTTGCTGGGAGCATTTCTTTAGGTATGTTACAGAACTGAGCTCCCTGCATGCTGTGGGTGAACCTATATTAAGTATCAAGATCCCTGTAGCTGACTTGTGCCCTTCCAAGAAGTATGGCCTGATTATTCTCTGCAGACAGCTCAAAGACCTTAAAAACACCTTTGAAAAGCTCCAAGGGAAACATTTCAAGCAGGACAGAATGAGCCTTGCTCACCTGGGCTATTACTTTGCTAGAAAATCTCCATAGGAAGTAATGCCAACCCAAAGAATTAAGGGGTTTTCCAAGGAGATGAAAGCAGCTTAATCATTACCAGCCCCATTTCCCTGGGCTCTCTGATGGGCTCCCAGGAGGCATGGATTAATGGTGCTGGGCCAAGAGCCTTGCACTGTTAAAATAACCTGAAATATGGTCCTCTGCAACACGCAGGCTGTGTAGCTGGCATGCACAGCCTGCATCTCACTTGAGTCCTGTGTCCTCAACTCGCTCTTGCAATACATACAAATGGGACAGATTTCGCTGTTAGAGCACATCCATGGGGGCTCTGCTCATCTGCTCCCACTGCCATGACCCCGCTGACACCCTCAGCATCTCTGCAGGGATGAAGACCACAGCAAGGTCTTGATGTTACTCTTTACAGCTTGAATTTCCATCAGCACTGAGGAGTCCCAGGCCAGTCTAAAGCTTTTCTTGTGATTTAAGATGCTGCAATATACTTGTTATCCTGCTAGCTTAAATGTGTTTCTGAAGTTATGCAACTGATCTTTACTTTTCTGAAGCCAACCGGGAGCCAAAATCTTTGGAAGTATGCAACATTCATTTGTATTAAAGAGAAATTATGTATGCTTTCAAGCCCACCTTTTGTTAGAGCAGAATTTATCAGTTGGCCACATCTGTACTATTCATTTTTCTAGAGAGATAAGCCTCATTTTTTACTTCAAGAACATACCTTTATTTTTTTCTGTACTAACGCAACATCAGTTAGCAAGGTGGGTCATATGAGAAAGCGGAACATCACTTAAGACTTGGAATAGACCTGTAAAGTGCTTTCTTCTTAGAAAAATGCTTCAGGATTGAAGTCTGTGGTCAGAGGTATAGTCACAGGCTAGAGTAAAATGAAACCCAAGAAAAAGTGAAAACCAGGCTTCTGGGAAGGGAAAATATCAAACTATAAGTCCCAGGAATGAGTGAACAGATGTAAAAAAAAAAAAGCTACCAGAAGCCTTGAAAATGACAATGTTTTCTTTCCATTTCCAACTTGCACAAATCAATTTATATACAGCAGACTTGTTCAGGGTTAAATTTGGCCTGGAACATTTCTGACCTGGCTGGCCTGTCATTAAAACTGTCTTTTTGTCCCAGTCCTGCAGCAAGAACAAACACATGGATTCAAACAGATTCCTCATGTTTCAGAAATACAAGAAAAACTTTAACAAACAACTACTGGTAAGCCATGGACTTTCTCATCTGGACCTTAGCATCAATTGTGTACTCTACCATAAATTTCACCGTTATGAGCATCAACTTGCTTATTTTGTTGGACCTCACTTTTTGCCTCCCCATGATAACCAGTGCCCGTCAGGTTTGTGCAGTGGGATGTGAGCCAGCCAGGTGGGTTAAATATTTCTGCAGTAATATACAATAGTCATTGTTAAGCATAAAAAGATAAGTTTCTGTAACGTATTGCAGAAATCATACTTCAGTTGTTGGGACTCTCTGCCCACATAGAAAGTCACCAAATTCCAGGGTTTTCATATTTCTCCTCCTGGAAAAGTCAGTCCAGGCCACTTCCAGGCAGAAATGCTATGGCTGATGGAGTGACTATAGGAAACATCCAGAAACTCTCTGCAAGGATCAAATGATCCCTGAAGTCTGAAGAACATTACATTATGGGCACTCAGCAAGATGGAAATCAGAGGAAAGTTTCGTCTAAGTCTCATCATAATTCAGTGATGTGGAACTTAAGTGTGCCAACAAAAGTGACTTTGTAGCTTTGCCTTTGCAAGGTCATTCTTCAATTTACCCAGTTCCCCTTATTTTCTTAACATTTTCCTTTGTTGCTGTGTCCTTTTCTTACCCTTTCATTTTCTTCCTGACTTCTATGTTCCTCTCCTCACAGTCCTACAGGAACTTAGGTTTCTATTCACTTTGAAGAAATACACATTTCAGACTGATTTTGATGGGATACATTCTGAACTGATTGAGACTCTTGGTAAACTGCATAAAAGTAAAAATGTTTCTTAAGAAATAGAGGGAGTAGGTACCAATTATGATCCTCTGCCCTGTGAGCACTGATTATATCTGCCAGGAGAATTCCCTCATCCTTCTGCACAAATTTGCCTTCACTTGTTAAATTGGATCTGAATGTAGGGCAATTCTTTGTGTGGAGACTTAATAGAGCAAAGTCTCTGCAAAGAAGTTGGCAAAGGACAAGGGCATTACATGGAAATTTGATGGCAGTACCTGATACTATGGATGAAAAATTGGTTTCTCCATAAATATGGTGCTGAACTTGAGGGAAAGTAATGTTCTCTTTCCTGCTTTCAAACTGTTACAGAGAAATTGTTCTCTATTGCATGCTATGTCCTCTCACCCTCTTCACTTTAGAGCAAAGACAGTTCTAGTTTAACCCAAATAAATCTTCCACGATTTTCACAGAGAGAAGTGACCCTTTGGGACAGCTGAAGTATGCTTAGAGTCTGTACTGAGTTGACCATGTCTGTGTCTCCTTGTGTCTCCTGTCTTTGCAAGGCATTGCAGAGAAACTGGAGGCAGATAACTCAGGGTTTTGGACCCTGTTCTCAGCATCAGGCACCCTAAATACTAGGTACTGTAGCACCTGTAGGTGTCTCCTTCTTTTTTTTGGATCTGGTCCAAATCCTTCATTACACTAGCTTCTTTTGTTATTGGAAAAGTTTCTATTAAGATTAAAATTTATCACTTGCAAAATTTCAGCCTTTAAAGACTGATGATGTGTATTACTCTAAAGCTCTATGCTTTTTTTTTTGCATTGCAAGAGTAATTCATGAGTGGCAGGCCTCAGAGTTTTGGCAAACAATCTAGAAAATTTCAAAGATGAATTATGCACATGTGCAAAAGGTGAGAGACAGAATTTTATCTTATCAGTCCTGTAAAGAATATGCTTTCACTGTGCCAAAAATACCCAATTAAAAACTTAAAAATAGATTTTAAAATAGGTGTTTGGTCTGCCCACGGGTCAGTGCTGATGCTATTTCAAAAGAGTAGATTTGCCTTCAACTCCCCCTGGAGATTAGGGTGCCTTTCTGTGTGCACAGCCTGAGGAGTTAAGGTTGGTTACAAGATTGCTCTGTGATGTTTTCTCAGAGCATCTTCATGCTCCTTGTGCTGAGGAGCAGGGAAATGTGGCTTTAAAGTCCCTTTGAAAGTGACAGCCATGAGCAGCTCTCAGCTGTCTATGATCTGGCTCATAAAACGCATCAGGGCTGCAGAGATCTGACTTGCATCCAGTGCCTGCTTCAAGAATACCTCGGGGCTGTGGTGGGACTCTTTGGTCAAATTAATTCTTATTTCTCTGCTGCAAAGCAACATGGTTCAATGGTGACCACGGTGGGTGGCTCACCCTTCTGAAGACAAGAAATCTGAGACTAGGTCAACTACACTGGAAATTCTGGCAAATTCTTGTGTGTTTTGGTGTTTGGATTGAAGTATAGCAGTGTTTTTGTGCAGATGAAAACTGTCCATGACAAATGTGACCTGTGGGAAACTGTAGAAGCAAATATATACATGAAGATGCAGTACAATCTTGCAGTCATTTTAGGGTCTGGTTTCACATAGGTTTTGTGTATCTCCCATTTTGTATACAAGATGGGCACTAAAGAAGCATTTAGGAAATGGTGGGTGCAGATATTCACAAACTGTATTATGTCCAGATCTCTCATGTTAGCTCAGGTAAAGGCAAAGGTACATGTCGATGTTGTTGTTCAACCCCAGCAGGCAGCTCGGCACAACACAGCTGCTCACTCACTCTCCCCAGATGGGATGGGGGAGAAAATGAGAAAGGTAAAAGTGAGAGAACTCATGGGTTGAGATAAAGATGGTTCACTAGGTAAAGCAAAAGCCACATGCACAAGCAAAGCAAAACAAGAAATTCATTTGCTATTTCCCATCGACAGGCTGGTGTTCAGCCATTTCCAAGGAAGCAGGGCTCATCACACGTAACCGTTTCTTGGGAAGACAAATATCATCACTCCCAGTGTCCCTCCCTTCCTCCTTCTTTACCCCAGCTTTTATTGCTGAGCATGACACCACATGGTATGGGACCTCTCTTTGGCCAGCCTGGGTCACCTGTCCTGGTTCTGTGCCCTCCCAGCTCCTTGTGCACCTCCAGGGCAGCATGAGAAGCAGAGCTGCTCTGTGTAAGCCCTGCTCTGCAACAACTAAAAACATTAGTGTGTTATCACCACTGTTTTCATCAAAAATCCGTAACACGGCATCATACAAACCTCCACAAAGAAAATTAACTCTACCCCAGCCAAAACCTTGACAGTAGATCAGGTAAAATTGGTTTTGTTCATCCTCAGAAATATCCCCCTCTTCCACATTTGCCAAAGATGCAAAACATAATACAAAGATCATAATGCCTTTCCCAATAAATGCTTGTTCTGTCTCTGCCATGGTTCTGAAGTTGTCTGCAAACATCATTTCTGTTATGGCTCCCTTCAGCTACTTCACAGCACAGTGCAGCTTGGGAAGTTGGTATGGCTATACTGGTACAAAACATTTTAAAAGAAACCTAGACTGATTAAAGTCCCTGGCTTATCTTTATTCAGGATTTGTTGGTTGTTATTTTGTTGTTGTTGCCTATAACTTTGGCCAGCCAAACTGAGTTGCATGGGGAATTTGAAACTGAAAATGAAATCGTGTGTATAAGACCAAATACTTATTGGACCTCATTCTCCTCATATGAGTTGCCATATCACATCACACTATTGCATACTTCATCTTAATTTTGTTGCCAATAATGCTAAATACCAGATGTTTAGGGATGATATACAAGAAGGCCTGATGTTAAACAGTTATGAGGTGATCATTCTCCAGGGAAACCTTTCTTCTTGTACTGGAAACAAGTGCTGAAACATGAGGCTTTACATTTTCCCAAGAAGTTTGTTGTTTTTGTTGTTTAACCTTAACTTGTAAAGGCCTACTAGTTCATTTTTTACCTTTATAAATATACAGTCTAGTTTAGGATCCTACTAAAATATCTTAGAATATCATAGGATATCATGAGTTGGAAGGGACCCACAAGGATCATGGAGTCCAACTCCTGGCTCCACACAGGAACACCCCAACATCAGACCCTGTGTCTGAGAGCACTGTCCAAACACTGCTTGAACTCCAGCAGCTCGGTGCTGTGCCCACTGCCCTGGGGAGCCTGTCCCAGTGCCCGACCACCCTCTGGGTGCAGAACCTTTCCCTAACCCCCAGCCTGACCCTCCCCTGTCCCAGCTCCATGCCGTTCCCTCGGGTCCTGTCGCTGTCCCCAGAGAGCAGAGCTCAGCGCCTGCCCCTCCGCTCCCCTCGTGAGGGAGCTGCAGGCCGCCATGAGGCCTCCCCTCAGCCTGCTCTGCTCGGGGCTGAGCAAACCCAGGGACCTCAGCTGCTTCTCATAGGGCTCCTCTCTAGGCCCTTCACCATCTTCATAGCTGTCCTTTGGTTTTATGTCTTTCTTACACTGTGGCACTCAAACCTGCATGCAGTACTGGAGGTGAGGCTGCCCTGGCATAGCAGAACAGGACAACCCCTTCCCTTGACCGGCTAGCAATGCCGTGCTTGAAGCACCCCAGGGCATTATTGGCTTTCCTGGCTGCCAGGACTCATCTTGGCTTCAGTGATATTTAGGGGCATGAGAATGTCAATTCTCACTACTTATAATGCAATTAAGTGTTTTTCTTTTGAATCCCCTACTTTCAGATTTATTGACCCTCTTACTTGTTTCAATTCCTTGATATCACTCCTATTTTATGTCTTTTTATTTTGACTCTCATTCTCAAAGTAATAACCCATATAATTTTAATGCCTTCATATGAGCTTTTCCTCCAATTGTTTTTGACAAACAGAAGTCTGAAAGGTTGTTAAGGACAACTACTGGAGTCACTGGGACATGCAGTGAACACCCAAAGGTCTGGCAAGGTGGACCATCACCTCTTTCAGATGGTTTATTCCCCAGATCCACAGATAATTTGCTGAACATGCAGCATGCTTGTATTCACTAGGAATGGAGGCAGATCCACAGTTTGGAGCTGAAATAATCAGAGCACTAGCTTGCCACTTCGGATGCTCCCTGGAGCAATAATGTAACTTCAGAGTAATTCTTGGTAGAAAAGCAAACCCCAGTACACGGTAGCTAGCTCCATTTCTGTATATTATATACAATCAGCTATGACTGGTCATGTGTTACCAAATGATGTCCCTAGTCAGTAATGCAAAAAGTATGAAAAGATCTTTCCTCATATAAAAGCCAGTGGAAGCTATTGGTAGCTCTTAAGTGTTCTGTTGTTTTCAGTTTGTTTGTTGATCTTTTTTGTTGTTTTAATTTTAAATGAGAGAAAGACATTTCTGGAAGTACTTTTACCAATTTTCATCATTTTTATTCCCAACAGCATTAATGTCGCGCTACACTGATTCTTTGAAGAATACAGAAGGGTAGGGAAAAGAAGAATGAGGACAACGCGTCCAGATGCCAGATATAATTTCAGCTTCACAAGCAATAACCCTGTTTAAATTTTTGTAAGACTGGTAATTACACTCTAAACAATCTACTGCTGAATCTAGCATCAAATCTTTTTACTTGGCAATAACTGCTACAAAACGTGTCAAGAATGGTTGAATAGCATAACCAGAACTTGGGGATAAAGAGCTTCAAATATATGTTTTTCTCTGACACATTTCTACATAAACTCTAACTTTCTCAGAATGACTTTGCTGGTACCTGTTTCTTCAGCTAAGCTTTATCTAATATGCATTTGCACAGAACAAACTACAGTCTCTTCTATATCAGCTATCATTTGTAACACCTGGAATTTCACTGCTGGGATGAATGTGAATTAGTTGCTCTAACAAAAAGCCAAGGATTTCTGAATTCTTTCAGAACAAATCATTTGAACTTTCTCCCTCAAATGGTATTTCTTCAAGACTTGCACTGTTCTCTACATTTTCTGGTACCTCTTGAGGTCCAGTTGCTCTTGACCTTAACAAATTTTTTTTGTGTCTTTCCTTTAGTGTACTCTTTCCTACAACATCTTAATTACTCTTCTGGTCTAAACCAGGATTACTGAGGAGCCTGGGAAGGAGCAGGTTTTAGCTGAATCTGACTGCTTATCAAAACACTCAGTAATCCTTGCGAGGCTTACTTTCTGCAGCGTTTCCTTGCTGCTAAATGAGAAACAAATAAAATTTGCTATTTCCATACGGCATGAAATGTTCTCTTACTTTAATAGGGAATGTTTGACAAAAACACCAAAAGGTTAAGCCCAGTGAGGAAGCAGATTTTTGAAGAACAAGGGTAAAGGTAAATCAGGTTCATGGTGAGCTTAATCCTGGACCCCTAAGAGTCGCTAGCAGGAGTACCAGAACAGGTTTAACTCTGTCAAATCTGCTTCACAGAGATTTTTTTCAGATCTTGAAGCAGGAATGTGTCATTGAGGTGGTCAGAATAATCTCTCCAATTTCTGCATGCTGGGAATCACAGTCCCCACAAGCTCAATGCCAGAAGAAATGTCAGGAAAGGCAAAGAACACTCTAAACAGCTAAAGAGATATTAAGAAAGGCAGCCCAGGATGGATGTTTTGGGTGAAATTTTCATAGTGCAGCAGACAATCACTCCATTTGGGAAGGCTGGAGGGTAAAATCAGGGATTCATCAGTGGAAGCAGGGTTTCAATAAACATCTGTGTTTTTGCTTGTTTGTTTGTTTGTTTTTATACTAAAAAGCAAGTCCAGACAGTACCAATATGGTGATGCCTTATTGAAGTACGGGGTTATTTTTCCCCCCATAAAAACACCTGAATAACCACTTGTGACCAGACATGCTGACCTTCTAGCAACCAAAGTCTGGATGAGGAGGGGCACACCAAGATGCCTGAAAACACTTCACAAGATTCAGAAGAGCTTATAAAAACACCACTATAATTTAATTTCAAACAAGTGCTGTCCGGAAGACCTGTTGACTTCCCTGTTTTTCTGATAACTTGTAACTCTGATACATACAGAAATCCAAATACTCCTCTTCTGTAATCACATTCAGAATTTCTTCTCAGCTACTTTTATCTACCAGAATTTTATAGATGCATTTTCAAATGCATTTTTCATCTGTTTTGATTTAGAGACTTTTAATGATTAATAATTTTGTAATATTTCAGACTGAGTTTATATGTATTCCTGACTCATTTTACTGCTGGTTAATCTGAAGAACACAGTAAGATGACATTCTGTACCTAGATAATTCACATCGGGTCTCTTAAATTTGAATCCAAAGTATTTGTATCTTTAGAACAGCCAGCAGTGTCTGTGAACTTCTTTGACTACTTCTTGCCTGGGTCAGGCTTCCTCATAACCCCTCTAATAGCCACAATATAACAAGAGAAAATAATTCATTTCAGAAACCTACCCTTACTCAGAAGTGTCCTTGGTTCCTAAACCAGAAAATTGATGGAGGAAAAGTATTTCTACAAATTCTGGTGGTATATTGACAAGGAACAGAGGTAAGGCTGAGGTGCCTTTTTTGCCTCAGTTTCCACCAATAAGATTTCCCAGGTCTTGGTGTAGTGTAAGTGTTCAAGGAAGAGAGTACTACCAGCAGTGGGTGAGGATCAAGACCAAGATGGCTTCATAAAACTTGATCCATACAATTCCATCGGACTTGATGGGTTACACCTGTGGATACTCAAAGCTGGCTGATGCCCTTGTAATGCTGCTACAAGTAATACTTGAAATGCTGTAGAGATCAGCAGAGCTTCCTAGCAACAGGGGAAAAGCAAATTGTGCACATTTTCAAAAAAGACAAAAGGCCACAGTGGGGAACTGTAGGCCAATCAGTCTCATGAGAAAATCATGAAGCAAATACTCTGTGAACACATTTTTGTGGACATAAGGAGAAGATGGTGACTGGGAACAGCCAGAACGTATTAGCCAGTGCAAATCATGCCTGACCAACCTTCTATGGTAAAATAGCTGGGCTTGTGGAGAAAGGGGAAGCAGTGCATGCCATTTCCTTTGACTTCAGAAAGGTCTTCAATACCATTTTCCACACTACTCCTGTATTCAAGCTAGGACATCGCAGTCTGGAGGGATGGACAACTGTATTGGTAAATAATTGGTTAGGTGGTGGGACTAAGAGGGTAATGGGCTGCACTCTACCTGAATGCCTGTGACAAGTGGGGTACCACAGGGTTCTGTCCTGGGAACCTACTTAACATCTTTACCAGCGATCTGGAGGCAGCAGTGTCCTTCGGTCAGGTTTGCAGAAGACCGTTGCCATACAGAGAGACCCAGACAGGCTGGAGGACGGTACTAAGATGAATCTTATCGAATTCAGCATGGACAAATAAAAATCCTGTACCTGGGAAGGAAGAAAACCTTGCAATGACACAAGCTGAGGACTGACTGGCTGGGGAACAGCTCTCTGGGAAAGGCCCTGGGGTCCTGGCAGACAGCAAGCTGCATATGAGCCACTGGCAACAGAGAAGGCCAACTGCACCGTGGACTGAATAAATATGAGCACAGTTAGAAAAAGAAGTGATTACACCCCTCTGCTCAGCACTTACCAGACCACATCTGCAACATGATGTCCAGTTTGGGGGCCCCCAAAACAAGAATGGCATAGTAAAACTGGAGTTCAGGACAACATGATGGTTGGGCCTGGAGTATGGGCTCTGTGAGGAGAGGCTAAGGACCTGGGGCTTGTACAGCACCAGGGGACGTGACAACTGCACCCCACTATCTATGAGGAGGTCATCATGAAGACAGAGTCAGACTTCACATAGTGGAGCATGGACAAGAGATAAAGGGCAAAAGCTGAAGTGTTAGAAGTTCAGGCTGGGTGAGAAATATCTCCCCATGAGGATGTCAAGAGTGGTGCAGGCTGCTCAGGGAGATCATGCAGGCTGTGTCCTCAGACTTTTTCAAGACATGACTGGATAAAGCTCTGAGCAACCTGGTTTGGCCTCATGATCTCGCTTTGAGCAGGAGATTGGACAAGACTTCTTGAGATCCTTTTCAGCCTGAATGAACCTAGGATTCATCTTCTGGGATGAACTGCTACTGAACATAGTATCTCTGCATCTCTGCATGAACCACTAATACGTGATTGGAAAGACTGAAAGGTGTGGTTTGGATGGAGCAGGACTGTGGCAACAAGCGCAAGTGTATTTGGACCAACTTTGCCAGGACTGCTGGGTGATTCTTAGGCAGGGAAACACACGACACTTTGCACCTGAACTACAGCCAGGAAAGTGAGTGAAAAGTTTACACCAGCTGCAGTTTGTTTGTCCCCAGCCTTTCCTGTATGCATTGTAGGAATAAGCTCTGACAAGGTTACCCAGGGTTCACTGATTCAGTGAATTGGCTTAGATGGTTGCCAGTGTGGATCTAAGAATATCTGCCCTAAATTTTTTTAGCAGTACAAATACTACAAACACTCAGCCCAATTGCTTTCCAAGGGAATTATTTTTCTCCATTGAAAAGCAGCCAGCTCCACAAAGCTGCCTGAACTCAGTTATAGCCTGAGCCAAGTTGATTTTTAACATTAAATAATGTTTCTAAATTGCTTCGGGATCCATGGATGACAGTTCTTATGAATTTGCAAAGAAGGGTTTAGCTCTGCAAAGACCCAAGTCATACAAGCAGTTCTTACTCAGTGATATCTTCTCTAATTTTCAATGGGACCAAGGATTTTTGTGTGTGTGTACACGAAGTATCAGATTAACAGCATGCCAACTGAAAAAATTACAAAACATGAGTAAGTCCCATGAAAAATAATGTCAACTTGAAAATTACAAGATTTGCAAGATTGTTTTCACATGCTATTTTTCCATTGATAATCAGTCTCAGGTATATTTAAGAATATTCCTAACAGGCAGATATCTTTGACTTGGTTTTAGGATTGTTCAGTGATGGATATACTATAATCTTCCTCAGAAATATATTCCAGAGCTTCAGTATTTTAAAATAAAAACACTAATTCTCTGCTTAAGCACACTGCTTCTTATCCAACTTAAAGGGGATACAGAGAATCTCAGTCCTGGGAGAGGCAGCAGAAAAAGGGATAGGAGAATTTTGGTGTGTACACATGGTGTCCATCAACCTTCTCTTCTCTGGACTAAACAGTTTACTGTCAAGCTTTCCTATTAGGCCACTCTTTCTCAATCTCTGATTACTCCTATTGTTTGAATTTGTTTATATTCCAATAAAGTTCACTTGTTTCTGGCAATTCAGTGTCCAAATCTGCACTGATTACTCCAGTGAAGGTTTCACTAGTTCTCAGTGAAACATTTTGTTCATTATTTATTTGATGGCTTATCATGGCTCTGCATCCCACAGCGGTGGTTAGGTTTTCGTGGTTTACTTATTTATTTATTTTTGAGAACAATGATACTGCTGATCCATGTTTGTCTTGAGATCCACTGCCTCTTACATCATTTTCTCTGGGTCTGCTGCCCAGAGGACTCCACTGCCGCATTATGGACTATTTGTGTAATGAAGTCACAGTTAAGGCAGAATCCTACCTATGCTCAGTGCTTTGCAAGAGCTGCTGCTGCTGTGTACAGCAATGCTACGGAGCTTGGAAAATATGCAGGCCAGTTACTGTAGTAATGCATTGGAGTAGAAAGGAACTTGCAAGTGCAGCTGATGAGCAGCTAGATGGTGTACAGACAAGACAGATGTGTGTAGCTTGCAAAAAGACAGAAAGGGGCTTACAAAGACAATGTGGATACTGGTACAAGACTGTATGCACAGTGTGTAAGCAGTTGAGTTACCCACTTGGAATGTGCATGGGAGGAATGCATGAGATGCCATCCATGGAACTCATTCCATGTGCAGGAAGGGAAGCCGTGGCTTGGACAGGTTTTGCTTCAGACTGCTGAACATTTGGGCTCAGCATGTTCTGTTCAGACTCCTGTAGAGAGTCAAGCTCACCACTTGCCACACTGTCTGGATAAAGAAAGCTAAGTGATGAGTCCAGTCAAGTTGCAAGGTGTGAGTAGACAGGTCTGCTACCTGTAAGAACTGGAATTACAAACAGAATCTGGAGCAGACAGCGGTGCCTGGAGGCTGAGCACCTCCTTTTTCCCCAATCTGTGTTTGAAACCCATCCTCCGACTTCTTTTAGTCTTTGTCATGAGTAAATTTAAAAAGTATCCAACTCATACCACTGCTGTAAAGACTAAACAGTTTTAGGTTCAGAACAGAGCCTTGTGGAGCTGCTTGTTGGAAATTAAACAATTGATTTAATTCTGTGAGCACGGTTATGCAGCCAGTGCCCACCTACACTGGCACAATTTCACCTAGATGACACTCTTTCCCAGCTTGCTTCAGAAAACGCCATGTGAGACAACACTGAAAGCCTTGCAAAAGGTGTATGATGATGCCTCTTGCTTTCCCTCTGTCCACAGCATCTCTTGCCTAAGTTCTAGCAGAGAATTGTTTTGTTCTGACATGATTTGTTCTTGACAAACTGATGGTGTCTCTTTCTTGTCATTGTACTGTTCCTCTGTAATCCATTCCAAATACACAAAAGCACTTTATAAATACATAAACGAATTAACTAAATATTTCCTACCTAATCTTTAATGCAATCTACTCAGTCCATAAAAATATTTATACAGAAACACATTATTAACTTTGTGTTTTTCCAATCCTTTCCATGTAACTGCTTAACGTAGCTGCTCCCTGCACAAATAAGTTAATTCCCTGTAAATGAAGTAAAAAGCTAAGCCTTAATTTGTGAGGCCAGTCACTCACAGAAAATCCTGGAACAGTCTTTTCCAGTGGCTGAGAATGTTTTTGGCTCCAAAAATTACAACTCTGGTATTGCCCTACAACTCATTTGAACATTTATTCAAGAGTTGAAAAACATTTTAAATAACATCAAGTAGTATATTACACATCAAATCATTTTGGTGGATGTCAGGAGTTTCATGAGCTGATTTGAAAAGTGCATAGGAAATATTTAGTTATTATTTTAAACCATTAATTTATTCATAAAGCATTTTAAAGGGTCATAGATAGTTTATGGGCATGTAATAAAGAGATAAGTAAGTGTTAAAGTAGATTTATCAAATCAACCTAATCTCAAAAGAGAAGGTTTAATTAGCATTTCTACAAAAATCTCCTGCCCTCTCTACCATCACATCATAAATGTTATGGTTTTCAGCAAGGCTGGGATAAGCTGTGGTATTCTTTCTTAAGCATTTATAATACAGCAATAATTCATAGTTTGGATGCCAGGGTGCTGGGACTTTGATTAATATAACAACATATTTTATGGTATCTCTAGCAGAACCTATGAGAGATTACAATTCATTCTGAAAACTGAAGTCAGAATTCTCATTCAGAGCAGAAGGTTTCAAGACAAATGATACACTACCCCATGGGTTTCTCGCAATGGTTATTGATTGTATTTTATTAGGGAGTGGTGCAACATGACCTTAAGAAATACTGCATACATTCAAGAAGCAATTTATTATGTGGTTTATGTATCAAATGAAAAAAAAATATCTCTTGCCCACATTTAGATATTAAAATACAGCACACAAACCACAGCTGATAGGCACTGTCCCCCTCGGATGTTGCTTGTATGGGAGATGAGAACAGAGAGTGGAGGCCCAGACCCAAGAAGGGCATGGAAATACTGCCTTGGAGAAGCACATACATGTAAGAGCACACACTGTGTAGAAAGGCCAAAAGCACCCCTTCTTTTTGCTGAAATGAGCCCATTGCAAAGCTGTTCTTTGCCCTCTTTCCAGGTCTTAAAAATGCACTGTTGCAGGGACAATCACCTGCAGAGGACTTCAGGCAGGCACACACATTGGGTCAGGCTGAGGGGCCCATGCTTCCCACCCCATAGTCAGGAAGCAATGTGCAAAAGGGAGTTTTCCATTCACCTGCCCTAAGGTCTGAGGAAATGTAACCAGATTTCCCCAAAGAAGTTGCTGCATGAAGGTGAGAATCTGTTCTCCAGCCCTCACATAACCACCAGCCTCCAGGAGATTTTATCTGTCACAGCCTGCCAGGTTAGAAAGCCACCACCGCCCCATCCTGCAATGTTTTCGTAGGAGCAGACTTTTGTTCTGCTTCTGACACAGACTTTCAAACCAAAATAAACTCCAGGCCTCCCTCCAACTTTCAAAGCCTTATTTTCTTAAACACAGGAAGTATTTTTGTCTCACATAATAACACAGATGATAATTACGTAGTCTTTTTAGCAAAAGCAACTGAACAGCATTATGCACTGCCAAAGAGCTGGACAGTCAATGAAAACCAGTACTGAGTATCATAAATTATTGTTTATTGCTAGACAAATAAACGACTGTCTTTGAAAACGGACCTACTTGTATAGCTGAAGTTTAAAACAGTGTTTATGGTAGCAATTTAAGCTCTTAAAATATACCCTTTAAAAATAAAAAGACCCAGTGTAATGTCTCTCAGCTGCACTTCTGCAGAATAGTCTTAAATCACTCCAATTACTTAATGCAGCCTGTAATTCATCAGCCCAAATAAGTTAGGCTTGTCAACCACAGACTCAGACTCAGATATATGTAATTGTTAAATTACGTAAACTTCATGTATGTTATGAACTCTTAATATATCAAATGGCTGCCTTTAAAATTTGTAAGTGGTTTGGGGTGTAATGTATCTGAATTTATGTAATGCATCTTTTTTTTTTTTTTTTAATTGTAGTCCTATGTAGTTTTGCAATCTGGGAATGTGAGTGACCAAAACAGGGTTTGAAGTGAATTTGTAAACTGGGGGGAGAGTAAAAAAAAATGGAGGAATCCGTCATGTTGTGTAAGGTCATACATTAAAAGCTTGCACATGTATGAGGTGAACATCCAGAACTTCCAATGAAGTCAGAAGTGGTTGTGTATCCGAGTCATCACTTTGGCCAGTGCACATAGTAGCTGCACACACAGGCACCTTGCAACATTATACACCTCCTAGGAATTTGGTAACATAAATAATACTATTTAGAACTTGATTAGTATTTTCATGTTTGCATTTCTTTACAAGTTAATTAACTAATTAACCTGTAAACCTACTTAATTAACTCACTCACCAGAACAACTGAGTATTATAAACTCTGTTAATCTGACAGGTAGATATCAGTGATACTACAGAAGAGGCAAGAGGCAGAACTGGAAGATCTCATTGGGATCCAGAGTGCTCAAAAAAACATATGAGGGTGTCAGATTGCCACAGGGCAACTCTGGAGACTCATGTCTCAGGGGTGACTGTGGCTGTCCGCTGTCAATAGCAGGTACTGGTGGTAGTGCCAAAGCCCTTGACACTACCCATTTGACCACGTCAGTCTAGGCATGAAGTAGGCATGAGGATGGGAGCTAGGTGTGTGTCTCCTGCATGAAACGTGATAATCTCTGCATGGATCATTCCTTTGCCAACCTGACAGTGTCGCTGTACATTGCCTGTATTACAGAAGAGGTTTTGTAAATGGGCGATAGGCGGTAACACTGAAATTCAACCTACATGAAAACAATTTTTAGTGTTGATCAGCGGCTCCCCATCAGTTATTGCCAGCAAGGCAGCACGAAACGGACTGTCCCAAAAGTTACTAACACAGTTCACCAGGCTGTCATCACCTGATATGACCTGTACAATTTGGGAACCTGGAGGCTACCACAAGGACCCATCTCAAGCCTTTGCAGGGCAGTGATACACAATGGCTGTGCCATGACCTGGCTTCAACTATCTCCACTCATCTCAACAAGCTAAGGCGTTAGGGTGGAGCAGTAGCAAGGGCAATGAACCCCGGAGAATGCTGCTGGCTCACCTCTCCTGTCCCTATTCACATGGGCCAGAATCCACTCTACTGGGTCAAGAACCTGCTTGCCTTGCGCAAACAATCACTGAACTTGTTCATACTGCTGAGTCAAAGTGGCTTTAGAAGACTTAAAAAGACAGATGCCCATACATTTTTTTCCCCCCACAGGATTTTATGAGCAACTACCATAAGCAAGTCTGAAACTCTGTTTCACCTTTTTCTCCACATTGTACTTCCTCTTTTTCTTGAATGCTCAATATCATTATGCATACAGGCTTTTTTTTTTTCCAGGTTTCATGGTATAATATTTGAATACCAGATTTCATTGAAGTAGAGAACAAATTTCCATTTGGTACTATGAAATACAATAGAACAAATAATTTCTGTTGTAATAATGAGTTCTTACCAAAGTTTCCTTTGTGCATACAATGTATTACAGAATTTTAAGAAACATTTAATTTGATTAACAGTTTTCTACATTAATCCTTTGCTCAGTCACTCTCAACAGCAGCACTAATTTAACAGAGGCTTTGCCAGGCTGTCTGCATGGACACGGATCAATATCCCAAAAGGCAATGATGCATAAGCTTTGATTTGTGACTTTATGATCAAGTAAGGAAGTCTATCCAGTATGAATACTAATTGCAATACCCAAACCATTATGCTTACTTTTCTAGATTAAAATATTTAAAACTGAGCTACCAGCAGAGTCTGCAAACTCATGTTACACTTTTGATATTGCTTCTGACTATGAATATGTTCAAAAGTATTTTAAAATTTGGATAGTGTCCCAAGTTCTAGGCATTACAGATCCACTCAGTCCTGGATGCTTTTATGGGTTTCCTAGTATACACAACAATATTGCACAGCCATACTCTGTTGTAATAAATAAATAATTACATAAGTACATAAAAATGCATCACCATAAAGCAAGCACTGCTCTTTACATTGCTGGGGAAAGTAGTGGGGATATGATCCTCCCTCTTCCAAGATCCCTGCTGAACACTTCCCCAAGAAGTAGAGGCAGACGTGCAACCGCATAAGGCCAAACCAAATAACCTTTCTTTTTTTCTCAGTGAATTGATGAACTGCTGGGCATTCAGTAATTTTCCTTTCTCAAAACTAATCTTTTCCGCATAAACAAACAGAAATGTATATTCACATAGCCAAACTGACATTGCTGGGGCTGCAGGGTCTGTAATTGTTAAAATTAAACCTGAAAGCCCATGATAAAGAGAGTTCAAAACAACACTGCTAGGTTAAGCACATATTTAGGAGAGAAAAAATAGATGGTGGTTATAAGAATAGTAGGGAAAATGAAGGAAGAAATTAAAGAAGACCTGATGTTTGCAGAAGAGCATTTAACTTCTTCACTGAAAAGGGCCTTGGGGAATATTTGCAAAACACAGATTAGCATTACTGCCTCCGTGTGTGGGATTTTATTATTCAAGGTAACCTCTCTATAACCAACATCTATTTAGTATTAAACTGTATTTCTCTGATGTATTTAATGGCTGACAAAGGGAAAGTTATTACTTTCAAAAATTTCTGTTAGGGGCTGGAAAACCTGGAAGGGAAAGGAATAGGGAGTGGGAGCATGGACTTACTGTGTCTCAATTAAATTCTTGGAGTCTTCCCCTGAAAATTTTCCAGTTTTATGTTACTCTAACACACAGACAGGAACTTAAGATGAAGCACAGTGGAGGTTTTAACATATTGCTTCAAAACGAAAATGTTCAAATTAACATGTTTGTTGAAAGATTGCTTTCACACTACAAACTGCCAGTCCCACTGCACTTCTGCATGGCACAAATGGATTCAGTATCATAGCCAGAACGACGAGGAGGGTTTAAGGACAAGATCATTTGTTGCCGGATTTAAATCATGTTTAAATCAGGTTACTAAAATTGATGCAAATCCTCATGTAAGAATATTACCCTGGTTTGCATCAGTTGCTTTGTTACATGTGAAGCAATTTAGAACAGTAATTTGGTGAAGCTTAGGCTTTCAACCGGGGTACAGTTTACTTCTGTGCATCTAGAATTGCTCTTCTGTTTTTCTTCTCCATCTTTACTTTGTGATTTTGACTATCTTGCAGTGGTTCTATCTTTTTTTTTTTTTTTTCCCCTTCCCACTGTCATTTTTGGATTAAAAACTTCAATTCAATTTTTCATCATTCATTCTGTTGCCCTTGCCAGTTTTTATTTTCCCCTGTGCTTTTCTCTGAGCCAAGCACTTTCTCTCTGACCAGCCAACGTCAATCTTTTGCAGTTGCAGTTTCCTTTCGTTGCTTTCTGAAGGTGAATTTTGCCTTCATGTTAAATCTTTTTGTCCCATCTCCATACATTCTCTACTTCATCTTACTGAGTGATAGGCAATTGATAGTTAATCAGTGCCATTTATCTCGGCTGTCTCATTTGCTTCCAATCGACCTCCAGATCAGCAGATCTGCTCCTGCACTCGGACATACAGCTCTAGATGGATAGGAAGGGAGGAAAATGGTCAATAAGTGGAGCTTCGTGGGCCAAGCTCAGCCAAGTAGCTTCATGCCACTTGTGGCAGAAGAGAAAGGTACTTGTAATACAGAAGAAGAGAGAATGGTGTGTGGCAGGATTTGCAGGCCACTGGACATGTATGATGAGCTTTCCCATAATTTGCTCTAGAAATATTAAAATTTAAGTCTGTAAAGCTCTTAAACTACTTGACTCCACAATTCAGTCAACTGCCTTTTTAAACTGCTCTATTTCTAGCTCTCTGAGCATGTACAACTTTTTACGGTGGAATAGATAATTTGATCCATTAAGTTTTATTAGTAGATTTGGCTGAATGCCATTAAGCTCAGGAATAAACCTAGCTTAAAGATTGGCATGTAGATCTGGTAGATAGCATGGAGATTTCATAAAGTTTGCTTCCTAAATCATGACTCAAACACTACAACTTTCCAGTAGCGCTTTCTAAAGCAACTTGACCCCCTTCCCCCAGAGAAGAGTCAGATTTTCCTCTACACTGTCAGGTAAAAAGTTCTGGGACCTACTGGAAAACAACACCACTATATCATGCTGTTTCTTATCCCGAAGGTGATTGCTCTACACACGATCCTCCACTGACCCGCTGTGAACACCACACAAACAGCTAGTGGAGGTGAGTGCTACATCTTATGTTTGCAGAAAAGAAGCTCAAGTCTCTGGGGCTCCACGGTTCCTTTGCTTAAATCCAGTTTGTAGGGAGACTGTGAAGGTGCTTTGGGTGGAGGTGCCCTTCAGACTGATCTAGCTGCTGGTGCTGGGGAGCAGTTTCCCAGCTGTAGCTGTAACAAAGCACCTACTCGTGCTGAGATGGGCAGGAAAGCACTGACGGAAGCTTCCTACTTCTAGATGCCTGGAACTTTATAAAAGGGAGACAAGCTTACAAGGACCTCAAACCAACCCTAAAATAAAGTGACTCAGTTCAAATAGATGTGATGTTCTGCTGGCATGAAGAGTAGCTATAGGAATAAAAACTATTTGCAGTATGTAGAGAAAGCCCGCTGGTGTCAGTGGCCACTTGGGCTTGACTCCCCAGTTCTGCTAGCTCTGTCATCACTGGTTATTATTTATTTATTTTTTAACATTGTATAAGAAACCCCCAAATGAACCAAAGATTCCTGAAAGAATTAAAGCTAACATGTAGAAAGTTCATCCAGAGAAAGACTAAGGTTTGGACTAGGTTAGCTCTTTTGGAGAGCTAAGCCTCCATTAGCCCAATAGGAAACACTTTGCACAGAGCCAAAGAAATAGATCCTGTAGAAGTGATCCATGCCATCTGCCATTCAGCATGGAGAATACAATGTCATGAATCACGTCTTCAGAGCAGTAATCAAACACAAGAGCCTGTTGGGGTGTTGGGTTGGATATTTAAATTCTGAAGGAACTCCACACCTTCTTTTGACACCTAACCTCCATTTGTGACAACAGAAAAAGGACACCTGAGATCACTCTCCCAGTATAGATGGGTTGAAGCATAACAAAATACAGTAAGCTTTTAAAACCTAAATGAAACATGACATGGAAATGTTTGAGCTTTCCATCCACTGTAATGGGAGTGAGGGGTGTGGACAAGTACCCAAATGAGTGCGTGATGCTGAAGGAGTGATACAGCATCCCACCAGCTCAGCAAAACCCTTCTCAGATCTTTGGGCTTATCAAGCACTATCTAGAGAATAAAGACATGAAAAAATAAAATTTTCCATGGGGTAGGCTGGATTGACAGTAATGGGTGTTTTCAGAAAACAGCTTATTGTAACAACTTACACATGTTTAGGTTTGGAAATCAACTACGGAGCCTGCACATTGTGAAATACAATGGGTGTTCATACCAACTGTAATTGTCTATTTATTTGTATGCCACTGAGTATCATCAGACACTTATACAGCTAGCAGTGCAAGGCTGAGAAGACAATAATACAATGTCAAAACCAAGTCAAACCATGTCAGCATAAATGATACACTGCAAACCAAAATAAATTGATCATGAGGTCTTAAAGCAGCAGGGAGGGTGAGCTTAGGGAACACACAAAATCAAGGAGCTTTTGTGATATTTCTAATTATTATCAGAAATTACACTTTAAGAACACATTTGTTCATCCATGCTTCAGCTCATTCTCAGCAGGTGTGCATGGCAGGCAATCAATGTAATCAATGCAAGCAGAACAACTGCCAGCTCCTGTATTGGTCACATTGGGTCAATGCCATCTAGGAAGACACAAACACCACTGAAACTAATGCCTCCATCAGCTGGATTAGCACATTATTGAGTAGCTTCCTCAGAGATTTTAAAGCTAATGATGGTCCTGCTCATTCCCTGTTAGGCTCCGAGAAAGAGGAGCAAATAACCCAGTCGTAGACCTAATACCAAACCTACTAGAGCCCTGTTCAACCTCTTGCCAGGTGAGCCTATGGTGCAACTCCTTGCACAAGAACTGCTGTAACTGATGGAGCTCCCGCTCCAAAACTACTGGAGCTGTGCTGCAGTGTAGGCTACCTTCCCTTCAAAACAAATACACCTGTCACTGTCTCTATCTTGCAGATAAATAAAATGTTTTCAGCAGGAAATTTCATGTATTTGGTTTCAGACCTCAGGGCACTATTTTTTTTCCTAAACATCTGAACTTTAGATGTTTTAGCTATTTTTTGCTGGGAGAAAGGAACAAGGGGAAAGACATTCGTTTAATGCTGGAAAAATATTTTCACAACCTTTTGAAAGGGAACAGCTGTAAAGCTTGGGGTGGGAAATCAAATTCTTCTAGAGAACAAAGTACATTCTCCAATTCAGTTAAAAATACCAATTAATCCTCTTTCCTTTTTTGTACAAGAGCCAGTCTCTTTAAATGTTTTGTAAGCGAAATCAGTAAATTGACAATACATTTTTCACCCAGACATGTTTTGCTAATTGTGATGGTGAATGATTCAGCTGCATTTATTCATAAGTCTTTAAAGAGTTTTTTTTTTTTTTTTTCTAGTAATCAATTTATTCATCATCTATCACTATCTTAAATATTTTATTTCATTGTTCACCCTTTACATTAGAAATTCTCTAAAGGATGTTTATTTTATTTCTCTTAAAAAAAAAAAAGTTCATTTTAGCACTTTCTTGCTAATTGTTTTATGCAGTGAATCAACATTCATGGTGTTGTTATCAGGATTATTACTATTATGGAATTTGCAGCAGCTGTTGCAATATCCTCCCACTTCTCTGTTGGATAGCAGATAATTATTTCATTGTTTTCAGGCCCATAAGCAAAACCTGGGAAAATACCAACATTTTCACAGGAAACTTGTAGCAGGGATCCAAGCAGGGAAGAAGCGTAGCATGCAAAACCCTGAAAGGTTCGCTAGGGAATTGTCAGTGCTCTTGCTTAATCATGTGAAAGTGCTACAGACTGTGGCCATGCATGTTTCTGCTCTGCTGCTAGATGCCTGGTGCTTTGCTTGTTTTCATTTGTTGTAAAAGTGTTTCTGTCTGTACCTAAGTAACATTTTTGGAATAATGAGAGAAAGAGTCTTTCCACATGATTTAAAAAAAAACAAAACAAACCACCACCTAACACTAAAGAAAAGTCTGCAGAATGTCGTCCTGGGAGGAAGTTCGTAAACAGATAAATAAGTAAATTAAACTTCATTGGTGGACTGGCTACAGAGTACTAAGCAGCCTCATTTTCTTCTTCTTATCAGTTCTCACCATTATTATTTTTCATTAATATTGGACTCATGGAGTCTCATTACTCCATAAAATTCAGCTTTTCCCATTTTAAAGTTTATTTCCCTCTGAGAGGAAAAAAAAGTAAATAACACTGCAAAAGGAAAGAGGAGTAATCTATTTACTTTTTAAAGTTTTTACAAGTTTTCTATTATAAATCTAATCTCATTACTCTAAACAATATAATAATTCTTAAATTCACCCATACTTCCTCAGGGTTGGGCTTAGCAGTCCCCTGAATAAAGGAATTTATTGGAAAATAAATTATTTATCGGTGTATGATTCATCAAGGCATTAATTTTTTGAATGCTCATAAAAATAAATCCCTAGAACCATTCAGTACTGGAGTGTTTTTATAGTAAGTGATTTTGCTCAACAATAAATGTAGTTATCTACCTAAGTGCTATCAAGGGAAAGATGGATGATAGCTCATGCTACTGTCATACCTTTGGTTTTTCCCTAAAATTCACCCAAGTGTGTTGTGTAGCTGGAAATAGAAACCCCTGCAGTAGTACCCATGCTATTTCTTCTGGGACATGAGTGCACAGGGAAAATAGGATTGTATACAAGGGGAAAGAGGGTGGGGGGAGAAGCAATGGTGCAGGCTGGTTTCCTGAAGTGCTGAGCTCCCATCACCTTGGGAAAGCTGGTGGAAGCCCCCCTTCTCATTCTGCAGGTGAACAGTCCAAGCTGGCCGCTGAGGATGAGGGGCTGAGCTGCACACTGTGTTACTGCTGTATTTGGTGCAAGTTGCACATTAATTGTAATACAGAACCACCATGTTGGCATTGTATCAGCGAATTTCCCTACAGCAGGCCCCTGGGATAACCTGACAACATCCACAAAGATGATGAAATGCCCGGTTTGGGTAAAAAAAGATGCATGCTGGATTATTTCATAGCTATTAAATATCATAAGGAAATCATGCTTAGATTTTTTTGATCTCTCTCTACACTGGCTTCTCACAGACATACCAGAACAGCACCTAACACATATTTCTTCCACTGTATGCTAACTGCCTGTGACTTTGTCTTTTAATCACTGTGAAATAATTTTTTTTAAAAAACTTTTCTTATTGTTTAGGGAACCAGATGCTCCACTTCCAGCAAACACAAGCCCAGTAATACGCATTTTGGGGGTGAAATTACATCTTCCATGTTCTGCAGTTACTATGGTTACCATCCTACAGCATCCCTGCATGCACCACTAAAAGAAACAGTGCAAAAATAAATGTGCATGTTAAAACAAAAGAAGAATCCTGACCTACTAAAAATAACCAGAGATTTATTTTCCACAATGATAAAGGATGAGGAATTTACCTGTGGTCTTGTTTATAAACTCGCTTGCTTAGGCTTTAATTGCTGGAGTGGGTTCTTGCTCCATCTGAATTAGGAAGATGGATGAAACATGGCCCATCCCCATGCTCCAGAAATTACCTTCCATCACAGGAGGTCTGGGAATGGGAGGACAGCTGTTGTCACAGCACAAGTAGGAAAGTAACTCACCACAACAGTATTCAGGCTTCTAATGCTGAGCTGGGCAGCCTGCCTTCCTCACAAGGGCTGGTGGGATGTCAGGGTTACAGTAAGACCTGGAAGCTCTAGCCCTGTGAGGGATCAGGTACACTGAACTAAAGGACTGGGTGGCTACAATCAATTTTGGTTGAAATTATGTGCCTCAGCCCATGGATGCAATACTCAAGATCAGGCCAAACCCTGTGAGGAACCTGAATCTGGAGTTGTCCCCCACAGTAAGTGCTCTTCAGGCAGATTTGCACATCTTGGTGCACCTTTTGGACCAGGACCATCAGCCAGAAGCTCCCATACCAGTGCTGGGAGGGGATGGTTTCAAGCAGCTTATTGGGATGCACCTGAGCATCCTGCCAGGAGTACTTGTATGGGACAGAGGTCTCCGGACACCTCCTCCACAAACATATCTGAAGTTGGTGGGGACAGGGACATCCCTGATCAATGCTGCATGCTGAAACATCACAGGGATGACATGACAACACTAGTCTTGGCTGCAGAGGGTTTGGAAGACCCACCTGCATGGGTGATGGTGATCAACTCCTTGGCTCTTCCCTCCTGAGTAGGCAGGAGGCAGCTCTGCCCTGTGGGAAACTCTGATAGTTGGCAGGACATAACTGGAGAGTAGTTGGAGCAGAGAGGGAGAGCAAAATGAAACCCATCTATCTGATTAAAACGCTTGGCTAGGAGAAGGAGACCCGAATTCTCACCTCTCCACCAGGGCTAAGGCTCTATATGACTGTAATCACAGCGGAGGAGGTGGGAAGCTTTCCTGGGAAGTGAGAAATGTGAGTTCGATCACCCCACAGGTCAGCTGGATCTCTAGGATAACTAGATACCTACAATACTCACACCCACAAGCCCTTCCATGCTTAGACGAATGTGTATGTAATACTTTTGGGCAAAGACACCACTAACTGAAAGCTCCAGAGGCTGGGATTTGAAGAAAGAACCCAGAATTGAATACGTTTGTTTCAAAACTCAACAACTGAAAAAAAAAAAAGAAAAAAAAAAAAAGGAAAACAAACAAACAAGCAGAGTTAAGGCTTAAATAAGTCACCCATGTTGAACTCTGACCAGCCATATATCCTAGGGAGTATCTTGAGATAATGGTTACTCTTGCCTTCCCTATGTCAGCGTCATTGTGCCATAATTTTTAGTGTTATCTCTGGAAAAAAAAATGCAAACTGAATATTACAGCATTACAATATTGAAAAACATACCTAATTATTTTCTTCTATGTTTGTTTATTTGCAACTGCAAAGACAAGAAGGTTACTGCATTTCAGGGTCACCTTTTTGTATCTGATCTACGAAGGTTGATTGAAAGCACAGCAACATCTGAATGGTAAGCTCTTCCTTCAGTATGTATCTTTGAAATCAGGTACAATTTCAAGAACAAACGACAACAAGAAAAGTTCTGGATGTGTCAGACTCATTGTCCCTGTTCTTCATTAACAAATGATTGGCATAGGGTGGTGTGAAATGTGAGGGAATAAAATAGAACAAAAGTGTGAAATGCATCCTGTATTTCCCTGAGCTTCCTTTGCTGTGTCCTTAGGGCATTTCAAGTCCTACCTTGGAAAAGGACTTTGCATAATAATCACTGCTATGGTTAGGTAGGTGTTTCACATTATATAATGCGTACAATTCACCTGATAAGCATTGCAAGAGGAATTACTTGCAATTAAAGTATCAAAATGCTTCAGATTCTAGGACTTCTCCCCCCCAGCTAACAATGCAGCCCCATTAGTTTTCTCAGCAGACCCCCACTAAAACTCACTTAAAAGTAAGAACATTCTTCTAAATTCCTTCCAGATACTTACAAATTCATAACAGCAATGATACCAGCAGCCCCAGGGCTATAAACAACTCACCAATGGTCAATTGCTTGTCAACAAAGAACTGCAGCCCTGGGAAGGAGGTAAAACCACTTTTAGGAGGGACAGGAAGCACAAAGGGCCCAACACATATAAGAGACAGAGTAAAGTTGAGTGTAACATGAACTTGCAAGCCAGTGTAGAACCAAGTTGCAGTACACATTAGCAAACAAAAAAAAAAAATGATCTCAAGCACATCCCAGAGGGAGGAGGAAGAAGAAATCATCAACACTGTGGGATTCAGGATGCTGATAATGCTCTGTACCCCAAGACTGACGCCATCAACCACAGGACCCAGCAGAACAATGGAAAGATGGGCATAACAACAGAGAAATGGATGGCTGTTGGAAAGTTTTTTGTTCATATAATTTTAATGGCTTGAACCTGTTATTGTAACTAGAGTCATAATTTTTTCATCAGGCCTTCTGACCTGCAGTAGACTAAATGTTTTGTTTTACATCTAATGTGCTTTCCTTTTGCACCCAGCAAGATTTCTAGTGTACCAAACAGGCAGGACTTCAGGCACTGTGTTCTGTAGCATGCAGCAAACTGGTAACAGTCATCCTGAGGCATAGTGAAATGTGCACCTTGAACCCCAGAGCTATGGTCTCCTGGGGAAAGGCAGGCATTACTTTTCATGAATTCAGGCTCCAAAGCTGTAGATGGACATGGACAAATGTAGAATCAGGGTACTAAGAAAACAAACGCCTGAAATAAAAACAGCTAAGAGTATGGGGCTTCTTTTTATATATAGGAAGCAGGGAAAAGCAATGAGATATAATTTAGGGTCCCCCTTTTCCTCCTCTTGCTGATTTATATTTGGGTGAATTGTATTTACAATTATTTATGTTCCATATATACTTCTTCATGAAAAATAAGTATGTCCTTTGAGTACTAAATCAACTTCAAATACTATGGCAGACTTAATCATAAAGTATAGCTTTGTAAAACCTCCACCATGTATGGAACTTGAATGATTTTCTTCCTTTTTAGCAGCATTTATTCTACTAATTTAAAAGCTATTAAGCAAGATAAAGTATTCATGGGCAGTAAACTGTAATTCTTAAGTCATTAGGGAATAGTTAGGGCTCAATACAAATGCTAATGCAGTTTAAACTTGATATAACCTTCCTAGACTTGAAGTCATCAGCAAATAAAATGTTAATAGCAACTTCCGGACTGTATCTAGATTACTTTTTTGCATTAGTAGGCTAGCTATTACAGAACAAAAAATAACCAAAATCTATCTTCTCAAAGAACTGTTTCCAGTACAGCAAGTACCAGTAAGGGAAACATGACAAGAAATCATTATTCATATGAATAATGGATCACAGAATCACAGAGTGGTTTGGGTTGGAAGGGACCTTAAAGACCACCCAGTTCCAATCCCTGCCATGGGCAGGGACACCTCCCACCACACCGGGTTGCCCAAAGCCCCATCCAGCCTGGCCTTGAACACCTCCAGGGATGGGGCACCCACAGCTTCTCTGGGCAGCCTGTGCCAGGGCCTCACCACCCTCTGAGTGAAGAATGTTCTCCTTATATCTAGTCTAAACCTACCTTTTTTAATTTAAAGCCATTCCCCCTTGTCCTATCACTACACTCCTGACAAAGAGTCCCTCCTCAGCTTTTCTGTAGGCCCCCTTTAGGCACTGGAAAGATGCTGTAAGGCCTCCTTGGAACCTTCTTTTCTTCAGGTTGAACCACCCCCACTCCTTCAGTCCCTCTGATCATCCTCATGGCCCTCCTCTGGACTCATTCTAATACACCCAAGTCCTTCTTGTGCTGGGGGCCCTAGAGTTGAATGCAGAGCTCCAGGTGGTGTCTCATGAGAGCAGAGCAGAGGGGCACCATCACCTCCCTCACCCTGCTGGCCACGCTTCTGTTGATGCAGCCCAGGACACGGTTGGCTTTCTGGGCTGCAAAGTGCACATTGCTGGCTCATGTTGAGCTTCTCATCAACCAGCACCCGCAGGTCCTTCTCCTCAGGGCTTCTCTCAATCCATTCTCCACTCAGCCTGGGTTTGTGCTTTGGATTGCCCTGGTCCAGCTGCAGGACCTTGCCCTTGGCCTTGTTGAACCTCATGAGGTAGCACAGGCCCACCTCTCAGGCCTGCCCAGTCCCTCTGGGTGGCATCCCTTCCCTCCTGCGTGTCAGCTGCACCACACAGCTTGGTGTCATGGGCAGACTTGGTGAGGGTGCACTTGATCCCACTGTCCGTGTCACTGACAAAGATATTAAATGGTGCTGGTCCCAGTATTGACCCCCGAGGAACACCACTCATTACTGATCACCGCCTGGACATTGAGCCGTTGACCACAACACTTTGAATGCAACCATCCAGACAATTCCTTACCCACCGAGTGGTCCATCTATGAAATCCATTTATCTCCAGTTTAAAGACAAGGATATCATGTGGAACAGTGCCAAATGCTTTGCACAAGTCCAGGTAAATGACATTAGTTGCTCTTCCCCTATCCACCAATGCTGTAACCCTGTCATAAAAGGCCACCAGATTTGTCAGGCATGATCTGCCCTTAGTGAAGCTATGTTGGCTATCACCAATCACCTCCATATTTCCCGTGTGCCTTATCATAGTTTCAGGAGGATCTTCTCCATGATCTTGCCAGACACAGAGGTGAGACTGACTGAGCTTTAGTTCCCCAGGTCTTCCTTTTTTCCCTTTTTCAAAAATGGGGTTATATTTCCGCTCTTCCAGCCAGCAGGATCTTCACTGGAGTGCCACAGCTTCTCAAATATGATGGGCAGTAGCTTAGCAACTACATCTGCTAGTTCCTTCAGGATCTGCAGATGTATCTCATCAGGTCCCATGGACTTGTGGATCTTCAGGTTCCTTAGGTGGTCTTGAAAATGATCTTCTCCTAAACTGGGTGGTTCATCATTCTCCCTGTCCCTGCCTTTGCCTTCTGGGGCCTGGGCTATGTGGCTGGAGCCCTTGTGGGTAAAGACTAAGGCAAAACAGTCATTGAGTACCTCAGCCTTCTCCATATCCTGGGTGACCAGGTCTCCTGTGTCCTTCTGGAGAGGGTTCACTATTTTCCTAGTTTTCCTTTTATAAAAGAAAGGGAAAGGGAAAGGGAAAGGGAAAGGGAAAGGGAAAGGGAAAGGGAAAGGGAAAGGGAAAGGGAAAGGGAAAGGGAAAGGGAAAGGGAAAGGGAAAGGGAAAGGGAAAGGGAAAGGGAAAGGGAAAGGGAAAGGGAAAGGGAAAGGGAAAGGGAAGGGAAGGGAAGGGAAGGGAAGGGAAGGGAAGGGAAGGGAAGGGAAGGGAAGGGAAGGGAAGGGAAGGGAAGGGAAGGGAAGGGAAGGGAAGGGAAGGGAAGGGAAGGGAAGGGAAGGGAAGGGAAGGGAAGGGAAGGGAAGGGAAGGGAAGGGAAGGGAAGGGAAGGGAAGGGAAGGGAAGGGAAGGGAAGGAAAAAGAAAAAAGAAAAAAGAAAAAAGAAAAAAGAAAAAAGAAAAAAGAAAAAAGAAAAAAGAAAAAAGAAAAGAAAAGAAAAGAAAAGAAAAGAAAAGAAAAGAAAAGAAAAGAAAAGAAAAGAAAAGAAAAGAAAAGAAAAGAAAAGAAAAGAAAAGAAAAGAAAAGAAAAGAAAAGAAAAGAAAAGAAAAGAAAAGAAAAGAAAAGAAAAGAAAAGACTGCATTTCTGAGAAAAAAAGTATCAGCAGAAAAATGATATTAAATGCTATATATACGTTGAGAAATCCACAATTATGAAATCAAAGCAAATTTGGCTGTAAGTAATATATCTGTCAATGAGTGACACCTTCTCTTCAGATTTATAACTACTTGTAACAATTTGTAGCAAATCTAATCTCAAGCAAAAGTATTACATTGCATAAGCAACTTCCATGTTTAATGTTTATTGCCCTTGTTTTGTTTTATTTTTCAAGGTAGAGTAACAAAAAGTACTTGCAAGGAGAACAAAAACCACAGTACCAAATACAATACACGGTTTGGCAAGCAAATGTATTTTGAGCTGAGTGGAAATACTCTCTGCAGCTTTACCAGAGGCTGCAGTGGAGCACTGCCAATAGCCTGAGGTGAGGGAAACCCATCTAGTTCTACGTCTGCTCATATTATTGCAAAAGCAGGCCACATTTCAGTTAGGCTGAAATGTTCAATGTTTTATGACATAAAATGCTCATGAATCTACAAGCCAGCCAAACCATAAACACTTTCCGAAGTGCTTTACTGCCAGATATGCTGTGTTGTTGTAGTCCCAGCCCACTGCCCACCTCCTCCACGGGGCAGCTGTCCCGGGAATAAGGCTGGGTTTGGTGGGACCTGCCAGCGAGATGTTGGCCGGAGACCCACTTGCCAAACTGGCCCAGGAGTGAGAGCCTCAGGAACTACAACTTTAGCCTGGTAGAT
Source organism: Anas acuta (assembly GCF_963932015.1). Taxonomy (NCBI): domain Eukaryota; kingdom Metazoa; phylum Chordata; class Aves; order Anseriformes; family Anatidae; genus Anas; species Anas acuta. Next base: position 191,382,045 of record NC_088979.1, read on the forward strand.
AGGGCATGGGGAGGGGGAGGTCAGAGAGACCAACATAGGCCCAAGAAAGATATGTTCCAGGAAGGTGTGTATATACACACACACACACACACACACACATATATATATATATATATTTTTTTTTATTTATTTTATTTTTTTTTTCCCATAGGAAGCACCTTCCCTTCCTGAAGGGCCTTGTGCTCATTTTGGTGTCATCAGCTGCAAAGACATCTTCTGGTAGTAGTGGGGCCATCCCTCCCAGTGGAGTTCAGGCCTGCTGATGGAGGCACCATGCACAAATCAACCCAGATCTGAGCAGTGAGATTTCATCTGCAACACTTCCTCCACTGCCAACTGATGAGGGAAGGGCTGTTGTCCACTTCTGGAAGTTCACAGATGGGTCCAGTTATGGCAATGGTGATATTGGACACTGTCAGTTATGGCAATACCGACACTGGTCATGGTTTCCAGGTACAACATTATGTAGCACTTTTAGTTGCTTCTGAATGGAAAAAAAATGGGCATTTTGAACCAAAAGCATCCCAAAGTGTCACACAGCAGGAGAGCACATGAAGCTCAGCCCACTATGCATCTCCTCGCTGGCAGCAGCAGTATCTGTGTGGAGGGAGAGGGGCTCTGGAGGGCATCTCTGAATTACTCCAGGCTGCCCTCACCTGCTCCCCGAGAGACCTCAGACACAAGTGCTTCACTCACTGTGGCTCCAGTCTGTAGAAACACGTCTGTGCTGTAAGGTTTAATTATATAACTGTATAAATATTTTTGCCTTGTTAATTGAAAATCACTATTGCCTTTAATGCATTCTGTAAATGAAAATACATGAACTATAGAAGCTGTGGCCCCAATGTATAAATACTGATTTATATTCACACAGTCTGCCTATTCCTTGTCATATTATGAGCCTAATCCCAGTGTTCAGGATATTTTGTTTGCTTTGGTGAACAGATACAGACTTACATTTCTGATATTTTTAATGATAAATCAAACAGGTGTAATTCTTCCTGCAGGCCCAGCAAAAATCCTCTCATATACTTTCAGTGAGTAATCTATATTCACAGAAAGAAGCAAACAGACAAACAAACAAACAAAACCAACACAAACCCCTTAATGTCATGGAGTCAGAATAAAAGTCCCCCAAAATAGACATGGGGCAGTAAAGCAAAGGGGGTCATGAGGGACTTTCTCTGGGAGTTTGGTGCTACATCAGAGAGGAGCAGGCTGAGGCACTGGCTCTGCAGCACCTGAGTGATTGCTCCTGAGAAGAAATGGTCAGATCAGCGCAAGGACAGAAGTATGGGGAACAACATCAGAGGATCAATAAAATTTTCTTCCACCTCCCACACAGTGAATCACCTGCGGTGCTACACAAAACCACCAAGATCAATTTCTCAAGTTTGGTATTGGCTGCTGAAAACCGGGAGACACGCTGAGTTTCTGCTCATTAAATCAGGTAATGTAATTAATAGAGCAATAGGAATAAGAATAAAATCTGAAAAAATCAAATTGTATACTATCTACATAGAATTTTAAATAGACATTTTTTATTGCTAAGTTATTCTTGCAGCAGCACTCCTAGGACTCCAGCCTGACGAGGACTGTGCCAGCAGCACTGGGTGGGGAGTGACAGAAGAGACAAAAGATTGTCTTCCTTCTCAATTAGCTGAATATGGAGTTTAGACAACCATGCTAAATCCTTCGAGCAAAGCCATTCTGCCAGTCAAGACTCTACTTGCTAAGTAAGTATTAGAAATCATTTATGAATATGATTTCTTATATATTTTTTAAATTCTGAAGATAATGACAGAGATGACAGTTTTTATTGTCATAAAGGGAAACTTCACGCACCAAACAGCAGCACTAACAGTTGGGAAGAAGTCAGGATGCCCCCATGAGGAAGTATTTTCCCCTAAAACACTCCATTTAATTGTGCCCACAACTGTGAAAAACAGATTAGCGTGCTTTCGTTTTGCAGCATTTGTTAGTATAATTCTGAGCCATTTGTCTGAAAACAGTACTCCATTTCACTGCTTCTTGTTCAACAAATATATTTGATTAGCGAGAACTATGTTGCTCTTGTGAAACTTAAAACTGTATTTGGAATTAGGACCTTTTTTATTAGTATGCATTAAAATCTGTTATTGATCTCCTAGAGGTGCTAATATAAGTGTCTCTTGTAATGCAAAAACAAATTAGATTCTGATCAGGTTCAAAGTGTTCAATCAAGGACTACCTAGCAGCATTTTTAAATGAAATGCAGTTTGTGTTTGGCATTTCAGATCAGCTATTTGATTGAAAATCAGGAAGAATTCCCAGTGATGTAGCATCTCTCTTCCTTCACTGGGCATCTAATATGCATCTAGCATGCAGAGGCTGCATAACGTTGACATATTGTTTTGTTCGGTCCAGAGCACTTCGATACTTAATGTATGCTGTGTTGGCTAACTTCAAAGGGAGCACTGCAGTACATTAGCTTAAAAAAACATTTGCTAAACATTTTAAACTTAACTTCTCTATGGCTAAAGACTGTCATGCTCATTAACAGAATGCAAATGTGCAATATATCACTTGTGGTATTGATCCTTTTATGATAACAGTAGCCTTCATAGATAAGTGACAAAATAGATGAAGCTGTAACACAGTGAGAGGGGGGCATCTTTTGAGACCTAAAAAAAAATCAGGGACTCACTGTGCAAGATGCTGTACCTGGGGCTCTAAGAGATGGACTCTGTTTTTCAGAACAGAATTTGTTCTTGAATTTGGCTTGAATTTATACTTGAAAAGCGAGATGTAAGGCAGATGCAGTATTTCAATCATATCCACAATGCCATTACAAAACACGGATGTTTTCATCTCACCTAACTCACAGAATCAGAGTGGCTGACGTTGGAAGGGACCTCTGGAAGTCATCTGGTTCTACCCCCCTGCCAAGCAGGGTCACTTAGCACATACTCCATGCCTGAGTAAATCATACTAGGCCTAAAACAGTCAATTGAGAGAAAGACATTTTGAGGATGCAGTTTATCTGATCTCTGCTTTAGCAAAAAGCTCTCCTCTTTACCAAAAACCACAGAGCCAGCTGCCTTTGCCAACCCCAACACAACCTCCTGTCTTCCCAGATGAGATGAGGGGCTCGCCATCCTCCATCCACACAGGCTCCACTCACGAGCACCTCAGACATGGTCACCCATCTCCTCTGTGCTAGAGGAAATCAGGGGGCTTACTCTGGGCTGGAAGCCAGAGCCCAGAGAGTGGGGCTGTTGAACAGCGGGCTATCGTGAAACCGCATGGAGACAGCAGAGACCAGAACCCACCCCATTTGGATGCTCTGCATTTAAACCAGTGTGATTTTAAACAGTTTGGTTTTGCAATAGATCTGCTTAACAGCACAACACAAAGCCTCCAGGCTCAACACTGCAACTCTGACGTGCGGCTACGGCACACAGCGATTACTGCAGCCAAATGATGCTCTCAGTGGTTTAGTCTGTTTATTCAGATTTAGACTAACTCAACCAAAAAAAAAAAGCCAATGTTCTATTACAGCTAAAACAAAATTAGACAGAACTGGCACAACATACCGCCTCAAAATACTAGCAATTAACCTCCTGGTCAAGCAAGAACTCCAGCCCCTGTGCACACCAGATCCTCTCCTACAAAGCCAGCAGATATCTATGGGACCGTCTCCTGCATGGCAGCACGCAGCCCCTGAGTCAGCAAGAGGCTCAGGCTACTGTTTTTGATTCACCTGGATACCTTATGGTGCCAGCCTTTGCTCAGATTTTTCTGTCTTTTTACAGTAAGTGGCAATGAAAGGTGGGGGTTTGTGACCCATAGACCGAACTCTGACCCATAGACCCAGACCAAGCCCACGTGAAGACAGACCAGGCATGGGGAACTATGACTCGGAAGCAGAATGAGAAGGAAAGGGTGTCTCATGTGCTGGCTGCTAAAGTGGCCACATCAACACATCCCAACTGATGAAGTAGGAAGGAGGATATGTAAGAAAATACAGCTTCACAACGAGTGAGTAACCTTTTTTCTCTGTTGTCCTCTAATTTAACATGTGCAGAAGTCAAAAAAGTGATCACTGTAACTGCCCCATCAGAACCAACAACCTCTTTGTACCCTCCTTCAGCAACACCTTTCTGAAGTTCCAGGATGATGGGAAAACTAAAGGGCAAGGGTTTCTGCAAATCCCACCGAGAGGTCTAAGCAGTAAAAGCTTTTCCTTACGGGTGAAATCCTCTGCCTGCACCACACCTATAGGTGCGCAGGTTCTGGCGGGGCTGCCTGTTGCATTCAGTGCAGCTAGAGAGAAACAACCCCTTTCTCCAAGGGCACATCACCCTGTCCATTTACAGTGCAGATGCCTCCCACAGCTGCAAAACCCCTCATTTCCCACTGGCTGGGGAGTTCATCAAATTCAACATCTGATGACCCTTCAGGCTCACCCATGGTGGCCAATTTAGTGTCCATGTTCAAGAGCTTTATGAAAGTTGAGCAGGTGAGACAGGAAGGGATAAGAAGCTGACAAAAATGCTCCTGACCTTCTGATGAGCACATCCCCAAGATGGGGAAGGGAAAATGGGGGTGACACATGGGGGGTGTCACTGCGTGTCACCAGCAAGCACCCAGCTTGGCTGAGACCACTCTGCTGCAGGCACTGGCAGGGCTCAGCACTGCTGTATTTAACACTGGGTGCCTGTCACCACCAAGCAGCACTGATGCTCTTCCTCCCTTCCCCATCCATGTTCCCAGCTGTACCAACAGCTCCTCATTGCCAACACCACCAGCTGCATCTGCACCTCCTGGTGCCTCCACCATCCGCACACATCCACCAGCCCAGAGCCTTACGTCAACTGGTGGCATCAGCTCGGCTCCTGCCAAAACCAGATGACAATTTTAGCAACCCGTCTGCAGGAACAGCATCAGGCTTGGTGCTCCCAGCAGAAGTGTGGCACCAGGATCCAAACACAAGGCGATGCACCCAGGTGTCTCCTTCATGCGCTCACACCAGCAGGTGAGGTGCCACCGCACATGGGTGGCACTCGAGCTGGGGCTGACAGGGAAGCTGATGTCCTGAGCTCCAAGCATGGCAGCAAACCAGCAACGGGAAAGCCCTGCACTTCCTGGCAAAGCGCTTAATGGGGCTTGTTCCAAGCCTAATCAAATTATTATTTCCAAATAATGAAATTGTTTCACACGCACCAATTTCATTCATATTTTTTATTAACCAAAAGTCAATCATTCGCTGCCCAGTAATAGAATTCATTATTGCACAAAAGCACATGGCATGTCGTGTCTTGCTGAAGGTACGCTATATATATAACAAGAAGGCTGAAAACCACCCTTAAGCTAACTTCATCAAAACCAGTTACTCCAGGATTGGAGTAACTGCAGACTTAGGTCCTACTTTCTGAGGATGGAATCGATCTTATGGTGCTGATATGGTGCCTATAATTTGTGTGAGCACCGTTATTTAGGTAATAAATGGTGCTCACATGAAAACTACTCACATAAAAACTCACGTGTGCTCACATGAAAAGTACTGGAAAAACTTTTTTTTTTTTTTTAAATTTACTGCAGAAGCACTCTAGCCTGCCTTCAAATGGAACCTGCAAACTGCTAAAGTTGTGACATTCGAACATTTTCAATTAGTTGACACACCAGTAATTTGCTTGGTACCATCTTAAATAATAATACATATTGTGACTGAATTAATTTGGCAAGCAGCCAATAATTAATTAGAAAAAAAGTTAATTATGTACTTGTCATGAAATGCACTCTATTTGTGGCAAAATGTGTTGACTTTAAGTCAATCTTGATATTTTCAGTGCATTAAAAGTTACGACAGAGTGTAAGTGTTTATACTAAGGATGAATTGTCTGGAGGAGCAAACAGGAACGGGAAGGAGGTGCTAGAAGTGCCTGGCTGGGGAAGGATGGGCTGGGGTGCAGAATCCTATTGCAAATCCTCAAAATCATCTATGCAGACTTGCTTTGCAGACTGCCAACACAGAGGAGAAGGAGCCAAGGAGGGGCAGCTGGTCTTCATCAGGCGCTGCCACAAACGGGCAGGCAATGTCTGAAAAGAGTCTGATAAGTTCTGGCAGACACCAGTTGTGCCTTTGCAATGAGACTGGAGAGCAAACCTAAGCACACCATGCGAGGTGCCCAGTTCTTGTGCTTTCTACACTGACTTTTTAGACCAACCACAGCTCCAAACACAGCCCAAACACAGCCCAAAGCTGTGTTTGGGAACAGATAAAAGACCTGCTAGCAGCCAGGGATGTACTACATACAGACACTGCATGAATAAAACCCTAAGGCCATATACAAAGGCTCCGTCTTGGGTGTCTCTGTGCTAGAAAGCTCCACAGCTTGTCCCAGGCCAACGTCACAGTGAACACTTGTGGACAAGCAGCACGTACAGCAGTGTGTGTGGGCACTGAGCAGGCAGTTCGGACTATCAGCAGCTGAGGTCTCTGTGGCACGGAAGGACGTTCTTCAGCCAGGCCCAGAGGAGCCAGGCCCAAACAGACCAGAGGTGGCCAGCGCTTTGAAGGACATTTCTATACCTCAGCAACCATGAGGCCTATGTGGTAGCATGCTCCTAACACAAAAGGAAAAACAGCTTTTCTAACACATTCTCAGTTAAGATTCCATAAGTAAGACAAATTTTGAGCACGGTGCTAAAAAGACAGTTACTGCACAGGAGAAGGGTTACCAGAGGATTTCCTCAAAGATTAATTTTTGGGATCAATCTCATTAAAGACTGAAACCAGAAGAAGGGCTGTGGTAATAATTTGCTGATGATACCTAGTTAGGAGGAGCTGTCAATTCATCAGAAGAGAACTGGGATTACACACAGCAATAACTAGATGACCTTGAGGTCTGAACTAATAGAAATGGGTGGAAATCAATTGTGCAAAGTGCAAGGGCCTACATCTAGGGACTCATAATGAGCATTTATAGTATAAGCAGAGAGCTCATCATTTGGAAATGCGTAGAAGACAGACAGCTTGGTATCTGGACAGACACTTCTAGATATGCGGAAGCACTGGCTGATCACAGAATCAGTGCAAACCAACATTGTGAGGTAGCAATGGTAAATACAATCCTAGAATGTGTCAGAAGTATTTCCATAGGGGAAGCATTAACAGCTTTGCACAAAAAACAGGTGAGACCTCCCCACAATACTGTGTGTGAAAATATGCCATACCTACATGTTTAAGAAAGGTGATTTCAAAGAGGAACAGGAACAGAAATCATACAAACAAAGAATCGTTAGGGTTGGAAAAGACCTCCAAGATCATCTGGTCTAACCATCACCCTACTACCAACGTCACCCACTAAAGAATGTCCCTAAGCACCAAGTCCAACTTTTTATTACATGGAAGATAAACCAACATGAAGAGACAAAAAAAAACAACCATGGTTTGTTGGGTTAAAAACAGAGATCAGATATGATAACTCTACAGGTACCTTAAAGGAGCCTGTAGTGAGGTGGGGGCTGGTCTATTCTCCCACGTGCCTGGTGACAGGACGAGGGGGAACGGGCTAAAGTTGCACCAGGGGAGGTTTAGGTTGGATATTAGGAAAAGCTTCTTTAATGAAAGGGTTGTTAGGCATTGGAATGGGCTGCCCAGGGAAGTGGTTCAGCCACCATCCCTGGGGGTCTTTAAAAGATGTTTAGATGTAGAGCTTAGTGATATGGTCTAGTGGAGGACTCGTTAGTGTTAGGTCAGAGGTTGGACTTGGTGATCTTGGAGGTCTCTTCCAACCTAGATGATTCTGTGATTCTGTGAATTCAGTTTAAATACACCAGTGAAGTAAGAATGGGCTTATATAGTGTCAGGAAGGAAAAACAGGTTAAGCTAGAGGACACTACAAAAACAAACAGGTATAGGTGGATTGCTAACTTATTTATACCCAAAATAGTAGTGAGGCCACTAAGCTAAATACTTGTAAGACAAAAGGATATACAGGTATGGAAGAAGTTGCATGTGACAACTGCCTGCAATCTGGGGGCTGAAGCCTCTTGAGAGCATCTCTTTGGTGCCTGAGCTCCACTGAGGACTTGAGCAGAAAGTCCTGATATCTGGTGGGACTTTTCCATCTGACCCTCTTGCAGATTGAACTTGCAGCTAAAAAAAATCCCATGATTCCATATAAAGAAGTTTTTTTTTATTGTTGTTTTGTTTTCTGAAGGAGCAAAATCACTAGCTTTCTGGTGAAAGAATTTCATCAAATATCATCTCAGTCAGCTCTGTCATTTCTTCCCTATGCCAAATGCAGCAAGCTAGCTGTTTCTGCCTCACACCCGAGTGACCTAAGTGGAACACATTGTCTCTAATTAATCCATAGAAAGGATTATTAGCATTCATTCTATAAATATTTGCAACATTGGAATCCCAAAATGGAGGGTATTAAAACATCCTGGAGACGGCAAAACTTTAGTATAGATCTTCAACTTTTATCTTGATTTCATAACCCTGAAAATTCTCTACTGTCCATTAACTAGGCACTATTCCACAGTGACAAAAAAGTAGCTTTATTTGAAATTTTCCAAACTTGATACCAGAAAAGTGTAATTTATAGACCGTTATTATTATTGCTATTACTAAAATAAAGCATGGTTCATTTTCACATGGTTATATGAAACAATCTTTTCAACCTTAACTTCAATATATATATCAGGTACATGTCTTCCTGTCCATATTGTCTTCAAAATGAGAGCTAAAATAACATAATCGGTATTAAATCATCAAATCAAAAAAATGCATCAGCATCTTGTGTTGTTATGAGAGGTACTATACAGTACAATTTACAAGGTAATAGGCCTATTCATCATCAGCACATCATTCATTCTGATTTCTCTGCTCAGGTGATGCAGGGCAGGAATTTTGATAGACTATTTGTCCTTGCTTTGATTAAGAATAAAACATGCCTGGAAAATAAGAAACTTTGCCTGCCATTCTGCATCTCTGAAATATAATTCTGGTGTTAGCAGCATGGACCAGAAGTACTAAATATGGCGATCACAGAATTATGAAATCAAAGGTTGTACCCAAACCCTATCTTTTCCAAGTTCACTGCATCAAACTGAGATAATGATAAAAAAGAATTCCATTTTTCTTTGCATTCCTAAACTGCCCTGCTTGGGCAGCAAGATAACCCAGGGGTTAATCCTGGACTCAGTGTTCCTGGATTCAATTCCCTGCTGTGGCTCAATCCCATCTGACCTTAGAGAGGTCTCTTAGGCGACAGAAAATGATGCATCTAAATACCTTCAGCAATGTCCCTCGCAGACTTACTGACTACATCTATACCAAATCTGTTCTGCTGTTTTCATAACGAATAGAGACTGTGAGGCACATGGATATTATGGAAATGAGGCTGTAAAAAACTTAGCAATAATTTTTAATGGAGTGGCAAAAGCATATCCTGCTCCTTGACATTACAGGTTGGCCTTTGCGTGGCTCTCGCTAGAAGGAAATGCTCTTGCCTTAGATGTGCTCCAGCAGAGATTTTGCTCCCACCTCCTTCTAATTTTTCCAGAGTGCTCTTTTTATTGTGATGCACAAGATAACTGAGGCTGTGGGGATCCCACAAGAAGAGAACAACTTTCAGAAATCTTTTTTTATGAAGATCTTATCTAGTTTCATTCCAACAGCAGATGTGCTAAAGGCAGCTGGAGCGCAGGGGTGTAAGATGCTCTCTTCACCTTAGCTCGCTAACTGAACAAAAAAACATGCTGTATGCACAGCTGGAGCCAACTGTAAGCAGGTATGAAGACTGAAATCCTGCTGAACCCCTCAGCACTCGCCTCTCCATGTGAGCCAATGCACCAGGCAGCCCCCTGTTAACCTGCTGACTCCCGACCCTGCTTCTGTGCCCACCATCGCTGCCTTTCCACCAGCCTTCTCAGTGTTTCCTGAATACTCAAGAGAAGAAAGCATTGCAATGCTCTCCTTCTAGCATGATGAAACACTCTGAGGTTTCTTTTTCAGTGGCACAGGCAACAATGCCTTTGCCAGCTGGAGGAGCAGAGGAGTGCTTGTGGCCACTACAGGTGTCCAGCTGCAGGACCTAGGAGGACTGCAGCATGATCCCCAGGCTGCACACTATCCAAAGCACAATTCTGTCCTGAAATGTCATTTGGAATTTTCATTTCATGGTCCGGAGCATTTCAAGTTTTTCTTCCCATATTAAATATGCCTGTTTCACAAAGTACAAAAGCAAATCTCCTTTAATAATCCTGTACCTTGCTAACCCACACTGCAGCCTGAGAATTGATCTGAACCCTCTCTCATGAACTAACATCTAAAACGTTTTAAAGGACAAGATGAGCTTTTTTCCCCTTTGCCTCTCTTCAGTTAGCTTGGTACCAGGTCACTGTGTACTCCCTCAGTGTCTCCATCGCAGCCCCAGCTGGCCTGAGAGCACTAAGTAAGCTTGAGAAGACACGTCTGCAATGTCAAACCCTCTGCAAACACCCCCTGGGTCCAACAGCTCTCTTCCTCCCGGTAAACAGACCTGACCCAATCCTTCCTTTTAAAACAATAAATGACATGTGTTTTGTAAAGGAAATGTCACTGACATACTCCAGGCTGGAGAAGGCCATTTTGGTAATCCTTACAGTACCAGGGGGCACCTGCACCCCTGCTGCTGCTTTGGAGGCCTTTCAGTGCCTGTGTTGTACACATCGCCTTTCAAATCCTTTCCAGCTCAATCACAAACATTCGTCGCAGGCTTAAAACTGGCATACATGATTGCCAGTGACAATCCAATTTTTTAAAACTATTTTTCAGAATAATTTGTACTCTTTCAGTACAGCGACTCCAAGACAATAGAAGCCTAATGTGTTATAGCGCCTATTACGGAATGATCTTGGAGCTGCGAGGAAGAGCCCTCGCTGTAAATCATCATTACTTCGAGTACTTGCCTCAGACAGACAGCAGGTAGGGCTTGATGAGGCGCAGTTTGCTTGTGGATGCCAGTGCCTCAGCACTGATGTGAACGAGGGCAGATTCAGATGCAGGCATTGTTTTCACAGTCACTGGCAAACAAGTGCCTGGAGGAGGGAAAGGCACAAACGCTTTTTGTTTCAAAGCTGGGATTGGCATATGCTGACAAGAAGCAGGAGGACTGTCATATGGAAGGGCTGTAATATAGCCAGGCATGCTTGTAAGCTCAGGGATAGGCGGGACCATTGCAGAGAGTGAATGGGTTGTCCTATCAAGAGTGATGGCAAACTGCTGAAGTAACAACAAGGGTGGTCTTCGCATGTGCGTCCCCTGAAGGCCTGCTGCCCCTCGTGCACCCCGTTTTGCCATCAGTACAGGCAGGGAGGGGTCTGAAGTCACGAGCTGTCTGGATGATAGCAAATTTGCTCCCTGCTGTGGTCCAACAAGGAATGTCAGTCCATTAGATAAATAACCCACATTTTTCAAAAGATGCACCTAAATAAATGCTTATTTGATGATTGCTTTTGAAGAGCGTTTTGCATTATCAGCTAAATAGTACTACATGTTTGCAAAACAGGGTAATTATGGAGCCATCGTATTTATTATTTTATGAGCCTGCCACTGAACAAGACAGACCTGCTGCAAGATTAAAAACCAGAATTTGCTCATAAAATACTGGTATCTCCATCTATGTATTCAGAACCATTTCAGTGGAACACAGAAAGGAAAACCGCAAGAGGACGGACTGATAATTATTTCTCCTTAATTACAATTTGATCTTTTGTACATTAGAGGGATGAAAACAAGCACAGATACTTACACCCCTATTCATTCCGTAAATGATGTGGAATTGAAAGCGAAGAGGTGAATCCCTCACTTGATAGGCATACAAAATTCCCAGTAAAGGTAGTGGCGATTTTGCTGTGACCAGCATGTGTTTTGAATGTTTAACGTCCATCGCAGGTTTCTATTCAATTAGATCTATTGGCAGCAAGACTTAAGCACTAAGGAGGAAGGTGAAACAGAGGTTAGAAAAATACACTAATTGCTTCTGCAGTGTTTTTCAGAACTGCAACATATATGTCTGGTCACAAACCCGTATCTCTCCATCCTTTTCTCTTCCACTCCCCCACAGGGTAGCCTGTGTAAAATGTGTGCAGCCTCATACTTGTGATGGCAACCTCAGAAATGAAGAGTTTCTTAAGAAGTGAGAGCAAGCTGGATGCAGGGCTATTTGCTGTCAGGACTTGGAGGTCAGAATGAGCAGCCTGCTTCACTATCCAGACAGGAATGTCTGCAGAGACAAGTGCCCTTCTGCTGCAGAGCCCTGCACCTCCAAGCAGCTCTGCATCACATCCCCAGCTTTGTGGCACAGAGCCCCCCTGGCTGGGATCCCTTTGAGCCACCCATTTACATGCATTACATGCAGCAGGTGGGGTCAGCACTCCAGTGATGGTCTGGACTGCACCCAAAAAGTGTCTGTGTCTTCCTGCAGTGGGTGAAGGGATAGTAGCAACAGTAGGAGGAGATGAATTTTACTGCATTTTCTCATATTTATGAAGTCTACTGGAAGCATACATCACTTTATTTGCTCCATCAGCCATTCATATCCCACCTGTGCAGTGACAAATACACCAGGGAAGAGCACCTGACACTTGCCTCCACTGGTAAATCTAATCCTTCGTGGTGCTGGGGCTGCAGCCCTGAGCAGGTTAGCACTAGCAGGGCTTCAGGAGACTCTGCCTGCTCTGCAGGGCTGCTGGGGAGAAACCATCCTGCTCTGCAAAAGCTGGTTTTCCCCCAGTAACTAAGAAGCAAGAATGAAAGCCTGGTGTGGTGCTACCCGACATTATGATAATGGGCTGGTGTTCATTTTTTCACTTTATTTTTGATATTTTATGAAGAAAACTTTGAAATCAAACATATTTTCCCCACCGTAACACTCATTCTCATTTGAGGAGCATTGGATTATGGTCCTGGTACACCTAACACCACCCTGCTTCCTTTTGTAACCTTTTCCTAGCCCCTAAAACCAGGTACTATCATCAGAAGTATGTCTATCTGGGAGCTCTGAACTTCACATCCTTTCCTAGTAAAATCAAAAACAGCTTTTCAAGGTCTGGTCTGCACGGAAGTGTTTCCTTGCTTCCAACAGAAGTTGATAAGAAAGTGAAAATTAATAATTTATTGATCATTTGACCTCACAATGCATTAACTTTATCAGATATCTTCATAAAAACTACAGGCTTTCTAAGAAGAATTACTTGGAGAAAGCTATGAGCCCAGTTTCCAAACCAGTGAGCGTGAAGACAGAGGAGTCACTGCTCTGATTTCATCTGTGTGAAGAGGCACTTACACGCATGAAGGCAAGACACATCCACCCGGCCCCGCAGATCTGCTGCCAGACCCCACAGCCCTGCAGCACTCGGTGCAGGGCCACCAACTGCCCCTGTGCCGCCACCGCTGCTGTGCGTGGCAAGGAGGCAGCTCCTGGGCACTGATCAGCACGTTGTTTGCTCTGCAGTACACGTCAGAGGGAAGGGGCAGATGGAAATTACCCTTGGTTATCACATTGTGGTGTCTCTTTGTGGTATTTAGGGCTAGGTATTACCCTTTGTGTCCTCCTGTTTCGGCAGGTAACCTCACCGGAGTCGTTGCAGTAAGTGCTCAGTAAAACGGACTGGATTTGGTTCCAGAGAGCAGTTTCTAAATCAGATAACCATTTTCGCAGGCAACTAAAACAAATCACTCAACATTTGATTCCCTTTCATTAGAACAGTGATCAGTCCTGGTATCAAATGTAGTATACTCTAAACATTTCTCTGCAACAAACTGAAACTGTGGCTTTTGTAAGCATCTCATAGGATTACATGATCACCACGGCATAAGTCAGCAGAAAGATCTGATAAGACCAGAAATTAGATAGGGAAATTATGCAGAAGAAAACTTCTGTAAAAGATTCCTTCGTACATCCTGTACATTTTGATGGCTTGACATACAATTTCAGAGATAAGGAGTTTCCCTCTGCTTTTGAATATTTATGGAGAGAAATAAATGGCTCAAAACCTAGCAGGGAATCAGGGTGTGAAAAACAGCATCACTCCTTTCTTCCTTTATCCCTGGTAAATTCTGGATGTGCAGGACTGGCTCCTTCAACAACACTGGTCTATAAGCAAATGGAGAACACGGGATACAAAGAGTGGCACTAGAAATCCACACCAAAAGCGGATTTCCAAAGCTTTTGAATATAGTATTTTATAGTATCTTAATATAGTATTTTGCATGAGCACAAATTTCACTTGAAACGCACAAGCAAAAATGCTGTGTTTGGATATAACCACACAGAATCTGTCCCATTCTGAGAATATTCTGCTTCACAAACACCAGCAATTTGCGCATTTTGTGGTGTATACAAATAAATGTTAAGTGGGTAACCTAAATCCCCAAATGACTTAAGCAATAAATCTAATTTAAAGAGTGCTGAGTATAATAATAAACTTTACAGTATCCCTATGTCACTGTATGTGACCAGCCATGCTAAAATGTTGCTACCTCTGAATTTCAAAACTGAAAGTGAACTATTATGGGCAACAGCATACCAGGCTGGTACAAAGCCCATTACAATATACCATCTGTGCAAACGCCTGTCCAGGAGCACGTTTTATTTATGAAATAAAAATAATGGGCAGGAAGTAAAAGGTGTGAGAAAACCTCAGAAGTAATTAGGAATTAAAACTTGGTTCTATATAGGAATGAACGTTCTAAAATAAAGGTGCCTAAAAATATACATTTGTCTATGTTTAGTACAAGGAAAAGCACAGCAATCTCGCACTGTAAATCAGCATCACCAAGATAAAACCTCTTCCTAAGCAAGAAGGATTCTTCAATGTCATGGTTAAGTAATAGCGGCTGCAAGGGAGAAGCAGTGATACAGGCCAGGAAGCAGCAACAAGAACCTCTACCTCAAAGATAACAGCATGTTGGAAAGCAAAGATAGGACTTTTAATATATGATTTTTGAGAATTTTTTCCCCCTCTGACTTTGACCAACTGTTCCTTCACACAGCAGCTAATACAGGCCAGGGTGACATTGCAGTCTGCTCACATCAACTGTAAGGTCAACACCAAGGACTGAAGTTCTAAAATTACAGCTCTTTAGGAAGTATGTGATAAAATTCAGGTTTTAGTAACCTGAAAGTAAAAAATGCCACTCCTTGTTTGTTACAGCTCAGTGCTTCATTGCTGGTATGGATCAAATAATGAATATTTTCATGTTTGTAAGTGCCAGAGCGTCGAGGTACTTTCATCATACAATGGATCCATTAATTAACACTATTCTGCTCCCATGCTTTGTCTGACTCATTTTTTTTTCCTGCTACCCCCAAATCTTTGGCTCTTGCACAGCGGAGTGACAAAAAACAGTCTTGTCACCCAGAGCAAGGGCAACAAGATTTCCCCCAAGGATTTTGGGGTGTCTACTCTTGGGTGGGGGCACATGTCCCTCTCCATCCCTCTGCGATGGCTCTGTGGCCATTTGGCATGCCCAGGAATCAGCCCACTGGCAGCAATCTGGAGAGTTTAAAACCCTCCCATCCCCCGACAATTACCATCAAGGAAGCACTGCATTAATTGCAGCGGTTGGTACTGTTGAATGTGGAGCAGTCTCAGAAAACCAATTTCCTTTCCACCATCTGTTTTCTGATTGCTCTGCATCCCCGGAGAAGTGGACAGGTGAGGAGGTGCTGCTGCATGGACATCCTCTGGCAGAGGTTGGGCTTCCGGACATGACAGCAACAGTATTGTCCCCAGGGAAATTTAAAACATAACTTGGTAATTATTTTATCAGCATTCACATTCCTTTGGAAATGCATCAAGACCAAGATAAACTCCTCTATCTGCAAAAGAAAGTGTGCAGAGGGACACTTTTAGCAGAAGGACAGAGGATGCCCTCACAGAGTTCTGCTTCTGTATTTCCTCCCCATCAGTAAAGCAGGGTTTGCTTCCGATTGCATGGCTTCAGGTCCATGCTCACGGATGGACGGAATTCACCAAAAACACAATTTCCTATTTTGGCTCTGTTCCAACCTCACCTCCACGCTGTCTGAGCACTGAAGGTTGCTGCAGTCCTGCCCCACGCCAGACACTTCCATGGAGGTCTCCAGTAAAGTGGCTACACAGCTGGGGGAGAACTGTAGAGTTTTTTCACCTTTTAAACCGAATTTCTGAGTCTGCAAAAAAGAGCAACACATATCCCTCAAGGTCCTGCTCTTGTTCTTCTGATTTTTCTTCTAGTTTCAGAGTTTTCAGCAAAGCAGGAAAGCTCCTTGCTTTGAGCTGACATCCATTCAGACGAAGCAACTGCCACAACATGCTGGTCTGGACCTGCTTACTGTCCACTGTCACTGTCAGAGAAAAACAATGTAAGCATAGGCAAAACTGTGGGATGCTGACCTTTGAAGCCCTTCACAACCCTGGTGCCTGCTGTTGGATGCCCTTGTCACGCAGCCGAGCTAACAACATGCCACTAATGAGGATGCTGCAGCCAGGAGAATGGGAAAGGAAGAAAGTGGGACCTCTCTTTAAGGGTTTGGAACTCTTTATCTATTAATTAGGAATGAACGTAATAAAAACTGCACTTTTTATTTCTATCAGAGACCACAAAAGAGCTCTAATTTGGATCAAGAGCCTAATATTTATTAAGTGGAATATGTAAGCAAGGACTTGTAGTAAAGTTTCTCAGGCTCAGAACTTCAGCAATTTTCCAATTTGTTTATACTTCTGATGACTGACTGAGAAAAAATATTGTCTGACAAGCCCAAAGATAAGTAGAGAAATGTTCAGAAAGTAATAATTTATAAATGTGACTTCTATGTCCCCACTTATCAAGTCTCTCATATTTCCAGATGATAGAGGTAATATTAAGATCCTTTGCAATCAGAAAATTGTTTATCATACAAGCCACATGGTATCTTTCTGCCTGCTAACATCTATTCATTATTTTTACTTGCTCATCCAATGTGAAGTTTGCTACGTATTTTGGTTATCCTCTAAAGATATCCCATAAATAACAAAGCTGTATGTTCTCATTTTTTTCATCATTTTCAATAATGTGTTCCACATGCAACCAAGAATTTCAAGAGATGCTTGTGCCATTAATACTCTTCTTCGTATGTGAGGATGTGAGCTTGCAGACAACTACAACAAAACTCCTGTTGTGCCAGAGTTTTCAGTAGGTCGTATTCAGACAGCTCAGGTAATTAAAGGCTTGTCAGCCTGACAGTGATCCCAGAGAAAATAATGAAATGGCTGAGAGGGACTTGATTAATAAGGAAATAAAGATGGCTAATATAATTACCGCCAATCAACATGGGCTTACAGCAAGCAGATTTTGTCAAACTAATTTGATTTTTTATGGGGCTTCAAGTTGCTAAAAGTAACAACAATGGTATAATAGACTTCTAAAAGCTACTTTAGATGATGCTTACTACATGATGTTTTGATTAACTTGAATGATATAAAAATCAACATGACATAAAATTAAAAGGATTAAAGTCTGAGTAATTGATCGACCATTAGGGAATTGTCCTTGAATACGTGTTTCCAGTGGGAACCTAAAACCATTAGTTCTTAGCCCTGCTCTTCTTTACATTTTATCTCCAATCTGCAAGAAAACATAAAATCATTACTACTGAAGTTAGCAGATGGGACAGAGGTTGGAGGAGTGTCTGAATAACGGAGACACAGAGTCAGCAGTATACAGTAGGTCGGATTGCTTCGGGAACAAACATCAACTCCGGCAAGTACAGAGGGAGACCATACTGTTAAGAAAAAGGGCTCACTTCTCAGGAAGAGAAAATATAAAAAGAGCTTGGGGATACCACAGGGTTTTCAGCTAAACTTGCATTTGAGTAAGATGCTCTGCTAAATGAATGAATGTGATCTGCATATGTGGAAATACTGAATGGGCTAACAGGTGTTTACCTTAGTGTTTGGTCCTGAAATGCCGTGTCCAGCTTTGATGCCCACAGCTCAAGACAGATGTAGAAGAGACAGAATGAATTTAGAAAAGAGCCACAAGAATGATGAAGGAGTTGGAAAACATTTCAAACTCTTGGTTCACGTGAGTTTGAAAACATGAACCATGTTTTTCTTCTGGAAAACTTTCCTTTTCCAGTTGCAAATCTTTTCAGCCAACATCTTTCTTTTTCACCCACTCCCAGAGTTTTAAGAGGTCAGTTCTAGACCAATGATTCTGAATTGTAATGTCCAAAAGGCTGCAAAGTCCTGACAGAAATTGAGACTTTTTCATAGCAAGAAAGCTAAGATAGAAACTGTAGACAAGAGACCTCAGTTCTGACCTCTGCTCCCAAGCTGTTTGAAAAAAAAGACTATTCTCCTAAACAACACTGGATGGGCTGACAAATGGTCATCCTAAAGCTTTATTACAGTGCTTGGCTGGATTCATATTGATAAACTACAGATGAAATGCTTTGTAATCAATACCCTTTCTACTTGCCCTCTAACTAAACTATGCTTTTTCTGCATATGTGTGTATCTATAGTGAACTCATACTTTAAATGATCTTTAGCAGCTGAAATAATTACCCCAAAACATTGTATTACTAGAGAAATCAGTGAACCACAAAAAAATCACTAAACTTTGCTACATAACCTGCAGAAATTGAGCAGAATAACAGATGGCTCACAGTATTCTTCCTCCAATTAATGGCTAAAGAGAAATAGCTTACTTGTGGGAAAACGACACTTTCAATTTAAATTTGAGGCATTTAAAGGTAATAATTTAGGGAAAAATCCAGAAGGCAATCAGCAACTGTTATGACCTCTCATATTTCAGGACTTGATCCTTACAAGGGCCAAACCCCTATAGCCCTGGACTGCCTCTCAGGATCACATCTTTATTTTATGCTAAGTCTTGTTTCTTGCTCCCATTAAAGTCACTCCAAACCCAAAATCATGAGATAAAAAGGTGGTGAGAACAGATATAAATAATATGTGCAGTGCAGAATAAATTCACATCTAAATTGCAGGCCAAGAGAAAAAACAGCTTCTGCAGAAGACTCATCACATTCACTGCCTTCCTTTTCATATCTATTTTTCTTCCTTCATTCCCAGACTATTTACTGTTTAATAACTCATTCAAGGTCTTGCTTGAACGCTTTGATGCTTCTTGCTTGAATAGATTTTCTTTGGAACATACTCCCTGAGCTGTATGTGTTACATTTGCTATGAAACATTTTTTTGCCCAATATATTCTCCTTAAAAAAAAATAAAAAAAAATCAGCAAAGTTTTTCAAGACCATCCCTGATTTCCTCATACCCAAATTTATCAAAATGGTCATTTCAGGGATGAAGGGAAATTCCTAGCAAGATATCTCTGATATATTTTCATTTAAGCCACTGAGTTGAATTTTACACCCAAGCTTCCAGATGTTCCTTACTCTGCATTAGTAAAAACACTCCAAGAGCATCCAGCAGAATTGTGCAGTCTGCATGCACACAAATTTCTCAGTAAAAATGAATTTTATCCATGGAGTGACAGTGAAATCAGAGCATAGGAATGATTTATTTGTGACACTGTTACTGATGTCTTTGTCTTATCAAGCTTGACTCCTACTGTGATTAAAGTTTTGTTTCTGCTGTTTACAATGCAAGGAGATTTTATCCACCTTAATTATTCCTAAAGATTTTCCTTTTCACCACATTGAATTTCTGAGCATTCAATGGCTGTCTCCTTTTTTCTGATTCATTTCTCAAAGACACTTGAAAGTGCATTTTTCTAAAGTTTTTTTTTCTTTTTTTTTTTTTCAGTCCTTTCTGGATGTTGTAAATATTTTTCTTCCCTATTGATTTTTGTCCTTTTTTCCTTCAACAAATGCTAATTATTTTACTGGAGTTAACTGAAACTGACTCATCTATTTTTGTTTAGCAGTTTCAATGCATATATTGCTGTTATGCTTCCATAACCTTTCCCACCAGCATTATTAGTGCTAATACAGCTGCAGGAAAAGTCTGGGTTAGGTGAATTGTTATTTTAATTAAAGATAATAGTTTTTGTTGAATTCTTTATTCTTGTGTATTCCCTTAAGAACTATAATGCTAATTACTTCAAGGTATAAATAACACGTGTAAAAAGCTACGTTAAAAGAAGCCTAAGGTTGCAAAGTCAAGCAGCCAATAGATAGGAAATGGCAAAACTAACATAGGCATACATGCCCAATTTGAGCTTCTCAGCATCATTTAATACAAATAATGGCAGTAATTAAACATAAGGATGTATTAAACATCCAACAACAGCTTAATGTATTCGGCAACAGTCCTGCATCTAACTGTGGATTATTATCAAGTATTCCTTATAAAAAGGGTAATTAATCTCACCTGAAATCGCAGCTCAGGGTACTGCCAGGCTCCTGCTGAGGCCAGTGGGGACTCTCTCCGCTAGGTCGAGGCAGTGGGTGCGTAGGGGAAGGTGACAGAGTCCTACCCACAGAAGGCAGGCTGGGCAGAAGCCAAGCACCCTCCCTTCCTTCAGAGTTCAGCATGAGCTGAAATCACTCAATTCATCACAAACTTCAGTCTTTAAAGTGTAAAGGCAAGAATTCCTGTATGCTCTTCCAGAGGCTTCAGAAAGATGAGGAAAGTAATATCTCGATGCCAACAGGCGTATGTAGCAAGTTTTATTAAGCTAAGTACATAACTGAATGTTATACGGTGTTAATCAGAATAGAAAAATAAGTTGCACAACTGCACAAAGATTTTGTCTAAGATCTGTTTTGTTTTGTTTTTTGGCTGCAACTGATCTGGGGTGCCAGAAAATCAACTGAAATAGAGCGGTCACACCATGCTCCACAAGGCTGAACACTTTTCACCAGGATCCAAACTGATGTTCTTCCCAGAGTGCTTTACTAGCTGTGAGGAACACATTTAGAAAATTGGAAAGCGTGAGTTGGGAATAAAACAAAGCAACCCATGAAGCCCTGCTGCAAAGCAGACAGACTGCACAGCAAAGCCAGGGTTTGGCTCCACAGCAAACCAGGAAACCTCCACCTGAAGAAAGTTCAACTAAGGGGCTTTACAAACTTAAGCCTCTTAATTTCTCAGAATAAAATCTCAAGCCCAGTTAGAAATAAACCCTACTTATTCTGGACATTGACCAAATCATCCAGAGGAAATCCACAAGAGCAGTGCAGAACTGAAAACCTCATACCTCACTACTTATCTCCATGTACTTTTTAATTCAGGGCACCTCATGTTCTGCGGCAGCCACCATACGGGAGGGCCTTAGGCCTCAGCATAAGCACATCCATTTTGTTTCTTAACACAGGAGCCCAGGCAAAATTTTCCCCATCTAGTCAAACACAATGTCTAAGCAGATTGCTACAGCATATGCCTGCATTACAAAACACAAATATGAGCTCAGTAAGTCACAGTATTATCTCCTTTAGCCAAAGAGGAATATGAATATCATAATTTATATCACCATTTACTTCAAATGAAGGCTGTGACATATCAATCACACCTATCATACTGCCATCTAGCCTGTCATTTTGCAACCCAACCTGTATAAGCCAATTATGGGGGTAAAACATGGAGTAAAAAACTTGATTTACAAACACTGAGGTGCCACATTGGAGGTGTAGGAAAACTTTTACCACCGCCATCCAAACAGCTGCCTACTCTCCTCCTCAGGCATTGTATTTTCTTTTTCCTTCAATGATTATCTTCCTTAAATGAGTGCTATTATTCAGCCTAAATGCAGTTTGCAGTCTCTCAATGCTTCTCACAACCACCTTTTTCTACTTTCTAGGTAGAAGTCTTGGAAGTGTAAAAAACACATGAAAAACCTTATGACACATGGCAGACAATCCATAAATAGAGTATTTTATTTGCCTAGCCAATGAATATTTTATTCTAATAGCAGGCTTTCCCTTCTGTGATCACTTCAGAAAAGGAGAAATGCTTAGTAATTAGTCTGTTAGATGAAGTACATATGTACTCACAAAATCATTTTTGTAGTGGCTTATGTGGAATGAGATGAAACTTCTGAGCTTTGACTTTCTGCCTTAATGAATATAAGCAATAACATTTCTAAGAAATATCTACTTTATTCCTCAATACTTGGATAAAATTAAAATTGTCCCAGAGAGGAGACACAACTTACGTAAAATGAAGTAAAATGTCAACTAAGTATAAGGTCATTTTGTGTTGCACTTCAGTTTCAGATCATTTAGCAGACACTGATCTCTTTTTTTTCAGCTAGTTGGTTTATTAACTACGCAAATAAAAGCTTTTTAAAGCTTTTTTAAAGCTTTTTTTAAAGTCCATCTTTACTCCCGTTCCCTTTAATGCAGACCTTTGCTTGAAGATTAGATTTCAGACTATGTATAAAACAGTTAGTTATTGTTACACCAGGGGCCACAGACAGAAAAAATTTAAGGTAAAAAACAGAGGTGGAACTAAGACAAAAGCCCTCTCTGTATCAAGAGAACATGGCAAAAGGTAATCTATTTGTTCTGATCTGATTATAAGGTTGCAGGTCAATGTGTATTATATATCATCTGAAAAGTGGCTCCAAGGAATAAGTATATTTGCAGTCTAAAGTATTTGGAGGGGGATCCACCTGAGCAAATGCAGGTTTCAATATGGTGAATAGGTACATCTGGGCTAGTGGCCTAGAGTTTGCATAAAAGCAATAACAAAATGAGGCAATTTGAAAACTCAGACATTTCTGTGATGCAATTTCTCTCACCAAAAAAAAAAATAGGACAAAGCGACTGTTGCCTCTTACGTAGCTATATAAGAAGCTTCAGATGGAGACAGCTTAAGACTTCAGCTGTCTGGTTTTAGTCACAAGACAGGTAGTCACTTAATTCAGCATACAGTAATCAATTTTCCTTCTTACATTTGAGACAGTGTTAATTAAATATATATATATGGAATTACTTTCCTGTGAGTTATCTAACAGTAAGTTAGTGCACGCTGCTACAGAAGTATCTTTGTCAGAACCTTAACAAAAACCTGGTGTAACTAGGGAATATAGTCTCTCAATATTTTACAGATTCTTTTCTACTGTATAAAGATAGTGTCCTGGGCTTTTCCCAGATTTTAAATTGCTTACAACCCTTTTGGTCTCTGTTTAAGTCTACTGACTTCTCTAATATAATTGCAACTTTCTGGAGTTTGATAAAATTCAGAACTTTACTTTTTAAATTCTACAGTATAATTTCCATTTCATAATACATACACATTTGTGAGGCACCCTGAAAAGCAGATTTAAATAGATCTAGAATGTCTTATCACAGTCCCTTCAGTTATTATTTAAAAAGTTTCTTCCTCATGATTTCTCCTTCCAGGTAGATAAGCTAGAATTTTATCAGCTTTGATACTCTCTTCACAAAATGTGGCTCAAACCATTTCATTTACCATACTTTTCTCTCAGTACAAATCAAGTTTTTCCTTTACATTTATGTGACTTTAACTGCTTTTGACTCCTGTATTCTTGTGAAGAATCTTCTAAATCTTCTTTGTCTTTCTAAAGACATAATAATTTCCATCTGATTTTTCCTCCTTCTTACATTACCAAATATATCAAGAGGTACTTTCCCTCAGTCACTATTTGGAGCCTTCTCTTGAGCATACTTTCTATCTTCAGAAGCTAAGAACCATTGAAAACTGAGTATTTTCTTTATTTTTCTTCTCTTCGGACTTGCAAGAAAGCCACATAATAGTAAGATTAAGATCTACTAGATAGTAATAAATATATTAGTAATAAAAGATCTACTAGAAATGCCAACAAGCTCAATGACTTTTTTAGTTGTCTGTGCTTTTTTCTCTTCGCTGCAAGCACAATATTCTTGACTATGGATGCAGTATTTGCCACATTATGGGGGAAAACAGCACATATTTATCAAATATACATAATGATCTTATGTTTCTTTGCTACTCTATCTTTATAAGCAGTATGTACAATAATAAATACTATTGAATGTATGAATCCTGAAACAGATCATTATTTTGCTGAGTTTCAAAATCTATTCAATGTAAATTTTCCACTTGGTAAAAATACAGTATCTACATTATTCCCTCTCTTCAAGGATGCATAAGGTGCAAGCACTAGGTTCTGTGTTTTTCTACGCTTAGAATAAAGTTGTTGGTGTGTTTTACAAACGAGGATTTATCTTCTAGATATAAGTAGTTTACCTCTCTTTATTTCATGACAGTTTTGATTTAACATCTTCAAGATGCTTATCAGCAGACTCTCATCTGAACCTGGCTATTTTGTACTCTTATCAATGATCTTTTAAAAAGTAATACTAATAAGTACATATTGACTTTTGCTGAGATGAGTATCAAGGTTTATTGACCTCAGGGTAAATATTTACCACAGCAACCTCCAGTCAATAATTTCCAAGTGGAACAGTAACTCTTGACATTCACAGGAATATGGAGACAATGCTGAGTATGTACATAAAAATCTCTCTAACCTACATTGTAAGAGACTATAAACCTACCCCAAAAGTAAATTTCCAGGTTACTCTATCACAAGTTCTGTACACAACAGTACAATACTTAGTTCTCCTTTAACTGAAAAGGAGCCTTAATCAACAAAAAAGGACTAAGGAAAAGCTAAAGAGACTTCATGAAGGGCCATTCTGTTCCCATTTCTTCAATGGGATCTTTTCAGTGAACACAGAAAAATGAATGTTGCGTTACTGCAGAAAATAACTCTTACTTCCACTCATGCTGTGCATAGCCACACTTCAAACACAACCTTAAACATACAAATCAGGAGCTCATATAATTTACTCTGTCTTTTGCTGCTTCCCAGTTTCTCTGGTAATTAAAAATATCCTCCCTCATGGAAGATGAAATTTTTCAGCACAATATTTGAAATAACAGAATTCCCAATGATTGATTCTTTGTGTAACAAAATTTTGCAGAAGAAAAAAGATGGCAAAGAATTTTGAAGAACAGTAATTTTTAAATAGCACGTCCTACAGGGGAAATCACGCTTAAGGGAAAAAAAAAAAAAAGAAAAGCACACAACACAACAAAACAGACAACAACAACAATAACAAACACTTTTCCCAGCCTCTGGTTTAGACAAACACTTCTATGGAGCTCAGGGGGACCAACTGGGGGGTGCTAATTTGCCTGTGCAAACAGATGCTGCACATCTCTGTGTTAATGAACTTGGACATAGCAAACAGTAACTTACTGACTCACGGCTGGAATGTTTACAGCCATTAGTGTAAGCCAGAAAATGTATGTGGATGTTTAGATAAATTATCTCCTCTTCAGTTAAAACAGCCTCTTCTGAATTGCTTCCATTGCCACCTGAAATATCCCTGTCTACTATGAACCCTTCAGCTGCCATGATGAAGCCTCTACAGATTGTTCATATAGAGTCTAATTATATTTTTTTTCAGCTTTGTGTTACTGCAGCTTTTCTAATTTCAGCTTGGTATCTCCACTTTTACACCAGGCTGAGCAAGACTCCAGTCTGTGGCTTGTACCCATCAGTAAACCCAAGGGCTCATTTACATTTTTGTTCTTTACATCTCTCAAGTCTCCGGACTAAAAGAACAAAACACATTACCTTCATCGGCAAAAAGTTTCCTCTTCTTACATCTTGTCATTTACTGTGCTTCTCATTTATATTCAAACCTTCTCATTTATATCCTGATGTACAACTGACTTTTCCTCTGCATTTTAAAACAAATCTATCTACCCACTTTTTATATTCATCATCTTTGAATCAGTAGACAAGCCACTGCTTTGCTTTTCTTCCAGAAAAAATATCTTCAGTTTACTGTCTCTAGACACTTTTACCTCTCCTTCATCCACCTTCCTGGCATACTCTACCACTTCCACTGCAACTCTCTATTTAAAATATGTCTTCTTTTTAACTTGGGGAGGGCATGTTTTGATCACCTGTCAACCCACGCTTGGGCTTTAAACACGGCTGTCCAAACAGAGCAGCTGGTTGTGCCACTTTTCAGAATGTGGTTTGACACTCTCAAGTTAATTAAAGAGAGTATTTTCAACTGCATTAACTTTATTGAAATTAGTAGGGTTAGCTACCACCATTCACATAATTAAAGATGACAGAGAGACACACATTTACAGTCAAAATCTAGGCACGTTGCAGAGTAGGAACTCAAAGATTATAAAAGAAAAAAACAATCCTGAGTATTTCGGGGGGCAGGAATATATGGGTATGTGGTTGGTTGTATGTATGTGGGACTGCATAGCCACGCATGTTTCAGGGAAACGATATAGAAGAAGAAACAGGAATATATTCCACAGGAACTACCTCAGGGCATGGCTGCATTGGATAACACGAGTAAGAACAGAGCTCTGGTAACTCTGTGCTGACAGAGATGAGCTACAGCAAGGATAGTAGAAAACATCATGAACATCAGTTCTGGTAAGATATTAAAGGATACGCAAGGGAGAGGAGTGGACAGGAGCCACTGGATGCCCACTTGGGCCAGTCAAAGGATTTATGCTTTACAAAGAGACTGAGTGATGTGGACAGGGATCCTGCTCTTTGTATCCATTATCATAGAATCAATGAATGGTTTGGGTTGCAAGAGACCTTAAAGACCACCTAGTTCCAACCCCCTTGCCATGGGCAAGGACGCTTTCCACTGGAATAGGTTGATCAAAGCCCCATCTAACCTGGCCTAGCTCATTCCTGTATGTGAAAGGAAGAGGGATCAGCCAGACAGCTCAAAGTACAGGGAAAAACAAAACAAAACAAAACAAAATAAAACCACACTTTACATCAGAACTGGCTAGAGAAAACTAAGAACAAAGAGAAATTGTCCAGTACCACTGAGTACTGTATGAAGTGTCAGTGAAGAGGTGTGGACTTTCTCAGCTGGGCTTGGACTTACTGGTATCAGGAAACAGAGGCCTCTGAGAGGAATTATGATTTGCCAATGAATTTCAATCTTTCCTCATAATAGCATCCCATAATAGGAAGCAGGCACTACTGAGAAAGACAAACTGCCACCAGCTCTGTAAGCACAGCTCTGTATTTAATATGTATGAAGTTAAAGAAAGATTTGTGATATGTAGTAGACAAAAAAGAAGCTAAAAGTGGTTTATAAAGCAATGGGAATGGGGATCTAGTAGAAAAATTATGGGATCTCGTTTAACTCATGCCTGCATGGTAGGAAAAAACATCCATGAAAAAAGAAAGAAAGAAAGGAAAAAGAATAGTTTAAACATTAGAAAATAGCCTTATAAAATAGCCTTGTTTTTGACAAGGCAATTACGGACTTAACGTGTGTCCTGGTTTCAGTTAGCACAGAATTAATTTTCTTCCTAGTAGCTGGTGGAATGCTGTGTTTTGGCTTGGGATGAGAAGAGTGCTGATAACACCCCGATGCTTTAATTGTTGCAGAGCAGTGCTTATACTAAGCCAAGGACATCTCAGCCTTTTGCTCTGTCCTGCCAACGGGCAGGCTGGGGGTGCAGTAAGAGCTGGGAGGGGACAGACCCAGGACAGGTGACCCAAACTAGCCAAAGGGGTATTCCATACCATCTGACGTCATGCTAAACAATATATAGGGGTGGCTAGCCGGGGGGAGGGGGGGCCGGACTGCTCGGGGTTAGGCTGGGCATCGGTCAGCGAGTGGTGAGCAATTGCATTGTGCATCACTTGTTTGTACATACTATTATTACTTTCCTATTATCACCATTGTATTATTATTGTTATTATTTTATTATTATTTTGTTATTATTATTTTCCTGTCTTATTAAACTGTCTTTATCTCAACTCACGGGCTTCACTTTCCATTTCTCTCCCCCGTCCCAGAGAGGGAGGGGGGAGGGTGAGCGAACGGCTGCGTGGTGTTTAGCTGCCGGCCGGGTTAAACCACGACAACGTGAAAGTCTGTATTCTGATCAGGAAGCAGATGGTTAAGAGGAGGAAGATAGAGCAGCAAAGTTGAGATACATGAGGACAAGCTTGATAGTTTATGTTTTGTTTTACAAAATGAGAGAAAAATGAAAGGAGAGATGTAGGTCAGATGAGATAAATCATATAAATCTGGAGGGCAGCAAACATTGTTTTTCATTCTATGGGAAATAATAAACTGATGAACCTTAAGCTTCAAGAGAGTTTATGACTGAACTTTTACCACATTGTGTACATATGATACCCAAAGATCCTGCCCACCAGTTTTCAAGATAAGGGGCCTGACTAGAGTGTTTGTCTTATATGACAGTGTTTCTTTCCCTAGGAAAATGAAGAGTTTTAAGTCCTACCCCAGTATGGGATCAAGAAGTGGTCAGGCAAAGAGGGCTAAGAGCTCTTGCTCTGCATCATTTAAGACACAGAGGACTTGTTCCAGCCCAGAGATCCAAGATGTTTCTGGTTAATAGCCAGGAATCCTTTTCCCAGTACTAATTCAGTTTGCCTGCAGAAGGGCAGCATGAGAACGGCACAGGAGGAAAGCAAGCCACCCCACCCTCACCTTGCCCTAGAGCAATAGCTGAGCAGCCAGTCTCTGCACTCATACAGAGCTTTGGCTAAGAAAAAATATGGTAGAACTCAGATCGGATGTGGAGAAAATTAAAAATTCTAAAATTACTCGTCCATTATTACATAATAGAATATAACCTGTAGTGTGTCCATCCCAGCGAGATATAAAAATGGGTCCAGGCAATTTGAAGCAGACAGAAAGGATGGAAGAAACTGTTTTCACAGCTGGACGCAGACTGTGGCCGTGTATAGTGACATTCCTGGCTTTGGCAGTGTACCTGCCAGATCTGATAGCCTTACAGAGAAATCTATCCTTACAGTCTGCCTCCCTCAGCTCCTATGTTATCTGCAAATGATAACCTAAGGCCAGCTAAAAAAAATCTCTGCAAGAACCGAAATATTTAAAATAATCCTGAGATAAACTGGTAACTGCTAATCTGAACCTAGAGCCAAAGAAGCGAGGGTTGTTACAAAAGCCAGGAAGTTTACTGGAGGTGTGTTATCAGCAAAACAGAAATTTCCATCAGCCTAAACAAGGAAGGCTGAGCAGTGAACTTCCACTGGGATCAAGTGCTCCCTCACCAAGTCTGCCGATGACACCAAGCTGTGTGGTGCAGCTGACACGCAGGAGGGAAGGGATGCCACCCAGAGGGACTGGGCAGGCCTGAGAGGTGGGCCTGTGCTACCTCATGAGGTTCAACAAGGCCAAGGTCCTGCAGCTGGGCTGGGGCAATCCCAAGCACAAACCCAGGCTGGGTGGAGAATAGATTGAGAGTAGCCCTTGGGACAAGGACCTGGGGGTGCTGGTGGATGAGAAGCTCAACATGAGCCAGCAATGTGTGCTTGCAGCCCAGAAAGCCAACCATGTCCTGGGCTGCATCAACAGAAGCGTGGCCAGCAGGGTGACGGAGGTGATTGTGGCCCTCTGCTCTGCTCTTGTGAGACCCCACCTGCAGTACTTGCATTCAGATCTGGGGCTTTCAGAGAGTCCTGGAAGAAGGACGTGGATGTATTGTAATGTCAGATTACAAATTAGGAAGAAATTTTTTACTGTAAGGGTGGTGAGGCCCTGGACTGGGCTGCCCACAGAAGCTGTGGATGCCCCATCCCTGGAGGTGTTCAAGGCCAGGCTGGATGGGGCTTTGGGCAACCTGGGCTGGTGGGAGGTGTCCCCGCCCATGGCAGGGGTTAAAACTGGGTAGTCTTTGTGGTTTCTTCCAACCCAAGCCATTCTATGATTCTATTACAGAAATTTAGCTTTTTGCATAAATTACCACTGTTGCAAAACTCTCTGTGGTTTGGGTGAGAAAGATTCTGCATCAGCAGACTGGGATTTGCCACTTCCAGAATGACAAAGACCCTTGTGATTGTCCCTGCCATGGCTTATGTATTTCCTACTCCTCTTCATACTGGACAGAATAAATAAGTCATAGTTTGGGAATGAACAAGAATTTGGAAAAGTACTGGTGCAAGAATATGATGAATTGAAGCTGATGGTACTTGATTAGAAGAGAACAATTCTTTAAAGGAATTTACACTGTACAACCTGAAATGAACCCTGACACTGGTTACAGTCACAGACCACAGCTTGACCCACAGAGAGAGTTTCTGATCAAGCCCAAGCATCCACCCCAACAATGCCTCTAATAGATTCTGTAAGCCTGAGGAGTAATTTGCTACATAGCTGGAAAAACTGTGCCACTAGGATTGTGCAAATTCACCCAGGCACAAGAAAGTTCCTTGTCACAAATGCCTTGTTGAAGTGATAGATTGCAAACACTGCCCCAAGTAGGAAACCAAAAACTGATTTCTCAAAGGAGCAAACATATTGAGGGAAAAAAAAAAAAAAGAAAATAAAAAAGAAAAAAAAAAAAGGGTTCTCTTCTCTCATTCCGTAAACTGCAGAAAGGGAAATGTTGCTGATTTATTGGCAATAATAAATCTTTTGGCAATGAAGTGGGACTGGAGGAATGGATGCCAGAGCAGCTAGATGCTTCCTACGCACAGGGGCTCCACTTTCAGAACTGCATATGAAATAAAAATTACAAGTGCAACCCCTTCCTCTCTTCTCACAGCACTCTGAATGTTTTCTGCTATGAACAAAAAATTACCACCACTTATGTGAAGGTATTACCTGGGTTAGGTTAACCTTAGATTTGTTAGAACTCAAAAGGAATTTAGTTTTATTTATACTTAAAATTTGAATTCCTAAACAAAATACCTTATGTCTATGTCTTTGAAAAATAAAATAAAAATAGGTTTAACTACACAAAAATGCAAAGCTCCAGTCCTCCTCTGCCGTACCTGCGTTCAGTTCCCATCAATAGGCCTTGTTCCTGGATTCACTTCAAACAAATGAAGAACACTATCTTAGAGAATCAGTGGGAAGGAATTACACCTTGTAATTCAATTGACTCTTCACTGATCCTTGGGTTGGCCTGTTCTTTTTGAGACCTCACCTTTTACCACTGCAATTCTCTTGAACAATAAGAACAAAATTCCTGTTCTGCATAGCCACTCTTTATAGTAGTCCTAATCAATTGGATTTGTCACATCCCTAAAGGTAAGTTCTCAGCCTTAACAGTCAGGGTTATTTTCTGAGCGTACAGCTTCTGGGTTAGCATTCCTAGTTTCTGCCTACTCAGACAGCTAGGTCCTTTCACTAAAAGGACAGAAACTGTATTCACAATCATGATCAAATCCACAGTGAAATATGTATCCACAAACTGAACAGTTTTATCTCCCTGACCAGCATGTACCTTGAGATAGGCATCAGCTCTGATGAATTTCAGCAAACGTGCTCTAGAGAGAAAGCAACTAAAAGTTCTTTTGGTGTGAGTAACAGCCAGTACACAGAGCACTTGGGAAACAATTACGTTTTCCCCAAAACACCAGCAAGAGTTTGAAGGTTATACAAGTCTTTTCAAGGAAAAGCAGAAGCAGTCACAAGTAACCAATTTCCCTTTTGTGCCCTGTAGAAATCTGGGTGGTGCAGCTGGCCACAGCCTCCTGCAGGGATGGGGAACACCTGTGAATACCACCCGAGCTGCAGCCTCCAGGACAAGACACACGGAGAGCTGCTGCCCTGCTGTGATGGGGGCACATGGAGGGACTGGTGGGAGTTTGGAGGAGGAAGGCAGAGTGATGAAATCCCAGGCCTCTCTTCTTGGTTCTTCGAGGGCAATGCTGTAGGGAAGGGAGAGCCTGGCCACGTGCCATGCTGCCCCTTGCTCACGGACATCCCTGATGGACCTTGGAGTTGCCTCCTCACCATGGTGGCCAAGCCTGGTCACCCTTACTTGACTCTTTGCACGGGTTCTGCTGGTCCAGGTTGAGATCTGCTATATCACCACAAGAAGCTGAACAGCCCTCCCAACCTGCACAACTGCTAGCTTTATTTTAAACATTTTTTTTTTAAATACCATGCTCTTTTGTCTATAAAATATTTAATTTCAGGGTAATTAATATAAATTTATTGGAGACCAATCCTTGTTGACATTCAGTTTGCGAGGTGTTTCAAAATCTCTAGAAATAAATTGCATTTGACAACTGTATAAGGGGAATTAGCAATGTGGCAAACTGCATGATGTCTTCATGGACCATTCTGCTGAGCAAAGGAACACAGGAGAGGAATAATTTCTGCATCCAAACATTTTACTCAAACATCAGAGTGCGAATGCATCCAGAGGTGGTAAATCCTGGAGGCGTTATATGCATTCTCAATCAATTGTGCCCTTTAGAATTATGTTCAGATTTAACACAACAGAAGTTCATTGTCTAAAACACTCATTTATATGTTTAATGTCTTCCATGTAATTCTAGCTATTCTTAAAATATTCATGCATGTCTGTGTGTACACTTTTTATAGAAAACTACCTATGTCATGAATTGCATGTAATCAAGTTTTCTCGCCCCAGCAACATAAAGTTATTTGGCCCTAGCTGCAGAAATTATGGTTGCTGTTTTAAAGGTTGTAATAAAGTATTGGAATGGTCCTTTCTCTTCTAACATTTAATGAAACTAGGTACCTCTAAAGCAGCAAGTAAGTAAACTGTGGCTTCCTTTATTGGATAACTTATTTTAAGGTGGTCAGCGAATCATACTGCCATCAGCTCTGTGGCCAAAAAAACCTTTTGACAAAGTGTTAGGGACTGACTGCAGCCCCCATTCCCCTGCACTGCTCGGGAGGAGGAGGAGGTAGAAGGGGGTGGACAGGGGGAAGATGCTTTTAGTTTGCTTTTAGGTTTTCACTGTTCTAGTCTGCTAGTGATAGGCAATAAATTATATTGATCTGCCTACGGTGAGTCTGTTTTGCCCGTAATGATAATTGGTGGGTGATCTCCCTGTCCTTATCTCAGTTCCTGAGCCCTTTCCATTGTATTTTCTCTCCCTTTCCCTTTGAAGAGGGAGAGTGAGAGAGTGGTTGTGGTGAAGTTCAGCTGCCCAGCAGGGTAAAACCATCACAGAAAGACAACTACCACTGTGTTACTTGCCAGTAGTTGATGAGCTAATCTCCTTTCCTCCTACGCTCAGATCTAGCATGCATTAGAGTCAATCTGGGACACACCCAAGGTGTGTTTTTCAGCATGCTTCTCCCATTGTCCGTAGGATTGTGTGGCTGTCCTCAGGTGGGCTTGCTGCACTCCCTTCTGACTAGTGGGCTCCTTGCTTCACTGACTTGATCACTGCAGTCACCGACACTTTGAACAGCAGTTTGATGATGCTATGGCTGATGTCACTGAGTCTGCTTCCTGATTCCTTGCCCTGGACATGTGTTAGGCACAAAATCAAAGATACCTGTTTGCACAGGCAACTTCATCACCTACATTTCTAGGGAGTAGCGATTTTCCTTTCCAACTGACTTCCAATCTCTTTGTTTCCAAAGAGGCTGTTCCCAGTGTTCTTCACTGAATTTTTCTGCTTCTGAATCCTTTTTTACTTAATCCAGAATTTTGCTGTCATCTCAAATTTATCTTGCTAAATACTTTTGCTTTCAATTCAATGACTCCCACTCACCACCACTTACAGGTAGAAAAGATGAATTCAGATGAGTAATAAACATACACTGCATGCACCTTCTGAGCTCTTTACTGTTTGCAGAAATGTTTATTTGCCACAAAGACTGACAGTCTATCAGCCAACACAATATACAGAAAACTCATCAGTTACATTTGAATTGGTAATAAAATCAAATGTTAAATGCAGATCTTTCACACAAAGAGAGCTGGATATATTAAAATGTCCCCTTTAATCACTATTCAATTTTAAAATGACTCTGTATGGAAGTGACAGAAATTAGCTGTATTCAGTAAAAGCAGTAGGGAAGGGTTAAACAATGACACCCCTTGTTCACTTTGGCCTCTCATTTCCTGACTCGAGCTCATGCTACCTACCACTACTCGGGTTCTCAGGTCAAGGGATAAAGCAGGCAATCATGTAAATGACTGCAGTGCAGACCTGTTCTCCCATCTGCCTGCAAACAGAGAAAAAGAGAAATCAAGCTAAAAGCAATCACTGTTATTTCAGCCATCTAATTTATCTGGAGCTTCTCACATCTCACCATGGTTTCAGTGATCTTACCTACTTCAAATATAGTCTACAAAAAAAAAAAAAAAAAAAACCACAAAAAAAACAGGGAGTGAAATAAGCTCCAAGGACTGTCAATGAGCACAGGAAGTTGCTTTGTCCTTTCATAAGTGAGCCTTGATGAAGATGTTAGTTTGTAAGTAGCATGACAGTCCAAGAGAAAAATAAAGCTACAAGGCTTTTAAAACACTTTCTGCAGCTCAACAAAGACATCCACAAATGCCTATCATTACGCTACACATCTTGCAACAGAAATAGATTCAAATTGTTTTGATATAAAAAGATACAAATAATTAAAAGGAGGAAAAAACAGTTATGAGCAGGGAAGTGCAAAGTTGCAGCATTTGCAACAGAAATGTAGAAATGTACACAATAATAAATTGGTGTATTTTGGCTTTTTATGGTCACATACATGACATTTAGAAGTAACTGTTTTGACTTCGGTTTCATAAACTGAGATGTTGCTTAAAGAAAAAGAAGCAAATGGACACAAGGCCTGGGGAAGACAGAAAAGAGCAAGAGAGAAGTGAATGACTGGGGAGGCAGTGTTCCTTATCAACAGCCAGCAACAGCTCATCAGCAAAGCCAGGACAAGCATCCTTCACCTGTGTGCTCTCAGCAGCCCATTGTAGCAGATACCACAGAGGCAAGTGGCAGAGAGGGCCTCTAAGACAGCCAGATTCAAAACTGGTCAAAGATTTCAACGTTTGTAGAAGTTGTAAAAGTTTTGCAATAGACTGCAGCCAAGACAGGACACTGGAAAGCTGAGCTCAGTCTGACATTACCAGTTTTGCAGTCAGTGAGGTCTCCCCTTAAATGGGACAGTTCCCCCAAGAGGCAAAGGCTCACAATGCTTACAGTCACCAGAAGAGCTGGATTTAGGGTTCCCTGTACCCATATGAAGTCAGATCCCATCACTTCTCACTGCAGTCACTATTTCCTGTGACGAATGTAAATTAAGATCAAGACAACGAAGAAATCACAAATTTCCCAAGCCAGCCCTGAGGCTTGAGTCCCATCCTGCACATGGAGGCCCATGGACAGATTGTTGGGCCTGGACCAGCCATAGCAAAATGACTTGCAAAAGGAAACTTCTGTGATTCGTTTTTGCAACATGATTGTTGCTGTCATGCCTAGCCCTTTCTAAGTCAATACAAATGGCTTAGAGGTCTGCTGTAATAAGTTTTCAAGGAAAGTTAAAAATAATCCCAAGTACAATGTTTGTGATTGAGGCACTACCCTTTGGCTATACAGCAGACTATCTGCAGGCTCTGTAAGGGATGATTTCCTCTTTCATAACGCCTTAAGACTCATTTCTACACTGATATATACAAGAAACATAGTCAAGCAATGATGCTGAAATAAAGAAACTATTGAAGTATTTTTTTTAAAGAGCCACCTTTGAAAATATATTCTATCCTCCTACTGTATCTGTTGCCTGATGACTTAAGAAAGTAAACTATGTGGGGTAGGTACTGCTCGTACAGTACCTAGCACTCCGCTGATGTTACTGAAACAACAGAAATGAATCACCCAGGTTGGGCTTTGTAACACTGCCTCATGCCAAACCTTGCCAGGTCTAGGGTACAATCCAACAGGTTGGTCACTAGTCCGGTAAATTTGTGAACTGCATTGAAAGAACTTCAGGACCTCCATTTGTAGGACAGACAGTGATGTGCTATAGTTATTACTCGAGTGGCATCAAGGTGAGCTTAATATGTGGGCCACATAATCAAGCCAGTGTTTACAGGAACATCAAATCCATCACATTTTCAAATGGCATGGGAAATGAGAGAGTATTCCAATTAAACTTCCAATATCTGTATTCAGCCAAACAGGATGATCTGAAATGCAAAGGATTGTTAGGCTCCTGTACATCTTCTACAGCCATTCATCTGCCCTATTTATCAAGCTAGTGCAGTAATAATAAAAGAACAAAATGGAAAAATTAAAAAAAAATAATCCATATCTCATGTACCAATAGGTAACAGTCACTTCTGAGATCCCTAGAGCCACCCTTCGTGCATCTATTATGTCAGCCAGTACATTATATTATTTTTATTTGGAATATAACAGATATTAATGTAAATGGAAAAGCACCAACTGAAACCAAAATGCTACTTAACCAAGTTAGAGTAGTAGTGATTGAATAAATTATTGAAAAATGCAGCAAAACATGCTAATCATGTGGATGTGACCTTGTGAGTACACTCATCAGCCACGAAAGGATAAAGTACATTTCTCTTTAATATTAATCTAACACGGTCTACATTGCCGTCTATGTTTTGATACAGAATTTGATACAGAAAAGCTCCCCAAAATGGCTAAAGGCTGTAGCTTTTAGTCATATAATTACAGGTAACGTTACTCTCTCTCAGCGATCAAGGAAATTAATTTTCAGTGAAGAAAGTACTCACATTACTTTTTTTTTTTTTTTCTTCCGAAGGAAACAGTAATGAGATTTTAGACAGACACAATATGGATTATAGCAAGCTTTCATTATTATCCCCATACAGAAACAGGCAGTGCAATACAACACAATAATACCCCTAGAAATACTTTGAATTCTTATAGAGGCAAGGAAGGACAGATATTAAATTTGGGGAAGTGCATGGGAATGCTTGGTCTTTAATAAGGACTTATTCATTTATTAATGAGAACCGGTACTAGAGGGCTTCCTGTACCTTACAAGGCAGGAGGGAATAGGATCCAAATACGATTAAAGAGCAGCCATTGATACACCGCCTTTGGCCTTTTTCATTTATTTATTTGGCCTATTTATTACCTCTGTAAGGGGCAAGCACAACAATAGCCTTAAGACCTGATGCTGCCAAGCTGCACAGCAGGGAAGTGCATGCAAGGAAATTTCTCCTCCTTTCCCGAGTTAGCCGTGAGCGATGGGCAGGATCGCTGCTGGCTGCAGGAGCCCCGCCAGCAGCGTGGGGCAGAGCGCGGGCACAGCACGGGCTGCAGCTCATGTAGGGACATCTAAGGGACTCTGGGCTGCCTCTAGTGTCTCTGCAGACGTGCTACCTGCTTCAAACTGCACAGGCTAGGGTGTGAGCATTTTTTTTCCACTGGTGTTTAACACTAGAGGATGGTCTCGTGTGTGTGCTGTTAGGGGTGGGAATGGCTTTTCTGCACAACTTAGAAGCTGCCCACTCCTCATCATGATGCAACTGAAACCTTTCTGAAGTTTTTCACATCAGACGCATCCTGGAACAGCCAATACACTGGCAGGGCATCCTCCTGTGTAAGAAGAGATTTCTAAGCTTCAAGGATCTTTGCTTTCCACTTCAAGGGAAAGATTCGATAGTGGGTGTTTGGCATTCCAGACAGCAGGCTACCCTGGAGTATTCCCCTCGGTAACTCCTACCCTGGATGGGAGATGCCTTTCCCATTACCCTTCAGCTTTGATGAAACTGGCACGGTGCTACACATGGTTTTTGATTATTGCAAATCAGCATTTTCCAATGAGAAATCTCT
This sequence comes from Anas acuta, assembly GCF_963932015.1. NCBI lineage: Eukaryota > Metazoa > Chordata > Aves > Anseriformes > Anatidae > Anas > Anas acuta. The sequence goes on from NC_088979.1 coordinate 191,419,596, forward strand.
TTGTTAAAATTTCCTGCTATATGGATTACCCTGGAATCACTCCACAAGGTTAGCTCACAAAACATCCAATTTCTCCCAGGATGTTTCCTCTGATGAATTTGGAAACGCCTTTGCATGCATTACTTTTGAACCAATGTTGTCTCTAAATCCTATAAGCAGACACTGGAAATGTCTCCTTATTGCTGTTTATCATTGGATAAAGCAATTGCAAACCTTTTACAACATAAATTGGTAGTAGCCAAAGCCAGAGTGCAAATGATTCATGTAAATCAACAACTCCCAGCCATATCATTATGGATTAGGGACGTGAGACCCAGCATTACCAGCAAGCATCTAGGAAATGCAGAAAAGCTGAAAAGCTTCACCTCCTACAGAGTCCCCTATCAAACAGCAGGACAGATGCCCTAACATCTCGTCTACTCAGGCAGAGAGGACACTGCAGAGCACCATTAATGGGCAGGTCTGGATGACTGGGTAGCACTTGCCTGTTTGTTAGTTCAGATGAATGCAGCATGCATTATTTATTTAGTTGTGCTACATGCGAATTAGCAGTGGTGGAGACTGGAAAGCTCAGTTAGTTAAGAGGTTAGACGTGCTCGGTCACAATACTGCAAACCCCCAGCCATCTGCCCCAAGGTGTCAGTGCCATTTGCAAGTGCTCTGTTATCTGCTGCAGCAAAGTGGGGTAGCCATGAGCCTGTATGTTTTTGTTTTGTTTTGTTTTGTTGTTTTTAAATATTCTTGTTCTTTAAAAAGACATCTAAAATTTAAGAGAAAGAAAAAAAAAACGCACATAACATAAATAACCTGTGGCCTTTCTAACATGACCTTCCATCACTTCAGGGATTTGCAGTAAACAAATACATTGGAAGTGGAGTCAGGAAAAACAACCAATTTTTGATTTAGAAATCAGGTCTTCCTTCGAAGCCAGCATTTTCTGCACCAGCTTTACATGCTGTTAACTGCAGAAAATCTCTTAGTCCCTGAACAGTAAGATTTTTTAACAGAACACCAGAATTTAATGTTGGACTCGTTCTCTGGTGTTTCATCTGGATAGACTTGACAGCCAGGTAAGCTCATTGACCACAGTGGATTGCTAAATGAAGACATGGATCGTCATCACTGAAAGCGGGCTGAATCAGGTAGATACGTGGGCAGGCTTGGCACCAGAATGGTGAGAGGAGAATTTTGGCAGCTGAATGTGGTAAAGAGAAAGGTTTGACCTTCACAATATGTTTAAGTGTAAGAGCAGCAAAGTTCATTACAACTGATACAACAGAACAGGAACTGCAGCCTCTTCAAATTTGTGAAAATTTTGATTTGCACATCCCTTTCCTGCTGAAAGCATATATTAGTGGGAAAAGACAATCCCACCTGTAGCAGCTAAGTATGTTCATGTTGCAAACAACATACAGATGTTGACATACTTACCATAGACAGCTATCTCACACAGCACCAGGACCACACTGACTTTTGTACAGCCTGATCCTTGCTGCTTCTTGTTAAGAGAGATCTGCTCTCACCAGCCAAGCCAAGCCAGACATCTTGACCTCATGCTTCAGGTTGGAGTGCAACCCTGCCCCTGAATGGCTTCTGAGTCATGTTCCCCTGAGAAAAAGGGATGGAAAACAGCAGAAATGGGAAGAAAACCTCTGACTTTTCACAGTCTAGCTGCTATTGGCTCATTCATCCTATACAGTGACATGGCAGAAGCCTCAGAGAGGTTCTGAGGTCAATGAGCTTTTGGTTTCCTAATCTGAAGCCCAACAGGTACTGCACCACAAAGTATCTTTTTCCTGGCCCTTCTCATCTGTTCACAAGTTTCAAAAATTATCAGTTTTGAAGATGACAAGTGACATAATTGCTTCCTTCATTACCTTCAGGTCTTGGGATGGAAATTCAGCTCACCTCACTCAGAGCACACCTGCTCTCTTTCTCCTCACAGGCCTTATCTCCCAGGCTGTTGTGCAGTGTTTTTGCTCCTTTACAGTCTCTCAGTTACACAGCAGTAATGCAAAATAGATTTTTCCCATCCCTTCTCAATCCTTCAGTGTTTCTGCAATGAGTCCTTCCACACAGTCCCATGCAAAGCCTTTGACAGGAATGGAAAAAACACACACTTTGCACTGTTCCACTGTTCTCCAACCCAGATCTGATCTAGAAAGAAACTAGAAATGAAATAGAATGAAATAGTAACTGCAGTAGAAGTAGTATGATAAAAAGTTTTGAAATACAAGGTGGTTAGGAATCTGATGGACTGGCAGGAGAATCCAGTTTCTTTTTTTTATTTATTTTTTTTTGCTTTAATTCACAGCAGAGCCAATTCAGGGAAGCCCTGTAGGACACATTAACCAGAAGGTCAGACTAGATACTCCAGCTGGTCCCCTTTGGCCTTATAATCGGTGAAAATCAATGAAAATGAAATTTTTTGATGAAAGAAAAGACACTTCACTCTCCAGAACAGATTCTAGCAGAGACCAGCTCGAAGATCAGTGCCCAACCTCTTTGCCAAAGCAAAAGGACTTATAACTTAATGCAAATTTGCGCTATTCTCCAAGCTCCTGCACTCCTAAGGCGAGGCACCTCGTCCTTCTGGCCTTATACATAGACAGCCTGCTCCTCTTTTAGCCACTGTGCATCAGCCTCTTACAGACCAGACTACACAGGGGTCCCTGTATGTACAAGAGAGAAGGCTGCCATTTGAGAGATTTCAGAGTAATAGGCTCTCCATTATATGGCTTAACTGCAAGGTTATCATCAGCTGCACCACAGCACTGTGACCTTAGACAAACCTGGATTCATTCCCACTAACAAGTCATGGAAAGAAAGTGATGGAAAAGGTCATTCAGTACTAAATAATATCTCCTCAAAAATACAGCACTGATTTTTTTTGTTAATCTAGGCTGCATATTCCACCTAGGGTCACTGGCTGTGCTCTGGTTGATATAGATCTCTCTGGGTCCAGATGCAGGCAGTTTATAATGCTGCTCCACAGCTCCATTTAGAGGAGTGCTAGGCAGTCATTGCAGGGGTGAGCTGGTTATTCAGCAGTAGGCTATGTACCTGGACATGTCACACCTTTCCCAGGCAACCCTGACCAATTCCAGAAAACCGGTATCTTCAGACTTGTATTCTTGAGTCAGAACTGTTGGTGTTAAGTTTCTTTGAACCTCAATTTTCCCCTCGTTAAGTAGCAGCACTGCTGCTGGGGTGAAGAAGCTCATCTCATGAATGTTCACAAAGTGCTACCCATCTCTCAGATCAGACAGCAAAGCAGCAGTGAGAAACCTTTTCCTTCCTGAGGACCAAAGAGATTTTTAGCTGTTTGGTTACATGCTAACCTCTTGTTCTCTCACAATAATTTCCAAGGAAATGCAACTGATATAGCTGTGATCTACATGAAATGAAGCTATGGGTTATATCCAAATGTATCTTTAGCACAGCACAATTTACTAAGCACTTGTAGAAACATTAACTATCATGTTTCATGTTAGTCAAGCGAAGTCCCTGCTGACTGGCAAAAGGGAAACATCACTCCCATTTAAAAAAGGTAGAAAGGAGGACTTGGGGAACTACAGACCACTGAACCTGACCTCCGTGCTTGACAGTATCATGGAATGGATCCTCCTGGAGGCAAGGCGAGGCACATGCAAGATGAGGAGGTGATCTGAGACAGCCAGCACGGCTTCACCAAGGGCAAATCCTGCCTGACCAATTTGGTGGCCTTCTATGATGGAGTCACTGCATCAGTTGTCAAGGGAAGACCAACCGATGTCATTTACCGGGACTTCTGTAAGGCCTTTGATATGGTCCCACATGACATCTTAATCTCTAAATTGGAAAGATATGGATTTGAAGGGTGGAACATCTGGTGGATAAGGAATTGGCTTAAAGGCTGCACCCAGGAAATGTTGGTCAATGATTCTATGTCTGGGTGGAGGCTGGTGATGAGCAGCGTCCCTCGGGGGTCTGTCTTGGGACTAGTGCATTTCAATACTTTCATCAATGACATGGATGATGGGATTGAGTGCACCCCTAGGCTTGCAGATGACACCAAGCTGAGTGGTGCAGTTGATACCAAAGAAGGAAAGGATGTCATCCAAAGGGACCTGGACAGGCTGGAGAAGTGGGCCCACGTGAACCTCATGATGTTCAACAAGTCCCTCTGATTGTGCCCCTCTGCTCTGCTCTCATGAGGTCCCACCTGGAGCCTTGTGTCCAGGTCTGGGGCCCATGGCACAAGAAAGGTGTGGACCTGTTAGAGTGAGTCCAGAGGAGGGCCACAAAGATGACCAGAGGGCTGGAGCACCTCTCCTATGAAGAAAGGCTGAGAGAGCTGGGGCTGTTCAGCCTGCAGAAGAGAAGGCTCTGGGGAGACCTCGTTGTGGCCTTTCAATATTTAAACAGGTCTTACAAAAGGGATGGAGAACAACTCTTTATTCAGGTAGATAATGATAGGACATGGGTGAACGGTTTTAAACTAAAAGATGTTTGGAAGAAATTCTTCACTGTAAGGGTGGTGAGACCCCAGCACAGGTTGCCCAGAGAAGCTGTGGATGCCCCATTCCTGGAAGTGTTCAAGGCCAGGTTGGACAGAGCCTTGGCCCACCTGATCTGGTGGGAGGCGTCCCTGCCCATGGCAGGGGGCTGGAATTGGGTGGTCTTTAAGGGCCCTTCCAACCTAAACCATTCTATGATTCTGTGTTTCTACAGCAGACCTAGGTAGTAAGTAATCTGCATCCCTAATTTAAGGAAGGAGAAACAGTATGATGTGCCCAAGGCCCCATTGAGTTTCCAAAGTACCAAAATTATGGTTCTAAACTGGGAAATCCTGACTTTTACCCACTGTTTGATCTGAGAGTAGGTGGCCTTCCACTTAGAGCTCAAACTCCACATGCAAGCGATTTTCCATTCCTACTCAAATTGCTTTAGCTATTTTTAGGTCAGATGAGTAGAATAAATATCATTAGGGATTTTTCAGGCATTTTTAGAATTGCTTTCTAACTAAAAAAAAAAAAAAAGAGATCCTTTCACAAAAGTATATCCTCTAGTCATTCATCCATAAAGGCACTAAGACCTTTTGATATTGTTATAATCAAATAATGAAAAAATACGAGTTAACCAGATTAGGAAAGATGATGCTGTATATTTATGGAAGCTATTCAGTATAAAAAAAACTTTTAGTGGGCACAAGCACAGCATACCAGAGATGGACTGGACCCACAGCCATGCTGTGCCACACTGAAGTAGAGAAAGAGACCAAGCAATTAGAAGTGAGAACTGTGGAGTATGTAATGAGCACAAGTATCTCTCAGTGAAGTTTGGTAGAACATTCTCTAAAAATGTCTCACTTCAGTTCATGGAAATTCGTAGAAATAGCCCTCCCAGCATCACTGCTGAGCAGCAGAACTCAGTGGTTGGGACTGGAGTATGGGTCTGGAGATGGAGTCTGCACTCCTGGCTCTGCTTGAGCTCCACGCTGAAGTCCCCCCCTTCCACTGCATTTTGGCTAGACCACAACACACTCATAAACCCATGTGCTGTGTACTTACCCCTGGATTGATTGGGTCTGCTTCACTATGTAAACAACAACATTGTGGGACTCTTTTTCCTCCCTACTGCCTTTCCAGCCCTACTGCCTTACCTACATGTCTGGTATGATCTATATTTTTGCTTTATCCAGGTTATCCCAACACCCTCTCCACTACCAGTTTACTGGAACAACATCCTCTTCTGCTTGGCTGACTGCAAGAAATAAAATTCAGTGTTACTTGCCTACAGTCACAGGAGAAATGCATGCAGATGCAGACCTACAACTGAAAGCTTCCCTGACCTTTGCCATCACCAAAGGAATATCCTTCCCCTCAGGAAACATTCTTTATCTTGACAGGCAATAAGTTCCTGTAACTACTGCTGACTTCAGTAAGACCTACCCTCTAGGGCATTTGCCACAAATCCTTTTGGTCAATTGGTAGAACAGTGTCAAAAGAGAGAAAAGACTTTTTGGAAAGGATTATACAGAGAAATAAAAATGACAGCAGAGATCTAGAGAACACAAGAAGAGTTCAGGGAGGAAGCAGGATACGAGATACTGTCCTCTCTGTATCTCTGACACCTAGGCTTAGACTGGAATGGATAATGCCATTGCTTCCAGCTGCCCAAGCACCAGCACTAAAGCCTCATGGCCACTGCATCTAAAACACAGCACAGGGTGACCAAGGAGCTCTCCCAGGCTCCAGGTTGCACCTCCTCTGCTGCCAGCTGTCGTTAGCTGTCTGCAACAAGCACAAGGCTACAATATGGTAATAGAGACAGGCTGCGGAGACAGAAGAAGTTAATGAGTAATTAAATGTTCCAATCAGAGTTTCCCTTGCAGTATTACTCCTAGTACCCAAAGAGAAGGATGTGCTCATCAGACACCAGGAAAGAGTCACTGCTCTGAGGAGCTTGCAAGCCTGAGTGCAAGCAAGGTTGGGCAATAAGAAAAAAAGAATGCAAATCCCTTGATCACTCAGCAAGGTGTATATATATATATAGATATATTGATAGTTCAATTAACTGAGACATAGCTTCTTCCTGCTTAAGAATGCCCTTCACAGTAGCAGGGCACTGGAATTCAGCACCGTGCAGTACAATGCATCAGCAAATGTGCAACAGCACCTCAGGAAATGAAGGTGGATACCAAGTTGAACCCCAAAATACTCTTCCTAGGAATCAAAAAGAAACAAAGAGACAACTCTACCTTCACCTCTTTAGCTAACCTGAAGCTCAAATGTACATGCTTCACAGAGCTATTTGACATCTTCTGTGTTTTTACCCCTTTTATAAAAATAGAGCGCAGCTTTCCAGCTTTGGCAGGGTGGTTGGCTGGTTCACATGCACAAAAAGTCTCTGGTCTTGAAACCAGATAGACATTTCATCTCTTTGTCCAGTGAATCTCCTTCAACATAGACCAATGTGAAGAGCAATCCCCAGCAAATGCTGGTTGCAGTGAGGGATTTTCTGCTCCGCTACTTCTGAACATCTCCAAGCAAACACTGGACAAATTGCACGAGTAAGGGGTCAGTGCCATCGTGAATATTTCATCTAGACAGCACAACAAAATCCAGCTTAGAGAATAGAAAGGGAGAAAAATCACTTATCAATTATTCTTTTACTCAATACCACTTGTTCTTCAATAAAACACTGCAAAGTGATTTCTCTTGCAATCAGGAGGAGAAAAAAGCTCTGCTCTTGGCAAACTATTTTTGGAAGCTGAAAATCTCATTCTTTTTTTTTTTTTTTTTTTTTAATTCCTGCTTAGAGGAATTTTATGATAAGGATGTAAGCCTTGCTGCTTATTAGAAATTATACAATTACAATTTATTTTAAAAACCTACAAGAGTTGATTGTTTTCTACTAAACTTCACTTTTACAGGCAGTCATTGCATTGACAAATTTATCTCTTTTAGGTGGGTATTTTTTTCTACTTTGTAACACTTTCCTACATACTAGCACTTAACTCTCATGAATTTTCTTGTAGACACATTTACCCTTTCTGCCATTTTCCTGTCCTCCATACAAAATCTTTTTTTTTTGATAGGATTATCAAGCCTCTCATTTTGCCTAGGTGTCAAAAGTACTCTCCAATTAACAGGTTTTCCCACTTAAGTTAAAAACTATCCTCGTCCTTTCCCCCCTTCACCCTAAAGGACATTTGGAAATGTTCACCACTGAAGCTCAGGTTGCAGTTTCTGGGGCTATGTCTTGTTAATTGTCATTTTGTCCCTGGTGTTTCTCACACTGAGAATTTTACCAAGTGTCTCAGACATTTGGCAATTAATCAAAGAAACAGCTTCTGGAGACCTATGTGTAAGCAAGAATGTCAGGTTAACCTTCAGAGTAGTAGACCAAACTCTGGAAATGAGAATTAATATGACTCTAAATGGCAATTATTCCTTACCAAACATATTCATTTTTTATAATGTTATATTTTTATGCACACTTTTGATTCTCAAGGGTCTTGACTCATGACTGCTCATGTCTAGTTGACTCACGGTTAGTGAAAATCAGATTTCAGAATTCACCTATCATCAACAGCTGCATCTGAGTTCATGTTGATGCCAGTTCTGCTTCCAGCTATATAACATACCTTCAGCCCTCGTGACTGGCATGAGTTCCACTCCCACCTTTGACTTCTCATCCTCACAACTTCAATCCCATCACCTCCTTGGGACTGCAGGGACAGCAGCCGCATTTCAGAGGTGCCTATCAGCTGTGGCAGTAGGAGTCATTGAAGCTGTGGTCCTGCACTCCTTCTGGCTCTTCCACTTGCAGAACCACTGGCCCTTTAAAAGCCTATATCTGAATCATATCAGTTTGGTCAGACCCAGAGGACAAAAGAGTAAAGGAAGGGGATGGATTCTATTCTGGGCTCTGCTACTCATGTACAACACAAGACTGGGCAGTCAGCAAAGCCTTTTGTCCTCAGCTGCTGAGACTGAAAAAACTGGAATGGTGATAACCAACCCTATCCTTACGTATAAAGCATTTTGGAACAGTTGGTTGAGAGGCACTATATAAATGCTAAGTATTATTAGACACTGCTCCTATTTTAGGGTACTTTTCCACTCACAGATGTTACGCACAAGCCATTTACTAAATGAGCCACAACTATATTTTTGAAATCATAAGATACCTGGAGGAGGTAAACTCAGTAGCCATCTCCTGGGAAGCGAAAAGAACGATCCTGACTGGCAGCAAACACTCACTGCATCTTCATTACAGGAGAGCAAAGGAACAAACATTAGCATAGCCGGGCTCCATACAGCAATAGCTTGGTAAAACTCTATGGTGTGTGCTACCCGGTAAAGCTGACTAATGAACCTGTCCAGCCTTACAGTCTATAGATCTGTGAACTCATTTTATGAAGAGAAAAAGTCTCCCTAAGCACTTTCAGTATAGCATGATGATTCAAACCAAGATGCGGATGTTCAGGCAATCCTCTGGCAGGCACTTTCTGCTGGAATAGGCCGCGGCCCACAGGAGGAACAAATAATCTGTTAAACCTACCTGCAAAGGAGCAACTAATACACAAGTACTGCTATACATGGTGAGACTCAAGGTTCACCTAGCCTGCAGTGATGTTCCCAGCAGCAGACAGTATCAGACACTCAGAAATATTCAGTGTTTTTTGCCCCACCATGGCCTCCTTAGTCCCACCATCTGCTCCTCGGTGGGTGAGTCGGTGACAACAGGCCGATCAGTACGTTCAACAGCCATTGCTGGATCTCTGCTCTCTTACTCATCTAGTTGGCTTCTGAAGCAACTTGTGCTTTGGCTTTCCACACCCTGTGGCAAAAAAATGGAGCCACCACCCTGTACCTGTCTCTGGGATCACAGCACTGTGCTCCGCACTCCATGGGGAGAGCAAAAGGGACCAGGCCAGCTCCTGACTTTGTGTCCTACACTACAAGCGGCATGTTCAAACCACAACCTGGGAGAATTTTCTGCCGTTCATTTCTCTGACCCAGAACACAAGCAAACAATGCAACAAGGCTGCGCTGAAGAGCTGAGGAGCTTTCCAAGAGGCAAAACGAGAAGATGTCTTCCTTCCTTTTCCAGTGAGCTGTCCTCCCTGTTGGACACCCATACCTTCACTTCCCAGCCTCAGGGGAAAACTCAGAGAAGCCAAGATCAAGTCATCTGGAGGTGAAATGAAGGGTGAGAGAGGACTGTAACAGTCCCAAGCATCTCCAGAGGACTGGTACAACCCTGCAGCCAGGAAGAGCATTCCTTTCTGTGCTTCTTCATGGATACCCCTACAGACTTCTCTTCCTCCTGTCACTTGTCAGCAAACAAATATGTTTGCATAACCTGAGTTAGATGCTACAGTCATCCCTGTTACTCCTTGCTTAAGAGTGCCTACCCTGTACAGCCACCACAGCTCAGTGTATTAGGGGAGCACTCTGTAGCAAACCCTCATGTTCTCCTGTACACGAACACTTTATTCACACACATTTTAGGCCATCAATTGGAGATGACAGCGAAGTAATCAGGAGAGTATCATACTGTGCCTCCTAATTCTCCTGGGCCTCCACTGATTATACAGGAGAAATCCAAGCAGACATGGAATTAAATCACTTCCCTCATGCTGGACTAGCAGAAGCTGTTCCTTAAATGACAGATTGCTAACAGCTCCCTTAATGACATCACCCAATATGTCATAAAATTGCTGCCAACACTACGGACTCTTTTTTTACCCAGCCAGAAGCATTCTTGGGCTGTGGAGCAGAAGTTTCATTGACAAAATGTGGCTCAAGAAATAACCTTTAAAGGGTTCTCAGTGCATAAGGCAAGTACCACCCAAAAACTCATTGAAGAGTAAAATTATACTTCTTGGCGCAGCTTTCCTGGAACAGAGCCCCACATCAGATTTTTCTGTCTGTAACTGAAATTACCCATCCACCATCTCTGCAGGTAGCATGAAAACTCACAGCTCAGGAATAGTATCCAGATCTTTGCCAGATTACTACCCTTGGGTGAAAACTGTTATCTTCTTATCACTTTCATGCCTTTTGGAAGGAAACTCTTCCCAGATGGGTATTAGCATTAGAGAAGAAACAGATATACTTGTAGTACAATTGCAAGGATTATTTACCTGGAGTTTCACTATTATCCATCTACTCCCAAGCTCACATCAGTTTTTCTGTCAGAAACACAAGTCAAGTGACAACTAGCGCACACATAGGATGAACAGCTTTTCAGAATTTTTAAGAGACAATTTGCAGGTTTTTCTCTATTCCTCAGACACCAGGGATCTACCCTGCAGCAATGCACCACAAATAACTCTCTGTTTGCTTTTAAAACATTACAGTGGAACCCACTTAGGCAGCCACCAACCATGACCGCACAAAGGGTGCTTAATTATGCATTCCTCTGATTCTGAGCTACCTGCATTTTCTCATGAACATCTATGTTGTACTTTATGTAAGAATTAGCTCAGTTGCATGGGCTCAAGAAATGCATGGGCTGTTTTCAAAAAGGCCAAATACTTTTCTAAGAAAAATACTCCAGTATTTAGAGCCAATAATGAAGAAGGAAAAAGTCTTCCCTCTTTATTTAGACTTAAACCGAATTCTGATTTATACTAGAGAGCATTGAGAGTCCCTGAGATTTGGTCCTTTTGATCAAGGTGAGATTGCTCTTCTCCATTTATTTGCAGAAAAATCAACATTAGCTGCTGTTCCTCTAAGTCACTCCGTAAATAGATCCTCTTCCCTGTGTATGCTGCCTGTCTTGCATACCACCATCTACCATTCAAAGCAGTCATGGTTGAACAAGCAGAGCATGTATAGGAAGAAGGAAACAGTGCAATGATAAATTTTGTGGGAACATAAAGCTAGTGCATTCAGCTGAGTGGTCCCAAGATATGGCTTGAATATCTTTGGTAACTCCTTGGATATCAACAGTACTTCTGTTCCCTGCAGCAATCCTTGCCAACAGAAAACCCTACAGCATGCCAGTATGCTGGGGATGCTGAAACCAGTGGTCTGAACAATCTGTCACTCATGTAAGTTCAAAAGAGAATCACTGCGGTGGCACTCACTGGCACTGTGAGCAAATGAGCCATGAGCTATATTTCTGGATTTGATACAGTTCTTTCTCTGAAAGAAAAAAGCAAGTCAAAAAGGAACTGTAGCACTCTGCTGAATGCTGAAGTGACCAAATAAATAGAAGCAACTAAACCTTGGTTATATGTCAGTCATTCTTCCCTATGTGACAGCATTCCTTTCAAGTCTGCCCATGATGACCATGGCCCCAGTGCTTGGGTTCTCGAGTTGATGCATTTCAACCCGTGTCATCTGCTTACATTACCAAGTCACTTTTGCCCTGCCATCCAAGGGAAAAGCCCGGTTTGGCGCAACGTGCTACATCACCCATATTTCCAGTGCACAGAGTGAAAGGCTGAAATACTGCCCATGGATTTTGTTCTCTGATTCAGCACTGCACTGCCATGATTGCAAAGTGACAGATGTCAAAACTGAGTGGAGTACCTCATTAACGCAGAGATAAACACACAGAATATGTTGTTTGGAATGACGACCCAGTGTGTTTATATATGTATGCTACTATTTATCGTCCTACAGATGGCTGCTCACAGTGAGGTACATCCACAAATGTGTTTAATTTTGCTTTCTCCTATTCTAGGCAGTTACCATTTCTCCTTGTTTACACCGACTACTACTAAGAGGGCCTAGAGATCCCTGAGCTTTTGTAAGGGTGAAGGGTTATGTTGCACAAAGCAAACCCATGACCTGCGTGCCATCAGTTCCTTGCAGTAGTAATAACCAACACCTGCAGAGCATTTTTAAAGGAATTACCTCACTCTCATTTTACAGATGGAAAGACTCAGAAACAGGGAAGGACTTACCCAAAGTCAGCCAGCAGGCTCTGCTCAGTACAGTTACTATCATTGCATATTGGCTAGCTCATCAAACTCCTGCTACTCATACCCGTCAAACAAAATTCAAATAATAATTATTATTTTTACCGCAATTTGCACTGCAGCCAGGGCTGGAGGCCACAAACAAGAGTCAGCTATGTTGGGCTCTGTTCAAACATACAATCTAGCACACAGTCCCTGCTCCAGTTGTCTCGGAGGGACCCAATTCTGTGGGAACACAAACACAGCAGGATGGGAGGGAGGGACAAGGAAGGGGAACATGAATGCAAGGTTTCACATTGTTCATGGTAACTGCAAAGTATGGAAGCCTATTATTATTTAAATAATTTAGGCAGGTAAGAAATATAAGCATGCTCCTGACAGCCACCTGTCTAGTTATTTACTTAGCAGTTTATCTTCATAATCATATTTGCTCAGATACTTTACTTTCACTCCTTGGGTCTCTTTGCTTATCCTGACAGAAACCGGATCCTAGAACTGATTCTTTGAGGGACTGGCTCACCCCACACTAACCCCAGACTTACATTACACTGTACCTTCCTCCTATGGGGCACATTACACTTAATTTTACAACCCCTCTCAGATCTGCTGCAAGGGCAATTCATGCTGAAGACTTTCTTTATATGATATCTGCTTATGCACTCTAGCCGTGACAATTCAGTATACTAGCTATAAGCTAATGAAATCATTCCACTCGTGCTAATTTTTATTAAAATCTGCAGTACCATAATATGTATTAAGTCCCAACTTACTGTCCATCCTAATGTGGCTATACGTTAGCAATATGTTATGTACCAAAAGGCCATATAGCCATTCCTCTTTAGAAGACTTAACTGGGTATAAAATTGGTTGCACAAGGATCCCGTTATGTTTACATCATAAAGACAAATTTTCTCTTCTTGTGGAGTCACACTGGGTTTCATCTGATCGTACAGCAGGATATTGAACATTACAAGTGTGCAGCAAGATCTCGCTATAATGTCATACAATATAAGAATTAATAGTTCCTCTAATGCTGAATGGCACAGACACAATGGGATTATTTGCAAGAGTAAGGTTGCTCAGTACCGAGTCAGGATTGCTGAATGGTCTTTAGAAGTTAACCCGTTATCTTTCTGGCATGGATCTGCTACACCATTATTTATTATAATGTATGCATTTGTGTAAATTGTGAAAAATGGTATCAAGCACATAGAGGAAATATGGGATGATTGACATCCATAATCTCAGATGGGTGGGTATTTTTTCTGCATTTCAATTAAGCCAAGCATTTAAAGCATGCTTCCAACTCATCAAAGCCAGGAGTTAAGCATGTGCTTAAATCCTTTGCTCTGCTGATGTTGTCCATTGCAATAAATGGGCATCTTTCCATTGACTCTTAACAAATTCTAGATCAGCACAATAACACCATAATGTACTCTAGAAAAGCCTGAGAAATCACAATTTAAATACATTACTTTAGAGAACAAAAGAATAAGCACTTCCCTGTTCCTATTCTCTACTGGCCAAATCCATACACAAATTAATGACCTATCACAATGCCAGTAAAGGATACAGCATCAAAAATGAGGGCATTCCAGAACTTACATAAAAATACTTGCACAGTTTCATTTCAGACTATTAATACTTTTCTGAAAATGATGTTATGTATGCATTGCTACCTGTGTTTATTCCTGTCTGACAGGTATCACTGAAGCTCACCAGAACTGAGATATTTACTTAAATGATTAGGATCTGACTTTTAGTCCTATGATAAATGGAAGCAATAAATAACAACAATTTCATTTAGCAATTGTCAATATCTATTTTGCACCTCTTAATACACTATCCACTAATCTTCAGCATCAGGTAATTCAAATTCCTTTATCATATTTCTGATACTGGCATTTATAACACTGGCTTTATTTTAATCCCAGGTAAAAATACATTAAGAAGGAACTATGATTGATAGTATACTGTTAATTTAGAATAAAATACTTTTAATTATCCCTGAACTTAGCTTACAAATCCAAGACACAGGATTTTATTTTATTTAATAAAATTCAATATGTGAAAGCATAGCCTACATCTGCATTACCAAGTTGTCTATCACAACAGAGTGGATCTGAAAAACAGAGCAGATAGCACTTAGGACCTAATATCCACAAGACGTCTTTCAGAGGTTTCACTTTGGACCAGCTCTAGTCTGGTCCCATGGACTGCACACGTGTTAGTGGTATAAGTCCATCAGGTGTACTCCTAGAGGACATCTGCTTGTTTAGTTTGCTTAGGAAGAAATCCTGTTTGCATACCCCCAGGCTGCTCTGCAACGTGAAACAATGTGTAGTAGGCATGGCCAGCTGGGAGATTCACTTTAAAAATACACTTCTGACCCAAACTAAAATGCAGTTTTTGTCACTCCCATGGACGGTCCTTTTGCAGACCATGGGCCAAAGCAGTTGTAGTTGGCTGCAGAGCCATTCAGATAACTCTAGGATTTCTGAAGGCTTATCCAGAACACTGATCAGCCATGCCACTGATGCCTGGTGGCTCTGCTCAGAGCAGCTCACATCCAGGGCTTCTTAGGTGCCTGGGACCAGGCTGGCTTCAGTCACAGAGGGTGGGATTTGACTCCTGTTTGAGAAACCTACAAGGAAGTCTCTTACAGAGAAGCTAACAGTATAAGCTAGGGCTTGATTCACTTGCCAGCGTGCTGGTACCTAACGCCACCAGGCCTGTTCTTCAGTCTGTGGGACATCCCTGTGCAGATGGGAGGTATGGCAGAGAACCTGTGGAAGACCTGCATCCCTCTGGAAAAGTAGCCAGAGGTCAGACGGGATCCTTGAGGCATTTTAGGCACAGACACTTGGACACAGGCAACTGCTTGATGGCTTGGCTTCCACAAACTGAGCATATCTCCACTGGCCAGAATGAGAACTTAGGAGACTTGTGCTCAAACGCCTGCACTGAGTCACTTCATCTCAGATTGACCTCTACCCACACAGCAGCCTCTGTACTGCAATTGTCAGTGCTCTGGTCTCACAGAATATTTATTTCCAGTTTATTACAGTATGGCAGTAAGCAAACACTGAGAGAGCTTAGCTCTGACATTGTATCTTAACTGAGACCCTGAGCCCTACTGAATTTGCTGCAGAAACACTTGAGTGGCCTTGCAAGAGCCAGTTTAGGTCTGCCAAGACCTGTGAGACCGTGCTACTGCAGTCTGACAGGCTAAGCCAGACCTGTGCAGTCAGTGCACATCCTCTGGCACATCCCCTGTATTGTACCTATGCTTACCTAGTATCTGATGTAGCACAACTCCTCTGTTCCCCCATAAAATGGAGCTGTCCGTAACGATATGCTTTGCATTTGGTTCAGATTTGACTTTGGAAAAGGCAGTCCTAAGGAACAGAGAAATTACACCTCTTGGGAAGAGACAAAAGTGCAGTTATAATTTCCCAGACAATCTCACTTTTGCCTTGGCACAATTCCCACAGCATACCACATAATTAAAACTAAATGAAATGTTGCCTTATGTGTTTAACACTCAGCGATTAAACATACCATCTTAGGTTAATATAGAGACTCGACAAATTCAGTGAGGCTAAATTTCAACTCAGATACTTGTGTCTGCCGATCTGTCCCTGAGGGTGTAAAGTCCTGATCAGGCATTTTTATGTACGCATACTGCATCCAAAAGCTTTCACGGAATCAGGGAATCATTAAGGTTGAAAGAGACCTTCAAGATCATCTGGTCCAGCCATCCCCCTACCACCAATGTCACCCACTAAACCATGTGTCTAAGAGCCAGGTCCAACCGTTCTGTGAACACCCACAGGGATATTTCTTTCATAGAACTGACCATGATTAAAAGTGTTTGCATTGAAGCTCAGGGTGTGCCCTCTTCCCACAGAGTTCATACACAGTTTCATGCACTGAACACTTGTTTATCCTAATCACGAAGTGCTCCCTACCCTCTCTCCCTCTCAGGTGGTTTCATGAGGCAGAAAAGAAGGCAGAAGTGAGGGGACAAGGAACAGCATTGCTTCCCTTCCCATCCTGCACCCACGAAAACTGCCCAACGAGCTCATTCTTTCTGCAATACACAGTGCATTTGACACCAGAATGCTCACCAGAAATGAAGCTCCCAGTAAAATATCAACCATATGAAGAGATTTTACCTCTTATCTCAGCTATTGAGGAAGATCGCTTAGGTAGCAACATGATATCAGAAAATAATGACATGATGAACAGAGTGATAACAAGGGATAACTTCTGTAAGAAACCTTTTTAGCTAAACTGCATCTCAGGTTAGCCATAGACCTGATGATTTGTAAACTGTTTTGCCTGAAAACTTGCTATTGCAGAGTATTTTAAAGACTGATTTTCAACTGCTTTCACAACATCATTGACAGTATTACATTTTCCTAAAGGAAATTAAATATCCAAGTCACATGAAAATGTTGAATACAAAGGGAAAATGAAGCACATTACTGCAGCAGCTGTTGAGACTGTTTTGCTGGGAATTTAAGGAAAATCCTGGCTTCTTTGGTCAGAATGCCAGGCAGGAATCGAGACATCTATTTTTAATTCTAGAACAAACTGAGATAGAAGTGGTTCTGTTTTTGAAAAAGAAAAAACAAAACAGAACAAATGAGACTAGAATAGCAAAGACCATTCACCCAGATTAATTAGTTCCGAGAAATGGGAAATGGAGGAAGAAGGCACACTGCTACAAACATCTCATCCTGTAATCTCTTCCACACACTCATCTGTTTCCAGGGTACAGCTCAGTATTTTGCCAAATCTACTCCCTTAAGAAAGTTGTTGCAGAACCTTGCTGCTCTACTAATTAGAGACTTCCTTTTAATTTCCAGGCTGAAGTGATTTATAACCAAGTTATATCCATTTGTTCTTGTCCCACCGTTAGCCACAGGTTTAAAATCATTAGTTTTCAATCTGCGGTCCATGGACTCAGGAGGGGTGCATAAACTACTTCTAAGAGATTTTTAAAATGTAGTGGTAATGAAGCAAAGCAGACCTAACAGGATGTAATTTGCTCTGACAATGCTATAGGGTATGCAGTATTATCTTTGGAAAAAGTTTAGGAATCCACAAATCAAATCAAACTGAAAAACACTGGCTTAAATTGTCCTTTTCCCTTCCTCTTGTTTATTAGCCCTCTGATATATTTTCAGACAGGAGACATGGCATCTTCTCAACATTTCTCCTTCTACAATAAACACAGCAAGTTTTCCTAGCTTTCTCCTTGCTAGAAATGTCACCGTTCTCCTAACCACCCTGCTCTCCTTGTAGCAGCTCTTGCCATTTCAAACAGAATTGGACACGGGTGACCGGAATCCCGCATGTGCTATCACGGTACATCACACAGTTATGCTAACATTGCCCTAAATCGGCTGGAAATACGGGATGAAATCCATCCCAGGATCACGTATGCCCTCTTCACAGCTGTGTTACATTGGCATCTGACTGTTATCCTTTGGTGTACCGATGTACTCAGGTGCTCCCTTCACTCATTTTTGTTCATCCCCAGCTGCACGGCCTGTCCTCTGCATTTGTGTGCCCATGCCACTGCTGTCTCCTCACTCCTCAAGGCTGGCAAATCCCTTCTGCGGGGTATTCCAACCTGCCCTTGCACAGAACCACGAGGGCATGTGCTGAACAAGGGGAGAAGCGTCAGCTTGGAAACCTCTGTTGATGAAGCCAGCTGATGGTGCCACACTGAAGAAGCCGATCACACACAAAATGCCTGACATGCATTAAATGCAAGTGATTGTGGCTGGTAAATCATCTATGTATTTGGATTTATATTAAAAGGGGGGATTTGATGTGTTATTTTGAAGCCAGATAGTCATCAGTAGCCAGGTTTCTAAAAGTGTTCAGCTCCCATTTAGGCAGCTGAATAAGGTGCAGCACTGCTATGCTGCACGATGCCACTGCCTAGGTAAAAGCAAAGAAAGAAAAGATGGCTTTAGTTAGAAACAGGGCATACAGCATATTTGAACAGCCCAGGTTATACAGTTTTTATTAACTATCAAAATGTGCCTAACAAGCCCAACAACCATTATACCCAAGTAAAAAGTCTAGGTTTGATTTCTCCACTTTTATCTTCGTATTCTCTATCCATACACAGAGGAAGGCAGATCTAGAGCAAAACTTCTAGATGCCTAATACCAAAAAACAAAACCCCAAACTCCACCACCATATTTTTCTTGTATAATGACCATGAATTGCAATTTCAATATTTTTTTTTTTTACTAACGTTCTCCTATTACTGCACCGGTACTAGGAAGGCTAAATACAAAGCCGCAGCAACCAAGTGGTAATTAACTTTCTGTAGAGGAACATACAGCTACAAGGATGAATAATTTTATTGTCATGGAAAGTCTAATACTTCTCTCATGGAATTAATCTTAAAATTTTGAATTATCTGTTTGGGAAGCTGCATTGAATGTCTCTCAAGGAAAAACTCAATGGGTAACAGTTTTACCATATGATGTTCAAAGAGGTATTAACCAAGCTGAAGGTACCTAGGGAAAATCTGATTTTGAAGCATAGGGTATATACATGTAGATCAGAAAGAAGATCCATTGATGGGTTTTATGCTCATGGGCCACGTTTTCCCACTATCTCTACGTCAAACACTTTTGTGGCTTTTTCTACAACATTTTTAATAGCTTTTTCCTCCTACAAAGCTTACAAGCATCTTTCTTTTTCAGGGACGTTATTAAGTCTAGTTTCAAAGCTAACTAGACCTCATGCAAATTTTTCATCCACAGATTTTTATTATTAATTTAAACAATAAAAATCACAAATGAATACTACGGCACCGAGCTGCAGGTACAAATTGACTTAAATTGAAGGAATAAATCCCATGCCACCTTAAGTTTCCTGCACAGATAATTCTTGAGATCCTCATTTTGAGGCTCTGCTGCACACTGGTTATGTTTATACAGATAAATTAAGCGGTGCCAGGGAACATTCTCAGGCATCAAAACTCAATTGTCTATGGTATTAAATTGTTAGAATTGTCCCACAGCATGTGCCACAGGAACAATTTTAGTCTGTTCCAACTACCACTCTTCCAAAAAATTGCCAGGGCACAGTTTGCAAGGCAGGATGTGCCAAGAACGGTTCCCAAGAGGCAGTTTCAGTTGGGTGACCCAGTTTTAGAAGGGAAAAAATGGTAATACATGGACATTGTGCCAGCTGATGCTGCAGCAGGGGCTGGTTCTGGACTTGCTTCACTCATGGGTACGGACACAGCCACCGCATCCCTCTGTGGGGCTCCGGTGAGGTGAGGAGATGCCTTGATACTGAACGGCCTGAGCTTAGCTTTGAAACACATTAATCTCCAAGAGGCCAGCAAGAGCATGTGTAGCTGCTTCACACTCAAGCTGTCATCCGGGCTGCTGCAAAACAACCCTCTCCAAGCTTCCTCTTGCCCACATCAGGGGACTCTGCGTTACAAAAGGAGCTCGGGACGCGCTCGCTTTGCTGCAGGCACTCCAGGTGCCTCTTACTGCAGAGGAAGAAGCAGGAGGTCAGACAGGAGGAAAATACGCTGCTGCCAGCCTGCCCCCCTCCCTTCCTGCAGAAATCTTCCTGATCTTGAGACCTTGCTCGATTTTCTTCACCCTTCTGCACACAAAGCTTGTGACAAAGTACTGTAAGACCAAGGCT
Organism: Anas acuta; assembly: GCF_963932015.1. Taxonomy (NCBI): domain Eukaryota; kingdom Metazoa; phylum Chordata; class Aves; order Anseriformes; family Anatidae; genus Anas; species Anas acuta. The sequence goes on from NC_088979.1 coordinate 191,439,724, forward strand.
GCAGAAACAGTGTAGCCTGGCAATACAAGGCACGCTCTGGCCGTGTTACTCCCCGAGATTACTGGCCTTATTCAGTGAACTTCTGCAAGTAAGGCACGTGGCTTTTGACTTTTAGTGGGAAACAAAAAATCTCCCAAGGTTTCATGCGCAGCTTCTTCTCAACATTTCACCTCGGAATATTTATATTTGACCTTGCAAGTACAGCATGTCTATCTTTCTTCCCTATAAACTTTTTCTTTCTGAAAGATAACCATGAAAATAAGGAAAGGGGAATGGATGTGTGACATCTCATCAAGGGTTTGTAATAATTTATTTAAAACCGTTTATTCTGTAGCTCTCTCCTGATGCAGTTTCAATTACTTGATTGAATAATATTCTCTGAAATAGCACATGATGTGCTTGTGTCAAAGAGGCTCTCCACAGAGGCCATCAGCTACCTTTTAAAATCAATGAAATTCATGAATTTGCATCTGGCTTCTCAAGGAGAAAATAAAGGAACCTCTTCCCCCGGTATATCTGACCTTCTCGTTCTAAGGCCAGCTTGTTTCGAGTCTTCTGCATCTCTGAACACTGACGTGAAGATGGATAATATCATTCTTGGAGGAGATAGATCTTAAAGTCTATTATATTCCCCTTCTTAAGGATTCCAGCCATAATTCTCTCTTAGTAATTGGGATTTGCTCACTGCTCCACACAGTAATGCATATTCTAGCTATCCACTCTGTCATGCTGCCACTGCGTTTTTAACAATGCTGATAGCAACTGATATTATCGAATTCTGCAGACTTTTCAGGCTCTAGGCTTGTCCGTGTCTTTTTTTTCATTTCACCATTTCTGAGCAAAAATGTTTTTATTTTTTCCTCTGTGATGCCTCACTGCTGTGACCCTGCCATTCCTCACAGCTGGATCTTGTTAGTTTTCAAATATTGAGCCCACACTGCCTGATCACGCCACAGATTTTCTGTCCTGATATGTTTGCTGTCTTTATGTTTGCAAGATCAAAGCTAATGCTGTTTATACCACAGCGCTAGAAAGGTTCACTTCTCAAAAGGTAAAATAACCTCGGTGTTTGAAAATCTAGCCTTATTTTTATCCCATGTCTTCTACTACTGATAATATCCGTGTGTTTCTCCTTGTCCTTGCTTCGTTGTTCCATATAGCAATTTTCTTCATTAAACTTTTGGAAGGAATTTAGGAGAGAACTCAGCAGCAGCCCCATGCCAGTGAAGCCCCTTGGGTTGCAAGGAAGTAGAGCTGGGCCAGCGCCAGCTGCTTTCCAAAACCCCACTTCCATTTGTGCTTCTCAACAGTATTCAAGTTCTCTGCTCACCAGATTCTCCTCTTTTAAATTCTCCCCCAGTTTCTTTCTCCCCTCCTACACATTTTTTTTTTTCCAATGAAATGGAATTTGTCCTCAAACTGCCTGGCTAACTTCATGCTTTTCCTTTTATACCTTACTATTCTGTTATCTTAGCGTTTCTCAAACAGTGGACCACAACCCCCAGGATATTCATAAAAGGCAATTGGGAGAGTTATAAGATGCTGAAATTTTTATTACCCTGTAAAACAAAAAACATCTCTTCTCCAATCCCAAAACACCTTTATCCTTCGAAATCCAGTTTTGCTATCAAATTCTCAAATCCCTCATACAAATAAATGATATACACTTCTTAGATGATACATTTTACTCAGGTTCCCTACAGGATCAAGGCTGTGTGATTTTCAGCCTGATGACCGCATCTGACTGATGGAAGATATCTCCAGGACACTAAACTTTTGCAAGTTTTGTGACAAAGCTGGTACCAGGACAGAGCAGAAAGGATCCCAAATTCCCACCAGCAGAAAGATGGGGAGAGTTTAACAAAACCAGGCAGCAACTTGAGGGCACGAAAGCAACGCACAAACAGCTTTCAGCCAGCTGTAACACCGCCGTGTCCTTGTAAAGAACAGAGATGAAGAGCCTGTGAGGAGTCTGTGGGTTCAACTTCCAAAAGGGAACTGATGCTCTCGGAGGCAGGGATGTAGGAGAAAACAGGTGATGCTGTGGATACAGGGTATTTGGGGAAAGAAAGGTCTGTTTGGGATGCAGAGGGGACACTGAGGCAGAGCACTTCTCCCTCAGTTCTCCTGTTCACAGAACACACCTTTTACCTCCTGTTCACAGAACACACCTTTTACCTCCATTTTTATAGCTGAAGCATAGAATATGTGGAAATGCTTCCATGTAATGAAACTGGAACTGCTGCACAGCCTCATTTCTCATCTCACTCACAATTTCCCAAAACGACTTTTAGTTCTTCATCTTCAACCCTCCATATCTTCTGCCAGAATTTTATGCCGAAGGTCGGACACCCACTGCTGCTCACACACCACTGAATAACCTCAACTCACCTGGTGGGTCAACACCAGTGCCAAAATCCAGCTCAGAACTTGCCAGGTGCTCCTGGACTTGCTTTCCTCACCCTTAGGCTTTCTACACACCTCTCCCTTTGCAGGAGGGGAGCACCACAGGGGGAAGAGTGGGCAGGAACAGTGGTTAAGGACCACTGATCAGCCTGGGATGTAGAACAATCCCAAATGAACATTGAGAAGACCTCAGTCTTGCTCTGCCTCACAAAGTCCTCTGCTTCTGGTAGGTTAGGCCGTATCTCTTAGAAAAAGGCATCCAGTTTTATTTAATGACTCAAGTGGCAAAGAAACCACTGTAAAAGTGATTAACAAATGAAACTTTAAGTTACAAAGGTATATACCTCATGGATAATGCAAATTTGCGTAACTTCAGCTCCCAAATAAAGCATTTGTGAAGTTAAGGAACACTGCACTGCTTGAAATCTCCCCCTGTAGGTCTCCATACACCGTAATCTGACAATTTTTAATCTTCTTTTGAATAGCAAGAAAATTCATCCCTTTAGCTGTTCTTCTTTCATTCACTTAAATCAGTCCTGAAACCTTTTCAGCCTTACACTTGAAAGGGAATCTTGACAGGTGTAAGAACTGGACAGAGTGTGCATGGGCACCACTGCGGGCAACTGAAATCCCTTTTTTCTGGCATACATATTTAGGAACTACATTGGATTTCTTAAGTGCAGCACTGCAGTGAGAGTCTCCACTCAGAGGGCCATCTACCACAGCCCCTAATTTCTCTTCCAGATAACTGTTTTCTATAATATGGTCTCCTATCAATTGGCTGCCTCCCACATTTTGAAGAAGTCTTACACCACATGTGGTATATCAAAAAAATTGGTTGTTCAAGCAAGCCCGGTTTATTGTGACATCAAAATCAGTCTACAGAATTATCTGCCCTTCCTACAATTTAGCAAACAACTAATTCTTGTGCTACCTGCAAATTTCAGTGGCAATTAATATATGTTTCTGTTGTAACTAATTGGTAAGGAGAGCGAGGAACACTGGGCTGCAAACAAGATCCTTGTCTGACTCCACCAGACACCCTGCTTGTGTGCTGGCATGAGATTGGATTTTTCTAGTCTTCCACAATTCACCTCTATACCAAGATCCAACAAAGAGTGGTAACAAAGGCTCAGGGAGCATCAAGGTCAAGCCTTTTAAGACTCTTATATAAAAGTCACCTGGTCCTGCAGACTTCTTTCAAGTATAAAGGCAAACAACAACACAGCCGCAGAGAAGAATTTCACCTTTTCATTCCGATCCGAAACAATGCCGTGTTTTAGAGGAACTGTGGCATGTAACCTCTCTCTTATGGCTGCTTTGGCTCCAAAGAACTGGAAATTGGGTAATGTATAACCAGTTTCTGAGAGAGTTCCAGGGAAAATCTGGGGAAGCTTGGAAAGCAAGGAAGGTAGGACCAACACAGCTACTTTAAGTCACTTTTCACCAAACTACTGGAGCGCTCTGAAGAAGTCAAAAATACGCATACCGTAGGAACGTAGTTAACGAAGTCCGCTTGGATTTCGATAAATCTGTCATTCACAGGTCTTAAAAAAATGAAACTCCCAGAGGATAAAAATAAATGTCCTTGCAAGGAGAAATAATTAGAAACAGATGGTAGGAGAATACTGTCAATTTTCAGAGTGGAGAGAGGTCAATGGTGGAGTCCTGCAGGGATCTGTGCTGGAACTTGGGAGCTGTTCACTTATTTATAAATGAGCTGGAAAACAGGGTAAATAGTAAGGTGACAAAGTTTGCTGCTGATATTCATTCAGGGTAGCTGTGATAAGGGCTGACTCTGAAGAAAGACTTTCCAATACTGAGTGACTAGGCAAGAAAAAGGCAAATTAAATTCCGTGTAGATAAATAAATATGAGGTCATTTCTTTGAGGGGAAAATACCTAACCACACAAAATGATGTGCTCCAAGGTGACTATTACCACTTCAGGAATGAGATCTTGGGGTTATAATAGGTAGTTCTGTGAAAACATCAGCCCACTGCTCGCTAGCAGTGCAAAAGTGAGAATTAGGAATTACTGGGAAAGGAACAGAGAACGAAAGAGAGAATATTATTATGGCATTGTATAAATGGATGGTTTGTCTGTCTTGAATGCTGCATGTATTCTGGTCCCACCACCTCTGAAAAGATACAGTAGATTGGAAATGATTCAGGCAAGGGCAACAAAGACAATCAAAGGCATGATACAACCTAAGGACCAAGGAATGATAAAGTAGCTAAAGACTCGTCAGGTTTCACAAACGGGTGAGGGAGGGGAGACGACAAAGGTCTAATCAGGAGAAGTACTGGGAAGGTGTTTGGGGATCCACTGTTCGCAGCCTCTTCCAGTACATGAGCCCAGGGGTTGCAAGATTCAGAAAGGGACTAGATGAAGTCATAATAAAGAAATTCCATCGAGAGCTTTCAAATACCAAGGCTCTGGCTCAGGAAAGCCCTGAACCCCTGTGCTGGAGGCCAGGAGAGTACCATGGGCCAAAGTGAGCTTCCCCTGCACTGGCACTTTTGTGGGCACATTATAGGTAGCTGTGAAGATAAGACATGGGACTGGGCAGGCCTGAGGTTTGGCACAGGACAGGTGTTTTGGGTTGTTTTGTCCAATTGTTCTCTTACTACACACATGGACTCAGGTGTCTACTGGAAAGCACGTATGTTGGCTTTATCCTACTTGTCCGGGGGACATTTCTATGCCTTTCTGTAGCTTTGCATGCTTTTATCTTCTCTGTAACTTTTAACATCACAGTAAAGGAAAAAGTAACGACAAATGTCTAATAACAAAAAAAAATCACAACAAAACTAAGTGTAATTTATTTAACTTTTATAGCACTAAGTCTCAATAAATGTCTTTATTTGTGAGGTTCCTTGCAAACTTTAAATGCAGCGTATTAAAGAGCAGTAACACCTCATCTCTAACACCTTCACTAAGTGGTTTTCTTTGTACAGCTGCTCAAATCAGCTAAGTGTATGTGCAAGCATTCATATGTATAATTTTGAAACTGCAGAAGCGGAGGCTAGAGGCTGGAGAATGAGGCTTTCAATGATGGCTCTCAAAATATGAAACACACCCTGACAGCATTAAGTACATGGCACAAAACACAACAATATAAGCAATGGCGAAAGCATAAGGGAGTCTAACATATGAAATACTCACATACACACAGAAAATACCTTTTGTTCTACAATTTTTCTGCTTAATCGTGTTTATAGACATGATTAGATAGAGACACTGATTCAAAATGCATGTGCCCAGGATATTGCTTACCTTTCCCTTATTTAAAAGCACCTCTTCAAAACAAGAGCTATATCATGCTGACGATTTATAATGACTCATGCTACTGAGAATGGGATCAAAATGTTTCTTGTAAAGAACTGAGATCCTGAGCTATTATTTGCAATCCTAAATCAAGTATGACCCTATGTTGAAAAAGAACTTCCAAGGAGATTTAAATTACACGAAGTATTATTGTATGATCTAACAATACTCACATTACTAAGGTCTATAATAAAAAGCAAAATCAAAGCTACACTCACATGCTTGTTTATTTTACTACTTCAGGTTCAATTTTGCTCCTGTACTATGCAGAATTATATGCATATGTGGTTGACATTACTATATTGTTACCTGGGAGATACGCATCTTAACCTTGTTCATTACTTGCTCATTGCTTATACTCTCAAAACAATAAAATAACAACAGAAACAGATCATATAGCCTACAGGAAAGCTATCAGAACTCATTAAAACTCTCTTGTCCTGTATGTTTTGCTCTACATTACACTTCTGTCCCATCACCACAGCTTTCTTCTTCAAAGGATGCAACCCAAACCAACCCAGATTTTCTGACAGCTTTCCCTCCTTTTGAGGAAACTTTTTTGAGGTAACACAGAAACGTACAGTCAGGTAAGTGATGAATTATGTTACAACATTCAGCAAACAACAAAATCAGCATCTTGCAATAGCCAATGCTGTTACAGTTCTTTTGGGGCATTCAGATACAAGCTGGGAATGATGGCCACTAATCACTTGCTATAGAATTATTCCCCTATTATTCTAATTTTGGAGTTAAGCAGCTGAAAATTGGTTCTGCCACTGATGTAAAACTCATTTTGTTAACTTTCAATGCCAACAACACATCGACTAGCTTCAGAGATGATGAGAATTCCGTGTTATTTTGCCTGAAAATATATCTTCAGTGTCACGCCTGCACATGTGCAGGATGGTGTACGCTGGTTGGACTCCCGTGGGTCAGCTGCATGCACTGGTTTCTAAACATTATTCACCTGTGCAGAAATGCAGCAAAGGAATCAGATTCGTTTTTATCTACCTTCTAGTGGCATAAAACAGTAGAACCATATGAATAAAAAACACTGTTATCCCTGATATCAGTAAGTATAAGAGATTTGGAAATTGCGCTGTCCTGCTGCATATGGGACACGAACAAAACAGGCTGAGGATGCACCAAACTGGTAAATATTCATGCCACCCTTCAGCAGCAGAGCAGTAAGGAGAGGAGACAGCTGAAAGCAAAAGTCCTTAATGGAGCAGAGGAGACGTCAGTGGTGCAAAGATGAAACAGTTTGCTCTGCCTGGAGCCAAGTGACATGACTATGTACAATTAACAGCACCGTATCAGAATGCGTGTTATTGAACAGAAGAAGTAGCCACCAACGTCAAACAGGAATCCCAATGCAGAGAAAATGAACCCTGTCCTAGTCCCGCTGGGACTGAGGGGAAATCTACCAATCTCAAGTGACTGCAGATCAATCCCCAAGTGATAATGAAAGAAACTGCACAGAAACGTAAGTAACAGAAACAGCACGAAATACACAGAACACGCATATAAACGGCATTGCACGGAGAAATGGATAAAGCTGTTTCACACAAACCAGAAATTTCCAGTAAGCCTCATGGACAAGGTGGCAAATTGAACGATGCTGAAGCTGCTCGGCAAAGAACTAGGAAGAATTATTGCTCACAAACTGCAACGAATGTAGGTCAATTTGCGGGACTGAAAAAGTGCCCGTGAGCCCATTTTGGAGCCATCTGGCTCTGCTTCCCTAACAGCAAACCCCAAACTTCTCAATTTCATGGTCCTATCGGGAAGATGAGCAGAAGGTATGCTTTGACTCCAGACTTTTTTTTTCCCAAAATTTTATTTGAGGTTTGATCTTTTCTACCTTGCTGAAGCTGGTTTTATTAGTATCTCAACTCCAGAGCCCATTCTTTTCTCCTCCTCTGCCTGCCCGCTGCCCACAGCTGGCCAGATCTCCCTAACTCAGGAGCGCTGTGCTGGAAATGCACAAGGGGTGTCCTGGTGCTCTCCCTCCTCCTCCTCATGCGCTCTCCTCGGGGAGACTCGGGATGCGATGGGGAAAGTCAAATGAAGTCGGGAGCCCTCCTGAGCCCAAACCAGCGCCTGAGATGTCATTTTTTTTGGTGTGTGCTCCTAACACACGGAGGCACAGGAGCCTTGAGCACGGCAGGAGGAGACCCAGACCCCAAGCCCAGCTCTCGAACCCCAATGACCTCGGCTGCCCTTCCAGCCGGCCGGCAGCATCCCTCGCCGACCTCCCTCGCCCCTCAGCTGCCCGAGGAGCCCCCTCGCCTCCATCTCCTCCCCACCACAAGCCCCAAGGGACGGAGAAGGGGGCCGGAGGGGGTCTCCTGCTGCCCCCCGCCGAGCCCCCCCCCGGGCCAGCGCCGCTGCCCGCACTCACCCGAGGTGAGCTGCATCCAGGCGCAGATCTTGTAGACGGTGGCCGTGTTGCAGAAGAAGAAGAGGATGAAGCAGACGATGCAGGCGATGATGAGCATCATCGAGAGCCCGATGAAGAAGGAGGCAGCTTTGAAGGCTCCCGAGGGCAGGCTGGAGAAGTCCGTGAAGCTGCCCCGGCAGGTGAGTTCCCGGCTGAAGCCGTTGCCGATGCAGTAGTGGAAGAGCCCGAAGTAGCCCGCCTGCGGGGTGTCCACGCCGTCCCCGATCCAGTAGGGCTGGATGAAGCACACCACGTTGACGATGGCAAAGCAGATGGTGAAGATGGCCCAGAGCACGCCGATGGCCCGCGAGTTCCGCACGTAGTTGGTGTGGTAGATCTTGGCCGCCTCCTGAGCCGGGAGCATCCCCGCTGCTGCCGCTCCTGCCGAGCCCGCTCCCGTCGCCGCCGTCCCTGCAGCCGCTCCGGGCATCCTCGCCGAGAAGATCCCCCCTCCCCTTCCTCCTCCTCCTCCTCCTCCTCCTCCTCCTCCTTTCTCCTCCTCCTCCTCCTCCTCCTCCTCCTCCTCCTCCTCCTCCTCCTCCTCCTCCTCCCCGCTCACTCCCCTCGACGCGACGCGCCCCTCCGCCGGGCTTCAGGCCAGCAGCAGCGCCAACATGGCCCGCCGCCGCCTGCCGGGGCTCCGCGCTGCCGCCCTGCCCGCCAAGGGGCCGCCGGCGCCCCGCCGCCCTGCGCAACCGCGGCCCGCGGCGGAGGGGAGGGTGTGGGGGGGGCGGAGCGGGACACGCCTGAGGCGGCCGAGGGGCCCTCGGAGCCCTCCCGCCCCGGGGAAGGGGGCGCCCGGGGTGGGAGAGCCCCGAGGAGGCGCTGAGGTGGCAGCCGCCGTGGGGCGCGGGAGGGCTGAGGAGAGCTGAGGGGAGCCACCAGCCCCTCAGGGGTCGTCGCCCGGCTGGGAGTGCCTGGCCGGGTGGTGTGTCCCAGGGGAGGCGTTCAGGCAACATTTAAAGTTTAATCCCCCCCTCCACACACACACACACACACACCGCTTTGGGTTTTGGTTTATTTCTTTTAAACCTCTGTTAGCTGCTCCTTTGCGAGCTGTGGAGCTGTAAGCGCTCCTCTAGCTGCGGTGGGGCGAGCGGTGCCCTCCTGCGCAGCGCAGGTGCTCCCCTCTCCCCCACACCAAACCCCTGCCAGGCTGAGGTAAAAGCAGCCAAAGGCAGGGAATCAGCTGGGCTTGCTTCCCTCCTCATGGGGTGGGGAGGCAGCAGCGGGCTCTGGAGAAGACCATCACTGTGCAAACAGGCCAGAATCGCCCCAAAACAGCAGCGGTGCTGAGGCTGCTGCTCCTGGAGGGGCTCAGTGAGGTGACACCAGCGTGGAAAAGCCGCTCAGCTCCAGTCAAGCGACATCAGCCTGGCACGCTGCGCCTTGAACGTTTTGGCATGCAGCAGTAATTAGCATATATTAATGAGCAATTAGCATCTGGTAATAATCATTCATATGCCAGTGACACTTGGATTCACAGTCCCCGACCTGTGCATTGAGCCCGAGTTAATAATAATAATTGATGGTGCATATATGGAGCTCTTTGAAGATTGTTCTCCCCCGAGAGGCGCCTCAGTTGGAGCGGTGGGGACGTGTGGGGAAGCGGCTGTGCGGGCCCGGAGCCGGCAGAGGGCTGCATGCGATGAAATATTAGTGATGAGCAGCCCCCGGCAGGAGAGACGCGTGTGGGAATCCTCCCTGTCATCTGCTACAGCTTTTCAGCCTCTTCAGACAAAGTTTGATTTCTCAGACAACTGGCAGAAAGTATGGGCTGCTTGAAAAAAAAAACACACAGCGTTTTTTTACACCTCACTCCACCTCATCTTGCTCCTAGGACGTGTGACCAGACTGCTCGTCTGCTGCCTTCGGAGGGTAGCTGAACTTGTTCAAGTCTCTGGCTGCAGGAGGAAGGATGGTCCTTCCCTTCAGTGCTTGTTCCTCTTGTCTCCAGGCTGGGGTTAGCTGGACGGGTCCCATGGGATGCTCTAAGGGGCCATCAGGCACAGAGGTAGAAAGGATTAGGGCCAAGCCTGAAGGCATCCAGGACAAACAATTCAGGGATGGATGTTGGAGTGAGGGTTGGGCGAGGAGTTCTGAGAGCTCACAAAGAAAGGAGTTGTGGGGGTGTGGGCTGAGTGGGTTAGGGATAGTTGGCCTCAGCATGTGCACACAAAGAAGGTGAAACCTGGAACCAGGGTGGCAGGACCTGGGAAGGAGACAGGAGAGCAGAAAAGAGGTGCTCTGTGAAACAGGTGGGCCAAGGGAACTGGGGAGGTGGAAATACTGAGACTGGAGGAGGAGCTGGGGAAGGAGAGCCAGACTCGGGTCTCAGACTTGGGTGAGGAGGGCAACATGGGAGCCAGACTGGACAAGAAAGGGAGAGGACAGAAACAGGGGAAGGGACTAGGACTGTGTCCACAAGCTGAGAGAAAGAGTGTGGGAAAGGAGATATGAATCCTGTGTGCAGGCCGTGGCTGCTCTGGTTGTCCTAGGATGCCCTCTCTGGCTTCCAGCACCAAAAAGGCAGAGATTTCACATCAACCCTAAACAATACCCAATAGTTCTTCAGTTTACCATCTGAAATGGTAAAGTGGTACCAGGTATCTATATTTTGGGGCACCTGAGTCACTCCAAATGTGTTCCTTGATAGAACTTTGAATCCTCAGAACCAGAAATTTCTGTGAAATTCAATCCCATCTTCTTCTAGTCCCATCTCCTTCTAGGGTTAATCTCTAGAGAATAATAAATTGTGAATCCTTGATCTATTACTCCAGGAGTTCGAATGGCAAAACCCTCTATGTTGGATTCAAAGGTTCCTTCCAACATAATTAACCCAGTGGTATCAATATTCTGTCACACGAAGAAATAGCGCTGGTGTTTTTGTAAATGATGAATGGAAACATAAACAAAAATGCAGAAGAGCTTGATTAAGATTCAAAATCAAAAGTTAGAAAAAGACAGGATAAAGATTATCTGTGCAATCCTTAATTGGTTCTTTTGTATTTGTTTACTATGATATATTTTCTAATAACATAATCACTTACTTTTCTTTTCTACAGGCGTCCTTGCTCATTTGATTTACAGCACTGGCAGTTGCTACTTGATGAGAAGCTTCTCCAGAGTTTGTTTTTCTCTCCCTGCTCAATGTGCAGCCCAGATTTGCTTTACTGCACTTTGTATTTGCCACTGAAGACAGGCTTAGGATGCTTTTTTATGCTTCTTATCACAACTATATGGGTGCTTCACAGTCTTGGAAAACATCATGTCTCTATGAGATAGGAGGCTGGTATATTCTGGACAGAACAGTTAAGGTAAAAGACAGCTGGGACTTCATTTCTCAAAGCAGAGCTCCCATGGATTTTGTCTGCAGCACTTCTCCAAATGAGGCCTTAGTAGGAGCAACACTGAGTTGCTCTTCATCTGTAAAGGTTTTAAACATCTTGCCTGCCATCACACAAAAAGTCTGTGGTGGAAGCAGGGATAGTCTCAAACCCTTCAGGACAGCATTCATCATCTTAATCTTCAGGAGATTATCCTTTCTCTCCAACAACCCCCTTCACACCTTCACTATTTTTTTTTCTGCTTGGAAATTAAGTGAGTCCCAGCTATGTGGCTGCCATCTAGTTTCATCTAAAAAAGTACACATCTTAAACTACTTACGCCAGGCTTTTCCCCAAAAGCTTCTTCAAAAGATGAGGCAGGATTCTCATCATCATGATCTTTCTTGACAGCAGACACAGTCTCACGCACCTGGTAAGGCAGGATCCTGTTTATAAATTAGCGGGTAAGTATGCAACACACAATAAAGGGGATGCAAGTCATGTGCTATGGACAGCTCCTTTTTTTGGCACATCCTACTGAATACTGGATTTTACAGGAATAATGTTATTTTTAGAAATATTTGTGTGTGTGTGTGTGTAGTTATAAAATGGGCAAGTTTAAAGTGAATTTATATAATCCTTAAAAGGATTAACTAAGGGTATATAAGGATATTCAAGAAAGGATATAATCCTTCCTTATTGATCAGTTTAACAGATCACAATGTCCTCATTTTTTATGTGTGTAGATCATTACACAAAGCATAAAATAAAGGATGCTGCTTGGTTTATGTCTCCAATAAACTACTCTCTTTGGAACTAATCAAGCTTTTGCTGTGGTGGAGCAGCTTAAGCAGTTTGTCTGTCTGGAGTGCTTAGGGGAAGGGCTGTGCGCTGCGGCAGGCAAACCTTTGGATGCTGTGGGTGAGAACTACAGATGGATGCAGTCTCTGGGCCAGGGGCCATGCCTGGGAAGAGATGCACATCTTGGTGTGATTAGTTTCACCGTATTTGAAATTAAGAGACAGATAATGGGGAGGAGGAGTGAAAGCATAGCTGGAGAAGCATTAGCAAGAAAGAGAACTTAGCACCGAAAAGAAAGAAGCTTATGAGGAAGGTGTGTGGTAGTAGGCTATTATATGTTAATGAATAAACAGTAATAAAGGTTCCTGACAGTAAATGAAAAAAAAAATCTGTTTTGGTGGGGCTGGACACTGTTAGCATAGCAGTTAAGGGAACTGGAAAAAAACTGCTGAGCATGTGAGAAGGTGCCCACACGGACACATGCAGGCTCCCATGGGAGGGAGATGTCCCTGGACACCCTGCAAACAGCGTCCCCCATTTGACCCTCTTGAAAAGCAGCTCTGCCTTAGAGGTTTGTTTTTGTTTCATGGCTGAGTCTAGCTGCTGGGTAGCTTTTAATACCTGTAGCTGCACGTAAGAGTACATCAACTGCTCCACTTCTTTGGGACTTCCCTCCTGGGTGTCTGCGACATCACTGGCTTATCCAATACCTATCAACAATTGGTAATTTCACTCTGAGCCCACTTAAATAGCTACTTAAAACTACTGTAACCTATTAACACAACCGATGTAGACATTTCTAAAGAAAATGCTCATCTAATTTGGACTGGCCGAAATCTCGAGGTGGGAAGAGGAGAAATGCAAGCCATGGAAGTCTTGAGGCTATGACAGCTTGCCTCCAGCCCTGTGAAAAGATACATGGGGCACCCAAAGCAGAAGCTGGAAAAGCCTCTGCTCTGCTCCCTCCTTTCCTCTGCTCACCGTGAGCTGAAGGTGGGACAACCCTCGAGCCCAAGCAAGAATTTCTGCACCACATCATTACCGACCGAGATAACCTCAGCATGCTTGGGGCTCGATCACCCCTGAGAGGGTGCCAGCGCTGGTAGCATCTCAAAACACACATCCCACGCTGTCTGAGGAGCAGAACAGGCTGCAGCTGGTGGCTGGCGACCACCCAGAGCAGCGGGCAAGGCTTCCCGTTAAGCCTGGCAGCGGCGATGCTGCGGAGGGGAGCGCCGAGAGCAGCGGCAGCCCCAGCGTGCGGCCCCGTCGCCGTGGCAACCCGCAGCCTCGCCACTGATGAGCCTTTGCTGTCGATCAAGAAGCATTAACTTTTACATTATGTCTTTTTTATTACCGTTTCTGCACATTTTGGCTTCCATCCCCCCCGGGGGCCCGGCTGTGCTGGCGAAATGTTCCTTCTCGGGGCGTGGGGATCAACATGTCTTCTATTTCTGTAGTGTTTACGGCTGTGGGAGAGACACAGCAAAGGGCTGGCTGGGATTGCTGTTATCGGTGTCAGTGAAACTGTCATTGCCATCACAGTTTCAGTCAGAAATGGTCCAATACAGGTCTACCCCAAAAATTTGAGAGCACTTAATTTAGAAGATTTACCCCACTTCTCTTGAATCTAATCCTGCTCATCTCATGTTGGTGATAACAGAGGGGGATCCTGTAGGGAACACATAAAACAGGGCAAAGCCAGGAAGCACAGCGTGGCCATGCCAGAGCTGCATCCCTTCAGGCTGCAGGACCAGATTTCCCCCAAACTGGGTATGGAGTGCAATTGTCAGGAAAAAGTCACATATCCCAAAGTCTGCCCTATAGCAAGATAATTGTGTGCAAATGAAAGAAATCCCCTTTGGTGGGCAGAGAGGGGCTGGCAGGAGGGTGGTGGTCAGGCAGGGAGCAATGGCTGCAGTGATGTGCAAGGATGTGAGGAAGGTGAGAAGTACCTAGGTTGCATTTGGAAGCAAGGATTGAAAAGAAGGAAACATCCCAGCAGCTTTCAAAAGAAAGGCAGAAGTGGTAAAGGGACTAAGTAGCATGGCTGCCAGTGGCAGCAGACAATAGGTTTCCATAACCCAGGAGAGGTTCAGTTCAAGGTTCCTGTGAAGAAGCAAGATGAACAATGGCTGTTGAAGGGGAAGGCAGATGGGGAGTACAGATGAATGTGATGAAGTAAGTACAGTGAAAGTGGGACTATAAATAATTGAGATCCAGAGGGAAGAAGAAAAGCAGCACTGTTTGGCACAGCTCAGCTTCCTTCTCTCAGCCCATGTAACTTGGAGAAGTTGCAAAACTACTCCTAGATATCTTGTGGCTAAAATAAAACACCGTATCCCCCCAAAAAACTATTGGGATCTAAACTTTCCAGTCCCTGCCCACCAAGAAATGCTTCTTGTCTAGTCCTGCTAAGCTGTCTTACAACGCCAAGGACGTTCTGCACTGCCCAGTCTTGCTACCCAGGGCTTCTCTGAGCAGGTCAGGTCAGTCCCAACAACAGCCACACCGTGCATTTCTCAGCCTTGCTAGCACATCCTACTCGTCAGTGCCGCTAATTAACTCAGACAGAGCTTTCAGGTGGCTTGCTGTGTTGTGCCGCTCACTGACATCTTCAGAGACTCCTCCTGCAATGCTGAAAATTTTGCCTCCCTCGCCGTGGCAGCTGTTTGCCAGAGGGTCAGTAGATCCAACACTAAAGGCGCTGTGAAATGCCGTGCTGCAGGCTATATCCTGTACATCTTCAAAGATAGCTGTGCAGTGAAGGCTGGTGTCTAGACGTGTTTTTCCTACAATAAAAGTTGAGTTGAGATATGTCTCCTGGTCTGGAATTTACATGGAGAAAGCCTTACATTTCTCTGGACCAGCCTAGTTTAAGATAAGCACATCAACTTTTCTGCCAACAGGATACATTTTAGGTTTCCTTTCCAGACCCCCAAGCAACATGGAGGTGGCTGCAATGATACTACCAGGAGCCAAGTAGCTGAAGACTACACAATGCTCAACATTCAGGAAGCTTTCAAGAATTACACCTGGTAGTGCTGAAGTACCCTCTCAGCCCTTACCGAGACAATATTAGTGCAATCAGGATGTGACTTATGATGTTCTCAGGTAATTTTCTGCAAGGCAGAGAAGAATGACTAAACATATTCTAATTCACACCAGTTAAAAACCATGCTTTAATTAGGTGAACATTCTAATCCATTCAAATATATATTACATATATTTCCAAATATTTCTTCTTGGGATGTTAAACACCAGATCAGTCAGGATGTAGCAAAGGACCTTCTGATCTCCAGATTTTAAACTCCAGTAAGTCAGAAGCTGGCCAATTACTTCACCTGACTGACAAGCCAGTTAGGATTCCGCATAGCGTTTCTGCTTGTTCCTAATTTATACAGCAGTGAGGCACAAGTAGGTGATATTAACTTCTCTGGCATTGATCTGCTAGAATCACGGTATGCCTGCAATCTAATATATTTTCAGGAAAAACAAGAAAATTACCACTCTCCTAGTATAGGTATCAGGGACGGTGCAGACCTTTCTGACGCACAGGTCGTGATCAATACTTGGATAGAGGAATCTGCAAGGGAAGCTCAGGAGCCTCAGAGAGTGCTTTTCATGCTGCGCAAGATGATATTCTAGCCTAGAGCGAGCATTCACCCTGTCATTACACAACATGCTACAACTAAGTCCACTGTGTTTCCAGATGGATTTATGGTAAAACAGTTAAACGGACCTAAGTGACCTGCCAGTAAATCAGCACTGTGACCTGGACCAGACTGGGGAAGGAGATTAAATGGAAAAAGAGTGGAATTTCTCTTTTACAGAGTATCTCTATGGCATAGTGCAGTGCCATTCAGGGATATTGCAGCTACTGAGAGTAATGTAGCCACATTAGCAAGATGTTAATGTGCTTAATTAGCCCTGATGACAAGCAGGTTGTACAAACCTGTGCACGGCATCATGCTTATGTACTTAGCTGCTTAAGTCTCCAGAGTGCTTGCAGCTCACTTAGGTTAATATAATCTAACGAATTAATAAGCATATAACCTGTTTCGTTGTTCAAGCCATTTATAACAATATTGACTAACACCAAACCCAAGGCAGACTCCTGTGGAACTGCTGAAGACCCTTTCAGCATATCAGTGAACTAAGAGTAGCCACTGGTTTAAGTTCTCCTTGTCACCTACTTATGCGTTCACATTCCAGCAGCTTTACGTAAACCACCTTACCTCATTTGGTTGTGAAAATATTACATAACAAGGTATTAAAAGCCTTAGAAGAGCCAAGTTATAGGACACTTGCATCTTTGTATTTATCCAGAAAATATTAAATCTAACAAGATTGTTCCTCAATAAATCCATGTTATGTGTTACTCATCCTGTTTTATCTTCCATATATTCATAAAAAAAAAAAATAAATCCATATTTTCCTAGGAATTAAAGCTTGGCAGACTGATCTGTAACTCTTTCAGTTCTGTTCTCCATGTTCATATTCTTCCCTCATCCTTTTCTAAACACAGACACTGTATTTGTCTTTTTCTAATCTTCTAAAACTTCTTGTTCCCCATGGACGCCATGATGTTGTCCTAGTTTTTTGCCTGAAAGATTTTAAATTCCCTCAGTAATTTCCATGGAGTCCCCTGATCAGCAGACACATCTAAGGGGTATCCAACCTATTCCTATTCTGCATCTGGATTCGTATCTCATTACGATAATGCTTATGATGTTAATAGTATAACCAAATTTGACATTACTGGTGAAGAAAAACAAAAATTATGATTTTCAGTCCTGATGTCAACAGTTATAATTTTCCCTTTCCTCTGAGAAAGGAAACACCGCTTCCTGTAGTCCCTTGGTCTTTCTCCTGCTGCTAACAGGTTTTTGGAATTTAAACTCGTTTTTAGCTCCAGGATGTCATTTGAATAAATGTTTACTTCATGTGTACAGCTGAAATAATCTTTCGCTCAAATACATCTCTAAACCTGTTCTTCATTTCAATGGTGGCACTGAGGAAAAGATGTATGAGTAGAGTCAACACTTCAATAGCTCTGAAAAAATTATCGGGACTTTCACAGTGGGACATTGGCAATACTACACAGTTTGCATAAACTAAGTGTGCATACAGTAACGGGGAAAAATGATGGAGATAACCACTAAAAGGAAGAGGCTAATGAAACTGATGATCAATAAACAATAGGAGTTAACAGAGTGCAAGTTTTACCCAACATACAGTTTTTCCAGGGGCAGTATGAGGGAAGGGAGGCTGCCTTCTGATTTAATTGAAGGACTTGCTCAAAGTATTCCAAGTGGCTTGGCTGGTCTTAGTACCATGCATTATAAAAACCTTTGGAAAGACAGCAAATATAATAAAAAACAATATTTAACCATGTTGAAGAAATATTTAGTCACATACCCAGTGGGTCCTTGTTAGATACAATTTTAATTAATAGCTTCATTATCTGAAGAAGTCAATAAACATCATGTTAATGAAACTTGCAGTAGAGGCTAACTAGTTGTAATCACAACTAACAGTAGAAAAAATGAAGGGGAGCTTAATGTGAATGAAAATATAAGAAGATAGCATCTGGGGAGAACCACAAATTACTATATCTGGCAAAAGCAAGTTTCCATACAAGAGCAGAAGGCTGTGGAGAGCAGTGTGTTGGAAGAGAGGCACTTATTTATAGTGAACAGAGTTGTGAGAATAATTGATTTTTCTGTTTGGTGGCCAAACTGAAAATAAATTAGGGAAAACTAATATCCAATCAGATATATTATTCCATTTTCACATATTTCTGCCATTTATTAAAATGAAACTTAGATCAATTTTAGAATGAAACAATATTAGATAACAAAACCAAGACCATTTCATTTTGAAAATATTGGAACAGAGCAGTTCTGGTTTGTTTTTTTTTTATTCCCCTTGTACTATTTCTCAAAATGAATTTCTCAGCATGTGAATTGATTTTTGATTCATAATGTAACTTTTTAGAGAACTCAATGTAATAGACTCTTCGGCAAAACACAGGTCATATCAAGTCACCCAGAACTTCCTGCCTCCACACCAAAAACGTGTTTGGTCTCCAGAACGTGTATTTAGGAAAACATCTGACAGTTTTGAGGCTTTTTCTGTCAAGCAACAAATCCCTTTTTGTCTCACCGAAGTCCTGTAGAAGTTGCTGTGGGTCAGAGCACCCATTTGACAGCCCTGGCTTGCTCCTCTCCAGCCACCAGGAGCTGAGCACCTGATACAAAGCTGTTGAGGTCCATCAGCAGCACCCAGGGTTTGCCTGATGTACCAGTGAGGTTATTAGTGCAGGGCCCTGCAGGCTGTCTATCTGCAGAAGCCCACGATGGACAGAGACCAGAGGCACCCAAGAACCTCTCTCCTTGCTACCACCATGCGAAATGCCCTTGCCAAGGAATGGTGAAGCGTTCATAGAATCATTCAGGTTGGAAAAAACCTCTAAGATCATCTAGTCCAACCTTAATTAAGCCAAATGAGGGTTTTCCCTCTGGAAATCAAGCAGTGACACTCGGATCTCTCTGTGCAGCTTCTCCATCCACTGCTGAATTGAATAACATACCCGAACATTTGTACTGCTGGAAAATTAGGACATGGGAGACATCCTCAGTCTGTCCTGATGTCTTCTTTTGGGAAGATCAGGCGTAGTTTTTGATCTTTTCTCCAGGTCAACTGATTTGGGATGGAGGGCAGTGGGACGTGCTCTCTGATGTTAGGTAGAGTAGCAGCTCTGCAAATATTTCAGTGACTCAGAATGGTCCCTTCAAGTCATATGTCCCAAACAGTTGTGTAGTCCCTTACTGGTCTCAGGCACAAATCCTACAGTTGCCATGCCTGGGCTCAGGGTGACCTGGCAGAGGGAAGCTGCCTTCAGGCTTTGCAAGTTTCAAATGCTGCAACTCTTTATGAAAACTATTCTGAGTAAAAAATACTGTGGTTATTTCCTTTGTAGTGTTCCTTGCTGTGCCTTGCCTGGGGACCCTAGAGCTGAGGACAGTAAGTCATCAGAAGCTAAATGTGGGCTATGAAATCTACATGCTAGACTGGAATATTAGATTTGTTTTGCAGATTTACTTGTCTAAAAAAGTGTCTAAGGATGGTCTGTGACCAGATTTAGGATACTAAATAATTATAATTGTTTGCCTAGATTCAGCTTCCAGGTGTTACATTTTGTTATACCTTTGCCTTACAGATAACAGAGCTGTAATGTAGCAGATGCTTTCTGCTTCCCACGTACGTACCTAAAGACCTTGATTGAGTTATTTCTTACTCTTTCAAAAAGCCAAGCTGCCAGAGATCCCTAATCACCATAATATGCACTTCCCAGATTGTGGATTACTCTCCTGTCTTGTTTCTGAACCTTTGCCAATTTATCAACAATCTTTTGACTTCTGAGATGGAAGAAATGTTTAGGCAGTGCCCACAGCATTATTAACTAGGAAGTACAGAATAAATGACAAATATCAGCACCTGCCCCAGGTCCACTCAGCTATTTGCTAACATGGTGCATGTAACCTGACCTGCTCAGGCCAAGGACTCCAGCTTTAGTGAAGCTAAAATTTTCTTGCTTCCCAGTACAGCCTTACAGTGACAGCACTATCACAAGTGCTTATGGTCAGCTGATTCATCTGTCATGACCAATAAATATCTTCAGTCCTGTTTATCCTAATGTAATGGTCCAGTCTTCACAGGCAGAACTGCAATCTGTGTTCATGGATATGTTAACTTTTGTCAGGTGCTGTTAAACAAGCCATATGAAGCCCCATCCCCATCTCTGTCAAAGTCGGTGAGAATCTTGTCATTGGCTCATTGGCTGCAGTAGGACATTTTCTATGCTTGTCGTTGTTGCTGTTTTTTTTTTTTTTTTTTTTTTTTTTTTTTTTCTTCAATGTGTTTGGTTTATAAAGCAGTTCAGAATCACTTTGCGTAAGTTCTCATCTTGATTTGCCATTCTGCTAGTGTGTGAATTTTGGCAAGCTTTATTAGCCAGTTCCTATTTTATTAAAAAGAAAAAAAAAATAAAAGCACTGGGCCAGGAACTCATCACTGCAGAATGTTTCAGAAACACCTTCTTCCATTAAGCATTCTCTTTCAGAAATAACCCATAAAACATATCAGTTACTTTTTAATCCACTTAGTACCTGCAGTATTGAGATTGGATAGCATTACCTGTTAAATCAAAATGTCACACAATAGGAGGTTAAATGCTGTATGGAAATCTCCCTATGACACACTAATCTGACAAAAAAAAACATTTCCCATTATTTTACTGGGAATCACCATATCATTGACTGACCTACAATTTACTGGCCATCCATTTAGCATGATTAAAAATGCCACGAGTTTCAAACAGAAGTTCAATTTTTCCAAGATGTATAAAGACATATTAACATTAATGGTTTACAGATTTTCTGCTTTAAACACGTGCTCAGTAACCTCAAGAATGGTGGGAAAGTTTTGCCACACGTATAATTAAATCCTGACTCTTCTAAAAAGGAGACAGACTTGGAATTCAAGACTGTGTTACAATCCACTTTCAATTATTTGTAGACAGTTTCTTTTGCACAGAGCTCACTTGGATTTTCATCTGCTTCAGCCTTCTCCTGAGGATGTTGGATGCATGAAAGGAATCAGAAGCTGTGAAATCCCACCGTAACATCTTCTCCTGACCTTACCATGTTCTCTACTCCCTGGGTCACACTGTGCATGCATGGTGTCCTCCCCTGCAAAGGTCAATATTGACAATAGATTTTTGTGCCCGGTGGTAACAAAAATGAAAATTCTGGAATCACAGAAGAATTCAGTTCATGAATGCTAATATGGCATTGTTAATCCACCTTATTTTCACTAAATGAAGTAAGAAAACTAGTAAACAAACTTCTAAACATAACAATAGCAAAGGTAAATACAAAGAATTAAATGTAAGATTCCATCTCAGCCTTGAATTTATAGGAAATTTCCTTTCAATATAAATTAAGTTGATATAATCTTTTAAAACAGCACAATTGCACTTCTAACAGAAAACTGCTTCTAAATTTTTAAATCTTTTGCTGTACTTTCTGAAAATTATAATCATATGCTGTTGTTGTTAAAAGTAACTGAAGAAATATTACAGTGTCTGGGATCCCCATCTTCTCTGCAGGAGGTTAAATATAACCATTTGTCCACTTCTCTTGGAGTTTGAAAATTGTTGTTTTTTAACCTGCGAGTTACAAATCCTTAGCAAATCATGTCAGCTGCATAAAAGATTGAATAAGGTGTGCCTGGCTTTCTCACGAAACATTTATGAATAAATTATGCTTCTTAAATTGGCTGAAGATGTTTATCTAACACATACAGACACCTCTGAGCTGGCTCAAAAGGCAGCGATGCTGAGTGCTGCAGTGCTCACCGCCCTGTCCCTACCTGGGAGGTTGGTGGGTGGCATTGGCAGCAGCAGTTTGCCCTCCAGAGCTGGCTACCAGAGATGTCCATGGCTACAGACAGACCGTTAGATGTCTTCACATGCAGAGATGTGGCCACTTGTCTCCTGATCCCTCTTTGTGCTAGGAGAGGGAAGTAAAGGAGCACAAAGCGCACATGGGAATTAGGGCTAAAGATGCACCTTGCTTCTGTCCTCTTCTGTAAAGAATAGAATGAAATTACCTAAAAGAATGGAAGGAATGCACCAGACCAGAAGGAGAGGTGTCGTGGGCAGAGGGATAGCACCAGTGGCACAAGAGACCCCAGTGCCCAAGGGACCTCCGGCGCCCAGCCCACAGAGAGATACAGGCGGCACCATTGGCACCGCAACGGTGCAGAGAACAGACTGGCCCTTCAAACACCCAGCGACAGGGGGCCTGGGCCTTGCCACAGGAGCAATGGTGGTGTGGGGCAAAGGTGGGAGCATCAGACAGACAGCCACAGGGAGCAGAGGTGTGCCCATAGTCTAGAACACAGTGAGGGACCCAGTAATGGCCATAAAACAGACAGCACTGTCGGACCTATGCATGAAAATCAAGCCAACAGTGGCATGGGACCGAGGCATGGAACTGGACAACCCCCTGGTTCAGCACCCTGGCCTGAGGACATTCTGGATGCAAGGCATCCCATTTGGGCAGTCCCAGGCAAGGACTGGCTTAGCCTTCTGCCAAGCACCATGGAGCCCATGGAGCTGGATCCACCAGATGTGGAGGAACATATGGAAGTGGATCTACCTTTGCCAGGACAGGCCTGGGACTACCACGGCATGTCTTTGTGCTCTGTCCTTTGGGAACACCAACAGCATCACAGAAGTGCCCAGCAAGCCCCCTACTCATTGCTCAGGCTCCATTGCAAGCATTAGTTTGGAGCCACCAAACACCATGGACATCCTGCAGGCTTACCTGCAAGATGTCTTGGCAATAAACAGCTCTTGCTGATTCTCAGGGGTTGTGTGAGCGCTTCTTTTTTGGGGGGAATGGGCTAAAGTTACACCAGGGGAGGTTTAGGCTGGATTTTAGGAAAAACTTCTTTACCAAAAGGGTTGTTAGTCATTGGAATGGGCTGCCCAGGGAAGTGGTTCAGTCACCATCCCTGGAGGTCTTTAAAAGACATTTAGATGTAGAGTTTAGTGATATGGTTCAGTGGAGGACTTGTTAGTGTTAGGTGAGAGGTTGAATTCAGTGATCTTGAAGGTGTCTTCCAACCCAGGTGATTCTGTGAAACGCTTTGTTGTTGTAGGTAGCCACATTCTGTTTGGCAAACCTGACCCATCTGAGGGCTTCACTGCACACTTCTGCTCCTTCTTCTGTATTTTTTTTTAATTATTATTTAGATTGGTATCCTTGTCTGCACCTTTGTTTTTCCTTATTCTAGGGTATTTTTACTCTTTTCCAGGTCTGCACTTTCTGCTCTGTATCCTTTTCCTACTATCAAACTTCCTCTCAGCAGCACATGATGCACCGCTGAGACCCAGGGTGGGAAGTCACCAAGGTGCTTGTTGAGACCAGCTCTGTCTTAGGGAACAGTTGTTTCCCACCTTGGGTCTCAGCGGTGCATCATGTGCTGCTTCTGACAACGATTAAGTGATGGTGGCACCAGCCTGGGAAAGAGCAGTCCAGCAGACACAGGGGAAGGACCAGGCTGTGCCTCTGAACCCATTGTTCAATACTTACATGTCACATCTTCTTTGCCACCTGCAGAACTGCCTAGTTCCCTTCCATCTCTCACACATTTTGCTTAGGAATCTGTACCCATTGCTGCCTGCACAGGCTGCTAGGGCAAGCAGAATGAAGCATGCTCATTTCCCAGATCATTTTCCCAGCAGTGCTGCACCAGAACAGCCACTGTGCCCCAAGCAGAGTCATGTCAAAATCCCCAGTCATTTCCAGCTTGAAGAACCATAAAAAATTCACAGGGAAGGTACAGAGCTGGTGTAAAAAATTCTGAAAAACCAACAATAGACTTACCTTTTACTGACACTTCAGAAACAGTCCAGTGGTTATCAGCAGACCACAGTCCAACCTCACTGGGTTATGGTTTAGCTAGCATTTATGTTCCAGGAGCAAGCAGAAATCCCAGCCTCCAGTGGTGGACCACAATCTTCAGCACACTAAACATCTTATCTACACCTTGTAAGAGACAGTTGTGTGCCTCACCTGAAAGCTTGTGGCTGATTCAGTGGCTCATGTTGGTGGCTTCAGGACTCAGCCTCTTGCATGTTGTCTGCTCCAGGAACATGGCTTAGGTAGACAGGAGAGAAAAAGAATCATAGAATCATGGAATATTGTGAGCTAGAAGGGACCCACAGGGATCATCAAGTCCAACTGCACACACAGGACCACCCAAAAAACAGACCCTGTGTCTGAGAGCACTGTCCAAATGCTCCTTGAACTCCAGCAGCTCGGTGCTGTGCCCACTGCCCTGGGGAGCCTGTCCCAGTGCCCGACCACCCTCTGGGTGCAGAACCTTTCCCTAACCCCCAGCCTGACCCTCCCCTGTCCCAGCTCCATGCCGTTCCCTCGGGTCCTGTCGCTGTCCCCAGAGAGCAGAGCTCAGCGCCTGCCCCTCCGCTCCCCTCGTGAGGGAGCTGCAGGCCGCCATGAGGCCTCCCCTCAGCCTGCTCTGCTCGGGGCTGAGCAAACCAAGGGACCTCAGCGGCTCCTCATATATCTGCCCCTTGAGGCCCTTCACCATCTTTGTAGCTCTCCTTTGGATGCACTCTAGTAGTTTTACATCCTTATACTGTGGCACCCAAACCTGCACAGAGAACTCAAGGTGAGGCCACAGCAGCACAAAGCAGACTGGGACAATTCTTTCCCTTGACCAACTAGCAATGCCATGCTTGAAGCTCCCCAGGGTATGGTTGGCCCTCCTGGCTGACAGGGTGCACTGCTGGTTCATGTTCAACTCTCCGTTAACCAAAACCCCAAATTCCTTTCCATGGGGCTGCTCTCCAGCCTCTTGTCTCCAGTCTGTACGTACAGCCAGGGCTGCCCTGTCCCAGGTGCACAGTCCAGCACTTGCTCTTGTTAAACTTCATATCGTTGGTGAGTGCCCATCCCTCTAATTTGTCAAGATCTTTCTGCAAGGCCTCTCTACCTCCGAGGGAGTCAGCAGTTCTTCCCAATTTAGTGTCATCTGCAAAAAGACTGGAAAAGGAAGTTGTTTACCAGGTTTAATACTGCCCACAGAAGTTGTGTTTAGCAGCACACAGATCTGCTGAGCTGGCTTTCTAACAGATGAATCACTGAATCCAGGAAAAATTTAGCTGATCAAAAAGTTTTCTCCCCTCCAACTTGTTTGTTGTTGTTGTACAGAAGAATAGAGCAGGGAAGTTCATGAAGGAATCTTCCTGCAGAGAAATTTTCTTAAAGTCTTTTTGTCAACTCTTTTGCATGGATGGTGCATGATATTACTTGGTCCTCAAGCAGAGGTTTAAATGCTTCCTGCAGGAATGCAGTGGATAGATACACTTTTCTCATCGTGTATGCCCTTGTTCTCAGAATGCTGTGATGTTTAAATACTTCCTCTTACAAGAGAAAGTCACTGAACCTCCTCTTGTCACTTGGCTTTTTGTGAAATCCCCAATAAAGCAAAACTGTTGGCACATTTTAAAATTTTGTTTTTAAATAAATATATCCCTATACCAAAACAAGGTAGAATGCTAAAAAACCCTCCTTTGTTACTTTCCCCAAAAGAGAAAATACTAGTTGTGACTGTTCAAACATATTTAGACAAGTGACCAAAAAAAGATACTGTTGTTAGTTTCTGCATATCATACAAAAGCAAAACATGCTAATATTTGCTCATCAGAGGTAAATTCTAGTGTATAGCAAATACAGACTGAAAGAACATATATATATATATTATTTTATATTATTATTATATACATTCCCAGTGACTTCCCTGAACTTTGAAAAGTTTGATTGGACTCATCTAGAAGTTTTAAAAGACTGATCAGTACAAAAAGGGTTAGCAGCTCCTAGGCAGAGGAACATTTCACTCTCTGCAGCCTTCTCAGTTGTGCATGACCAGCTCAATTTCACCTGCTTTTCCAGTGCACCATGCATGGGAAGCTGGTGTAATTCTGCTTCTCAGTGAGTGGCTGTCTAGATGCCTCACTTGAATGTCTGCAGGCACTATTTGTCTGTGAGGGTGCAGATAAGCAGGAGATGAGTGTGGGGTTGTGAACACCTCACCAGGGTAGTTATTCCTGAAGGACAGCGGGGAGAGGACCTGCATTACTGCCATCACTACCGCCAACACAGCTACATCTCCTTAAGGACATTCAGTCCTTCCACCTGCTTTTCACAATTTCAATGCCATGCTGTATCACTAAGCAGGCTAATAGCTGTTCTGTATAATAATTACACGTCCCTTAAATACTACCTAAAGTGTCCAACCAATGCATTTTTACAGGCTGAATCCATCTCCAGACATTCCATCTTCCTGCACAGGAAATCTACAAAGTAGGGTTACTGTTTTGATTTTGCATTTTGAATGGGATCGATGTTTTGCGTTGTTCTAATAGCTTTAAATGATGAGCATTTGACTCCTTACTGTTCTTGTCATATGCCTCAACACTGAAGACAACAATTAAATGAGAGGAATCTCACTCCCACAGATGCCATAAAATTTTTCATCTGTCCTGACAAATAAAAAATAGAAGATGCTCAATTTTTAGATATGCAAAATACCATCCTTAGGAAAACTGAATAAAAACCTTAAGGGCACTAAAATACGAATGATGAAGAGCAACATCACTACATTGGATTTGTAGGGCTAGCATCATTAACTGCATTATGCCAGCAAAAGTAACAGTAATTCTCCATAAAGTCATTTTCCTAGGATCACTTCCAGAGATCAATTTTACAGAGCCTATAGTCTCTGAAAGTCCCTCTCAAAGAATTATACATTATACATGTAATAATATAGTGGTTAGATAGTGAGACAGACAAAGCTTTAAGTCCAGATAACAATTTCTTGTGGGATCTGAATCAACCTTTATTACACATCCAGAAAAAAAAAAAAAGGAATTTACAGAGGCATCTTTGCTTTTAAAGGAAATACTATGTACTTACACAATACCCCTTGGATTTCCATGTGTTATTTAATTTAGTACTGCATAGCATTTCATTTTGCAAATTGAATTTATAAATAATCTACATTACATATGAATGATGGAGAGCATCTCTAATAGATGTGATTTTGTGATGCACATTCAGAAGAAAATCAAGCTGAAGTATCTGGCAGTGGTACAACTAGTATGTCTAATGCTGGTACCCCAGCTAATGAAGGTATTGATTAATTACAAATTGTTCAGAGAAAGGTCATTATAGCAGTGAAAGGAGAAGACATGCTTTAACCTGAAAGACCCGCATCCCAAATCTGTCTGATTAGCAAAGGTAAGGATGCAAGAGGACTTGATCGATCCATGCATGTATTCAGAAGAGAGACTTGGTAATAGATGTCTTCTTACCATAAGACAAAAGCAGATGATGATTCAACTGGCTAGAAATTGAAGTCAGATAAATTCCATCTAGATATAGACTCTTAAAATCTGTGTCAGAATCTGAAAATTGTTAATTCCCATGTCCCAGGAACCCTGTAAGTAATAAATAGAGGTCTTTTTAGGCAAATATTCTCTCCAATGCAATTCATTCATTCATTCTGACCTGAACTATGCAGATCAGGCAACTTCCACCCTGTTTTATAAAGTAGAAAACTCTGGCTTGGGGTTCACTTTCTGTCTGTAAAAGAATGAAGCCACCTTCAAAGATACTATAGTTTTTAATGCACACTTACATGGAGATAAGCATTTGAAATAATATTTTTTATATTTATTTGTATTAAATAATAATAATTTGTATTAAATGTATTTGTATTAAATAAGTTGTATGGAGTCCAAGAACAGCGTTCTTTGTACACATTCCCCATCTCTGTATTGCATAAAGTTCCTTTCAGCCTGTTCTTTAAAAAGTACAGGACTGCAACAACAACCTCTGATTGGCTCTTTCATATCTTCATAAAATATTTAAAAAATTAAGAAAGAAAAAAAAAAAAAGAAAAGGGTGAAAAAAATATTTCAAACAATTAAAGAATCAGTTTGGAGGGATTATTGAAGCCCAGTCCTGTTCAATAAGATAAATTGAACTCAGGCACAGAAAGGAAAGAGAAAACCAAAAGGAAAATAGATGGTTAAAAGAAAGAAAGGAAAATTACTCCCAGCTTCAGTGTCTTTCTTTATAGCTTGGTTTCTGATTCTCAAAACATAATCACACAACAAAAATTCTTATTCTACACATCCAGACCCTGTGCTGCCTGGATGATGCTGAGGGATGTGGGATGATACTGTGCACTGCTTCTCACTCCTCTTCCTCCCTGCTAGCTCCTGGCAAGGGCCCATTCTGTCCCTGTTGTGGCACAAAATGCTGCAACCCCCAGGCCCATACTTTCCAGATAGTGAACAAAACACTCCATTTGCTGAAAAACCATCCAGCAGGTGCCTGCAAGCCCCGATCTCTTTGAATTCATGGCCTCAGAGGTTCACCTCAGCTTCAGCAGCTTGGCAAGTTTAGCTATGAAACAAGATAAATGGATAAGCAAAGGTTAAAGTCCTGATCACAAACCAAGTTCTGGAAGGGAAGCAACAAACAACGAAACCAGCTCTCAGTGTACTTGTCATTGTAAGCTATCTCTGGGACACACAAGCCAATGTGACAAATTAGCAGTACTCTGCTCCTTCGGTGGTATCTTAAGGATTCAGGATCTCTCTTGCGCTTGAGTCCCCCCTGTGACAGTGACAGTTGTAGGGTTGCCTCTTGAGTGCAAATGAAGTATCAAATGATTTCCTGGGGACTTCACTTCCCCTTCCTCCTTATCTTCTAATTTAGGGGAACTTAACCGTGTCACAGCTTTGATTAGCTCTTCTTCTCTGTGAGAATGCAAACATCGCCAGGCTCGTCTGGGACCAGGATGTGTTCTCTCTGCAGAACCTCTACGCAACATCGATTTCTTATCTGTGCTTTACCCTCCCAGACAGTCGGATGTGCCATGGAAATCTTTTTGTTCATTTAAAAATATCTTATAAATCATAGCTGATAAATAAGTATTAATTGTGCAGTGCCCTGGATAGCCTGACAGTATGTGAAACTTCACTAGCTTTTTGCAGAAATAACACCTGACATGTTCATTGCAGAAAGAAACAATTTGCTATTCAGAATGCCTTCTCCACACTGCTTTGTCATTCACATCTCCACATAATATTAGGGAAGGCTTTAGTAAATACATGGAAGCTATATGCAGGGGCTCTCTTGGGTACCCCAGCCCTAACTGGCAGCCTAGAGAACATTGTTTCAGTTCCAGCTGCCATCTCCAAAAGTTCTCCCTTCATAGGTCTCTAATAGTGCTTGTCCCCATCTTTCAGTTGCCCAAGGGTATTTCATAACATATTTTCTGGAAACCAAGTAGAGACCCCTTAATTTCCATTACTGCAGAAGAAACCAAAGCAGGTACCTGTTTTCGAAGATACATGGAAATCCACGTACATTTCATACCCACCCCCCAAAAACTATGTTACTCTAGGCCTTTATTCTGAAGACATGAGTACTTCCAGTGACTCCTATATCTGAGCAGATAAGTATTTGTGTTGCAAGAAAAAGTGTTTTTCCTGTTCAACAAATTTGCAAATTCATTCAGGACTCTAAGGGTTGATGGAACTGCCTCTGTGGAAGTAATAGCCATGATGAGAAGCTGTGTTAGCTCCTAGAAACTAATCTTCAATATCATTTGTTTTTTATGTCTGTTTAATGTAGAGCTGTACATTAATATATATATATATTCTGATCCTTAGCAGTTATTTACTGCTTTTCAGACATTACTGTTCAGCAGCTCTGAGTCAGTTTTAAGGGCCCTGATTTATATACATGACAATTTCCGTACAAAATAATATATATATATATATTTAAAAACAAGGGCTTGATTTTACAAGATTCTTTACAATTTGAAGATAGCATAAATTTTCCCTTAAGTCATTCTTGGTAGGAGAAATCGTTGGTAACATGTAGGCACCGAGTGGGCTTTTGTGTTATCCCCTCTGTTCTGGCACCATTCAAAGCTTGGCTAAGAAATGTCGATCCTCGTGATTTTGTTGAATCCATTGACTCAGGTAATTGTAGCAATGGGGATCAATGGTGCCTACTCTCATTTCAGGGGACTTTCAGGCTGCTCTGACTTGTGCTAGCAGATGATATTAATACCTCTAGAGATAACCTTATCTAACATCTGCTTAAAGTTGTGCTGTCGCTGCCCTCAGCAGCAGCCAAGAACTGGAGCCAAGTTCTCAATCTACAGAGTAAATGACGGTAAAGTCAGAAGCAGTGCAAATAATGAGGAATAATGCAATCTGCTTCCAGAGGACATGGATCATTAGGTTGATTAGACCAGCAGATGGTAAAGGAAATTCATTGTAGAATTCTGTAAAATAATTAGTCCAAGATCGAGGAAACAACCCAAGAAATAGGTGCTGAGTGGAACAATCAAATGAGACTGGGAGCATGTATGGAGGCAGTAATTGGGATTTTCATTTCCACAAATACCTCAGAAAACAAAATACACCTAATGTTGTATCAGTAAAAGATAAACTACAAAAAGGTGATGCTTTTTCTATATAAGACACTTGTCAAGCACTATTTCAAACACCGAGCACTACATCAGTCACTGCACACATCGATAGGTTATTATTACATTGGAGCAGGTACAGACTAGGTCAACAGAGATTGCTCTAGCTCTTCAAAAGGGGCTGTAAAGAAAAGTTAAAGGAGCAGTCTTTTTATTAAAGAATCCTCGAGGGAACTAAGTGGAACTTCTTTCAGGTTATGAACTAGATCAATACAGTCAACGTAGATGATGTTCCTGAACCAGTACAGGTAGGAATGAAACAGGGAACATGCCATTAAAAATGGTAATGTGCCAAATGAGTAATAGGATAGGCTTGTTGGCATCTGAACTGTAACATCACCATACCCAAACAAGGGAGAATTAGTTATCTGGTCTTCTGAAAAATAGTTTATGAAAAAACAACCAGGAGAGGCCTTTTTGCTTCTCAGAATATGCAAAAATCCATCCAGTAGTTAATGATATTATTAACTGCTATTGCACTACTTACCACGAAGAATCCAAAATCCATAGGTTTCAAACAGACCCCTGGGACCACAATTACTGGTAGCCTGTTCCTGATTTGCACAAACTGGCTGAGTTTGTAAAGCTGGATATGAAGCACCTCAACTTCTTTGGCTCTTAAATCAGCTTTGCAAAGTGCTTTGAGATAACTAAATAAAAGGCACCAAAAGAATGTAATTGTTAATTGTTTTTC
Source organism: Anas acuta (assembly GCF_963932015.1). Lineage (NCBI taxonomy): Eukaryota > Metazoa > Chordata > Aves > Anseriformes > Anatidae > Anas > Anas acuta. Next base: position 191,470,897 of record NC_088979.1, read on the forward strand.
TTGCTGTGTCTCTTGTTAGTGAAATAGAGAACTACTAATTTCTCTTTTAAAGCTTTTTCTTAATTTACTACTGGTTGAAATAGGACTGTCACTAATGCATGATGTGAAGAAAGTATGCATACCAGAACCTCCCAGCTGCTGCCCCAGGACAAGTATCTTTCATATTAAGCTCTTCACACTTGTGTTCTGGAGCTTCAGGTTTTCTGCCTGTTCTGAATTGCTGGAGATTGGCTGCAATAATGAGCAACTGCATTAGATTATCTCACTGTCAAGTCCCCAGTCCAAATCTTAACTAGGGCCAAATACGGCATGTGCAAGTGTAGGAAGGAGTACAAGGACTGCACGAGACCAACAGCCACTGAAGCTTTAGGACAGAAATTAACAGAACTAGAGGCAGTGCTTGGTAGGATCTAGTCTATAGCTGGTCCTGGTTTGAACACTATCAGTAAGAGATGGCCAGAAATACATGGGGTGTACTTGCAGTCATCTGGTGCTCAGTAGGTGTATAAAAGAAAGTGTCTCTTATGCTGGAAGGATAGAATAATGCTGCATAGGTGGAAATCTAGCAGGAGGATGTGCTTAATAAAGTCAGCCCTTTGTAGCTTCACTGCAGTGACATGAAGCATTCTGGAGCATAAATTCATGCCTGGCAAAGGCAGGCAAGAGCAGTTCAGCTGAAGGCAGCTGGGATCAAGGGGTGATGAAAAGGGGAAGTGTCTTGCACATTCTCCTCCCTTGGAGCAGCTGATCATGATCTTGTCCTCATTTTACAAATCTGTAATCCTGCTGAGGTTTTTGGATGCTTTGCGATGCCACTCAGACAAGATATTTCTCAAAGTACTCTCAGATGAGACACAAGCCAGGCACAGCTGGGTTTCTGATCCTGTGGGCTGATCTGCTCTAGCTTTAACTTGATTAAAAATATCATGATGTAATTTATTCAAGATATTGATAGGCACAGGAATTAATTAAAGTAACTTTAAGCCAGTTCTGAATTCCCTGTTAGCACCTGCATGGCACAGAGGCACTGATTCAGGAATGGGGAGAATCTGCAGCACTGATGGTGTAAACACTCACCCTGGAAATATTTCAATGGAGTTCCCTTCCTTCCCCTCTTCTTTGTACTTACTTCTCACAATATTCATTCCTGGAAGCCCAATTATTTAATAGGGAGCCTAGAGCCAAGAGGTGGCTTCGTGTGCACACAATGCATGCGTGTAAGTGGGTCGCCAAGGTTGTTCCTCCTCTTGTCTGCTTCAATTCGCAGGTCAATGTAAAGTAGGTTTTACCACTTTGCTCTTTAGTAGTTTTTGCCATCCTCAGTTCTCCTTAGTATTAGCTTTGAAGTCTTGAAGTTATGGAAATCAATTTAATAAAAGCAGTATTACCAAAATTAAATGGAAAACTTGAGGTCTGTTCAGAGGGAAGCCCTTTCCATTTCTGTGGCATTTCTAATACTATCTGTATGCCCTCGCTTGTGTTATTTGCAGCAGGCTTATCACTGAAGACTGCAGAGGTTTAGGTAAAGAAATGACCTGCACAGAGAAATAAATCACTTTACACACACTTCTGAGAAAATCAGTGAAATCTTTGGGTAGCAGAATTTGAATTTCTCTTGTTCAGTTTTTGCTTCTGTTGTGGGCTCCATGGCTGTGAGATTTAATCCACTAAGACTTTTATACCATTTTGCTTTGCATAAGCGTATTTCATTTTATATCATATGGACCAAATTCAGCCATGGTGTGCTATGTGCAGTTCCTTTTGAAGTCATCGGGCTATTAGCTCCCAGAAAGTGAGCTGTAAAACAGCTCACTTTTTTGTCTTTATCTCTCAGAATGGGATCTTTGCATTGAAGAATATAAATAATAAAGCCCACAAAATAAATAATGAAATCATGTAAGCAATTCACATTCTTTGATTTTTTTTCCTTGGACATTAAAAGAGTCTAAACTCTGATTGTGGTGGCTCAGGTTTTCACAGTCTCATTAATGAAGCTTTGTGCACTTCCAGTGGCATTTGCATCTTAAAGGTTCATAATAAAAATGCAGATAGCAATTTTTTCCAGCTACTTGGAGAATGGTCTTGTGATCCCCAGAAGTAAATTATTTGTTTACCTTTATACAGAAGATTTAATAGCAAAAATATCCTCTAGTAATAAACAATCTCTTGTATTTCATATGGATTTAGGAGAGCTGATAATGAGAAGTAAAATGTATTTTATAATGTTACTGACCGTAACCTTCTTCCCATCACAGCTGCAGTCATTCTCCAGCTGAGGAAGAGCCCGTGGGTCCTTACCTGTCATTTTCCTAAAGCCCAGAGAAAACTATTTATGTGTCCTCTCTTCTGCTGAGTGCCATCTGAAGTGCTCAGTGCCCCACAAAGGAAAGGGGATGGGGTGCAGGAGGAAGAGAGGATTTCACCTCCCAGCTTTCCAGATCCCCAGCTGAACACGGATGGTCCAAATCTCTGAGAGCACCATACCTTTTTCATGTTGAACAAAGTCCCCCGTGCCTGTGGATCAATCTTCCCTACTTAATTTCCAAAACTCTACACTGCTCCCAAAATGGTTTACTGGAGGAAGTAGAAGGCAATATAAAACTTACAAGAATAGTATTTCTAATAATATTTCTTATATAGGAAACAGTAAATTTTACTAAATTCATACTCTTAAATTAAACTAACAGCTACATTTTACTGAATTAAATAGAATAATTAAATAATACAAGGAATCACCCCTAGTCATACCGAATACAATCCAAACCTCCTTTTAATTCACCTGAAGCTGTTGAAATTATCTTTTTCATCGAGTTCATCTTTTTTTTTTTACTGCCTTTCTGCCCAGTTTGGCTTTGGTATGCTACAGCCTCTCTGAAGGCAGACAATGGAGGGAATAAAAGATGAAGTGATTTTCCAATCAGCCATGCATCATAATTACTTTTAGTACTGCCATCTTCTGTAATTAACACAAACCGCAAATGACGTCGTGCACAATTCCTGCTGTGAGGGAGGAAGCAACACCAAAATAATGCTTCCTGGAAGGATTGCATTATGAGGATCTGATGGGGAAAAATATTGTAAGTAATTAGTTTTTTAAGAAACAAAATGCTCTAAGATTTATAGTAAGATTGTGTGCTGCTTTTCTTAGTAGCTGTCTTCATACTGTCCTGAACTTTTTTGTAACTATCCTATAAAATCTATTTTTACGTGTTTTGAGATCGTCTTCCGCGAATCACTGAGGAGTAATTGCTCTGGGATGTTTCAAAAACAGTATTTAATCGAGGGATATAAATTTACTCTTTAATGGAGATGCCATGAATCTAGCTGACGTTCTGCTACGTTTCCTAAAAGGCACGTGAGGCAGGTGAAGCATTTAATGAATACCCATGCAGAGAAAGGTCACGCATATCTGCGGGATGTTAGCCAGGTAAAAATGCCTTTGAAAAATAACTGATGATGCACTGGCTTCCCCGAAGTTTTATCACTGGTTTATTACTGAGACATATTTTAAAATGACTAGCTTTGATAAAGAGACACAAGCTGAAGGGAAATATATACAAAACAATTTTTTTCCTAACTTTAATCTCCATATGTCAGGGAAAGTGCTTGAAGAAATATTTTGATCTTTCTGCCTTTGAGCAAAGTGTCATCTCTTTTAGGCTCGAGGAGTTTTGACCTAGTGCTGGTGCCTTCACCACTCCCCTTTCCTCAAACAAATGAATTATTTCCCCTGTGGCTAGAAACGGTAAAAAATAAAAAATAAAATCACACACACAAAAAAAAACAGAAGTTCAATTTATTTTCATAAGGCATCCTGCATACCAAAGCTAGGGATGCTCAATAATTGCAGCAAGGAAAACCATTGTAAAATGTAGCAGTATAAAATCAGAGGAGATACGGGGCCGTAAGTGAGGGAAACTTTGGTAAGAGCAAGGCAGAGTGTGGGGCACAGCCCGCAAGGCTATAAACAAAATGACTTCAGCAGTTCTGAGCTGTAATTTTGAAAGAGATGATGTGTTAATAAAGGAGTTGTGTAATAGATTATACATAATAATCATGTTTGTAGCTGGTGTGAGAGCAGCACTGAACCCTCTAATGGGAAAGAAGGTCCAAGGTTACAGCTCTGGCTGGTCTTTGGTCTAAGGTGAGGCATGACATTGGGGTCAGTGGGAGCAAGCATAGCAGTGTGCACAGATACCATCCATTAGGCCCATTAAGGGACACTGGGATCATTAGAGTGTTTTTGTAGCTGATAGGAAGCCAAGAGAGGTCTTCCAACAGGGGAGTATAGACTGGAGAATATTCCAATAGTCTGGGCAGCACGTACTGACATGTACAAATAAGCAGCAGGAAATTTGCAGATGTGGTTTATTCTGTGGCAGATCCATAGTAAATTGTGCAAAATGCAGCAACCAGCAGGGTAAAGGTCATTTTCCAGGTGTGGGTGACTCCAAAATTGTAGGTTTTTCTTACGAATTGTGAAGACATGATCTCTAAAGGTGATGGATGGGACAAGGGGCATTTTCCTTGCCAAATGCAATGTTCCTTTCTGGATGCTCAGCTCCAGGAAATGAACCCCATCCAGCTCACAGAAAGGTTAGTGTGGGAGAGGGAACAGGCTTATCTGAAAAAGTTTTCAAATTGGCTAGTGTCAGCGAGCAGTAATGAGAAGTGGAGGTGATAATAGATAAAATAATAAGTAATCTGTCCAGGTGGGGGGAGATGAGAAAAAGACATTAGGACACAGACTAAATTTTCTGGCCTACCACAGCCATACCATGCTAATGCAAATGAAATGGAGAACTAAACTTCCACTGCATGAAGCAGTCACTTTCAGAGGTAAGCCAAAATTACCTGAGAGAAAAAAGTATGACACTAGAATCACCAGTACGGATGTCAGAGTAATGAGAGCATAATCCTATTACTGTACAAATGATGAAAAATGATGTGCCTCTGTCTGGAGCATTGCATAGTGCCAGGAAGGTCTGTTAGCACATGCAAGTGTCCTTTGACCAGCCTCATAGTGAAGTTCTTGTACCCAGAAGAGGATGGATTAGTACCTCTCTGCTCTCTTCTTCTGTGTTTGCCAGCAGGTGACAGTATGCAAAGAGAGGTGATCAGGTCCCTCACCCCTAGAAACAGTGGAGGCAGAGCACCAAGGCAGTGTCAACGTGCTTCTACAGACAGCACTCGTGTTCCTGCTCTCTCTATCCTGCAGTCTCTCTATCAGCTGATAACAGCAGACCTCCCTCTGGTAGCATTCACTGAGCCTAACTGCCCCGTGAAACATTTCCATCCCCCTTTAGCTGAAGCGCTGTGGTCAGCTTTGGCAGTTCCACTCCTTCCTTTGACTTGGAGAAGACTGCAAGCTCCAAGCCAAAAGCTGGTTCCAGCACTGAAACACGCTGTGTCTGAGCTGCGGGTGGCAGGTTTATGTATCACACACTGCAGCTACAGCTGCAGCAAGGAGCTCCCTCAGAGCTGCCATAAGCAGAACAGAACAACTTCAATACCCACTGCAAAATGGGGAGATCTAGGTTTGCATCCCTCTTCTACATACCCCAATTTTCATTCTGCATGCACGTGTCCCTTCATACCCAGCATGAGCATTTGCTAGAGAGCCAGGTGCCACTGCCATTTCAAAATCCGATTTTCTCCTGAATTAAGGAGACATATGGGCTCTCACTTCTGTGAGTGAAAGCTGGAGGGAACTCAGAGACACGGCGTTCATCCCTGGGGATTCCCTGCATGTGTTTGTCTGAGCCAGCCAGGCTGCCACGGCCGCTATCCGGGGAGGCGGCTCTCCGGGCGGATTACTCCTGCGGACGTCAGCAGCGCGATTGGATTAGGTGAGCCGTCTGCACACCTGCTCATTTCAGTAACCAGCTCCTGGCATTAAATGACCCAGACGTGTCCCAAGATGTTTTTCCTCACCGTCAGGCCCAGGTGCCAACTTGTGTTCTCAGGCGGAGAGGGCAGAGGGACATGCAACCCGCCGGGCAGCAGTCAGCAGGGGAAACGTGGGGACAGGCAGCTGGGACACAAATCCTGGCATTCAGAAACAAAATGCAGAAGCTCTAGGTCAAGAATGGTACCCAAAATATACACAAATATACACACCCTTTTCTCAAGGAGGATGAACAGTCTGTCTGTAAAAAATGAACTGAAGGGTGTGTTACTGGAGGCAAACAGGCCAATACTTCTTTTGCTTTTCTTCTGTAGATTTTCCCCTTTCTTCCATACTGTTTCCCAAAATGTTCAGATTACAGAAAATCTAAAGATCTCCTTTAATAGGAACTCTACCTGTAATAGAGATGGTGCCTTTTTTTTTTTTTTTTTTCTGGATTGCTTTTTTTCCCCCACAAATACTTCTGTCCCACTGCTTCCCTATTTTGTCAGGCTATTTGCAAGCTTTATTGTTATCTCTGTCCTGGTGCATATGTTTCTTCCTCCAGAAGGAAGGTGTATCAGGGTCACTAATTTATCTTTTGTTCCACAAAGCATTATCTATTCTCATCCCACTTGTACTCTTATCTTTTTCTCTTCCTGACCTCTACATTTCTGTTAATTCTTCCTCCAGCACCTGACCTCGATGCACTTTGAACCTAGCAGACTGGCTTTCTGTTCTGTCTTCCTTCTTATTTTATTTCCTCGTCTTCATTCTGTTTCCTCCATTCCTTCACTATCCATTAATAAGATTTCTGGAAACACAGGGAAAACCATTATGTCTTTTTTTTTTGCAGCCAAAATAGTGCCCATATATTCATATTGAATAGAGACATTGCAGTGCATGAGAGAATCATAGTGCTGGAAGCGACGAAATATTAAACATGTCATTAACTACACTGATAAATCTATAATATTAGTAATAAAATTAGATGTTAAAAGCTGGAAGACAATGTGAAAATTTACACAGATTATATACTGAATAAGCCATTTACATCCAGCTAGAGTGTACCTGACAATTGTAAGAAGACACAAATGCTAACTGTGTTCAGCTGGAAATTTTAGATCAAATATTCAGACAACAGAGGTGTTGGCATCTTTTCAGAACTACCACACCAACCGGTAAGAAGCCCATACAGATTTGGGAAGGACTTTCTCCAAAGCGATATTAAGCAGAGCGGTCAAGCCAGAATGGTGGGAGTCCACAAAAAAAGAAAAAAAAAAAAAAAAGAAAAAGAAAAAGAAAAAAAATGGGCAAAAGGTAGACAGAAAGTTGGTAGAAAAGGGCAAAGGCAGAACCTGCATGGAAGGTCAAGTGATGCTTAAACTGGGGTGAATTTTGGGGAATGGTGGGGTGGAGGTAGAAGATGAGTCTGCAGATTGTCACAGACCCTACTGAAATTGTCACACATGTTTATGGTATTTGTTCTGGACCATAAGTATAAAACCAACCAGAGTGGGCTGCCACTGCCACTGTGATAAATACATACTGTTTTCAAATCTAATGTGAAATTAGAAAAAAAAATCAACTGTAAGTGATGCTAAGACAGCAGGTCATGGCTGCAACAGGGTTAACCTGATGGCTTCAAAATGTCAGATTCTCCAAAACTGCCTGGACATGGTCCTGGGCAGCCTGCTCTGGTGTCCCTGCTTGAGCAGGGGTTGGAGCAGCTGGCTCCAGAGGTGCCTTCACAACTCAGCCATGCTGTGATTCTGTATTTCTGTGATTCTGTTTCATGCCTGTGACTTAATGCAACAGCCCAGGTAAAGCAGCTGATGTTCTGGGTGAGACCAAGAGTCTTCCAGCATCAGGCACCTGCTGTCTGACCCCAGCCAACTTGGAAGCAAATTCAGAAGTTCAGAAACAAAGCGCCTGCCACAGCTTCCCTACAAGACATTGTCACACCGCAGGTTCAGAAGGCAGATGGCACCATGTGTAATGCTGGAAATATGAAAGGTGTCAGAAGAGGAATCTCTTCTCTTCCAGTGTTCATAAGCTGGGCCCGAACTGGTGTGGCTGAATCTTCTGCCAAGGCAGCCCTCTGTAGCCAGGGATGTCTTGCAGAGCCTAGACTTGATGTGATGCTGCTCTGTCAGACCTGAAGGCATCTGTCCCACTGGGGGAACATGGAAAACTCCCTCTCCCTACCCACACCAAGGCTCTGCTGGCAGCGGCTGCATGCAGCCAACTCTCAGCAAAGCAACCCAGGCCCCCAGCACTGTGGCATTTGAGTGCCTACAATTTCCAAACCACAAAAAGCTAATAACAGGCCTTCTGCTTCCTGCTTTCGGGTCTGTAGGTGAAACAGCTTGACACATTTTTGAAGGCTTTGAGGGAAAGCCAAAGCACACTAAATACCTGATAACAGTGGTCTTAAAAGGGGAGAAAAAAAAAGTGTTATTTTTACCAATTTGAATGTTTCCCACTGCTACCAAGAAGTACTGTATCACTGACGTCAATTGTAGTCTGTCTTTTCTTCAACTTTCGCTATGTCCCTGTCAAGAACCATCTAAAAATGTCTGACTTTTGATCTTACCCGTGGGAAGCAACATGATTACGGCCGGCTCTTTCACTGCCTCACTACATCTAATTGTGTGAAAAATTACTTCAGCGTAAGAAAAACTGATCAAATATCCAAATGCAACAATTCAAGATCAGACATCAGGTTGTGATGAAAGAGCACTCTGAGGTTTATGTGAATATGCCCCATAGTGGATGTCAAAAATGGTTTATAAATCAGACTTGAATAGTGCATCCAGGGCCGCAGTGCCCCAAAGCACATTCATCTTCTGATTCAGACACTCACAACTCTCAGATTCCCAGCAGACTCATGGGCTGCGTTCAGAAGAGTGCTGCCAGCAGGTCAATCTGATCCTTCCCCTCTGCTCAGCGCTGGTGAGATACACCAGGAGTGCTGGGTCCACCTCCGGGCTCCACAGCACAAGAGAGACATGGTCGTACTGGAGAGAGACCAGTGAGGGGCCTCGAAGGTGATGAAGGGACTGGGACCCGTCTCCTGTGAGGAGAGGCTGAGAGAGTTGGGACTCAGCCTCAGAAGAGGAGGCTCAGGGGGATCACATCAATGTCAATAAATACCTGAAGGGAAGGTACGAAGAGGACGGAGCCAGGCCCTTTTTGGTGATGCCCAGTGACACAACGGGCACAAACAGAAACATGGGAAATTACATTTGAACATTAAAAAACATATTATTATTTTATTTATTTTAAATGAGTGTGTCTGAGCACTGCCACAGGTTGCCCAGAGAGGTTGTAGAGTCTTCCTCCCTGAAGAGCTTCAAAACCCAGCTGCTTTAGGTGGCTCCGAGCACTGGAGTGGATGGTCTGTAGAGGTTGTTGCCCACCTCAGCTCTTTGGTGATTCTGTAACTCCACCATTCTGCAGTTCGCTCTTGAGGTTCTGTTGTTGTTTTTTGTTGTTATTGTTTGTTTGGTTTGCATTTTTAGTAGCCTATGTTAGAAAAAGAAATGTATCGTGTAAATGTCAGGAAAATACTGCAAATGTTTGGCAAAGGAAAAAAAAACACTAGGTATTTTTAGAGACAAAATCATTTTGCCAGCTGCATTTGACATTAGAAAGGGCCATGTTACCTGGGCTTCATCATTTCATGGTTCTTTCTCAATAGAACAGAAATAATTCCAACGCAAACTTCCATCTGGAAAACTGAGGAGTTGGATTTTCCTATTTTCCTATCTGAGAACTGATTTTAAAGTGATTTTATACAAGCAGGACTTCAGGAAAGGAGGAGCACAACAGCAATTTTACAAAGCCAACTAACAAAATAATAATACTTAATCAAGCCTCCATCTCCGTGCATTGTACTTCAAGTCAGCCCTGAATCCCCTGATGCCGGCTGTGAACATCCTCCTTCTGTCCCCATGGGTGTCCCCCTCACGCAGCTCAAGGACAAGTACCCTCTGCTGGTGACAGCAGTGCCTTCTTGCCCTCTGGGGCCTCAGACCCCGTAGCAAGCAGCTTTTCCTGAAATCCCTCAGGTAAATTGACCTTTTACTGCTTCAGGAATTCCTGTCATTGCACACACTTTCCACATCATCCACTTTGGTATCGAGCTCTGTTTTTTAGCAGAAACCTGCCATTGTATCAGTGGCCTGCCCATTCTCGGGTACCAACCAGCCACCTCGAAATCCTGGGTGAATCAACACTGCTCACAGAAAAAAAGCATCCGAGGCACAAAGGGGGCTTCTCCCCAGACCCACAGTCAATGTCTGTGAGAGGGTTAGTAATTATTATTTTATAGCTGAACTGGCTCCAGCTCCCACCCAAATCCACAGTGTGCAAAGGAAAACACAAAAGCTGTTTTGTTGTTAGATGAAATAAGCCCCTGGCTGCTCTTCTGCTGAAGGTCTGCATCATTTCTTCTGGAGTTCGTGCACTACCTGCATCAATCAACAGGTTTTATACAACAATTCTATAAGTGTATAATATATTTCTATATGTGAATCATATATTTTTATTTCTTTCTGTGTACATAATGAATCAAAACATAAGGCAGCACTTGAGCCCTCTCTATATTGGCCCCTACTAACCAGTTCCATACTTCTCACCATTTATGTTTAATTTTGTGCAGCAGGCTGTGCCATCTAGTTGTCTCTGTTTTCTGTGGGCTATCAGTGCCATGGAGTGACACTGTGATGGATGGGAGCTATCGGTAAGCAAAGTGCAAGCATTGATTTGCGTGCAGATGAATGAGCTGTGCAGGGAGGGGAGGGCAGGCGGTGTGTCTGTAGGCAGTGCAGACTCCTTCCTCTGACAGGTTTCTGGGTCCTTGGTGTGTGCGGTAATGCAGATCCCATCCAGAGAAAACTGTGAGACTTACCTGGCTGCAGCATTCCCCCTTGTGGTCAGCAGGGCACCACCTCCTCCTCTTTTTCCCTCTTTGCCTCTTCAAATGGCCAAATTTGGGGTGAAACCAGCCAAACATTCTGTGTTATGGCAAGGTCCCACATCTCCAGTATACAAAAGTTTAAATACAGGGTCTAGTCTATATGCGCACACACAAACAAGCCCTCCTACCCTTTCTGGACACTCTCTTAATCAGACTTCCATCTCTATATGTTCTATATAGTATTTGCTTGCCAAGCTCTTGCACATCAGCTTCAAGATGACTTAAACTCTGGCAGCCAAAGCTGCAGCTGTGCCCTGTGAGGACAGCCTCCCCCCAGTGAGGCTCTTGTGGAGATGCCTTCACATTGCTGTGTTTGTTAAGGACCACTAGATCTCATGCACACTGACATCCCATAATAAGTCCTTTTAGCAAGTATCCCCTTTGGTTTTCATAGCACCGTGGAGAGCTGTTCTTCTGTTGAAAGCCCTAGTGTGTTCTGCAGCAGGGGCAATTGCTCCATCATTCACCTGTGATGGGCTTAGAAGGGGCTGATTCCTGTGGGCTGGGCTGTCTGGATTCACCCGTCCCTGCCATCACTGTCTCATCACCAACTGGCCTTTGTGTGTGTGCATTTTGGATAGTGGTTAACCAGATGTCCCTACAGCGTTAGCTGTGGCTCATTACCACACACAAGTTCAGGCTTCCTGACTGTGCTTAAAACACCAGAATGTTACCTCCCGTCCTAGCACAGTGCTGAAGAAAGCCAACTAGCTTCACCGGCAGAAATATTCTGATGTGAACAAGTGGCCTAAGCTCAGACATTGAGCCTTTAGTTAGCATGTATCTTACCAACATTTGGATGCCTGAAGCTGTTTTCCCCTCTGTGCTTTGAAGATCTCGTTGAAGGTCTCATGGTCTTCCCTATCCCTCTGTTTCCTGGTGCCAAGCTGCTCCACTGTAAGACAGCCTCTCCTTTCTGAGAAGTGCTTTGCAGTAATCAATGTTGCATGCTAAAGAGATCCCTGAAGCTGTAACACTGAAATTTTGGTCAATATCAAAAAGTTTGCAAAATCACATAATTACGGATTTTGCTAACGGGTGTCGCTGTACCCAGGCAGAACAGCCAGTCAGTGCAGCCACACAGCGAGAAATGCCTGTGCTGGCCAGCACACAGCACCGGTTAGCATTGAGTTCCTGCTGGCAGAACATCCCAAGACTAACTCCTCATGCTTAACCTCATCAGAGACCTCCAGGAACATCACAAATCCTTGCTTACCAATACAGGCTGGATATACAAGCAAGCACAGGGAGTTGGAAATTGAAGCTGTCAGCTGCTCATGGAGGGACTCTCTCAAAGGATCTTTTCACCACTGACTCTGACAGGTGCTTTTGCTTTCAAAAAGAACCCATAAAACATTTATTTCCAGGAAACCTGGGGGTATGTGTATGCATTTTACTGATCCAAGGAAGTATGTTTATTTCATGGAATGGTGTCATATCTAATGGCCAGAATTTGTTGTTGTCACCAGTTTTTCCATGTTTTTCTTTGCTTTAGGAATAGTCAGCTGAATGAATGTCAGTGTCCAGACTGTAGACATTTACATCTAAGCAAATGGCTCTGATGTCCTTTTATAATCGATGGAAACTTAGTCAATAAAGTCATGATTATGTAAAGCATTTGACTCTGTCCCCCATGATATCCTTGTCTCTAAACTGGAGAGACATGGATTTGACGGATGGAAGACTTGAGGGGTAAGGATTTGGCTGGATGGTCACACTTAAAGAACTGAAGTCAACAGTTCAATGTCCAAGTGGCAATCAGTAACAAGTGGTGTTCCTCAGGAGTCAATACTGGGACCAGCACCATTTAATATCTTTGTCAGTGGGATCAAGCACACTCTCACCAAGTCTGCCAATGACACCAAGCAGTGTGGTGCAGCTGACACGCAGGAGGGAAGGGATGCCACCCAGAGGGACTGGGCAGGCCTGAGAGGTGGGCCTGTGCTACCTCATGAGGTTCAACAAGGCCAAGGGCAAGGTCCTGCAGCAGGGTCAGGGCAATCCCAAGCACAAACACAGGCTGGGTGGAGAATGGATTGAGAGCAGCTCTGAGGAGAAGGCCCTGGGGGTGCTGGTGGATAAGAAGCTCAACATGAGCCAGCAATGTGTGCTTGCAGCCCAGAAAGCCAACTGTGTCCTGGGCTGCATCAACAGAAACATGGCCAGCAGGGTGAGGGAGGGGATTGTGCCCCTCTGCTCTGCCCTCATGAGACCCCGCCTGGAGCTCTGCATTCATCTCTGGAGCTCCCAGCACAAGAAGGACATGGATGGATTGGAACAAGTCCGGAGGAGGGCAATGAGGATGATCAGAGGGCTGGAGCACCTCTCCTATGAAGACAGGCTGAGGGAGTTGGAGTTGTTCAGCCTGGAGAAGAGAATGCTCCAGGGAGACCTTAGAGTGGCCTTCCAGTGCCTAAAGTAGCTACAAAAAAGCTGGGAAGGGACTCTTTGTCAGGGGTGTAGGGATAGGACATGGGTGAATGACTTTAAACTAAAAGAGGGGAGATTTAGATTAGATATCAGGAAGAAATTCTTTACTCTGAGGGTGGTGAGGCCCTGGCACAGGCTGCCCAGAGAAGCTGTGGATGCCCCATCCCTGGAGGTGCTCAAGGCCAGGCTGGATGGGGCTTTGGGCAACCTGGGCTGGTGGGAGGTGTCCCTGCCCATGGCAGGGGTTGGAACTGGGTGGTCTTTAAGGTTCCTTCCAACACAAACCATTCTATAGTTCTATAATTCTACAATTCTATGATTAATCCCATCCTAAAGTAGAAGCTTACAGATTAATTGCACACCTACGTTAATTGCTACTGTCTACACTGACTAGACCAGCATCGGCTTTAGTGGGTCCACAGCCAATTAGCTATACATGGACACATAGAAGCCCTCTGGAGATTTTCCCATTTTCACTGTAGGCTTTTACTGGCTGTGCCACCAAGTTTCACAGCAGAGTATCTGCTTGCAATGCACGCCATCTCTTGTCTTTCCCTGACTTGAAAGCATCTTTCCTTCACAGCAGTTTAGCCAGCTACCCACAGGACTGGGCTGTCTTAGACTTGGCAAAGGCAGACCTCATTGCCTTGTCCATTGCAGTAGGACAAGTCAAGGACTGCTGTAGTTTCTGAATCATTACCTCTTTCTGCTGAGCTTCATGCTTCCTTCGTGCTTCTTCCTTCAGCCTGACCCCAGTCTGGGTTTTCGAGAATTAACGTGGCAGTCTGTGTTACACTGCTTGGGTACTACTACTTTGTGCATGTTGTGCTGGTAATTATGGACCCATATATTCAACCATAATCTAGAGCAACAAGGAATCAGGTGAGAGCTCAGTTTTCTCTTCCAGCCATTTCATACCCATTCCTCCATTTCCCAGCAGTCATGCTTTTTCTTTTGACCATATTTGATCAATGAAGTTTCTTTAAATGAAGTTTCCCATTTGATTTTATTTTACAGAAACATGTGTAACCTGACATCATAGATAACCACTATGATCCCAACTGTATGCGTACAGATTTTTTCTGCCTCTGAACTTGTGAACTATATTAAAAATTCAGGATTTATTGCAGTTGTTTCGAGAATTCCTGACAGACAGGTGAACATTATTTCAGAGGAAATAATTCCTCTATAGTCAGCCTTTCCTGTATTCCCTTTGGCACTCCTTGGGATTGAGAATACTAAAACTGAAAGGGAAATGGTGAACGGTTAAAAAGAATTAATGAGGCTGTGTGTCCTTAGCATGCAACACTCAATTGAATACCAGCATATTCTCATTACCGATGAGCAAATTTATTTCGAGATTATTCCTCTTGGAGGAACTGTGTGAATTTCCCCTATACCACCACAGGCAACCTCCTAAACCCATCAAGGCCTTTCACTACTTACTACCTGGTCTCCGGGTACAGGTGGACAGCTTTGCAATTAGTTCGGTTTGCCTCCAAAGTGTGTGATGGGAGTGTGTGTGTCTGTACCAAGCTGTGAGCTCCGGTACTCCCACGTGCTGAGCTCACACCTGAAGCTGTCCCCAGCACGCTGCTGCGTGGCCTTGCAGACAGCTCCTCAGCCAGGGAACACAGCTGGTGATTCCCATTTAGGTGTCCTTCTGAAGGTCAGGGAGGACCATGCTCTCTCCTCTCTTGGCCTGTGCCTATGGGACACACCAGTCTTTCCCCTAGCCTTGCAGAGAGAGTCAGGAGAGCATCTCAGGGCTTTTGCAGGGTTCTTCTCTTTCCCAAATGTCATTGGCAGAAGTGGAAATATCCCAGTCCCAAGCTTGCCTTCCTGCCTTGCCAGTGACTAAGGTAAGGTAGGAGAGCCAAGATTGAGCCAGAGCTCTGGGAGAGCACACATAAGCATCCAGAGGCTGTGCTTGGGACATCTCAGATGCTGACTTGGGGTCCTGGGCTGGTTCCTTGACAGAGCCTCCTGCAAGGGCTCTGCACAGAGCAGCGTGTTCTCCTGCTGCCTCCTGGCCATTTGCTGAGGTCAGGGAAGGAACACACATTTTTAGGGCAATTCCAAAGGAATAGCTTAGTGCCCGCTCTCTCCTGGTGATGATTTAGGAATGAAGAGCACTTCTTCTCGAGTATTTTCTTCTGATAAGCCTAAATTAGTCCTCTCTGAGCTCTCTGCTGCTATCACAGGAGTGACAGAGCTAGCTCCAAGCCTGGATCAAGCTTGATTTCATTAAATTACAGGGAGAGGGAGGGAAGAGATGAACTGCACAGCAACACTGCATTGCACAGTAACTTACTAACGTGCTGCATTTATGGGTGTCCTATCAATGGCACAGTTCCCTCTACTCCTTCTGGTCCAGCGTTAACACGAACATTTCAGTGCCAATTGTCGCTTCGGCGACAGCAGCAGGGGCAGTGCTGGGTCTGGCTGTGCTGATGCGGCAGCACTCAAGCACACGGTTAAGTTGGATCTCTGCAGCTCTTGGCACGGCAATTGCCAGGGGAACGCTCTGCAGCTTTGTCAATTACAACAACAACAAAAAAACTGAGTTTACTTGAATGTATGTATTTCATCAAATTTAGAAATATCATAAATAACTATGTTGATCAGAAAAATTATCATCAATCAAAGCCATGTCTAATTTCTTTATGCAGTTTGTACCAAGAGCTTGAAAAAGGACTGCTTTTGGGCTGTAAGTTAATTTGAGGCACGTGATATATTTGAAACGGTGATTAGTGCAAAGGTGGCAGGTGCCCCTTCGCCCTGGCTGTACACTGCTCTGTTAACCCCGATGATTCAGGTTTTCTGCTGTTTCCACAGACAGAATTAATGCTCTCTCACCCCACAGAGGCAGGACTTTCTGGGGAAGGGAGTGTGGAGAGAAGGCACTGTCTCGGGGTTTCTTATCGAAATACAATATTTCTCATCAGAATAGAGAAGGGTGTTTTAACTGCTGAGCTGCACCCCGTCTCACTCCATGCTCACTATCGTATTTCTGCTGGCAGGTAAATGACACAAAGCCATTCAAATCTTCACTTCTTCAGCTATGTCAGCATCGCACAGCACTATGGATTACTTGAGTACTGTTGGTTATTATAGATTAACCTGTTTTATTTAATGATCAGAACTGCAGATGCTTTATCAGCTTTTGTTTAGATTTGCTTTTAATCATAAGAGATATCTTGTCTGGCAGGGGCCCAGGGGCTGTGCATGGCATTCTTGGGCTTTCTGTGTTAAAGAAGAACAAAGAGAAGAGAAACAAGCAGTAAAGAGCCCGTGATGGGGCAGAGACGCCAGTAATTGTTTGAGGCCAAACTCTAAGGAGCCATAAGAGAAGGAAGCGGGTCCCTGGATACAGCAATCACAAAGAGCTGAGCAAGGCTCATGTCAGGAGACATTTGCTGAATGTGACCGCCACCCTGCTATTCACCTTGGCTTGCACTTTTAAATCTATCTCCAGGAGGTAAGCTTTTGTATTGCTGTAAGTCTGATCAACAGATACGTGTGCATTGTGCTGCCAGGCTGTCCCTGCACTGCCTATGAAACACCACCAGGCCGAGTCCCTTCCTAGGAGAGGAGGATTTTGAATTGGTTTGACTTTTCAGGGCTGGATTATTGCAATTCTTTGTTTGCAGGAGGTACCAACTGCGTTATCTCCTGAGTGCAGCTGATCTGGGATGCAGCAGCTCGCAATCTTTTCATTCTCAGTGGTTTCAATACAATATTCACATTTTAAAGTCTCTGTGCTTCTTCTGGTGAGATTTTGTGTCAAGTTCAAAGTCCTGCTACTATTATAGAATATGTCAGATTCCCTTTGCTTCCCTTTGCTGTCTGGTGCCACATTCCTAATTACTATTGCAAGGGTGAGTGGAAGGAGAGAGCATCTGCTCCCTGAAGGGCACCTGGTCAAGAACCTTTCCAGCGCAAATGGGGATAACAAGAAGAGAAGGAAGCCAGAACATACAGAGGCACAAACCTGATGGGGAGGCAGTGATGGGAACCATCAGGAGCAGGGCTGTGAACACAGCGTGTGTGCCAGCAGCTGGCATGCAAGCAGCTGGATCTTCCCCAAACCAGGCATGTGTGTCCCCTAGCAAACCTCAAGCAGGACCAGATGGAGAGCTGGGGATTGTAGGATGGGTAAGAGGACAGGGGTGCTGGGTGGAGAGGGAGGCTGTGTTTTTGGGCCATCCCCTAATACCCTTGGGACATGTCCTGGTGAGCCTTGAGATGTGTGTGTGATCTTCCATCTCTGTCAGCCCAAGGGGAGGAGGGGACTGGGCTCTCTGTGCTTATGGCAGTGTGAGCTCTATACGTAGGCACTGCTAAAGGCAGCACCACGTCTGGCAGTCTGTGTAGCTGGCTGAGTCTGCGTGACAGTGTGTCTCTGGGGTACGTGCTCAGCTTTGCTCCTGGCTCAGCCTGCAAACAGAAAAGCAACAGCTGCATCCCTCTTCTGCTGGGCACGCTGCAAATTGGGGTTATGTCTGTAAGAGCTGGAGCAGCTCCCTTACGGAGGCACCACTTGATGATATACCTTCATACAGTGCATGCTCCAACTCGAGCAAAATACTCCCTCGCATCCTGGCTGCTCAACTCTCTGCCAGCTGCAGAGTGTCAAAGGATGGCAGGCTGAGCTGTTGAGATGCACAAGTCCCAGAGCAGAGGGCTTCAGGTGTGCAGAAAATTAGGCACAGCAGTGAGCTGTGTAGTGGGGAGGGTGCCGTGAGGGTGCAAGGGGATCTATCAGCCCCCTGAGTCAAGCATGTCAAGGATGTCAAGGGTGGTGGTTAGGTAGGAATTGGGAAGGAACCCAATGGAGAGATAAAAAGTGAGTAAAAGCCTCTTGTGACAGGGAAGGGCCTAAAGGGGAGTAAATACTGACAGAGCTCTCATTGCTGTGGGGAAGAATTGGTTATTTGGGGACATGGGAGGAAGCCTGGTGGGCTCAGTATGCTGGGAACTCATGGGGATGTGGCAGCAGTTTGTGAAGGAAGGATCTGGATGGAACTGACCTTTTCATGAAACAGAAGAGATGAAGGAGGTGCCCATGGAGCTAGTGGGTAAGCTGGTGACATCAGGGTGAAAACATTCTGAGGGAGAAGTGAAGGCCTCCTGGATCTGATCCTGTCCCCTTCAGCTGTAGCTGAGAGCTGAGCAAGGAGCTACCAGCTTGATGTGGAGCAAGGAGGGGACAGCCAGGAGCAGACTCTCCAGCCTCTTCTGGGCACTCCCGTGGGCTCCTCTCCACAGGTCCCCAGAGCCCTGTGACAGCAAGGACTGGGCAGGGCCACCAGGCACTGCCCAGGGAATAGGCAGACGAAATGCCTGTCCCTCCTGCTTGGGCACTGTGTTAGTGTCCCCAGCCTGTGCCCTCCACTCCTTGTGTTTGGTGCCAGCTGTGCCATTAAAACTGCATCGTCTGGATGGAGTACCATGGGGGCACTTATCCTCTTCTGTCCCCAGATACCTCAGGATGTCTCAGCTTGCTCTTTCCATCTTTACTCTGCTTTATTTTTGGCTCCTTGTTGGCACTGTTTTGCCACTGCAACATATCGGGAATAGCTTCTCTCAGATCTTATGTCCGAAACCAAGAGTTATCAAAAGATAGCGCTGAAAGACATTCAGAAGGGAAGCGTCAAAATGACTGCCTTCTCTTCCCCACCTCTATCAGGAGTTAACTCTGCCTCTGTAGTGTGCTGCCTGCTTTTGCCATGGATCTTGCATTTGTGCCCTTGGTACCTAACATTTGCTAGAAATGACACAGGCCCGTGACATTTAGCTGCTGACTTAAGCCCAAATTGAATGCATTCAACCAAGTACAGTGGAGGCTGAGACCCCATGGAAAGCTGGGAAGGACTTGCTCAGAGCAGTTTTTGAGACTTTCCATGCATGAAATACCTTTTTATTGAACAGACCACCATAACCCCCTCTCCCCAGACCCTATCAAAATAGCTGCAAATATCAAAGCAAATGGAAGCTGACCCATGCACTCTGGGGAAACCGTCCTCCCTCTCCTTCAGCATGCAGAGCTGATGGAATGGAAACTGGGCCTTTTCTCTCTAAATTACATCTCCCTCCACCCTGTCCCTTCTCTTTTCAGAGGCCTGGTCAGAAGGAGGAAAGAGAAGGGTGAAGGACACTGATGTGTGGGAGTACAGAAAGAGCTGAATGCCATATATTGCCTCAAAACTGCTCTATATTTTTATGTATCAAAGTTACCTCCCGATGATTCTTAATGCCCAGGAAATGCCTTATCTCCCACTCCTTGGGATGTAGTCACTGACATCTTTGCTGCAGTCATCTGGAACTGCTCATGGATGATTATTTATTGTATTTAAAAGCTGTTTGGCTCCATGTCCTAGCCAGAATAGAAACCCGTATTCTGAATTTGAATGTGTATTGCTTGTACAAGAGGTAATAATGTTACAAGCAAAAAGGTGCAAAATTATGTAAATTGCCTGAGATAAGAAGAATAGCTTATACTGAGTTATACACAATACAGCTTATACACTAACACCTGACTGAACCAGTGGTGGCACCGCTTTTCTGAACGCCCTGCTAAAAACTAGAAATTTGGCTTTGGATTCCTAAACCTTATGGAAACATGAAGTCCTGACCCGTGTTGTACAAGGTGGGGCTGTGCACGGCAGGGACTCCTTGCCCCAACCTTGTGCCCCTCTCCCCAAATCCCTCAGCCTCTCCACCCCAGCTATCTCTCTCAGTCTGCTTCCTTGCAGAACCTCTGCCCTAATTTGTGTTACAAGAGAGGTGGAATTACCTCCTGTGAGATCCAGAGCAGGGAGCAGGGCTAGACGCTTTGCGAGGAGACAGCATTTTGTGAAACACAGCCAAGTCCCGTGCCAGAGAACTTGTACGGGTCACTAATAAAGGAGCCCAGCCCAGACCACTCAGCAGTCTCCTCTTGATACTCTCCCTTTTCTCTTTTTCTCCTCACATCTATTTTATTTTTTTTAATATATATATATTCCTGTAGGTTATTTTTCAAAATGTAACTTTCTCCGTGTAGCTTGGCCTGCTTGCAGACTTCCTCTCTCTGTTTTCTGCTGTTGCTTTACCGTCTCTTGCTTTCTTCCCTGAGGATGCAAGGAGGAATTGAAAAGAAAGGCTTTGAAATGTTTTCATTCAACTTTTAGTTGCTTATTTATGCTTTTGTTAGATACAAAGATTTAGCTCCTAAATTAGCGTTCTTCTTTATGGTTAGTGGCATATAGTTAGCATAGGAATTGCACTGCATTCTGTAATCATGGACATATTAGAAGTCATTTGCCAAATAAACACAGATGACATACTTCAAATGTGCAGTTACCCAGTTCAGTCGGCCCTATAACAAGAGGAGAAAGTATTTCTCACTGTATGGATGTGTATCCTATAGCCTGAGGGCTGGAAACAATCCAGAGCTGTTCCCCTCAGAGCAGCAGCATCCCTTGGCCAGGTAAAGAAATCAGAACAAAGAGCAGGGCAGCAATGGGAAGTGGAAATGCCCTCTAAAAAAATGTATCTATTTCTCAGGCCTTGCCAAACTAGAGATTCACAAGCTGTTATCTGTATTGATTTAGGTACAGAAATACCATCCTCTTCATGGGGAGACCATTTTCAACATCAACGGGGGAATTAAGGTTCTGCAGAACAGACACCCACACCTTCAGGATATGCAGCTACAGTGAGTTTCTAGTGATAAAACTACATCAGTTCAAAAGAAAATCCTGCTGGTCCAGTTCTAAGTCTTTCTGATGTAATTGCTTTGGGAACTGAAGGCAATGAAAGACAAACTATGCTCTAAATATTTTCTGACAGCAGAGGTTTCTAATCATTCAGGAGAAGCGACAGGCATCACCGTCTCAGATTATGCAGTTTCCGAGTAATCACAACAACCCACCAGGGAAGAGAAGTCATTTCCCTCAGAAAGACACCTGAGCATCTTTTCATCATTTAGCACGTATCGCTACATTTCCAAATTTATCTGGTGAAGAATACTGATGCACTTCCTGGAATACTTGTACCTACGGCTCTGACAACCGTGGCTTTTTTTTTTTTAATATTAAGTGATGATGTGGCATATTAATTCATAATTTTAGCAGGAACACCTCTAAAGGGATCATAGTCTGACTGCAAGAGATGTTATAATGAGATGCTAGAAGCAAAAATTCCCTGTTCCAATCTGCTTAAAACCTGAAGTGACCACATGGGAGGAGACGTGGAGGCCCCCCATGAAGCATCCCCTCTCCATGAGCTCCATGCAGGCAGACACACACTGATGGGTGCCTGGAGCTGGTGCTGAGCCTCAGCAGGTGTCTCTGGCTCTTGGGCAGGATGTAGCCCCACATTAACTGCGGCACTGCGGATCCTGCTTGGGCACAGGACAACGTGGCCAGCAAAATTCACGCTTAGTCAGGCAACAAAACCACTGAGTGGCAGAACCCGACTGCTCCCCCTGGGTTCGTGCTCTAGCAGATAACCCTGCCACTTCTTCAACGCGGCCTTTGTCATGCTGAGAAAAATAATAAAAAATATCTAGGTTTGATTGTATTGGCTGTAGAGGAAAGACAATTTGCTTTGATACTGAGGTGCATTATCCTTCAAGTGGAAATTATCTACAGGGAGGAAACCTGAGTATGGAGAAACATATCATTATTTAGAGCTTTCCACAACAATCAGACTCAGACAGCAAGAAGAGTTTACAGAAGAAAATCAACTTAGAGATGCCAGCAATTCAACATCAGAGCTGGCAGGGAGAGATGATGTTTGTTACCTGTAGAGACAAGGCTTGTATGGAGAGGTTACCTCTCCTTTTGATTACCTGATGCAGCTGGAAACAGAAGAGCTTTCAGGCATGAAAGCTCTTCAGGTAAACTAAAAAGCACATCCTTTTTACCCAACTTTCTATGGGTGTAATAAGACGTTGCCTTCCCCTCAAAGCTCCACCTTGCTTGTATTCTCAAATCGTCGCAGGTACCACTTCTATTTAAGAAATCCTTTTTTTTTTGAACATTTTACATCAAAGTCTATTGAACCCATGTGAGGCTTTCTTAAGTCTTGAACAATGGACTTCTCAAAAATAAGTAGATTCACTCCGTAGCAGGTCTTAGTGTTGAAGAAAGACTGAACAGCATTTTTTTTTCCTTTCCAGACAGAGAAAACAGCAACTGTTAGTTCTGAATATCCCAGGCTGGTTACAGCTTCTACATCTCATATTCTGGCCTACTATCAAAGATGGGAAGCAAGGGCAAAAGGTTCCAGAAGGTCTTTTTTAAGGGTGATTCTCCCTTCCTTCTTGACAAGCAAGCCATATGAGTGTGAACAAGAGCTCTACATGTATATGAATCAGAGCCAGAAAAAGCCATGCAGACATGGATGTGATGGCTTTCACTAGAGAGAAAGTTCAATAGAGTGAAACCCAATAGGGGAAGTGCTGATTTTCTCCCGTATCCTTCAGTGGGAAACTAAGGTAAGGCTCAAAACATCCACTTGCAGAGTTTCTGGACAAACAGCCGTAGGTTTAAATGCAATTGCTTCAGGTGCACAAATGACCAAGGGTGCAGAAACCTCAGCCAGCTGGCTGTACAGCCGTAAGGCTGTATTAGGATTGACTTTGTTCAAGTATCTCTTGAACATTTTTGCCAGTCAACAAGCCCTTCCATACACTTGCAGCTGGTGAATCATATCGGGCATTTCACATTGCTATTACTGCTCTCTTCAGATTACAATGAAACAAAGTCAGCTCATATCTTTGTTCAGAGGCATTTTGACCTTCTTTTGTCCTGACCCAAGATGCAAACACTGAAGGTTTGCGTAACTGAAGTGTAGCTGGGACTTAAATCGAAAACATGAGAATAGTGATGATCTAAGTGTTATTTTGTTTCTTTAATCCTCTGGAGATGAAGGTAAAACAATATTTGGGTGATTTGCATAAATATGCATGCAAAAACATCTTCTGATGCACATATACAAAATACGCCTGCAGGTAGGACTGCAGTTACTGTCTTAGCAAAGAAGTTTCCAAAACACCTAATATAAGAAATAAGTGTAAGACAATAGCCAAGTACTTTAGAAACATTCACATTTCTTCACAGTTAAATAGTAAATGATGAACATTCCCTTATAGTTGCTCCTTGTACGTGCTACAGCTTTAAATTATCAAATCTGAAGCAGCAATGATCAACAGCTTCCTCCATAATAACATTTTAATGCACTACTCTCAGAGAGTTTTAGGAACAAGTGGCTGCTGTGCATCTGGCCACATAGGCAGTGTGCACTGAGTGGGTCTGGCACATCCGTGATGTGCCAAAAATTCAGTGCACGGAGATGTGGAAGATCTAACTGCACGCTGCTGTCTCATGGCATGCAGCTGTGCCACCCACACTTTGTCTGAACAACGTCTCCGTTGCTCGTGAGCAGTGCTATCTGTGCTTGGCTAGGAACCGAGCCTACAGGAGATGGATAACACAGAGAACAAAATGTCTGCAGCATGTGCAAACTGCCCTGAAATTCATCAGGCTTCCCACCACATCTTCTCCTCAAAACTCTTAATATAAAGCTTCAGTGAAGCCCTTTAAGTTTAGGACACTGCTGCCTTTTTGGAGATTAGGGACCACCAGCCTTCAAGCTGATACAGTGCTCTATCAGTGACCAGTCCACCTGAAAATATTGCCTTCCTGATATCGTTGTGCAGCAACACAACGAGAAATGCTGCACTTATGTATGTCCTGAGTGATCAGACATGCCAAAAACCTGATAAAGAATGGAGACTGCCAACACTCATTGCAAGGATGTAGAAAAGTGGGTTTGACTCCCCTGATCTCTGAGTGCTTCCAGCTGGAGCTCCTGAACTAAGGTGTATTTGACTGGATTTTGCACTGAGACAAGGAAATTTGGAAATCCCTTTGATTTCCAGACTTAAACCTGCAGAAGCTTTGTTAGGATTTTTATGTTTAGCTTAAAAGAGACTGAAGAAAGAGAGAGGTGCTATTTATTGGTACAGGAGCCAAAAGGCCAGGAGTTAAGACAAAAGGGAGGGCAGCCTCGAGTAAATATTAATTCCTTGTGCTCAGGGAAACTTTACTCAGAGGTGGTATGGACATAAAAAGAAACATAAAAAAGCTTACAGTATGTAAGCATTCTGGAAGCATCCCTGCTACTCATTGGGAACTTGACTTGCTTGAGGGCTGGGTGAAATTTTCTGAAGATTTCTTCTGATTTTTGAGACTTTTTAAAAATCTAAGGGGCCTCTCCAGCAGTGTTCAATAACTTACAGATGTTGAGAGAAACAAGAATTTGTACCATAGACTTTGTAAATCCATGTATAGAGGTTGGATTAAAGACGACTTTAAATGAGCATTTAACGTCCTTGTTATACTCAGGTGTTTTGGTCTCTGTTCATGTTCTCTGCGCTTTTTGCTCTGTGATGCTTGCAGTAGGTTGAAAGAACAGGCTACTGCTGCTTTGCAACTGTTGTAGAGATCAGTGAATGATATGCTGCTGAGTGTTGCATTTGTGTGTGTGTGTGTGACGTTTTTTTTTTTTTTTTTCTGGGAGTAGAGTGGAAAATGATCACAGCTTCTGTTACAGAGATGTTCTTGATAACATGGTCTTTGTAAAAAAAATGCTGAAGAAGTACACCTTATTCCTGTGGTGACAAGCAAGCATGTCTGCTCTCAGGTTCAATTGTTTCCCTGGGGGCTCACAGAGAGCTTCTCAGCTGGGACTGGGAGGCCAGGATCCTCAGAGGCTGCAGCAGGGGAAGGACAACCTCTGAGCAAGCCAGCACATGAGCTGGAATGCCTGCCCTCAAGATGAGGACAGCAAAACTTCTACAAGGGCAGGAAGGCACGGCCTGTGAGGAGAAGATGAGGGCACTCAGAACAGGAGGCTGAGGGGCAGCATCATTGCTCTCTGCAGCCTCCTGAGGAGGGGACGTGCAGAGGGAGGTGCCGGTCCTCCCTCCTTCAAGTGTTTCAGTGGGAGCACCCTTCAAGAGAACTTTCTGCATTTGAGAGTATGGAACCAGATCTGGCAAATATTATTTAGCAGATAAATCCTGCTGTCATACGCAGAAGCCCATCGGAGTTGCTGCATCCTGGGATTTGAGCCCAGCTTGCTCCTGAGCTGTAGGAAATGGCAGGAAAGAGGAAAATGTGGCAGGCAGGCCATGGGGTCCCAGGGCCAGGACCCCGCTCCTTCAGGGCCATGTAGTGCATTGGAAGAGCAGGATCCCAGCAGAGTGAGAAGGGGGACATTAAAGTGCTGTACTTGGTGCCAGTGGGTGTTGGGGGCACTGGTGCCTTTTTATTTTAATTACAGTGCGTTCTTAAGGCAGACCCCCAAAATTTTGCTGCCAGGTGTGACCTAAGCCGTGCATACAGCTTTCCCTTTGCTGTACCTGGTGAGAGGTGTGCTCATGTAATGGAGGAAAGGGGCACAGGAGGTGCTGAAAGAAGCAGGGCATGTCATTAAATCAGGACCGTCAGTCTTGCCTCTTGCCTTTCGCACTTCAGTTCATTTTAATTGTATTTGATGCTCAGAGCTCTGGATGTTTCTCCAGAGGCTGGAGAAGTGGATGTGCTGACATACAATGGACAACAAAACCCGGAGCTAAAGGAGCGTGGCTGGGAAATCCCTAAGAAGATGGAGAAAAATGGAAGTATTTTGTCATAAAATGAGTACTTAGCACTGTTAATTACACTGCGTTCTCTGGTGCACCCAGTCCAAGTCTGTGGGGACGGATGAGTAAACCCAGACAACAGTGTGGGATTTTGGCACACAGTACATTGTTCCTGACAACATAAAAGGCATCATTTTCAAAGATCCTTCTTATATTAATGCTAAACCAACATCTTATGAATATAGTTTCCTCTCCTTCTAAGCCACTGTAAAACAAATGCAAAACAAAGCTGGGCAGGAGCCCTGAGTGGCCTCCAGCCTAAGCTCACCCAGAGATGGGGAATCCCATCTGAATGGAAGGAGAGGGGGTGGCACTGATGCTAACAAAAGTTTTTAGCCTCTTGCAGAGCACATACTACAAAAAGGAAAAAAAAGATAGTTAATTCTTTTTAAGGATAGTTTCAACACTTAATGGAAACAGCACCACAAGCTCTGGTGAATTCAGAAAGACAGTGAGAAGCAGCCCACAGTTGTCTGTCTGCCCCAGGACCCACTGCCCCCCCTCCGTGTTGATTTCAATTCTAATAAAGACCTGCATTTGTAAGGAAGACAGGCTGGAACACAAATTTAGGGCTCCTATTTTTGCCATCAGGAAGGAGCTTTATGAGCTTTTATCGGAGCCCTTACCTTTGCAGGAATGTCTGGTGTTAGTTACAGCCTAAGTGATGCAGTGGGAGCACAAACATTAGTCTTTCTTACACTGGACGTGCTTCTTGCTGGCTTCCTTCACACAGGGTTTAGCAACTGATACAGTACATTACATAATCAGGTGTTTTTTCCTAAGGCTATCACATGCAGTAATTAAACATGCTTAAATGTTACACAGCAGGTTTGTTAATGCATTTGAAACTACTGTGGTTCAAATACAGGGTGATGCACATCAGTATAGGCTGATTTTTTATTTTATTTTCCCAGCAGAGGCTTGTTTCACTGCACTTTGCTCAATTCTGCAAAGATTTAGGCACCCTGGTGGCATTTAAGCACATGCTTTACACTAACTATGTGAACAGATCTCGTTCGTTTCAGCGTGATGCCCATTCACTGAAAATGAAGCACATGCTTGCTCAGTTGCTTGTCTGTAGCCAGCTTTCCTGGACGAAGCTCTAGGACAAGGAGAAGGAAGGAGAAGGAGCGTTTACTCCCCTTGAACAGGCTGAGCAGGACCCAGACCTGCGGCAGGCTGCTACCCCTGTGCTCAGCTGGAGCTCCTGCCAGCAGAGCGGTGCCACTGGAGGGCGATGGGTGCTGAATTTTGTAGGAAGAGGATAAGCAGCAGCCGAGACCCTGGAGCACTCTGGGCTGAGTCAGTTTTCTTCCATTCCAGCTAATGTGAGCTGAGCTAAGTGCTGCAGAGCTGGGTGTGAGCAGGGCTCTGGGCATCACTAAATGTGGCACATCGCCTCCTGACCTGCCTGGGTTTGTTAGCGGTGACTTAGTGCAAGCCTGGAAATACCAAACAGCTGCTAAGTGGGCTATCGAGAGCCTGATTGCAATGTAAGTGATATAAAAGCCGATAAATAAACAAATAGATACACCAAGCAAACAGAAAAAAAAATCCATACCAAAAACAAAACAAAACAAAACAACAAAACCACAAAACCTTGGAAAGGTTCTTTCCTCTCCCTGCATAAATGCAACTTGGGAGAAATATTAGTTTTCAATACTGACTTGCAAATATCTTTCTGCTTCAATATAATGCTCTCAAGGTGAAACATGGCTTTGGGGTAACAATGAGAGCTCCCAAACTAATTTAATACCAAAGCAATATATCTGAGTTTTGTTTTAAAGATGAAGTAAAAGCAAAGTGCTTTCTTGAATGAAAGCCTAGTTATGTGATAAAATTCATCTTTATTTAGGACAACACTGATAAAGGCTGAGCAAAGTTCCCTCCGTTTTTCTGAGCTGGAGCTATAGATATGGATTCCTCGCATTAGGAAGATTCAGAATTTGTCTGCTCTGTGACTAAGGAATAGATTCCACCTGCACCAGCCCCTGGCTAACAGCTTCAGTCCTACCTCCTGATCTGCACTAACATATACTGGGGCTTGCGGGCACAAACAGGGCTTCTTCTTTCCAACCCTCTCCTAGCTTCTGGGAATATGCAGTCATTTATAACCCTGCAGATGTTCTGAGGAGGTTTTCTTGCAGCAAGTGTTCATCCTCCATCAGTAACTTTGTATACAGAGTGTGTAGGATCATTCCCACAATCTGTACTAAGTGTAAAGCCCCTGCTTTCTTATTTCTTGGTCTGTCTCTGTGAAGGACAGTAGAAGGCTCTGACTTCCCAGCACAGTTGCCCATGGAGCCTGAGTCCAAGCAGCTTCATTTTCCAGTTCCAGACAGGGCTGCAACACAAGCAGGACACTCCTTTTCATCATGTACTCAGGTAGGAAGGCCAAAAAGAAGCAGTTCCTGGACTCACATGCTACTTTTTCTACATTAGTTGCATTACAGATGATGAAACCAGGTAGCATTATGTGGTTGTGAGCATCTAATTTGTGCAGGGTTATGAAACCTGTTTATTTACAGCTAACTGTCTGCATGCTCTTCACATTTAACACGGATTTCTCAGTGCTGTGAGATAAATCTTTGTTTTTAAATCAGCTTTTGAATAAAGAAGCTAGTAGGAAATTGACTGATTGGTATATTAAGAGAGGCATCTGCATCTCATTGCTTCCCAGCTGTCTCTTCAGTTGCCCATTGCTTGAGGGAATGCCTCAACATGCAGTTTTATCATGTAAGTAATACATAAGGCAGCTCCTTAAAACAAAAGCAGCAGAGTAGCAGCTCTCCTGATAGGTAAAGTGTGTCAGACTTGCCCTTCAAGTATTTTAAATGTTGGGTTGAAGTCAGAAAGTCCGCAAAAAATCAAGTGATAATTCACTATTTACATAAATGGTCCAGTGGTATGAGATGATTTGGCGTGCTTACCTCCTAGGGTGCCCAACACAAAATATTTAAGGCACCTGGTGAGTGTTAAGACATTTCTGAGAATTCAGTTCTTCCAGGATGTCACAGAGAGGTGCCACAAATAGATTTAAATCTCTCCCTCTTTATTATTTTTTTTTCTTTTTTAATCTACACCTCAGTGCTGATTATATGGTGGTAACAAAGCACACAGTAATTTAGCACAATCGAGTTTGTTTCTCCCCTCAATCAAAGCAATACAGCAACAGTACTGACATACAAGATTAGCAAATTGCCACAGCATTCTTCTGAATTGCATTTTCATAGAGAAAATATAAAACTTGTATAGAGAAATTTAAGCTCATGCCTGTGTGGTTAGACCATGTTCTCTTATAGGATTATCAGCATGTGTAATGCCACAGCAATAACCATGAAGGACTAAAAAATTTGAAGGACCATAAACAGAGAAGGATGAACAAAATTGAAAATAAATTGTATGACAAACACCACTAAAACTCTGTTACTCAAAATCACATACCTATAGTAAGCACATACTTATTGGAAGCTATTTATGGCTGATTCTCAGAACACCTAAAAGAAGTGGATAAGAAAATCCAAGGTTTCTTCCATATTTTGCTTTTGTTGCTGTAGTGAGAACCCAGTGCTTGAAATCAAAGGTGCTGTATAAATAAATGTAATGAGATGCAGAAAATGGGATCTTGTAAATTCTAATACAACCAAAATCACATAATTGACCATGTGATCAAGTCTCACTCACTGGAGGCTAGAAAAAGCAATTGAATATGATTTGGTTATCATTAAACTTGTAAATCTATTCTTAGAAATTCTGCAATGTGCTGGTATGCATTAGTCACATCAAACTGTCAACACAATTAACTAAATGTTTGAAGACAGCTCTCAAACTCTAAAAGAATTCATCAAAAGTATAAGGTAACAATTCATTAAGCCACAGCTTTTTAGGTTACTTCTTAGATGGGTGAGCTGGACTTATTCATAAACTGAACAGATACTTATTGTGATGTAAATGTGAAAAACACAAAGCTTTTTCAAAATAGCTTCAGCGTATTTCATGGGCTGGTGGCCTGAAGGTGCAATACCATGGAAATCTGTTTTAGGGAGCCCAGAAAGTGAGCTTTCTGGCATTAGATGATGTACAAATGCTTTGGTAAGTAAGTTCTGCAGCAAGGGTTTAACTCTTGCCACTCCTCAGAGGCAGCAGTGCTCACCGTGTACAGAAATGCCCAGAGCTTGGAACAAAAATGACCTGTGGCCAAATCTTCTTGCTGCCCTTGAGCTGGGGAATGCAAATTGCTGGCCACCATGTACAGGCAAGACGGGCAGCCCTTGCCCCACTGTTACCCCTTTCAGAAAGATGATATATTACAGCTTTCTGCTGTGAAAATGACTGAGATGTCTCTTATTGAATCTGTCTGAATCCCACTTGCACCTCTTGTTTGACTATTGCGGAATTAATATTTTTTTAGGTCAAGGCTTTTTCACTGCCACTATCTGAGCTGTCACCAAAATGAGTTATATCTGCAATTATAGAAACACATGGGATATCGCACCTTTTGTTCATACTTGTCTCTGAAGTCATGGAAACGTTGTCAAGATTTAGTCTGTTCTCACATGTCATTATTTCACCCTGAATTCCAGCAGAAAAACAAGATACTTCGTAATATAGTAACAGCATTTTGCCGGGTGCTTTGCCACTCCTTTGCTCTAGAGCAGGCACTCCTCTTTTGGGGAGATATTTTTGTTAAGGAGTGTTACAAGATGTTACACTAGATGTCAAGCTATGTACCTCCTGGAGCAAAAGGCTAACTATATTTTATGCCACCTAAGAGCCTCAATGGCAAAGAAAAACTCTTAGGCATAGCTGTCATCTGTGGCCCAACTGGCACATGAAGCATCACTTGGCAAGGAGCTGTGTCTCACCATGCCCTTCAGCATGCTGATACCCTCTGCAAGTTATTTCACCCCAACCACTGAAACTCCCGATCTGTAAGATGAAGGATTTGAGATTTGTTCTTCAAAACAGCTCCTAGAAAGGCTGTCTTGTGTGAAATTGACTTTTTTCTATCATTAAAAAAAAAAAAAAGTAAAATGTGATAAAATTTTCAGCACATGCAAATTTGGACCAAATTAGGAACAAAATAGTTTTTGGCAGGTTAGAAGATTTTTTGGGGGGTGATTTTGCTAAAAAATAATGCCTTCCAGCAGCTCAAAGGACCTTCGAGTATCTCAGTAAGTTGATTTATGCAGCTTTTTCTTTTTCTTTTTTTTAATTTTTTTTATTTTTTAATTTTTATTTTTTGGCACCGACTACCATGACCCTCAAAAGGAATAATTGCTGTGAGTACTGGGCTCAATTTAAGGTACGGCTGTCAGTACAGGAGAAATGAATCTATATTCTCTGTTTCAATCTCTTCTCCCTAACAAACTCTATTCCTTGTATCTTGTATGTAACCCTGTATCTTTTGTCCTTTCTGTTTTTAGGGCTGTGATATCTGTTTGGACAGCTATATAAACTGTATTTTCTAGACCATGTACATTAAGCATAACATATATTTCTGTAATAGAGCCCGCCTGTTTGTTCAGGGATGGGTTATATTTCTCTTGATTGACACAGGGACCACAACGCCACCAATGCTGTTCAGCCCCAAGCAAATCCTAATGCCAGAGGGTACGTACCCATACCTATCCCAGCAACTACTTCATGCTCTTATTCCTCATTTGATGCTCACACCTCCAGACTCTCCATCACAGCCCTGTTTCACTGCCCTCTGCCCAGCACTCACACTCAGCGAGCTACCACTTTCTGCCTCAGAATATTTTTATCTGCTACTCCCCAGACTCCCTCGGGTCTCCTCTTTAATGGCCCATTGCTGTCATGCATGCAATTCCCCCCTGGGGTTGTGCTATTCCTAATTCAGCCAGTAACTTGCACATTAGAATAGATGTAGCAGGCTCAGCAGAGCGTAGAGTGTCTGCCCCTGCTATACATCTTTTGCAGGCGGATGGGGAAGGGTAAAGCAGCAAGGATATCTCTAATTGCTAACTTCCACTGGAAGTAATAAAACCATGCCAAGCAAGTGTGTGAAATATATGAGGCTTCTGGAGTATTCTTGAACATATGACACCATGAGGTAGGTTATATGACATGCATGAGGTCTGCGTTTCTTTCATGTCTAGATCCATGAATCACTGATGTGGCTGGGTTTTATTTGCCATAGCAGCCTCAGTAACCATGAGAACCAAAAAATGAACAACTTTGACATATTGGTTTGTGAATTAAGTTGGGCTAGAGTAGAGGCCAGCATTTCCTTTGGAATTAAAGTAGTATTTTGATCAAGACACGTTCGGTATCGTGATTGGACTCATAAATAATTGATGAGGGTGTTACACCATTTCGACTTTGATCTTGCTAGAACGGAACAGAATTCAGAGCATGCAGTGTCTTGATACGTGTAAACAAGCACAACTGAGATATCAGCAGGTTACATATTGACACAAAGGCAGGCTTTGGCAGCTTCACTAATTTCATAGAGAAAACAATGACTGTACTCTTAACGTTTGAAATCACCACTTGAAATGCCTTCAAATGAAAACTGTTTTTACTCATAGTTGAGGAAATTCTTGGTAAAGTATCAACAGACATCTTTTCTTTTAAATCTTCTTATCTTCTCTAGTGAATACAAATACAGCTCCTATCTCTGTCCTAGCTCAGTAATAACAACCCTCTCTCTTCCAGTTAGCCTGTTTTGTATGAAATTCAAATTCACAGGCTCTCTCTGAGATCAGTCCTCAGAGACTAAATGTCACGTCGACCTAAAAGGGTCTAAACCAGAGTTCTTAACCTTCATGAACTCTCTCTCTTTCTTGACTTTCTGTGGGCAACATCTCCATCCTGCTGGTCACTTATAACCCAAGCACCATCTTGGATCCCTTTACTCTGAATTATGTCTATTTTCAGCAAAATTTTATTTATTTATTTATTTATTTATTTATTTATTTATTTATTTATTTATTTATTTATTTTGCACTCACAGCCCATCACAACACACATCTCCTCACTCTTTAATAGGAATTGTTGCTGCATCTTCTCTTCCAACCTAGATGTTTCTGTGATTCTGTGATCTTCTGATCAGCTTGTGGTGTCACCCAACATTGCCTTTCCAGTCAACACCCTCCACCCTTCAACAGGGATTTATATTTGGGAACATATCTTCGTAAATACTGGCAGAGATATCTCTTCCCAATCCCTCCTTAACACTGCCTTTTGCTATGGTATATATCAAAGAACAGGAAAAATGGCGATAATTAGGCTTCTGCTATGCTATGATTACAGCTTGTTCTAAAATGCAGTCAAATACTGCATGTGGTTTCAGAGCTGCTTTTGAAATACTCAGGATACCTGACTGTGGGAGCGTACTGGTGAGTAAAGAGAAGAAAAAACATTGCTAAGTGCAGAAATTCTCAAAGGCAGCACAGATTTTTCTTCAGATGGAAGAGGAGTATAGGTTGTGTAGGTTAAGTGCTAGAATGCTTTGCGAAAAACGACAATTGTTATAAATATTGACAAAGCAGCTGAAAGGCACGAACAAGAAAGAGGTCAATTCTAAATGGTCATTTACAGCTACCCAAAGGGTACTGCAAGGAAAAAAAAAATCCTCATCTACCAAGGTTTCTATGGCTTTTATCCCCAAATCATGTATTATGTATTCTGGTTGAAAGAAACCACAACATAGTAGCGATAAATGCGATGAAAGGTCTACTACCTGAAACCGTCTTGTATTCCTTTCTTTGATGTGCTACTTAACCAAACAGAGAGCTTTTTATTAATGTGGTAAATTAGAAATGAGAGATTATTACATTATTGCTGTTAGTCTTACCAGCTAATCACTTTCATTTTACAAGTAAATTATTGCAGCTCAGTACAAACACCAAATCAATTTTTTTTTGCTTACTGTCATTAGCACTAATCAATAATTAACTAGGATTATTAAAAATTGTTATCGCAGACTTTTTCTCCTCCGTGTTTAGTTAAATACCAAATTTACTTTGCTAAGAGGCTGGCATAAGACTGAGATGGCTGTATGCCCATGGAAAACAAGCTGAAGAAAAAGTTCAAGCTGAGAAGTAGATAGGATTTTTTATTAGTCTCAGTAAGCAGTCTATCTGTCAGGGTAAAATTTAGCTGCTTTTTTTACTTTTATAGATTAAAATGGTGATATTAAGGTTTAGTCCACAATGTGATGACTCAGTTGCTACTTCCTCCTGCAGTGTATATGCTTAGTTGATTTTCTATTTAAAGATTAAAATCATTTTCAGTTTTACATTGACAAAAATGTGTTGGGATCTGCCTCATAATTTACTTCAAACTAGCAAAAAAAAACAGGAATGAAGTTGAGCATGATACAACAGTGACTATGAAACAGCAACTGATGCAGCTGCTTTTTAAAGAAATACCAGGTCCAGGTGAAAGAACACGGGCTCGCAATGAATGGTTCAGCAGTTACGTGTCCCATTTATGGAACCAAAATCTCTCCCAACAGATTACGCTCCTTGGGACTGTTAACCCTGTATCACAGACTACGTCACAGTAAAAGGACAACAAAACCCAAAAGCACATTTTACAATTTCTCGGGGCCTTACAAGTCTGTAGAAATGGCCTTTTGACGTCATGTCCTGGTGCAGAATGCTCCACGACTGCTGCCAGCCCCTGCTGTCACCCGTCCCTGCTCAAGGGTCCCTCAGGGAATGCAGAGATAAGCACAGTGTGAGTATTTCTTGGTGATAGCTAGGGGAAATTTACTATAAATGAAACAAGTTCAAGTTTAATTTACGTTGGGATTTAGAAAGCTCCTGTGTAACCCTAAAATCGAAAGAGTGTGTTTAAAGTGGGATCAATTATGGAATTAATCAAAGAATTAAGGGGTCTCTACCAAACCACCCGTGCAAAGTGCCCGTGGTGGTACAAGGGTTAAACAAACCCACGACTCAGTCCGTGCGGCTGTGCAGCCCTTACCTAGCCCCAGCACAGCTAAAGGGGACCGCGGATTTGAGCACTAAGAACCTGATGCCACAGTTTTGGTTCAGAAGACCCATGAGAAATCCGGATTACGGATTTTGCATATCAGAAAAGCATAGTGAGTGATACTAGCCATTAGCTACTCTCCCAGCCGGGATCTACATGTTTAGTTTTGGTTAATTTCTCGTTAATCCAGGTGCCTTACCCTGCTGTCAATGCATGTAATAGCCACATATTATTCCGTGTCATATCTCAGAAGTGAAAGAAGGGCAATTC
Source organism: Anas acuta (assembly GCF_963932015.1). Taxonomy (NCBI): domain Eukaryota; kingdom Metazoa; phylum Chordata; class Aves; order Anseriformes; family Anatidae; genus Anas; species Anas acuta. The sequence goes on from NC_088979.1 coordinate 191,506,135, forward strand.
CTTTTTAAAGTAAAACATTTTTAGCAAGCATGTTTTTTAGAAGTGTCAGTGCTGCATTTTAATACCCTGCACTGTCACAAGCAGTAGCTGGCAGAAATGTCCCTTCCTAACACACGCATAACACAGAGACACACACATACACATACACACACGTATGTGTATATTTGTATGCTCATGGTATAGCTGTGAGCAACACCATAAATGCCTTTGATTAACATATGAAACAGCGCTACGTTGGGCTGAATGGCAGGGATAATCAAAACACTGGACTACAGATGAAAAATTGTTTTTCCCTGTTAAAGAGCACACTGCTTGGCTTTACACAGGGCCCCATCAAACAGTTTACAGCCCAGGTCTTAGTGTGTAACCCAGCACTGGGGTTTCTCCTGCTCCAGGACCTCACAGACCAGGCACAAGTCCGTCACCCTCAGCGCACAGCGACCGGCTGCTTCTCTCATGTAGAGACCAAGGGAAGGGAAGAAGCCAGGGTGCTGCTCTGACTCCACAAAGGTGCATTTTCCAGCAGCAGACTGATACCACCGCCCCTCCAAAGTGGTGTGAGCTGGGCTGCAATGCATCGCATTGACTGGCTGCATCATCCTATAGATGTGGATATATCAAAAATAACCTTACACAGTACTCTGATTCCATCTCTGCCATGTGGTTTGGCTTTCACCCATCACATTTCTGGTGGCTCTAGACATTAAAACAGTGTGAGAAACCATCCTTATCAATTGTGAATGGATGATTTTCCTTTACTGTGATGTGGCACCTTGTTAATTTTTCCACTGCCAGATTAATAGGAAGAGAACATGCATTGAGCCATGTTCTGCACCATGGTAGGTTTGGGTGCCACAATATAAGAAAGACATAAAAATATCAGTGAGTGTCCAAAAGAGGGCAAAGGTTGTGGTCTCACCCAGCAGGCAGCTCAGCACCACAGCTGTTTGCTCACTCTCCTCCAATGAGATGGGAAAAAGAATTAAAAAAAAAAAAAAAAAAAAAAAAAAAGGTAAAATTCATGGATTGAGATAAATATAGTTTAATAGGGAAAAAAAAAAAGAAGGGGAAATAATAATAATAATAAAAGTAATAATAATAATTTCTAGAGAAACCTGGCAAAAACTGCTGCATGTGACAGCCTATCAGTGTGCTACATAGACCAAGCAGGCCTGAAGACTCAGGTTACTCACAGAAGTTGTCACAGAAGAGAAAACTATTGCAGAATTGTGAGAGGGGAACTCTCTCCAAACATGGAAATCTGCTCAGGGACAGTTTTGCTTTGTGGCTTCTCTGGTGAATGAGGAGGTTCAAGCTCAGTGGAGCATTTCCTTTGCCTAGGGCATTCCTAAAATTTCCCTCCTGTGAGGACTCTCTCATTCCTAGTAGTAACGTCTTGCTGTGGGCTCAATAGTTAGTAGGAAGATTGCTTTCCTGATGGCTGCTTATTTTCCATAATCTGCTACATAGCTAGTACCACTGTTACAGAAATTCTTCTACAGATAGATTTGAAATTGGGAAGTAGATACAAAAATGAAGTTGGCAGGAATGTCTGGACTGATGGAGACACTCATGCAAGTACACAACACAAAACAGGATCGTAAGCCTAGCTGCTTTAGAAAACTGTATTGCTTATTTGTGACACCAAACTGCTGAGTGATGTCTTCACCTCTCATTTCACTGATGGACTGATGGGCACGTGGCTGAGTGCAGTAATACAGATTTTGAAGCACTGATTTTTCCCTGGGTAGTCGGATGTTCTGGTATTTGGGAATTAAAAAAAAGAAAGGAAAAAAAAAGACATTACAAATTATGTCATGGAATGGAATATCCTTTTAACACAATGGAAATAGGAAAGCAAGAAGATTCATTTCCAGCATCACAGGTTACATGAGACAAACACATATTTCCATTTTTGAGTTACAGATACTATACGTAGGAAGCCAAATCACTGCTTAGTTATGTACTCAGAAGAACAAAGGTCCTTTCATCTAACGGTGACTAGATTTTTTTTAATGCTTTCCCTCTGAGTGTGTCACTATCCTGTGAAAAAAAGTAAATAACATTATTTGGAAATTCCACCCAGCTCTGGCCTTTTGCAGGCTTCTGTAGGGACAAGAAACAAAGTTATATAAGCAATTTCTTTTTCAGTTTGACTCCAGCATAAAATAATTTGGCGTGTTGTAATGTGTAAACAAAAGGTTGGATCACCTAAGAATAAATAAGAATATAAGATTTTTCTAGCACAACTTGAGAAATATTTAGAATACACAGAGAAATATCTAGGTGCTTTGATGATTTGCTGAAGTTTTGCATACCTTAAAACCTATGCTTTTCACTGAATTCTGAAAGAGGGTTGCTAAGTCACTGACATGTCTGGTATAGCACCACAAACAAAACTTCATTTTTCTGCAGTGCAAAGATAAAGGCCGGTTCTGGAAAGCCAGTAACTTTAAACTCAGGTGCCCAATTCATTTAGCTTGTGTCCAGGCATCCAGCCAAGTAAAACAAGAATTTCCAGGTAGAACTAAGTCCAGCTAGAAGTGGTATCACTTTGGCATAACTTTCAGAACCTGAGTATCAAATTATAAATAAAAGGTTTTGGATAAGTATGTATAAAGACACACATCTCTTTTGGTCCTCTTTCTTTATAGAAAGTAAACATACAAAAACTCAGTAATTTCATAGCAAAAAAGATAGGTTCTTGGTAAAGCATTCTCTATGAGTATGTACGTTACTGCAAGCTGCTACATATATCCTTATAGAAATACATACATTAATTAATACACTAATTTATTTGGGGAGGTTGGTGCTAAGTCATCGTTTTTCCGGAAAAAGAAATTGGAAAACAGTTTTTGACAATCTAGGCGCTGCTTTTGAACAGTGCCTAGAATTAATGAAAACATAATTAAAAATAAAACTAGTGAATTGACTTTGTTTATTGGCAGTTTGAAGAAAATATCCATTTTCTCTCATTCACCTTTAACAGATCATTTCCCTTGGGGCCTAAAGTCTAAGTAAATTGTTATGATACTGTGCAGCTGATTTCTGTCTCAGCAACCAGCTGAAATTTTAGCAGTATTTGGCTATGATGATGTATTTATCAAATCTCTTTTGGAGAACTGAAACTCTAGATGGTTCATCATACATTTCTGCCTGCAAAATACTTTCCCTTAGATACTGTGGGAGTATTTCATCCATAGAATTACTGTTTTTCATATTAATGAGTTATAAATGAGAGCTTAATTACTACTAATTGCTTGAAAATCCACTGTCGGTGATTATAATCACTAACGATTAGATTGTTAAACATTCATCTTTGTCTATCTTTAGCAAACTTAATGAGAAATTATGGATCAGATCCTCAGCTGCTAAGTACCAGTGCAAGAGAACCTCTGCTGGCTCTGAGCACTGCTGTGTCACCATTAGCATTCCCCCCGGCACAGCCACAGGGGCTAAGAGCAAGGCAGGAAAAGATGTGAAGGAGACATATTGCATTCTTCTAATCCACAGAACTGTCTCCAGGGACTACTTCTCCTGGTGTATCTCAAAGCCCTTTGGTCCAAATCTTCTATTTCAGACAGGCCGAGAAGCCTAATGATGCCTTACCTTCCTAGTTTTGGTATCAGCAGAATGAGGAGGTGAGCTGATACCCTGAAGGGACCTAATAGCTTCTTGAGGTTACAAGTGAGATGTGGGTTTGTGCACAGATTTCTAATTTCATTTGACAATAAATAGTAAATTGTTCGGCTTCTGGTGGGCATTTAAAACGTACATGAGCACCTTTTGTACAGCTGGGGCATACAGCCCCACTTTCCCTAGAATGGCCTACAGCAGAGTGTGTGCTTTCAAAGTTGTCTGGTCTGACATACTTCTGCCCTTCATACATTCTTTAAAGATGCATTTAGTAATGCATTTTTTTAAATAACATGTGTGTAAAAATATACTAAGTGGAACAGTAGGTTTCCATCCAGCTAAAAATTAGGGAGTTTGCTTTTACTACTGTATTTTACTGTGATCCTTCTTATTACAGCACTGTACTTCCAAGATTGCTCTGATGTTGTTTAAAACAGTGAAGAGTATCAGTTTAGGGGCAGAATATTCTATATTTGGCAAAACTTCTACAAATTCTGATGGCAGCCACCCAACATCTCTCTCATTTTGTGGCAGCCTGTTCCTATAAATGAAGGAAATTTCAGTCACTGAACCCTTCTTTCTGCTCCACAAACAAGGTTCATAACCTCTTTCTTATATAACTGACTGCAAGTCAGCATTAGTTTTCTTGCTCCTGATATTGGGAAAGTTGTTTGAGAATTTCCTAATTTTAATGGTTAGAAACTATTTGATAATTTCCATACAGACCCCTTACATATATTTATTCTGTTACAACATTGTCCTATAACTGAAGCAGCTCTTCTGTCCTCTTTGGTGTCTATTCTTCATCAAAGCTCAAATCCTATCCTTCTTTAGGATGTGTCAGACATCCTTTAGCAGATTAAGCTGAAATCATTTCAGAAGCTATTGAAGAGACCTTTTCTCTTTCATTATTTAAGGCTAGTTCCTCTACCGCAGTGTGCACAATGAACCACCTGAGAACCCTTCATCACCAAGTTTATATTTCAAATACCGTCTGTCTGGGAATTTAAGTCAAATGGATGACTTATGTAGAGGTGGTTGATGACACTATCCTTTCCACTGGCTTGGCTGAGGGAGCTGTAACATCTAGCAAAGCAGGGAACGTGTGGTTGCAATAATTCCTTATACCATCTTAACTATCAAGAGAACATCTTTCCAGGGCAATAATTTCTTATCTCCCCACTCTTCATTGGAGACCTTTTTTGCACCTCTACCAGCTTGAATTGATTTTTCTGGATAGAAAGAGACTGCCAAGTAATAATCTAGATATAATGTCAATAGCATAAGGCACAATGGCATATTTGGTCAAATATATCCTGGAAAGACTGCGAGAAATAAAGAATGAAATTCTACACATAGTCTGTATGCATAATACTCTCTGTATCGTTTTACATAGATATTGAGCCTACATAAAATGTGTATGATTCTGTGTATATATAATTTGAAGAACCTAATTCTATAATACACTTAAGCACTTTTAATTTTTTTTTTTTCCCTGAACTAGATAGGTAAAGTAAAATAAAATAAAATAAAATAAAATAAAATAAAATAAAATAAAATAAAATAAAATAAAATAAAATAAAATAAAATAAAATAAAATAAAATAAAATAAAAACTACTACTACTTGTACTGTATATCAGTTTGACAGACAAAACAGAATGTAAAATATCTGACCATGAGCACAATGAGAAAAATTCTCTTCTGCTGCAAACTGAAACCAAATTATTATGCAACACACAACCAGCTAGGTACTTAGACATGAATCCTATCTCTAGCAACAGCTGCTTATGAGTTTTGACCTTCAAGTTTTGACTATGTTATGAGTTCTTGACCTTTTTTTATTATTTATTTATTTATTAATTTATTTAGTGAACTCTGCTTGCAAAGTGACATTGGAAATGACCCCAAAGCTCAGAATCACATAACAGTTTGGGTTGGAAGGGACCTTAAAGACCACCCAGTTCCACCCCCTGCCATGGGCAGGGACATCTCCCACCACACCAGGTTGCCCAAAGCCCCATCCAGCCTGGCCTTGAGCACCTCCAGGGATGGGGCATCCACAGCTTCTCTGGGCAGCCTGTGCCAGGGCCTCGCCACCCTCACAGTAAAGAATTTCTTCCTAATATCTAATCTAAATGTATCCTCTTTTAGTTTAAAGCCCTTACTCACTCCTTGTCCTATCCCTACACCCTCTGACAAGGAGTCCCTCTCCAGCTTTCCTGTAGGCCCCCTTTAGGCACTGGAAGGCCACTCTAAGGTCTCCCTGTGCCTTCTCTTCTCCAAGCTGAACAATCCCGACTCCCTCAGCCTGTCTTTGTAGGGGAGGTGCTCCAGCCCTCTGAACATCCTCATGACCCTCCTCTGGGCTCATTCTAATATGTCCACATCCTTTTTGTGCTGGGGTCCCCAGAGCTGAACTCCAGCAGTACTGCAGGTGTGGCCTCACCAGAGCAGAGTACAGGGGGACGATCACCTCCCCACTCCTGCTACCCACACTATTCTTGATACAAGCCAGGATACCATTGCCCTTCTTGGCCACCTGAGCACACACTGCCGGCTCATATTCACCCAAAAGTCCACCAATACCCCCAGTTCCCGTTTCAACTGGCAGCTTTCTAGCCAACCCCTCCTTTAAGCTGTGCTTAAACATTCATAAGTTACACACATAACCTCATGCTTGTTTTTTTAGGCTCTTTGTTGGCAACAGTTATTCCCCACCTGTGAGGGAAAGGCTGCCACAAAAAGCCCAGCTGTGACAGCCACAGTCCCATCACACAACAGAGCCCAAAGCTGGGACTGGGTTTGTTCAGCCTGGAGAAAAGGAGGCTCAGGGGCGACCTTATCCCTCTTTATAAGTACCTTAAAGGAGGCTGTGGAGAGGTGGGAGTTGGTCTATTCTCCCACGTGCCTGGTGACAGGACGAGGGGGAATGGGCTAAAGTTGCACCAGGGGAGTTTTAGGTTGGATATTAAGAAGAACTTCTTTACTGAGAGGGTTGTTAGGCATTGGAATGGGCTACCCAGGGAAGTGGTGGAGTCACCATTCCTGGAGGTCTTTAAAAGACGTTTAGATGTAGAGCTTAGGGATATGGTTTAGTGGAGGACTGGTTAGTGTTAGGTCAGAGGTTGGACTCGATGATCTTGAGATCTCTTCCAACCTAGACAATTCCGTGATTCTGTGCTAACAGCGACTTGTTTGCCAGAAAGAGAGGCGAATACAATTCAGGAAGCAGCCCCTCACACCCCACACAGACACAGCCCTGCCTTCCCTCACCCTTCACTCCCCAGCCCCATCTCTGCTCCTTCCCGCCCTTTCCCCCTCTGCCAGTCCCGCGCTGAGGGCAGCCAGCCTCACTCCGCTACTGCGCATGCGCCGGCGGCGCTGTGCGCATGGGCGGCAGGCGACGGCGGGAGCTGGCGGCCGGGGGGGCGGGCTGAGGAGGGGGGGGCTGTGGCCGGGCTGTGAGGAAGCGGCGTGAGGTGAGGGGCTCCTGAGCCCCCCTGAGCCCGGCGGTGTCCCCTCAGGGGGAGCGCGGAGCCTGAGGGGAAGCCGGGCGCTGTGAGTCTCCTCACGGCTTTCTCCTTTTTTCCGCGATAAAGCGCCGGGAGCCGTGCCGGGTGTCGGTGGTCCAGCGGCGGGGAGCTGAGGGGCGTCCTCCTGAGGCGGCGGATCCAGCCGCGGCGCCTGGCTTGTGCCCGAGGTGCGCTGCCGGGGGAGTAAGTAGGGGCTGCTCCGAGTCCGGCCTCCACACAGCCCCGTAATTACCTCCTAACTGCCTCCCAGCCCTGCTCAGGAGCACCCTGATTCCACCCTGGGCTGCTGCTAGGCCGTTTATTAACCAAAAGTAATTGTTTCTTGAAAATATCGCCCTTAACACCCTTTTTCTAGGACGGTATCTTGCTGGAGAACAAGACACCCGCATGCAGTCAGTGGTGATCTGAGTTTGTCATTCAGCAGCTTAAATGCGTTTGGTGGAGGTTAGCCTGGCTGCGAAACATCTTCACGGGGCAGGCAGGTACAGTGCGGTTAGCAGGAGATCCCTGCTTCTCTGGACTACAGTTAGGCAGCAGGATAGAGGGGCTGAGACACCTAACGTGGCTTTACGTGTGCTCAGGGAACTGTGCCAAGCCCTAGAGAGCGCAGCCAGGGGAGAAGAGAGCTGTCCTGAAATCCACGTGAGCCTTTCAACTGTTCCTGAAACTTTCTGACTTTGCTTGTCCCGTTTTGGAGGCTGTCTGGCTGTTTTCCTTCCTTCCTTGATAATTATTTGTAGTTAATTTACAGAGAGAAGCTGTAAGGTATCCATTTCTTAAAAATTTTCATTATGTTTTTAAAGATAACTTGAATAGATACTGTTTGCCACAATGTCTCTAATCTCATTCTGCTAGCCTAATAATTTATCATGTGGCATTGTATTTATGCCCAGCAAAGCATATTTGTAAATACTGTGGAGTGCTTTATTTACTGTCTTGATAACTTACAGATACACTTGTCTGCTGATGAGGTATCTATTGCACTACCAAAACTTACAAATTTACTTTTTGGCTGTGTTAGGTTTGACAAGTCAGATTCCAGCTTTTGAGGTTATTTTGGTTCTCTCACTACAATAAATGTACCATCTTTACCTCAATTTTAGAAAGTTGACACAAAGTTTTATCTTTAACTGAGGTGTTTCTCTGTGTTTTGTAACTAAAATCCAGCCTTTCCAGTGAGTGGGCAATCAAACCAGGGTGAGGCCCTGGCACAGGCTGCCCAGAGAAGCTGTGGCTGCCCCATCCCTGGAGGTGACCAAGGCCAGGCTGGATGGGGCTTTGGGCAGCCTGGGCTGATGGGAGGTGTCCCTGCCCATGGCAGGGGGTGGAACTAGATGATCCTTAATGTCCCTTCCAACCCAAACCAGTCTATGATGAACCTTTAGTCTTTTGTGAATAGTCCTAGTCTAAAATTTTACTGTAATTTAATGTTGCAGTTTTACCTGACTGGTCTGGTAATTGGGCTCCTACTATTTTTTTCAGCAGTATTTCTGGACTTTATCATCAGCTGGATTTTCTTCGTATGACTCTGCTGCTTTAAGCTTGGGTTTTTATGCCGTTGTATTAACATCCAGAGAACTATTATTTTGTCTTCCTCATCTTTCCTTATGCCCCACCTGTTTGCTGCTACATGTAAATCCTAATTTATTGGTTGTCCAGGGAGGTGAGGATCTGTGACTAATCTGCTTTCCCCATGTTATTCCCTTGCTACTTCTAAATGTATATGAAAGTAGACCAAAATACATGTTTCTCCAGTCGACTGAACTGTGACTATTCTTTGGCATATTCATTTGCAGATACACTATATACCTTTCTCTGTTTATTTTGGTTTTTGAATTCTGCCTGGTGTGAAAACATCTGTGTAATGCCTTAATGTAGTAAAAACCTATTTTGCTGTGGTCTTTAGCTTAATAATGCCATTATCCCAAGCTAGAAAGTCTCTTTAGATTTTACATCAATTCTTGCTGCTGCTTCTTTATGTATACAACAAAAGATGATAATTAAAATCTTTGTTTTCCAGATTGCTTGATTTCTGGTCTCCACACCTCAAGAGGGACGTGCATGTTTAGGTGGCTAACTGCAGGAACATCAAAATGCCTAATCTTGAACATTCGGCGTATCCGGCAGCTACACTGCTTCACTTGGAAAGTTTGGTGCCTTGTCGAGAATCCCAAGTGTCCATGTTGCTGTCCATATTTGGAGAGGTAGTGCTTTCTATACTGTATGTTTGAGTAGAACAAATATGTTTTACTATCTCAGAGGGAGCAGTAGAAGTTGTGGAAGCTTTTGTGATGTCATTTTTTTTATTTATTTTTTTGTTACCCATCTTTAACATCAGTGTTTGGAAGATAGATTCTAATAAGTTCTGGGTACTTTTTTTTTTTTTTTTCAGTGTCACTGTAGAATTTCTGTTTGTTTTTTACCTGTAAGTCTATTACCTGTGCGTCTAAGCTCTAGGTACCTGAAATTGATGTAGTTGGTAGTTCTGTTGCAGGCTGTAAGGTTTTGAAATCACTGGGTTGTTCACTGATTCTGCTGCTGGTTGGCAAAGCTGTGGTAGAAAAGTAACAGAGGTTTTTATCTGCAAACTTAAAAGCAGTTGATTTAATTTACATTCCTTTAACAAAATGGAAATTAGTATCTGCTTCTACCTTTAATTATAGATAATAAGTATGTAAAACTTAAATGCTGTATTTATTACAAGTGTAGTGGCAACAAGCCTTCTAAAAAAAATTCTTAAATTCTTCTTAAATATGCAGGTCAGGTTATCCTCATATCTTGCACAAGAATGCATTCATCTTGGGATAATTGATTATCATTGTTACTCATAAATAATGTTTGTCAAATTTATTTTTGTTTTCCGTTTTTAAGTTGGTATACAAGATTCTTAAAAACGACAGCACAAGAATAAATGCTTGTTCAGAACGAAATAAAAAAAATAATAGGTTAATGTCCTTGTATTGTAGAAAAAAATATGGAATGCACTGCATCGGTACCATTAATTAAATAGTGATATTATATCAAATATTTCTTCATGAGGGAAAAGCAAACTTCTTTACCATCTCCTCAGCCCATTTAATTCTTTTCTGTGTAGTACTGATGAAAAGAAAAGCATCTTTGTAGCATTTGTAGAAGTTAGAACATTGAAAAATTTACCAATTTGCCCTTGCCAGGATTTGGACTGTTAGATAACTAATTTGAATTAAGAGCCAACTGTTTTTGTTATTTATTGAGACTTTAATTTTTTTTTTTATTATTTTTTTTAATGAAAAACTCTCCTCACGTTGTAGCAGTTTCACTGGTAGCTTCATGTGTTTCATTGAAACTTCATTGAGCTTCACTCAATTCTTTGGTCTTATTTTCCCAACATTTCAATGGTCACAGTATTGATGTGATCAAATTTTGTGTTTCATCTTATTTGGCGTGTTTTATATTTAATGTCTCGACTTTAAAGGTATTTTTCTTTTGGAGGAAAAATTCATTGATAAATCCTCTATCTGTTGAACAAAATAGAAGAAGTATTGAAACAGCAATAACTTTACTGATTTTTTTGTTGTTGTTCCCTTCCTCCTTCCTCCCACCTAGCGTCAGCAGTTGAGTTTTCCATCCATCTTTATCTACGGACATACATCCAGTGGAAAGACCTACGTGATGCAAACTCTTCTAAACACATTACAGGTAAGTTTGTTTGCAATCAATACTGAATTTAGAACTGTTTAATGGAGGGGTGATAAAAATATATTCCCTCAGGCTAGTTTCTGCTTTGCCAGGACAGTTTCTTTCCTCAGCCATTTCTGCCTTTTTGATCCTTTTCCTCTAATTAGTGTGTAGTGAACACATCATACTTTTTGCTCACTGGTACGCTTAGGATAATATGAAATAGTACGTGATAAGATATAATATATACCATCATAACTTTTCTCAGGAAAAAAATGAAAATGAAAAAAGCAGCCCAACTTTGTTCAGCTCACTGAAAGGGACTTAGCCTCCAATGATAAGCGAGTACTTTTACGATTGTTTCAGTTCGATCTGAAAGTCACCCGTAGTGTACCTTTTTCTCCTGTAATTCTCCTTTAAAATAATTTTATTTGGATGTGGGGAAAAAAAAAGACTATGAAAGTTTCACAAACGGAATTTTGGTGATACAAATGTCCCAGTGATCTTTAACATGTGTTGCAAAGATCTATACAGAGTAAAGGGAATCTTAACACACTTAGCTTGTTCCTAGCTTAAAATGATAGGGGCCAAATTCAGGAGCAGTTGTGAGAGAAGATGAGTGACAGCGAGGAGAGTTTACCAAAGTGGAATTTTATTTATGTATTTATTTTATTAACAAACTAATTTCAATTATATTCAGTTGGGTGTATATAATCTCCTTACATATAATCCTAAAAGCTTGAATTTAGTGAAGTCATTGAAAGCATTCTAAGCAAACGTGCAGGCAATGTGTTTGCTGAAAAATTAAAAACAAACAAAACCACCCACAAATAAGTGAGTCAGTGAAATGATGAAAATCACTGTCTGGATACAAGGCTACTGCCACTTGTTCTGATACTTCTGCAGATTCAAGGAGAACGTTGTATTCATTGTAACATGTTCAGTTGGTTCCAGTCAGTGCACTTGTAGACACAGGAAAATCTTTTTCTTATTTTGAAGAAGGTTTAACACTCAAGATCTAAGATCTTGAAGCGGTGTTGCATAGGATGAGTTGTTTTGGTTCAAACAATAATTCGTTATTCTTTTGCATAATGAATCAGTTCTAAATGGAAAAAATGTACTGAAAACCATTTTTATTATATTTTCAGAGCCTGTTTGAAAACATGAAATTTTCATTTTTTTTCTAGATCATCCAAACACAGCTTGATGCGCACCATATGTTAAAAATCCCATTTAAACAGTATGCCACTTGCTGTTTGTAATGTAATAAAATCAGTTATTTAGATTTTTTTCAAAAATTTTGAGCTATTGAATGCCTTGAACAAATATTTGTAGATAGCGTTGTGGCTAGATGGTTAGCAACAAGTGAATTATATCAATTAATTGGAATCAAGGATTTTTTTGGGATAAGGAGAATATAAATGTGAAACAAAATAAACATCAAAGATTCCTGCTTTCAGTAAAAGTAAAATCATCTTGATTGTAAGTCAGTTCATGTCATACAGATGATCACAGAAAATAAATATATGCACAGTTTTCAAACTAAGAAATTTAAAAAGAACATCTAAATTTTTGTATTAAATCTATGAACTTTGAATTTAACTTTTTAACATTAATTTTTTGTCTATCCTATAGACTTATTTTTCTCCTTTTTTGTGTGGATGTACCCATTTCATAGTTATGTTTTTTTACTGTATTAGTAGTGTGCTTAAATGGTCTGGGACTTAAGACCTTTGGCTTAAGTGTGTCCAAAATCCAAACAGTATATTTGTTATGATGTATAAAATACATTTTCCCTCCTTCTCTTGTGACTAGAGGGCCTGTGACTTCTGTTTTTACTGATTTCGTACTGCACGTCCTGTTTTTCTTAGCTCTCCTCCTTATTTTGGGACAGTGGGACCTTCCCCTTATCTTCTTACTGTACTCCCCACTGCTAGGCCACTGTCATGCCTGCACAATCAGTTTTGAATATGCAAGGCTAGTGGGATTTTACACTGCAAAAACACCTTCTATTGCAAAAACATAACTTTCTCATACAGTTCCTGTGTGTTACTAACCAGAATAACTTTGTCAGGAATGGACTTATTTCAGTTCCAAGGTCCGTAGGCAGATAAACCTGTTCTTTAAGCATTGTATGCACTGTTAGCTCTGAGGATCTGAACTAGGTAGCAGTAGGTCATTGTGGCTGAATGTGTGCTTCTCACAAAAATACTTGTCTTGAATCATGTAGAGAGGTATGGCCTTAAGTCCACTTCAGTCCCTATCTGGTCAGTGCTGTCAGAATTAGAAGTACTCGGTCCTTGCCACTTCTGTGACCTTTCTTTTTCTTTTAGCATGTGTGTATATGTAGCTTTACTCGTTCTTCTAATCTTTCCTAAAACAAGTTTCAAAGTCCTCCCATGTTGAAGGGTGTTATCACAGAAATTTCCTAATCCTGTTAGCACCTATGCTTTTATCAGTCAAGTTCTTCAGGGATTTAAATCCAGTGACCTCATGTCCAAACCGTATCTGAGTTCATAAATTTCTTATCTGTTCTCATAGTCATGAGAACAGATAGGCTTGTTTGGAGTATATACACATCACAGACCTGCAGGGCTGTTTTTATTTTTGTTTTTGTCTGCAAAACACAGTGATCTCACCTCTGTCATCAAAAACTCTGTAGAGAATTTTTCTACACAGAAAAGTGGGAGACAATGGCCATGATCTTCTTTTGTGTAGTTTCTAATGCTGTGTCAGCCAGTTGCAACGTAACCAGAGGCAGCTAGGTACTGGAAGGAGTAGGATTTAAGCAGCAACTCATTCTACAGAACTTGTTGCCAAGTATAAGTATCTGGTGAAGGCTTTTCTGGTGCTGAAGGCTTTCCTTCTGCTATGGAGGTGCAGCATTTTGAGTAAGTGATTGTAGTGACATAGCCCCTTTCTTTTAATAGTGATAGAAATTGTAAGAATGCTATTTATATGTCGTTTGAGTGGCTTGCCAGAACATACTCTTACTTTCCCACATCTGTTGAATCATATACCATATATTGTACTTTAAGCAGAAAGTCTGGAACAAAGTGCTTATATATATATACATACATATATATATATATACACATATATATATATATACACATATATATATATATATGTAATATAAAAATAGTCTTCATACACACCCGTGCTAGGAGTTTAATTTTGCAAATAACGCGTATATATATCAGTGACTAATGCTTCCCAGAGGTTTTAATGTTCAGTGTAAAAACAGCATATGCTTTACTGAAGAGTATGAAACTGTAAAATTATCTATTTTCTAAACATTTGTTGCTAGAACATTGCCAGTTTTCCTTATATAGGCTTGAATGCTACTACTGTTAGAATCACAGAATATTGGACTTGGAAGGGGCCCGCAAGGATCATGGCTCCACGCAGAACCACCCCAAAATCAAACCCTGTGTCTGAGAGCGCTGTCCAAACACTGCTTGAACTCCAGCAGCTCGGTGCTGTGCCCACTGCCCTGGGGAGCCTGTCCCAGTGCCCGACCACCCTCTGGGTGCAGAACCTTTCCCTCACCCCCAGCCTGACCCTCCCCTGACCCAGCTCCATGCCGTTCCCTCGGGTCCTGTCGCTGTCCCCAGAGAGCAGAGCTCAGCGCCTGCCCCTCCGCTCCCCTCGTGAGGGAGCTGCAGGCCGCCATGAGGCCTCCCCTCAGCCTGCTCTGCTCTGGGCTGAGCAAACCCAGGGACCTCAGCCATCCTCATGTCATCTCCTCTAGACCCTTCACCATCTTTGTAGCTCTTCTTTGGACACTCTCTAATAGTTTTATGTCTTATACTCTGGCACTCAAACCTGCACATAGTACTTAAGGTGAGGCTGTACCAGTGTGGCACAGAGTGGGACAATCCCTTCCCTTGACCACCTAGCAACAGTGTGCCTGATACACTCCAGGGTACTGTCGGCCCTCCTGGCTCCCAGGGCACACTGCTGGCTTATGTTCAGCTTGCCATTGACCAAACCCCCCAAATCATTTTCTGTAGGGCTGTGCTGTTTTGCAGTCCTTAGCATCTTCTGTTTCTAGACGAATGACTGTAAGTTTTCAATATTACTGAATTGGTGCTTACAAGTACATTTTGTGAAATGTATGTCATACTCTGTATTTTCACGTGCTCTTTGCTCTGAAAAGATATGGTTTTCTGAAAATGTTCTGCACTAGCAGGCTGATCACGTGCCTGATATAGATGCTTACACTTCATCTTGGGGTCATTTATATGGAATGAATGCCAAAAACTTACAGAGCGATTTTGAACTGCGTGCTCCTAGATCATTTTCTTTGTAATATGTTTGAGAAATTCATGTTATCCAGACACTGTAATTTGTAATTGATTATTTTATGAGATTGTAATGTGTTATGGTAGTTCAGCTTTTCTTTGATCAAAATGCTATTTGGCTTTCTTTCCGTGTATTGCTCTCAAAAGAGAATTTTTTAAACACAATTAGAAGATAAACTACATGTTTCATAAGAGGACTTGTCAGTTCTCTTCACTTTGTGATATGTAATATTTTGACTAGATATATAAGTAATCATTCTTGTTTGGCAGGGTTTTGGTTTATGCTCTCTATTCTGTTGGCAGGGTCTGGTTCCTTTCAGTGTCTCATCTGGAAGGAAAAGTTGATTTTCTAGTATTTATAGTGCTTTTTCAGTATAAATACAGTATAGCAGTAAAATTGTGTATCTTCTGTTCTCTTCAGCTTCCTCATGTGTTTGTGAACTGTGTGGAACACTTTACTTCACGGCTTCTCTTAGAAGAAATTCTCATCCAGTTGCAAAACCGTTCTTCTGAAACAAAAGAGGCTGCTCATGTGCCTTGTGATACTTTCAATGACTTCGTCCGTCTGTTTAAGCAAGCCATCGTGAGTCAAGATCTTCAAGATGAAACGTTCTACATTGTAAGTAATTTAATTTTAGTGTGCAGGTTTCATTTCAGTTGTGAGGGTGTGACTAACTGTCAATCATTTGTATGTATTAGATCAGTTTTCACAGAATTCCTTTGTGGTTTTTGCTGAGAATCTGTTGATACTGTAGATTTTTTTTCAGTTGGTTTGCTGGCTCTAGATGAGCCAGATGAGGGTCTGTATTCTTCCTGGATTTAGTTTTTTTATACGCAAACCGTGTATAACTAGTAATGACCATAAATTATACTATATAGTTAATTTCAGTTTGTAATAAGCATATTTAAACAGACCTTATATTTAAATAAACATTTAATAAGGCCTGTCTATATATGTTTATATTTCCATTAAAAATACCTAGTATGAGGTTCTTTAACTTAGTAGCTATATTTAGGGAAAACAGTACTATCTCATAGTTGCCTACAGCTCGTGAAGTTAGTAAAATTTACTCTTTGAAAAGTGGAAAAAAAAAATGAACTGATACTTTCAAAATATAATAAGCTATTCACAGATAATTCAATTTAATATACAGCCACAAAAGTGGTATTAGCATCCTTCAACAATTCCATGAGAACAAAATTTAGCACTAAAATGAGTAGAAGGAAATTTGAGTAGAAGGAAATTTCACAAAATACGTTATATAATAACATTTATTTTTTAAACTTTTTAAGTGAATATTTGAATTAAGAAAACTGTTCTCCATCAGTAAAGAATGCTTCAAGTGTTGTATTAAAATGAGCGTCACTTAGAAAGTTCTTGAGAGATGGTTGTAGAAAGCAAAGCATTCAATATCTTGAAAGGTTCAATTGTATCAGGTAGATAGTTGCTGAATCAGAATAATTAAGTATTAAATTAGTATTTCAGTTCTGTTCTGCATGGGAACAGACAGGAATGGAAGAAATCGATTCATGTATATTAACCTGTGTCATCTGGATTTATGTTAAAGTGCTTTAAATTGAGACTGATGGAAGACCAGCATGCTGGTAACATAAACTGGCAAAACTAATTCTGTTTCATTTTGTTACTAAATAATGTAATATCTCGGCCAAATTAATTCAGAGTAAATGAAGATAAATGTTTACTCTCAAGCGAAGGATTCTAAATGTTTCTCCTAACCCGAGCATGGGTGCTGAATGCTTGTGATTAGTTGCAAAAAATGAATTTATTCATTCTACCTACCCGAAAAATTGGAGCAGATAAAACTTTTATTCATTTGTACATCTACAATATTTAGCACTTCACAGAAGTAAGAAGCTGCTATTTTTAATGTTACTTAGCAGTCAGTTGTACAAGGTACTTTTAAAACAAAAATAGGTTAAGCATCATATTAAGGTAAAACGAAATAATAAGGTGGGTGCAGATTTATAGGTCTGTGTGTAGGCTGTTCCTTTGAACCACTTGACACATTGCACAATCCAGTGTCATGTATATTTTATATGCTGTAAATACAAACTCAACTTTCTTTCCCACTTAAAAGTAAAATCTACTTAAGTTAAGACCCTAAAGCCTGGTGTACAGCAAGTGCATGTTACCAGATCTTTATAATCAGTATTTTGTTAATAAAAATATGTAGACACAATTTTCAAACAATTCAGGGTAAACCTGGTCAGTAGCATAAAACAGAAGATGATAAAGGGACTGGAGCACCTCTCCTGTGAGGGAAGCTGAGGGGGCTGGGGCTGCTCAGCCTGCAGCAGAGGAGGCTGCGGGGTCTCCTCAGTGTCCATAAACACCTGCAGGGAAGGTGCGGAGCGGAGGGAGCCAGGCTCAGGGTGGTAGCGTGGCCGAGCGGTCTAAGGCGCTGGATTAAGGCTCCAGTCTCTTCGGGGGCGTGGGTTCGAATCCCACCGCTGCCAGCAGACATTTTAGGGAACAGTCATCTTGAATGCAGTCCTGCAGCATCTATGGAACCACCTGGGGAAATTAGGCTCCGTCAAGTCATCATGGGCTCAGAGCTGTGCAGAGGAAAAGGCTCTGGGGGTGCTGAGTAATGCTTGCCTGAATATGAGCAGGCAGTGTGGGCAAGATCAGGAATAGTGTGGTTGGCATGAACAAGGAGGTGACTGCTCTGGTGAGGCTGCACCTGGAGTGCTGTGTTCAGCTTTGGGCCCCTTGCTACAAGAAGGGCATCAAGGCCCTGGAACGTGTCCCCAGAGAAGGGCTGCAAAGCTGGTGAAGGGCCTGGAGCACAAGTCCTGTGAGGAGCGGCTGAGGGCACTGGGTCTGGAGAACTGTGTCTAGAGAACTGGAGGCTCAGGGCAGACCTCACTGCTCTCTACAGCTACCTGAAAGGAAGGTGTGGGGAGCTGGGGGTCGGCCTCTTCTCACAGGGAACTGGTGACAGGACCAGAGGGAATGGCCTCGAGTTGTGCCAGGGGAGGTTCAGGCTGGCAATGAGGAGCCATTTCTGCTCAGAAGGAGCAGTCAGGCACTGGGACGGGTTGCCCAGGGAGGTGGTGGAGTCACCGTCCCTGGGGGTGTTCAAGGAGAGGTTGGACGTGGTGCTTGGGGACATGGGTTAGTGGTGGCATTGGTGGCAGGGGGTGGTTGGACCAGGTGATCTGGGAGGGCTTTCCAAACCTGAATAATTCTGTGATTCTATCTGAAGGTGACTGTTACATGAACCAAACACAAATGTCAATATAAAACTACATGTTTTATGCAGTTTTAAGTAAATACCAAGACACTTGAACTGTTATCTCAGAGATAATACTTTCTTTTTTTCTGTTTAGTATGCTTTTGAAATATCCTTTTCATAATATTTTCCTTGGTTGTCCACAAAGTTATTTTTCTTACTGTGAAGAACAGAAATGATAGATGTCTTAATATTTTGGTGTGGTAAGAGGATAGGCATATAATTTTCTAGGGACCTATACTTTGTCTTTCAACAGCAGTAATTCAAAAAAAGTGATGAAGTTCAAAATTTAGATTTATATTGTAAGCAGTAAATAAAATACAATGAAATACAAAGAAATGTTTCTCTTACTTTTTTCATTCCTGTCAAGATTCTAAGTGTACTGGGAATAATGATTTTTTTTTTGGTTTGCTTGTTTGTTTTTGTTTGGTCAAAGGTTTGACATTTATGTTTCTGTGCTCCAGATTTTTTCCTGTAGGCTTAAATGTTCAGTTTGGTATTCCTTGTGTAAGCTAGATGTATGTAACAGATCCGTTAATACTACACAAAGCTTGCATAAAATACAATAAATTCTGTAAACTTCGGGGCTGCAAACTATGGCAAGAAATATTTCTCTCAAAATTCAGTTGTGTGAATTCCAGGTGGTAGCTAATTGTTTGAAGATATTAAGTTGTGCCTTGTATTTCTGAGACATAATTTCATAGAGGGGAAAAGACAGCTTTCCTACTGTAGGCAAGTTGATTTAGTGTTACAGTAATAACTTTTAATAGAATAATAATTTTGGACCAAATTTAGGTTTCAGTGGTTGTAAATGATATTACAGTTTTCTCATTAAGATTCTTGACTGATGTATTTACTTTTAATCCTTACTGCCATAGGACATAAGAATTTAGCTTTTCTGAGGATTGTATTCTTTTGGTTTTGGATATCAGAGCTGCTTCGACTTTTAGGAAGTACCTCAGAAGCAATAATCTCTCTGAAGTTGCTTATTTAAGTTATCTTGCTGCAAAGATAGTTTCCTATTCTGAGAGCTATCTGTGAGATGTGTCTACAGCAGCTACGAATTTGTTTCAGGTCCACATAAGAATGCTAGTTAACATTATCTATATCATTATTTTGTTAAAAGGTACTGGATCGAGCAGAGCAGCTGAGGGAAATGGAAGCAAATGTCTTGCCAGCATTTCTTAGGCTTCAAGAATTGGTAAGTATCTGAGGAAAAAAAATAGCGTGTGTTTCCTGCACACTGAAGGTAACTGAATATGAGATATCTGTCCAGGCTCACTTACCATGAAAGGTAATTCTTTAGATGAGAAGTTGCTTTTTTTAATTATTATTTTTCTGGAAAGTAAGCAACTGGCAGCGGTCAAAACCAGAAAAAACAAAAACAGACAAACACAGAAATTAAATGTTGATGTGTTTTTCTTACATTCCTCCTTTTCTTTAAAATACTTCTTTAGTTCTTTTTACTAATATCTTCTTTTAGCACATCTGATCATTTATAGATTTTTTTTTTTTTTGAGGCTGATGGTCAGATACGCATCTGTCTTTTCTAGAATATTTTCAAGAAGAATGTGAAATTTTTCTACACTTCTGCTGTAGTTCCACCACAGTATGTTCCTGCTTTGGAGTTAAACACTGTCTTGTCCTCTCTCACTTCTGAAGTGTGTAGGCTTATGCCTTGGAAGAATTAAAAATGGTTTGTTCTCTGAAAATACACGGAAAACAAAACCAGAAGATGGTGGCACTTTGAAATGTCTGAACAACTAAATAGAGGAAATTACTTTTTGTACCTCAGGACTTGTGTGTGGTAGTCAGTAATTTCATGGTGACACTGATATCACTATTTAGTGAATGAAGACTGATTCACAGCTGTGCTCTTAATCCTGGCAGCAGACGCATTTTCCTGTCTCTTTTTGTCTGTTGTGTCCGTGTTGTGGAGTTTGCTGCCCTTGAAGCAGTAACGTCTGTCTGAGACTTAAATATGCTAAAGCAGTCCCCTCAAGTTCAGAAATAGTATACAAATAAGTTTGTCAGCTTTCGTCTATGCTGAGGTTCCAGTGGTTTAAATTCTGGATTCTGAGGTGCTGTAACACTGTGTGCAGCTGATGTTGCAGAGGAATGAACGTCGTAGGGGGAAATCTACTGCATTGCTTAGTTTCATGTTTGGGAGACGAGAAATTTCACTGGTGATTTTTTTGAGGAGGAGCCCAGTAGTCATTTTTCTCACTGGTGTTATAACATCTGATGTTTCCTTCTGCTCATCTGTTATACTTTTTATTTTCCTCCTTGTAGACTGCCAGAAATGTGACAGTTGTCTTGCTCAGTGAAATAGTATGGGAACTGTTCCGTCCCAATACTGGATGCTTCGAGCCATTCACCTTGTATTTTCCTGATTACAGCATAGGTAATCTAATTCTTTAATTTGCTTTCTGGAGATTGAGTAATACATTATTTAAAAAAGAAAACATGCAAATGTGTTTTTTGCCATGTTTACCATGATGCCTTTTACAGAATCTGAAATAAGTAATAGGTGCTGGGATGTAGAAATCTGTATTCACACAAAGTCTAAAACACTCATCTTTCTTCTCTTGCCAAAACATCTAAAAATAACATTTTGGTTCCATTTATACTTTCTAGTTCTTTGCATCAGTGTGATTTTTTTTTTGTAATTGTTTTCTTAATGAAAATTATTTTTCCGCTTGTCAAATGTGTTCAGTTTATTAAGTTAGTTTTAGATAAGCAAAACTTACTTATGTTTAAACAGGACACCTGCAGAAGATCTTGTGTCAGAATCATCCCCCTGAATATTCTGCGGATTTCTATGCTGCATATATCAATATTCTGCTTGGTGTCTTCTACATGGTCTGTAGGGACCTGAAAGAACTTCAGCATCTGGTGAGATGAGATCCTTTTAATTTTTTTTTGTTGGTTTTCCAGATAAGCTATGAAAAGTCTAGATTTATTGTTGAATATGGACAAAGAGAAAATGTGTTAGCTCAAAATTCAGTTTTTCTGAAGATCCATGACAAAGGTTGCAATTGTTCTGGTGGCTGTAAAGGGTTTCCTGAGCTACATAGTGTTCCAGTCAGGGAGGCAACAAAAGCTGCACTAAGGGGATATCAGTCTGTATATGATTCACTCAGCTTGGAAATTCTCTTGGTGTGTGGGTTTTTTTGTTGTCGTTTTGTGTTTTTTTTTTTTCTTTTTTTCCTTTTTTTTTCCTTTTTTTACTCAAGCCATTCCACAATATCAGAGACTGAGAGGACTAGAATAAATATTTTCACCTATTGGGATAAGAGGATAAATCTGATAAAACTCTTTATGGCTACTGTAAGTGTAGCAGAAGCAATTGTTGCGACCTCAGCAGTTTTTGAAGAGCAGCTCCATTACAGACTCTGTTAGTAGTTAGACTCTGTTTAGTAATAGTTACGATTTTACTCTTTCAAGCAACAGTAGCCCTCGCTGTACTTTTTCTTTTTTTTTTTTACTCTTCAGATTCCTTTTATACATCATTATGTGGATTTGTACTTTGCACACTGCCATCTGCTTGCTTTTATGGACTTCTGTAACACCTAATAGACGCTTGCATTTGTTTCCTGGACTATTCAGTGTATTCAGTAGAACAGCAGACAGCTGCTTTCAATATGTGAAGGAATAACTTCAAGTAAATGGTTTTAGATACCCATTACATGTCCAACCACAAGCTTTATGGTTTCTTATGTTTATTAAACATAACATCTCACCCAACATTCTTTATACTTCAACATTATGGGAAATTTAACTTGAAATTTGAAACAATTTATTATTTAGTAGCATAAAATTTCCCCTTGATTTGCTTCCTACAGAGGATTTCAAGGTACCCAAGCTGCTGAGTCAGAGCAGCAACAAGCCAGAGCTGTTACACAATTTTAGAGAAATTTAGCATATTAATTTGAATAAAGGTCTAGAGAAGTTAGGATTAGCAGGAATATTTTGATGACTGTTCTCTTGGAATTAAAAATTGGTAAGTCAAATGTTTTTGCAAAACAATGACTGAGGGAACAAAATTGCATTGAAGATACTTGGTGAAAGGAGTTTTAGGCAGATATCAATTGAAGAAAGTGACAGCAAACAGTTAAAAAAATTAAACACACACTTTGCTGACGTTTGCATAGGAAAAGTTGAATAGCAATGCCAGGTATTAGCTCAGGTGATTGTTTAAATAAATATAAATACAACATACTTATATAATTATATAAAACAAAGTACTTATATAATTATGCACTTATAATGTAATTATATAAGTCCAATGAGATTTTTCTTGTGGGGAGAATGTGATGAAATTTTTAACCACTGCCAACCGTACGGTTTTATGACCAATGAATGAGTTGTGCCAATGAGATGATCCGAACGTTCTGCCTGCATTTCCAACAGGAAACGTGTCTAAACTTCAGCTGAACTTATGTATCAAGTACAAAGGCTTTATAATTAGGTGAGATTAGCTTCTGTTTGTGTTTCTTTGAGCACAGACACGGCTCTGGCAGGGCCAGCAGCAGCGCCGCTGGTGTAGTGGTATCATGCAAGACTCCCATTCTTGCGACCCGGGTTCAATTCCCGGGCGGCGCAGGAAGCTTTTTCTCCTCAGGAGTAGCAGCATGGATTCACCAAGGGGAAGTCCAATTGTCATACTGTTTTCCCAGGCTTCAGTAAGGCCTTTCATACTGTCCCCCATGAGACCCTCATTGACAAGCTGTGGGATGTATTGCCTGGATGAGCAGACAGTGAGGTGGATCAAAAACCGGCAGAGTGACTCGGGCTTAAAGAGTGGGAATAGGTGGTGCAAAATCTAGAGGCACCCAGGAGTCAGTACAGGGTCCAGCCCTGTCTTACATCTTCATTAATGGTCAAGATGATGGGGCAGAGGTTACCATCAGCAAGTTTGCAGATGACACAGAATTGGGAGGACTGGCTGATTTCACCAGAGGGTTGTGCTGCAGAGGGACCTGGGTAGGCTGGAGAAATGGACTGCCAGGAACCTCACAAAGTTCAGCAAGGAGAAGCGCAGAGTCTCGCACCTGAGAAGGAACAACCCCATGTTCCTGCTCAGTATTGGCAGTGGATCGAGAAGGGTGATCGTTTCCCTCTAGTCAGTGTTGGTGAGGTCTCATCCGGAATGCTACATACAGCTCAGGGCTCCCCAGTACAAGAGAGACATAAAACTGCTGGAGAGAAGTCCAACCAAGGGCCATGAAAATGATGAAGGGACTGGAGCTCCTCTTCCTGTGAGGGAAGCTGAGGGGGCTGGGGCTGCTCAGCCTGCAGCAGAGGAGGCTGCGGGGTCTCCTCAGTGTCCATAAACACCTGCAGGGAAGGTGCGGAGCGGAGGGAGCCAGGCTCAGGGCGGTAGCGTGGCCGAGCGGTCTAAGGCGCTGGATTAAGGCTCCAGTCTCTTCGGGGGCGTGGGTTCGAATCCCACCGCTGCCAGCAGACATTTTAGGGAATAGGCATCTTGAATGCAATCCCACAGCATCTATGAAACCAACTGGGGGAATCAGGCTCCGTCAAGTCTGCATGGGCTCAAAGCTGTGCAGAGGAAAAGGCTCTGGGGGTGCTGAGTGATGCTTGAATATGAGCTTGCAGTGTGCCCAGGTGGCCAAGAAGCCCAGATGGCATCCTGGCTTGTATCAGGAGTAGTGTAGTAGTGTAGCCAGCAGGACCAGGGAAATGATTGTCCCCTTGTACTGTGCTCTGGTGAGGCCATACCTCAAGTACTGCGTTCAGTTTTGGGCCCCTCACTACAGGAAGGGCATCGAGGCCCTGGAACGCATCCAGAGAATGGCTATAAAGCTGGTGAGGGGCCTGGAGCACAAGTCCTGTGAGGAGTGGCTGAGGGGAACTGGGGTTGTTGTGTCTGGAGAATTGGAGGCTCAGGGCAGACCTTACTGCTCTCTGCAGCTACCTGAAGGGAAGGTGTGGGGAGCTGGGGGTCGCCCTCTTCTCACAGGGAACTGGTGACAGGACCAGAGGGAATGGCCTCGAGTTGTGCCAGGGGAGGTTCAGGCTGGCAATGAGGAGCCATTTCTGCTCAGAAAGAGCAGTCAGGCACTGGGACGGGTTGCCCAGGGAGGTGGTGGAGTCCCCGTCCCTGGGGGTGTTCAAGGAGAGGTTGGACGTGGTGCTTGGGGACACGGGTTAGTGGGTGATGATTATTTTCAGTGCCAGGACAAGAGGCAGTTGGCACAAATGGGAGCACAGGAGGTGCTGCCTGAACACCAGGAGCACTTCTGTGCTCTGCGGGTGACTGAGCACTGGCACAGGCTGCCCACAGAGGCTGTGGGGTCTCCTTGGAGCCCTTCAGAAACTGCCTGGATGTGGTCCTGAGCAGCCTGCTCTGGGTGGCCCTGCTTGGGCAGGGTTTGGAGCAGCTGGCCTCCAGAGGGCTGTGCCAGCCTCAGCTGCTCTGGTATTCTGTAGACATACACTTGAGTAGCCCTGCTTATCAGAATAATTCTTTGCTTGAGGTGCACTGTGTATAATACTAAAGTTATGAAAAGATTTGTGTAATTGGACCCTAAATTCTTTTTGTGCATGACAAGTGTTTTCTGCAGAGCACAATGGCAGGCAAATGCAAGTATCTTAGGAATGACTCCGTAGTGCCTAATATAAACCCTAAGTGTGTATGTTGTTATGCGTGATTAATAATACATTAAGAAATTAGATTAAATTTATATGTGGAAGTTACTGCCTTGAGTTTTCTCTATGATGCCGCAGAGATTTAATAAGATGTGGTAGGACAAAAGGGGAATGAATCATGAGGATTGCTATTGTACAGCATTCTGTGTGTTATTTACTTAACTGTTAAAGAAAAGATCTAGATTAAATCATTGTCAAAGATCCCACAATCTTTTTTTAGTCAAAAAGAGTTGGTTTGAATATGGAATGTGTTAGGGATTTTATCTATCATTTCTTCTTGTTTCTTTTAAGTACATGTTGCTTACTTCTGAACATGCTGAACTGCATCTGAACTACTGTAATCTGAAAATGGGTGGTTGAAGGTAGTTTAAAAAAACAAAACAAAACAAAACACAACCTTTTTTATTCCATTTATGTTTAGTAGTTTTAAAAAAAAAATTATAGCCCTTGAGTACAGTAAACAGATTTTGCTGTCATCCAAGCTGAGTAAACTAGGACAGATTACTTCTGTTTATATTTAACCTACAGGAATGTTGTGACATTTTAGAGTAGAATGTTTGGAATTAAAACAGTGTAATTATTGACTGAAAAATAATTCATCAGTTTTGTAAACCAGTGAATTATACTGTGTGCTTATTCTTGTAGCTAGATCAAATGTATAGTACCTTCTTAATAGGTTGTACTTCTTATTTTCTGTAGGCGGCACTCAATTTTTCAAAATACTGTGAACCAGTGGTCAGAGGAGAAGGTAAGCTTCTGTCCTTAATTTGAGCAATTGTGTTTTTGGTGGTGGTGTTTTAAGGAAATGAGAAGGAAGTACCGTGAAAACTTCGTTCTCCCTGTAAAATTTATCCTCACTCAAGCACCAGTGAGTTACCACATTTCTCTGTCAAGGCTAAGAGGAGAAAATGAGAGCAGAAGTCCTGTCAAGCAGTCCCAGGGTATCTCAGAATAACCACAGAGAACCAGCAGTTTGTGCACGCAAATGCGTGATGCTGGTGCATAATTGTAACACAGCATTCTAGAGTAGGGGTGTTAGACATTTAACAGAGCTGATTTTTGCTTGGTGCAGCAAATGAACGTGACACCCGCAAACTCTGGAAAAATATCGAACCTCATTTGAAGAAGGCAATGCAGACAGTTTACCTCCGGGAAATATCCAGGTAACTTTCTGTGGTTTCTCTTGTTTTTGATTTTAGCAAGATCCCTTCCTAAATATTTACTTTGTCTCAATTATGTTTCATGGGTAGTGTTTCTTTTGCTCTTTAACATTCATTTCTTTTTTGGCACATGGTGTTACAAATAAGATCTCTCAGGAGGAAGCTTTTAAGTAAAACAGTATTTGTAGGAGATAAAATACATAGTAAATAAATAAACAAGTAGAAAAGGGGTTGTGGGTTGTATCTTCACTGATGGTAATGGAAACAGATCAGTTTTGTCGTGGATGGAGAGCTGTCAAGCATCGGAATCCATCACCAGAATGTACAGTCGCAGTTACTGGTATATATCTTGAACACTGGTAAGAACTTCGTGTACTAAACAGGTTTGTATGATTGCTGTACTTTTCAACCCTTGTTTTCTTGTCCAAGGGCAAAATTATCCTTCTTAGAAGAATTACCACTTTTGACAGCATTAAAAGTCGGAGTACTGCTGGGCTGAGTAATGGGCTGAACTTCTGTTGGCTCTGGATTCCTTTGTTTACTTTTTAATTTGCCAAAGTGCTAGGAAAGGGATGGCACTGTTCATTTTTAAATGGCAGCTGTTAGCTCAGACTTAACGTCTTCTTTGTGCTTCAGGCTTGTGATTCTGATGTTATACCATGGAAGTAGAGAGATTTAGTAGTTCTTGACTTCTTTATACTGATACAAACACAATTTCTTCGTGTCACTGAGGCAATGGAGTATTCTGATACCTGAACCTGGATGAGTAGTAGAAGGCTTTGCTAAACGTCTTGGAAAAGTGATCATTTCTTCAAAAAGAAAATTGATTTTCCTCTATATGAGCTAGACTTAGCTGCACAATGAGGCATTATTCTGTTTGCTTCAGATGTGTATTTGTACTCAATATTGGTGTTTGTTACACAGTCAGCTCAGGATCTTCCCAACTTTTTATATTCTATGATTGTCTATTCTAATGATAATGTAATATAACACTGTGATATAGCTTATGAATTTCTTCCAAATAACTAGTTTTCCCTCTTTACCATGTTCTTTGATTATTTTTGAGCTTTACTGTTTTTTTTTATTATAACTTTCATCTTTTTTGCACAATAGTTCTAGGATTTACTTCTGTGTGTCTGTAAATGCTTGAGGAATTAAAATAACCATATTAGTTTGTCTGGCCACAGAACTGTAATTACTCTGGGGGGTTCTTTTAGTTTTAAGTTATGGAAGTATAACTGTTATAAGCTTCTTCTCTACCTGAATCAAGATGAAAATGAAACTTTTTTCTGCCTATGAAGTAGACAGTGGATGAAATACTGGGTTGATAATTTGATTGAACATTCATTATAATTTGGGTATTACATCAGCTCTCAATAAACTGTTTTATGGCTTATGGATGATAAACCTGAATATGTGATAGATAAATCAGAGACAGGATTTCAGCTGAGGGACTGTTTGTGAAGATCTTTAAAAATAATTGTTCGTTCGTAGTAAACTAAGTGGTAATCTAAAATCATGACATTTCTAATGATGTTGTTCTCTAAGGGAAGTATTAAAGTGAAATTTTTTGCTATTTAGCAAAATACCAAACTACCCATAGTTCCTTTTCTCTGACAAAATGTTCATTTTGATTTCACCAAAGCTATTCAGTGAAGAATAAATATTGCTTTCTTTTTAAAGCAGATTTCAGAATTGTATTATGAAGTAATAACAGTATTGTTCTCATTAGGATAAACAAAGCTAATAAATAAATAAATAAATAAAACTAAAAAACTATCAGCATTTTTACTTTTATTCTATTTTGCTTTGTTTTGAAACTTAAAATGTTATTGGTAGTTGCTTACTGGTAGTAGTTAGATAGGAATGAATTGATAATCAGCTTGAACTCAGTTTTAATTTTAATATAACATTATTGTATGTATTTTTAATTACTGAAATATATGCAATATGGTGAGATTTGATATTTTTAATTATTCTCTTACTATATCCCAGTTAGAGTCATGAAGTTAAAATACCTGTTTGGTATATGTTTATTTTTCACCAAAAGAAGATTTTATATGGGAGTAACAAATACTTCTTTATGTACTTCTACTATCTGTCTTTTAGCTCACAGTGGGAGCGCTTACAGCATGATGAAGGAGAAGCCGGGCAGTTGAAAGGTAACTTACAACTCACCACATACGCTCAGAGGCTTGTAAGGTAAAATGCATACTGCTACCACTGATTTGGTAACTGTTCCCTGATAATATGAGAAAGGAATTAATATGGACAAGGATACCTAGTATTCAGTTACAGTTCAGGGATATTATATTTTTTTTTTGAGAAGGCCTTCTAGAAAAGACTGTTACTATTTTTCTCCTGTGGCAAATATCCTAGGAGTAATATTTCCTAAGGTCCTTTGGGGGTAAAAACAAGTTTAATTTCTCCATGTAACAATGGATGAGGAAAGGGCTGACCCGACTCAAACCTCAGAGTTCCAACTGGCAGAATTGTCTGTGGGAGCAAGTCAACATTAATAATAAAACAAAACAAAACACCACAGGTATAAAGTGGTTTATCCCATTCCTAAACAAAACAGGTGTCTATGCCCTTATTTCTTGAATAAACAGAAATATCAGGATTACAATTTTAGTCTAATCTTAGTATTTTTGTTAGTGTTCATTTACAGTTTGAGAAGAATTACTAAAGCATTTTCCTGATGATATCAGTTGGTCATGGTCTTCTGATCAGTTCTTAGTCTGGGGACGCTTTTCCATATTACCCATCATGACAAATTTCTTCTTTAGGTAGAGATAAAATAGCTACTTTTTAAAAGTTAGCTGTAATGTAATTGCAATAATCAGACTGTTTCCTATATTTGCTTTATAATCGGTATTTTTTCTACATTGTTGACCAAAGGAGTTTGATTCAGAGTGTTCTTATTAAATTTCTCTTTCCATGCCCAGATGGCCATGAAATACTTTAGCACTTGACAAACCCAGAAAAAGGGACTTCATTCAAAATACATTTGTGGTGAACTTTAGGCATAGGTAGTAGAAGAGTATTCTGTTGGTAAATAGCATTTGCGTATAACATGCTTAAAACATAAATTGAGTTTCACTGTGGATGTAATTAAGCAAATAGATCAGTGCATGTTGCAGGGTTGGCAGATCAGAAGTAGAAACATCCTTCTGTATTAAGCTGAATTGTCTGTAAGTACTTTTTTTTTTTTATTTGGTGTTCCATTATATAATTAACATGCAATACAAAACAATCTCACGAGTGTGAATTCAAGCTAACACTGCTTTCCTTTTGTGACTACCTGAAAGGAAATTATCACTAGCTATTACCTAGGGTGCTTCTCATCACACTGAGGGCTCTGAATCTTAACTTTTAAACGTCTTTAATTCCTTGATCTTTATGTGCTGATGTTTGTGGATTAAAACCTACAGGTACTAGCACTTTACAGAACAAGAAACAATTGAAGCGAAAACTTGTAAGAGAAGAGGGCATGAGAGAGATCCTTTAGTTGTTTCCATAGTCAGATAACTCATGAAGTAAGGTGGTTTGATCATCCTGCATGAGCTAGGTGAAAGAAGCAGCTACAGTGATAAGGGTGAGGGTTTGTAAAGGAAAAATTATGAAGTAAATAAAACAAGGTAAGGGGAAATACTCAGTAGACTGTGTAGTACTGTGCTTGTAATACATGAGATTTTTATATTAGTGAATTATTGATGTAGCACACCAGTTCAGCTGGATCAAGTTTGAAATTGTAAGAACATTTTACTTTTTGAAGGAAATGAAACAGTGGCTAGAAACTGTAGGATGCTGAACTGTTGCTTAGAAATGCAGCACTGTTTTGTTCTCCATCATGAAAGCTGGGGTCTTTTTCTTTCTCTTGCTGAGCTGTGTCTGGCTGAGTCTGGAACAGTCTTGGAGAAAGGCTTTGCAATTGTATTTAAATGTCTATTCATCTGGCCCATTTGCTGTTAAAGTTACTTTAAATTAAAGTATCCCAGTATTTTTTTATTTTTTTTTTTTAGGGAGATGGCACTTCAGTGGTTTTTGAATTGCTGATAGCTTCTGGGAAAAGTCCATGAAGAGTTAGGAATGTGCATCATGTTTAGCTTCATGCCACCACTCCTTGCCCTCCACTGATTTTTATCTCTGATAACAAGTTTGTCCGAAGAAGCCATACTCATGAGTATGAGTACTCATACAGGAGTAGAGCTGGAGGGAAGGAAGAGAACATAGAGTCTACATTATTGAAACATGTCTATAGAGGTGTATGCATGGCTAAAACTTGCTCTCAATTGTTTATTTTGTAGGACTTTCTGCACATGCCCATGTGGAACTTCCTTATTACTCCAAATTTCTTCTAATTGCTGCATACCTTGCCTCCTACAATCCTGTTAGGACAGATAAGAGGTTCTTTCTTAAGGTAATGGATTTTTTTTCAGTGCTGTATATTGGGTTCCTTTGTAGTGGTTCTCCTGGTTTAAAATTCTTTAACTGTTCCTTTTCAGCTATCTTTCTGTGTGTAGTTCATCCAAAGTTTTTTGGTGGATCACATCATTGTTGATAACAATCACTTAATAATACTTAAAGGACAAGTGTCCTCTTTATCTTGGAACATGTAACACTGATATAGTACAAGTGTTGTGCTTTGTATTTGTAAGTTGATACAGCTCATGGGCCAAACCTCATTTTCTGTTAATAAGTAAATTAAAAAATTGTCATTTGACAAAATACAGGCTTGAAGATGTATCTCAGAAAGGTGAGCAGTTATTTTTTTAAGCATTTTTACCAACTGCAAGGTTTTAGGCATTATTACAGTACATATCAATACGTGTCTATATATAAATATATGGTATTCATGGCAGATGGGGTGAGTGAATAAAATAAAAAGAGATTTTTTTTTTAAGGATATGCTTTTTTTTTTTTTTTCCTTGAAGAAAACTTGTAAATGCATGTTTTGCTTATTAGTATAAATAAATTTCATGCTTCTGGTCTGATCCTACAGTGAAAGCTGTAGATGTTTCGCCTTTCTGTCTGGTCCTTTCTTTAGAAGGGTGGAGGATTACTTGTAATAAGTGCTGATTGACAAATTTTCCTTATGGGCAACTTTTGTTCTTTCCAAGCAATTTCTTGGTAAGAGATGTGTTTGCTAAACAAACGTTTTTGGCCAGATTTTTTCACATCAGCCTTGGAACTTAGACAGGAAAGCCTACAAGTTAAGTGAAGCGTGTTATCAAAAGTGCTGCATCTTGCTTGCTTGTGTTCACTGAAAAACATTCTCAATTTAATTTTTCCCATCTCCTTTTTTAGCATCTCTGAAGTTGATTTCCACTCTTGCAAATGAACTCTCCTGAACTTATGTACGTTTGTGTACAGCAAATGCGACGTGAACTTCTAAAGTTTTTGAAGTGGGGACTGTGTAGGCATTTCAAGCACTGATATTAAATATTTTTCCCAAGAATTGGTAAAACAGGAGAAGCGACCGTTCCTGCCACATGTATCATCTGATAGCAATTAGCACTTCATCAGGTGCTGAGGCAAAGTTCAGAAATAGCTGCATCTCAAAGTGCAACAAATAACACTTCAGGGGAAGTCTTCAAGTTGAGTGTTCTTGAGTCATGCAGGCTGTGAAAATAGAATAGGGTTTTGTGTCAGGGTTGTAATGAGATTGCAAGTAGATTACAGAAACATATCTTCTGGAGTAGTTAATTAAGGACTGCCAGAAAGCAAAAGGGATGCAAACAAAAGGATGGTCATTGAGCTGCTAACCTGCTCTGCTTGTATAGGTGCTAGGATATATGACGGCTAAAGACAGAGTTATGATTTGTTGCAGTCTGGAATAATAACAGCATGATAAAGCAGGGAAGTAGTAATTGGCAAGGATGGCATTAGTATTGTGAAGATTCAAAAGCTGTGTGCAGATTAAATGAAAAGTAAGTTGTTTTTAAAATATCCTGTAAAAAAAAAAAAAAGCAATATAAACAGATTATTTTATCGATTTAATAGAAAACAGGACTAAAAATTAACTGAAAATCAGCTTTGAGTTTCATGTTTTGTTGTCCTTGCACAGGGTACCTGCTCAGTTGGTTTGAAACACCTGTGCTATAACTTAAGTGTACCATATGGAGATCCCAGCATAACCTTTAAAATGAATGAATTGTATGATGTGATCCTTCACTAGCATGTCATGTAACCTCAGGCTTGATCGCTTTTCTCTGACATCTCTCTGTTATCACAGCAGCCCTTTTCAAAGGCGTGGTAATTTCTTTTTTTATAAGCAAAATGTAATATGTATTATTTGGATGAGCCAGTATTTTTTTCTTGACATGAACAAGTGCTGAGGTCTATAAATAGGAAGTATGAGATTTTAAACACTAAAATTGAAAAAAAAAAAAAAAAAAGGAGACGTCTTTTTCCTGATTGATTGGGTATTCTAATAAGGTATACTTACTCATACTTATCGAGGTAATAGGTAAGACTAGTACATAAACTTCTCAGGTGATCTTTGGGAAGTAGTGCTTAAATATGTTATAGAACTGTAACTGCAAGTCTCCACTAACTTTACAACATTTATCCATGTCATCCTTTATTGCCCTGTTTCTCTCTCTCTTTTTTTTTTTTTTTACCCATCCATTTTATAACATCTTGTTTACTACTTGTTTACTGTCCTTGTTTTGCTCTCACATTTCATCCAAGAACACTTTGTATTATCTTTGGGCAGTCTTTCCTTTAAGGATGCTCCTTTTAAATTGTTTTCTGATTCTTTTTTTCCCCTCTGTTATATTTTCTGTTTGTCCTTTTGCTTCTCTGCCTTGAACTCTTTGTATTGTATCAATTTACTTCCTGGTTTTCATTCTGCTAGCTTGCATGCCAACGATATTCTAAAATGGAGGAAATAAAAGATGGAAATTAAAATGAATGTATTTTAGAAATGAAGTGGGCAATGAAAAGGCCATCATTTTTCATTTTTCTCTTTCCAGGAAAGTTTAAATCTGCCTTTTCATGAGATGATTGAGGGATGGAGGGGGGAGGTAGCATATAAAGTAACATTAAAAATAAATTTTCATTTACCCTTCTCACCAGTCCTAGGTTAGATCAGAAAAAAAAAAAAAAAAGCATTTCACCCACAAATATTAGTGTGTTGTTTTTGTACCACCTGGGGACATGATGAAGCAAATGGTAAGGCAAGTGTGATTTTTTTTTAGGGCTTCTGGTAAGAAGGATTACTGAGTAACACAGGAGAGGTGTAATACAGAAGCTGAACCAGACTAGCAGGCTACCATATGTAGTGCACAACTTTTTGTTTACTCTTTTGATTCTGTCATTGCTGTAGAAGAAATAGAAAATCTGCATATCATGTTTTCTCTTTTTTTTTTTTTTACAGCATCATGGGAAAATCAAGAAGACCAACTTTATGAAGAAACATGAAAAGGTATGTATCTTATCTTTCTATGCTGAGTTTGGGAACAAAGATTTTCTTTCTGCTGTACTGCTGCTTTTATATTTTGTTTCACCTCATATCCTTTGCTGTAGGAACAACTGTTGCCTAACATAACTTAGAGGTGTAATTGTTTTATATGATATAAATTATGATGCACAAGTTTTTATTTCATTGGAATCTACTGGAGCAAAAATTTGTCCTCCGTAGTTTTATGTGTAACTAAATGTCCTCAATAAAGGTATTTAAAGTGCATTATACATGGAGGAGCCAGATAGCAGAATTGTTCTAAAGGATATTAGAGTAATTGATGATTAGCAGTTTTGAAAATCAAGTCACTTCAATTCCTAGTGATGCAGTAAGATAGAAGGGCTTAAATCTATGTGTTGAGGCTTGGGGACTTTGCACTCCTCTCTGTTGTTTAGATAGAAAGAATCAAAAAAGTCATTATTCCTTCAGACTATTAACTAAACTTTCCTTGTAGGTAATTACTGTACTTAAATCAATGATGTTTAGTTATTTAGTTAAGCTGCACCAGTCTTTACTGAGAGAGATATGATGTACTAAGAAAGCAAGTACCTGTATTTGTATTTATAAATGTAATATAAAAAAGAAAAGTCAAAATTGAGCACTTGTAAAGTGTTCTTTTTAGACAAATCCCCAAATCAAGAGCAGTGCAGACAGCACTAAATCCATGCAGAAGCTATTGTTACATCCTTTTCTTCTCTATGCTATGTGGAGTTTGGGTGAAAAATTTCAAACTTTCTTAGCTTAATAATCACATGTTTCTGAAGCTGCCTATAGCCTCTTTCTGCCCCTGTGGGAGACCAGAGTCCTTGGCTATCCAAAGACTTTTTTTTTTAATTAAGTTTTCCTGTTTCTGTAGGGGTGCAATTTATACATGTGAAAGCATGAGTTGAAGTAAAGTTAAATCATATGTCGTAGATATTTATGTATATTTAAGAATTCTTAAGTCTTTGAATACCCATCTTGCACGTGTACACCTTGTGTGTCTTTTCTCTGGCACGTTGACTTCAGAGGACTTTTAGAGCATTTAATTAATTTAAGGATTATTATCTTCTTGAAATACAACCACATCTTAATTAGTTGATAAATCACTTTCAGGAGAGGGGTAGGAGGAATAATTACTATATCTTAGACCAAGATGTTCTTCCTGCAGCCTCTGCAGGAAAAGTGTTTTGTTTTATTCTCTCTCAGCAACAGGATTTCCAACTTGGATGCTGAGATGGTAACAACTAAGGAGATGGGGACATCTAGGAATTTAAAGAAAGGGGAAAATAGAGTTTTACTGAAGGAATACTGAGGTCATGATCACCTTAACTGTACCGTAGAGCTTGTTCTCTTGTGTAGTTGTACATTAAATGCACCTGAACTATACTGTAGAGCTTGTTCTCTTGTATAATTGTTTAAATGCACTTGTATCTGAATTTACTTCTTAGCGCTCAGAAGCTCTTGCATTAATGATGAATTAATTTTCATTTTATTAATGTTCCTGTGGCATCAGAATATGCAGACACAGTCTGTGCCCTGTAGTCTGTTTACATTCTCATGTAAACCTGAGGAAAGAAAGGTAAATGAGGGTAACTGACAGGATCGTATAGTTATATAAACAAGATTAAGTCAAAAGGATCAGATTTCAAAGACAGCAGATGATCTAATTCTTGCACCCCTTGTATTAAAAATTATTATTACTTTGAAGAGAATTATGACTTTGTAATCCCAGTAAATCAAATGTATTTAACAGAAAGTAGCTGTTGAGTTGACTCTGTTATTTTAAACTTAATTAAACTGCATTAATGTGCAAGAAACAGGAATGCGTCATAGGGATTAACCAACAGGACAGAACTTGGTAGCATTTCAGGAGGACTTGGAAGAGCACTGGTTCTGTTTGTGTCTCTTTGTAGTTGACAGGTAAGGACCCTTTCACCATAACAGTTGATGGCAGAAAATGTGATTAGGTCAGAGGACAGTCTGGTTTTGAAAAATGTTGAGACATCGTACCTGTGATGATAGAGAACAGGATTGCAGGTCCCACAGGGATCTTCTAGACCTATGTTCCTTTTACTGTCCTCAAACTTTTATAAATGTTGCACAGAGACACGTTCACACAGATGTATAATCTTGTATATTTTGGTACTATGACTTTACAGTGAAGAGAATTGAAATACACGAATAAAGAACTACATATGCAGTGCTACAAGTACATGCTCATTTGCTTGTATCTGTCACACCAGCTGTGCGGGTGCTAACAAACTTTTGCACAGAGAAACTTGTCTAAAGTCAGATTTACAGATCAAATTCACCTAACTCCAAGTGGGTGCTGCACCTAAGCTATCCCTCCATAGACAGTGCAGAACTAGTTGATGTGGGCAGTGGTGGAAGTGTGATTCACCTCATGCTAAAGTAGGTTCTATGTTCAGTCAGATGAATGGCATCATAAACAATATCGATTAGATTTCTACTGATTATAGTAGGAGCTTAGGAAACCAGTTTGGCTATACATATATGCTTGGCAGGAAGTTAATATTAGGTGAGATAAATCCTTCATTAAAAGTTTAGGTACAGCCAGACTGAAAACCTTTCTTGATTCTTAACTCTGTTCAGTCTAGAGACTGTACTTTCTGATTAGAAAAAGTAAATCTTCTGAATTCCCCAGGAGGGGAAAAAATACCTTTTCCTTGTTGCAGACAACGGCATATTTTTATTTTATTTTTTTTGCATGGATGGTATGTAACAATGTTTTTCCAGTTTAGTGACAGGTGAGAAATCTTCCTGTTGAAGCTGCTTTTACAGGTGTCAGTGTGGCAGAAGATCAGATGTATTGGTGTTTTTTTTCTGTTGGTGAAGAATTTGTCTATTGTTTTTCTACCTTAACTTTAAACTGGAATTTGCTTTTTTGTCAGAATTCCTATTTTACAGCCTAAGATACTTGTGTAACACTTGTATAGTACTTTTACATGTATAATATGTAAAATCATGTGTAATTCAGAAATACTTCTTGCTCAGGAAAGTGAGAAGTGTAGTTCCATTTTTAAGTATATGATAAAAAGGTTGACCACTCAGCCAACTGAGGTTAAGGACTTTCACCTTTCTGTGCAGGAAATTTAGTTTGGGTTAAGCTTCTGCTTTTTAGGGAATACTTTTGATTCATTTTTGTTCGTGATATTTTGGTGTACGAATATGTGGCTTGGAGTTATAGATCTGTGAAAGGCTTAGTTCAGTTAAACAGTGGGAGCGCGAAACTGCACAAGTAACACATGGTGGAATCTATAGGAAAGCCTTTTTAAAAATTAGGCAACTGTATTGCCAAAGATGAAAAGAAGAGAGGGCAGACGGAACTGATTAGATTTCATTGCTGTAATACTTCTTGAAGAGCTTTTCTGAATGTGGAAAGTATCTTTGTTGTGAAGTGATACAAGGGTTCCCTGGGATTTTTGTAAGTACTATTTTATGCAGTGATTTACCTTAGCATCTTGCAGAAGATTTTTACAAATCTAATTCTTCACTGTGTTCTGTTTGGAGGAATTTCTGAACCATTCCTACAGGAATTTATTGCTGCCAAAGAATTCTAATAAAGTGTAGCTTCTAGAAGAAACATTTAATTTTTATCTAACTCTGACTTTCAGAAGCAGGTTTTTTAAATCTGAAAATACAGAAGGTAATTGTGTCAAAGCAGAGAGCTGATAATACTAAGAGCAAAAAATCTGGTGAAGCAACTGCATACTAAGTGCAGCTTCAGGAATTACTACATGCTGGTTGTGCCTGCTAGATGGTTGGAGAAGTGTACGCATTTTAATTATTGTATGTTTGACATTTTCTTGTTGATATTGCAGAATATGCTTTGTAGAACTGCGATGTTTAGGAGCATAAGGGGGAGGGGATTGTGCAGTTTGTAACTTCAGCCCTGCCCGCATCCTGACTCAGGGTGCTTTGTTCAAGTGAATCGGTCTTATCTGTCTACATGGTTTCAAGTAAAGTTTTGGTGGTTTGTCTTACTGCTTTCTTTGTTAGCCCAGATAGCTTTGGGGACACCTCCTGGATTTTAAAAGCTAAAACATGCATTGGAAATGCTTTTTTGTTTTGTTTTTGAGTGGCTGTGTTTTCCTGATAGCTAATGCCCTGGAAGTGCTGGTGGTATATTTGAGGTGTCCTATTCTAGAAGAAGTTTTAAGCAAGCTATCACTTGAAATAAATCTTTAATCTTGGCTGCTTTGCCAGTAAGAATAAATCACCGCACACAACAAGAATGGAAGCTGAATGGCAAAGTGGAAAGAGTGAAAATAGCAGAGTGGAGAACGGTGGATATACTCTGGGCACTCAGCACTCTGTGGGCCGTATCTAAAATCCTTTGTCTGGTTTTGCCCACTCCAGTACAAGACAAACTGGAGCAAGTTCAGGGGCTGGAGCACTCGCTCTGTGAGGAGAGGCTGAGGAAAGTGTGGTCCTTCGAGCTGGAGAAGGGGACTTGAAAGCAACCTGCAAGGAGAACATCCAGAAAATACAACACAGCAGTGAATGGCAAGGGAAACGAGAAATATTTGGCATAACCTGAAACAAGATATTTGTGCTAGGTATAAGGAAAACATTTTTCCCTATGAGGACAGTCAAATGAGACTGGTTTTCTGGAGAGGTTGTGCAGTCTGTGTCCTTTAAGGCTTTCAAAACGGGACTAGTGAAGTCCTGATTACCATAGCCATACCCCAAAGCTACCCCTGCTCTGAGCAGGAGGGGTTTGAATCAAGACCTCCCAAGGCCCCATCCAACTGGAATTATCTTATGGGTAAGTGTCTTGAGAACATAGTGTACACTAAGAAATTAGAGAAATTAGTGTACACTAAGAAATTTCCTAGGTAAAACAGTTCAACTTACTGTTTCTAATTTCCTGAACAAAAAAATGTTTTCTTTGGTTTTGGTAACAAAATGGTAATACTTTCATTGTGGTATAAAGAAAAATAAATACTAAAATGTTGAAATTAGACAAACATAGATATTTTAAAAGTAGCATTTAAAAAAAAAAGAAAGAATAGTTAATGCACCACAGGTGCCTTGCATCCTCAACCATTCTGTGATTCTGTAGGTTAGTATGAATGGGGTGGAACTCAAGAAGAAATTATTTATTCTGTATTTTCATAGCACTACTGCATGGTCTGTTGGTATAGATTAAAAGAAGTACTCCATGTGGAGCAGAGAAAAGGGAAAACCAAGTTTTAAAACTTTGCTATTTTTTTCATATGGTTTACTTGGTCACTGACTCTTTCAAAGCAGATTTTAAAATGAGTAAATATTCATCCTAAACTCTACTTTCTGGCAGCAGAATGCCCTCCTCTGTTCCTTTAGTTATCAGTAAGCATCACAGAATCTCTTGCTCTAGCCGTATTTTTCATATGTGAACTTATTACGTTGTTAGCCTTAACTCTTTTATGTTAATAGCAATGAGGTTTCTTTTCCTTACATCCCTGCACATACTTGCTATCACCACTGTTACTGTACTGACAGTGATTCTGAATCCATTAGGTTAAAAATCTGTGACTATTATTGATTTTTAGATAGGTTCTTACTTTTAGGAAATCTTAAATAACTTCAGTCTTCTGACACTTGTTTATGGCAAAATTGTACCAGTGATTTCAGCATAGTATTCAGAGGAACAAGTGCATTTCCTGATCCTGCAGCTAATCTCACTCCCTTTTAGAGGGAGCAAGCTTTAGGTGGAACATAGGGCAAGCAATTGTAATGCCCTTGTGACTACACATTACTTTTCTTTACTGGAAGGAACTAAAGTAGAAGCTATGATTCAAACCCATGAAAATGAGATCAGTCTTGATAGTAGGAAATCAGGTGAGCTCAGTTAAACTGGAAGAGACCTAATCTGTCAAGTACTGTATGTACCGTTATCTTCTTGATGACAAGTCTGTCTATCAAAGGAGTATAATATGGCATTCAAGACGAGGAGCTCTTGTTCTGCACCTGCTGCTTTTTCTATAAAGTCATTTAACCAATATTTTTTGTTTTGTTTTTGACAAAAATATGATTAGAATTAGTAGTAAAGCACCTCACGTACTATTATGTCTGACGTGAAATTAATGTAATGTGGCCTATTTTGTTTTATAGTATGAGGATTTCTGATTTCCAGCTAGAGTTTATAAGAACCTTGTTAACTACCATCAGAACACACAGAAACTAGTCTTTTCTCTTCCTGCCTCTTCAGCTAAAATGAGTCAAAGCAGATAAGGTGATTCTTAAGCAAAATATTTTCATTATATACTTTTTCAAAATGCAAATGCTAGTAAAACATTTGTCTTCTGTAGAGAAATCACACAAGAATATACTTAAAAGATGCTTGGTTTTATTTTTAGATCTGCTGTTAGGTGCAATTCTTTGTAGGTGATTATGGATTAGAGACACTAGACAATAGAATAAACCTAAACCTTTACGTTTTTTCACTAGCTAGAAATTGTGAGCTTTTAAGAAGTCTTAACACGTATTCCTGTTGATAAACTGAAGAAAATTTGCACCTTGAGAGTGTCATAAAATCTAGTCTTTCCTCTTTAATCCTTAGATTGGACACAGTAATTTAATAGGATGAGTAAATCTATAAATCCAATGACAAGAAATTTGGCATTAGATCCTCTGGTAAAGCTCAAGAATGTTCCCATTTATTGTGCAGTTTGAACTCTTGCCATGTTAAATAGAGCCCTATGTCTGTATATTTATATTGATTGATAAACATGTATTCAGCATTTGCCATAATACATGCAAAGGCTCCTGTGAATTATAGTGCCTCCCCAGAGAATGAAATGATATAGGAATAACATCTTGTGGTACTCCAGGAAGGATGTATTGGATTAAAAACGCTTGTTTATTTTGCAGACCAGCAATCACCTCCTTGGACCAAAGCCATTTCCCCTGGACAGATTGTTGGCGATATTGTATAGTATTGTGGACAACAGAGTTGCTCCAACTGCAAATATATTTTCCCAGGTGAGTATGTACATACTTGCTTTTATTTCCTTTATATGGTGTGGAATTCTGGAAGAGGTTTGTCATTGGTGTGTGGAGGTTTTTTTGTGTTTTTTGTGTGTGTTTTTTTTTGTCACCATTCTAATGAAATATAATGAGAAAACACATCATTATGTTGTCAAAGGCTGAGGGTAATATTTATCTGTATTAGTAGCTATGAATTTGTGGTTTTATCTGTGTAATGGTCTGAAACCTTCAAATAGCTAACATTTTTCTTGATCGTGGAATATGATCTGTGTTGATTAGTTTGGATTCTCATTGAAGTCTGTTAGCTTGCTTACATTACATTTCAATTTAAGTATATAAATGTTCATTACCCTATGTACAAAATTGGTCACCTAATGCATCTTATAGAAGTGTAGTACTCAAGAGAAAGCAGAGGGATGAATAAGGTATTTGAAGGTGAAAGGTGTTTGCTGTGATATATGTATCTTCAGGATGATGTTTTTTTATTTGGACCAAATTTAACTGTCTTGCAGAGGAGAGTCGGTATCACATTTCACTAGATGGCAGTGTAACTGTAGTGTTGAGTGAAATGAGGTAAACCTAGGGTTCTCTTTAAAGCTCTAGGTTTATCAAGTGCGAGTACCAGTTCAGCATAAATAGTTTCCTACTGTCAACTTGATTCTTAGATCTTTTGTCTGCTTTGGATCTCCCTTTCTATTGCTTTCTTGCTTTCCATTTGTGGTTAACTTTTATTTATAAAAATATTTTCTACCTCTGCTTGTTAAGGCTCAAATTTAACTAAGGATTACTTAAATCTGATGTCTGTTTTCATGTAAAGTTCTGGGAAATACATTCAAGATACCTAAATAAGTTTGCTACTATTTTAATCATCAGTGTTCACACACATTTAAGTTGGCAAAATTCATCTCCCATATTTGTAGAATCAAGAAATAAAGGACCTAGTAAAGTATAGTACTGTATTTAAATAATCAGTAGTATGTGAGTATCTGTTGTTAATAGGACTCTAGGTAATGCAGTAGGCAGCTACATTTTCATGTAATGTTTTCTCTCACTTCTTTATTTAAAGGTTATTAATGATTATAAGGCCTGCAAAATTATTAGACATCAGCCTCAAAATCTGTTAATAAAAACATTTAAGTTTAAAGGAGAGAATTTCAGTTTGGGTATGTGGTTTATGCAGGGAATATGAAAGGAAACGATATCGACTGGGAACAATAAATAGTAAAATTTACATGCAGGATATTACATGTAAGTTAACTTACTTTTGGCTATCAAAATCATCTGAATGTGTTAGTGTTATTTTATGGTATATTGTGAAAAATTAATACGTCTGTATATTTAACATGCAAT
The DNA here is from genome assembly GCF_963932015.1 of Anas acuta. Taxonomy (NCBI): domain Eukaryota; kingdom Metazoa; phylum Chordata; class Aves; order Anseriformes; family Anatidae; genus Anas; species Anas acuta. The sequence goes on from NC_088979.1 coordinate 191,548,151, forward strand.
CCGAATGAGAAAAGAAATGTCATTATTCTAACATACAGTTAAACGCTACAGGGGATGTGCAGTTTGTGCTTGGCATATAATTCCCTCTCCTGTCCCTGTACACATAGTTGCAGAATGAAAATTTAAAATAAATGCGTTATGCTGACTTACAGTGTACGCTAGATGGCAGTGTTATCAAAGAATAATTGTACGTCTTTATTCTTCTGGGTATATGCAGATTAAACTGTGAAGATGTAATAGAAAGGTTGTATTAAACTGTAGCCAGGTTAGGGCAAACAAATTGAAATTAAATTGTTTCTATCATAATAAAATATTGTAGATTACTTGTTTTTTTTTCTGTTCTAAAATCATTTTTTGTGCTAAATCAGTTAAAAATTCGTAATGTCTAATGTCAAATAACATAGAGTAGAATTTAAAATAGATTTCAGAAGTAGCTGAATGTAGGCATAATATTAAACAGCACTTTTTCTTGAATATTTGAAAACAATTTATATTCCACTGATTTTTGCTGCTGTTCTGTAAATAATTTCCAAATAATTTAAATATTTGAGTTGTATTATCCTTCCAGTATCAATATATTTTGCTGTTATATACAAGATTTTCTTTTCTTGTTTCTGTATCAAATATGGAAATCATTCTTGAAATTGTACAGAAGTTTAAAATGTAAATCCAATATTAGGCTTTTTAACTGATTCAGCTCTTTTTTATGCTCTTTTTAAATTTGTGCGTTTTTTTTTTTTTTTTGAGACTAAAAGGCTGTGCATAAACTAAATACTTACTAATTTTCCTCATGTACTGTTGGAAAATAGCATGTCTCAGCTTTAAAGTTGATTTGCCATCTCAGTCAAGATTCAAGAAGGACTGGCAGCTGCTTTAAGATCTGCCATGCTCCTGATTTCTTGATGTTTCTTAATCCTTCTTGTCCTTACATAATTTCTATTCATACAAAAATTCTGGTTATTAGCTTTTCAAAATGAAGCTTTCCTGCTAATAAGCAGTAAAAAAAAAAAAAAGCTACATTTTATTAAAAATGCTTCATTTTTACTAAAAAATTTCAACAGAATATTTGAATCTTAATCCAACTTTTGCCTTTTAACATAAATTAGTTGTTAAAATGGCCTCATGCTTTTTTCAAACGAAAAGTTAATGTGTGGCTTAGAATTATGATCTCTGCAGTTGATATAAATATTGCCTGCTGTAATTGGGTTAAATAAGAAAAAATTTGACTTGCTCATTTTTTCCCTCACTAATTAGTACAGGAGAAGCAGCAGCAGGATAAAAAATGCAAATTTCCACTTCTGCATGTAAAAATTATTTGTTACCACTTAAAAAATGGAAAATTCTTCAATTCTTGTGCCTTTTTTTCTTAACATTTTCACACATTTAGTGAGGAATTGTTAAGGTGAGATTTTTAGACTATTGATGTCAGTACGTATGTGAATATAGGTCTCTATATTCACTTGAAATTTTCAGTGTTCCTTCTCCTCCAGATTATTCATTGTTTCATTCGTGTTTTCATTCATGAATTTGTCGCGATTCTGTTTTTAACACATTGTGTGTTACTGTTAGATGTCACCAACTTTATTTGAATTTGCTTGGTTTCTAACCAAAAAATAAGGGAAGTTAAGTCGCTATTGATTTCCGTAGTCGTTTCAGAGAATATCTTTCAAATGATTTTTTTCAGATACACTTCTGTGTGACAATTTAATAGGTTGAAGATGATATTACCCCCACATCATGTGTGCATGGGACAGAACTTGCACAGCTGATGCTCTTGTTGGATGTATGGGTAGGTCAAGGATGTAGTTAAAATATTTTAGAAGATTAAATGTTAAAAAAAAAAAAAAAAACGAAATGTACTTTCACACAATGCTAAAAACAATGCAACTACGTGGTATGCAGTCTGCATCCTACAACAGCAGCAGCAAAGTCAGGGCTTTCTTACCAAGGTACCGCAGCTGACATTTCCTAGCAGCTTGCTTTTTCAACCCCAGGGAGCAACCAGGAGTATGATTTGTGTCTCCACACGTACCCACTGTGCAGATTATTGTGTGCTGTGTCCAAGTGCAATTGCTACAGAATGAATGGATACAGGGAAACTTTAAAATAGCTAATGCAAGTGCATATTGCAAAGGTTCTGACAGTCTGTTCTGGTCTGTAGGTGGGTAGTGTTTCATTTTAGGTGTCTCCCATTGAGACAGAAATACAATATTATTGTCTTTATAGAAATGGACCTTAGTATATAGGACAGAGGCAAATATATGCACAGAACATCATGTGGGAATTTATCAGCATTGATTTACGTTAAATGAGCTCGTTTTACTCCAAAGTAGACAAGTGCTGTTCGTTTATTATCACAACCAGTAGGTGAGCAGACATTTTTGTTCTGATGGCTTACGTTGTGGTTTGCAAGCCCAAATCCGCCGATACTTTTTCCTCTACCAAAATGATTTTTCAACTGCTTCCTCATATCTAAATTCTCCTAAATGTTTTTCATGTGTCCTGTTTTTTGGACCTTTTATTTTGTTTCTGCTCTCTTGTGAAGTGTGCTTTTCATAAAGTAGATTGCCTAGAACTAGTTATCTTTGAGCCACCTTTACCTTTATTAGGTAAAATGGAATTATCTCCTTTGTTTTGCATTCTTTTGTGTACTTCATACCTGTTAATACATCCCAGAATGTTTCAAGAGAGGTTTATGCAGGGAGGCGTGATAACTCATTTCAGAATATACTGATAGCTGGAACTTGCTGAATAGGTAACTAATAGGTAATGTCACTTCTGTCTGTATTTTTATTACAATGCATTGAAGTTAGAAGTAAGACTGTTAGCTTATTTCAAAATAGGTTGTGTTTATATATAAATAAAAACTATATATAAAAAATATAGAGGAATATATATTATTTCCTTATATATATGTAGTTAAGATTAATTTCTGATTATAGTGTACTTGGAAAATAAAATTTCCATAAAGGCTCTTTATATCTGTAGGTACACAGTGAAATATCAGTTATCTTGTACATCATAGCCTGCAGCTCATTGAGTAGGCGTTTCTGTTCCTTTTAATATGGGATCAAAGAAAATATCTGAATTTCCAAAGGAAAACCTAGTTATTCCTAAAACTAATGTAGTTATAAATGAAAATTTGGAAGAAAGGTTAAAATTTAAAACTTCCTAATCTAGCAAACTGATAAAACTCCATTCCAATTGATGTTGGCTACAAAGCAAGAGCTTTTTATCTGAAGATGGAATAAGTCTACAGCTGTAAGATTTCAAGCAGTGTGTTAAGCTCCAATATGATATAGGGCTATTAGAAATACATGAAACCCCTGATGTATGTAGCAGGCTTCCAGCTGGAGGGAGCCAGAGGAATGTAATTTCCTTTGATTAAAAAAACAACCCTTTCCTGGAACATAAAAAGCTGACAGGTTTGTTCTCCCTCCACCTGATTTCTTGTTTGCTTCACATGGACTAGGTTAAGGAATATCTAATATTATATAGGTAAACTGGAACAGTGTGTGGCAAGATTTTTCACATGCAAGATTTTTGTCCATCTTTTGTTAGAAGCGTATTTTTTCTTTTTCAGATGAAAATTTGATATTTAAACTACCTTTTCTGTTGTTTTTTGCAAATTTCCTATTATGGTAAAATTCAGATTTCGAGATTGGAAAGAAGTCTGCTTTTGTTACCTACTTTTTTGATAGGGAATTTGCTTTTATTTTGGCATAGCCTGTCTGAGACCCCTATCCTGACCGTAGTGCTACCTGTGTTAATGTACTATGTTGGATTCTCTTGATGAAGCAGCTTTGATAAAGAGTACTGTCAACTTAGTGTTTTCCACTTGAAAAAAAATGTAATTGTTTCTATGAGCTCAGATTGTGTTAATGTTTGAAAATACTCTGTTTCCCATTCTGCTCTTGACAACTCTTGGCAGAAGGAGAATTACTCTTTTCTGCTCAATCAGCTGTTCCTGTGTTGTGTTCCAGCTTTCCTTGCTCTTGTGGGGACTGTTCCTACGAAACTAATGTGAGTGACTAAAGTGTTTACCACCAATAGAAAAATTGTGTTGAAAAGGGAGCAAATAGGTGGGTTTCCAGACTAAAAGGTCTGGCTAAAAATGCACGTTGTGCGAAGATGTGCCTAAGGAGGCGTTATTATGAAGCCGAATGAGGAGGTAAGAGGAGCTGTTTGTATTTTAGAGGGTGTGAAAAATACAGAACATGCTCTTGCACTAACTATATGACCAGAAGTATATAATTTTTTTGCCGACAGTTTCTCTAAAAACAAGCAAAATATTGAAAAAATAAGGTTCCTGCTGATTCTGTTTTTCTTCTCCAAAACTACTTACTTTCACTGGCCCTTTACTTTGAAGGTCAAAACACTGTATTTGCCTTTTTTTCTGGATAACCAGGTGGAGTTGGTGCTAAAATTTTACCCGAGATAATTGAAAATTTTGTAGGAAGTGTTAGCTAAGTAAAGGCGTGGTACTTCATTCTTGGTGGAATGTATTTGTCGTCTTCTCAGATGAGCTGAGCGTCCAAAACTTCATGATTGATGTTTCTGTTGTGGAGAGATTTGTTTTCTTGTTGAATAATTTAAAAAGTTTTTAATCTCATGGTATTGCAAGCTAACTGAAGACTTAATTACAGTGTATCGTGCATCTGAATTTGGCGAGTGCCTTATCGTGCTTTCTACACCTGTTAGGCGATGCTAGATCGTAGTACCTCAAAATTAGGTAGTAATAGTAATAGTTGTCTATATCATGTGGATATATTTGAGGAATAAACTTAAATGGTGTTGAGAAGGTTAACCTCCATTGAAAATTAAGTAGTGAGCATTCAGGAGTGAGAAGATTGTGAAAGTTAAAGTGGCTCTTGGAGTTGATTAATTGTGTGTGTAGGTTGCTTTTTTTAATTTTGTTTCTGGGATGTAAACAAGCATACTGTCGTGTATTTCCCTCTTTTTATCACCTCTTAAATTACAAGAGAGGATACAATCAGCCTGTGTGCCATATTGATTTAATCTACAAATTTCACCGTTGTCCTCTTGTTTCAGAGGAAAGTAAAGAGAAGTACACAGCTTAATCCAATCTGGCCACAGGCATTGGTTTGCCCAGGATGGTCCTGCTAGGATTTCATGCAGGGTGCAGGGAGAAGCATTTATGTTTACAAAACAAAAAACAGGTGGAAAAGGTCTTAAGGTTTTTGTTTATTTAGTTTTTTGTTGTTGTTCTCTTGAGAATTACCAAGATTGATGGTACACCTCTCTGTCTAATCAGTCAGAAGACCTTTGCTTCCCAACCTCCCAAAGAAAGGGTGCTCAAACACAAACCGCAGACTCTGGAGTAATTCTCATTACTGGTGCAAATAAACTTCCCTTCCTCTTTCAGTGCTAGTGAAGGTACACAACCATTTTTACAGCTCAAAATATTGGTCCTACATAATGTCACGTACAGCATTCATGCACCATAAGTCTCATGCGGTTTGTACATCCTTCAGTTCTCCTGCCCGTATGGGGCTGTGTTGTAGCCTTTTGATCCAGTGACTCAATGGTTGCCTGTACCTAACAGACCTTTTAGACTGTTAGAACAGCTTGCCTGGTTGTTGGCAAATTTGCAGCTATTTTCTCTAACTCTATAATATTATGGTTGCACTCGGTCCTACCACATATATTCTTCTACAGGTGCATTATGCATCAGATGCTTTATTTTGCTAGATCTGCCCGTTGGTTAGAAAGTAGTAATGTATTGATCGGCGCTGTTAATTTTCAGTAGGTTTGGGAAGAAGGTGACAAGAGGTAAATAACTCAGTTTTCTTTTTTCATTTTCTGTTACTGGTCACTGAAGTAATCTGACAAATTTATGAGCTGTGATGGGAACTTAATGCGATGCACAGCATGGGAATATAGGTTAGCACTTTAGCACTGACTGTGGCAGCTCGAGAAAGCCTGCTTTTATGCACAAGAAAAGGAGAAAACTTACCAAAGAGCTGACTGTTTTTTAAGTCTCAGGATGGATTTGAATAGAAGTATTCCTAGATCTCAGTTTAGGTAGTATTTGGTAATTAAAATTGTGGAGGGAGAGAGAGAGGCAGACGAATATACTCAATTCCTTCTAGTTTTAGTTGATGCAGAAAAGACCTAGAAAGACTTACATTTGAGCTATTCTATATTGTTTGAGCTACTTAGATCATGTTTGACTTCGGGGTGATACGTTGCTAATGCAGCTTTACACTCTTGTTGGAAGCTTTCTTAACGTAAGAATATTTTCTTAACCAAATTCTGCGCTATTTGAATTCTCTTCACTAATTCAGGTATTCTTTGCTTTTCTTCATTCTAATTTTTTTCCCCAAGGAGCTTCAAGTAACAGTGCTCATCTTGGCACTTAAGTTATTTTTGAGGCACGGATTAATGTATTTAGAAAGACAAATTGTTGTGAATCATTTAAGAGTTTTATGGAAGCAACTTTGCTATTGAGGAGGGGAGAGGACTTCAGATATGGTTAAGTTTGAGAAAGATGGACGGAATTTATAAATTTATTCACCAAGGCTTTCAGCTAGGGAAAAAAAAAAAGGCTAATTTCAAAATCCTTTTTGCTATCTCCCTTCTTTTATTATTTTAGCAAATTGTTAGACGTTACCTACTCTCATAAGCCAGTAAATAGCTATATGCTAATGCTTTTTAAAAATGATTTGCAATCAATTTGTGCTTTTCAAATATAATCAAATAAAATGTGATTTTTGAAGTAGATATACAAAGTTCCTAAAACAGTGATGAAGAATTCTTCATATTCTGAAATATTCTCTGTGATTCTGTTAACAATGTTCACAAACAGTTCTTGTGGCCTTGTGATCATAGAATCGTAGAATATCCTGAGTTGGAAGGGACCCTTAAGGATCATCAAGTCCAACTCTTGACACCGCACAGGTCTACCCAAAAGTTCAGACCATGTGACTAAGTGCACAGTCCAATCTCTTCTTAAATTCAGACAGGCTCGGTGCAGTGACCACTTCCCTGGGGAGCCTGTTCCAGTGTGCAACCACTCTCTCTGTGAAGAACCCCCTCCTGATGTCAAGCCTAAACTTCCCCTGCCTCAGCTTAACCCCGTTCCCGCGGGTCCTGTCGCTGGTGTTAATGGAGAAAAGGTCTCCTGCCTCTCGACACCCCCTTACGAGGAAGTTGTAGACTGCGATGAGGTCTCCCCTCAGCCTCCTCTTCTCCAGGCTGAACAGGCCCAGTGCCCTCAGCCGTTCCTCATACGTCTTCCCCTCCAGGCCTTTCACCATCTTCGTAGCCCTCCTCTGGACACTCTCCAACAGTTTCATGTCCTTTTTATACTGTGGTGCCCAGAACTGCACACAGTACTCGAGGTGAGGCCGCACCAGCGCAGAGTAGAGCGGGACAATCACCTCCCTCGACCTACTAGCGATGCCGTGCTTGATGCACCCCAGGACACGGTTGGCCCTCCTGGCTGCCAGGGCACACTGCTGGCTCATATTCAACTTGCTGTCTATGACGACCCCCAGATCCCTCTCTTCTAGGCTGCTCTCCAGCGTCTCATCGCCCAGTCTGTACGTGCAGCCAGGGTTTCCCCGTCCCAGGTGCAGGACCCGGCACTTGCTCTTATTGAACTTCATGCGGTTGGTGATCGCCCAGCTCTCCAACCTATCCAGATCCCTCTGCAATCTTTATATACTCCTGTGTGCCCCGACATCTTATATTGTATGGTGAATCCCATAGGGGTTTATTACATCTACCAATGGTTTCTTTAAGTTCTGCTCTCTATGTTATTTGTAAATGGTATTTGGAGCTTCAAATTTTAACTTGTCTCTGAAAATGTGTTAGTGTATAAGAGAAGGAAATACGACTGCATGTAAGACAAAACAGTTCTCCTCCCAAGCTCTGTCCTTTCCATCTCTTTCTTTACATGCTTATTTAGAAATTGGTTTCATGTACTTAATGGAAGGAACATCATTTAATACTCCAGGAACAAATTCACACTGTGTTTACATCAAGCAGTTGCAGCTGAAGCTTGTTAGTGATTGCCTCCCAGATTAAAAAAAAAATCTTCACTGTGGTACATGAACTCCTATTGTTTGGAGATAAATAATCGGCTCATCCCCTCTTTAGGGAAGAACAAAGAACATAATAGTACATCTGGTTCATCTGTTAAGACAGCAAAGATTAATTAAGCAAGTACTGCACAACCTCTCTTGATAACGTATATATCTAAAAACAGCCTGTATATGATAAGTTTTTTAATCACTTTCCTTTAACTGTTTAGTGTGTGCACATAATCCCTTCCAGCATTGCCAGCTCTTCATCAAGATGAGTTAGGATACAATATTAAGATGAACTAAATTGGAGAGTTAGGGTAGAGGTTTTTTTACGACTTTTGCAAGTCCCTTTTATGATGTAAGACTAGAAGGAACCTGTTGAGCACCCAGGTGACGTCATTAACACAGTTCACAAATTTTACCATTCCCTTAAAAACAACTTAGATGGTTTTCCTGACAACTTGGATCACAAACTGCTTAGGGAAAGAAACCATCTCTTTACTGAGACTCTGTGTAGGACCTGGTTCAGTGAAATACAGTTTCAAGCCTGGAAGTGGGCTCTGGTTGGATGGTCATACTCAATGTCCCAGTTTCTCCACTGCCTCAGTGACTAGCATTAATTTCAAATTCCAGGTTTAAGATTACTCGAGGCCAATTTTACCTCTTTTACCTTGTGTTGCCGTTGTCTTTTAGCCTAAATAGCCTCATTTCCCCCTTGGCATTAGCTCAGCAGAGTTGTGAGACCCTGACAACGTCTTCATTTTTCAGGCCTTCACTTACAAATGGGGTTTGTACTTCCCTGCACATACAGTAATGAATATAATTGCCACTGTGATAATGGCATGAAAAATGATTCGCAGCCGCTAGTGGAAGAGTTGGCTATAATCATTTTGCTGACACTCCTTAGAATAGGATAAAGTCTCTGTCCTCCTCTCCCTTCCTAATGTGCTATTACATCTCCCTGTCTCGGCTATGTTCTTTTTAGGCGCCTATCCCCCATCTGTAATTTCAGTACGGATTTTGTTGTATCACATGTGAAGTCAGTCTGTAGCATTGTGTCTGTACCAGGAGACCCCTTACAGTTTTTGAAGGGCTGGGAAAGCACCAAGGCTGTGGCCGTGTACCATTGTACATGTTAGAGTACGAGTTAGCAAAATGGTGCATTAAAGAATATGTTGGATCACTTCAGTGAATACTTGTACTGTTTCTGCCCTGCCAACTGCAGTCACTTCGAGCCACTGACTTTCTACTTGACATCCCTCCTCCCCCAAAGACCCTCTGCTGCTTTCTATTCATCTGATAGGGAATAGCAGGGCTTGCCACAGCATCTTGGACAAAAGAAGCAGCTGCATTACAGTTAATTTGAAAGGCAGGATTTCAAAATATGAAGCTTGTTGACAAAAGAATGCCTCTTGATAGATGAGGAATAGTTAAGAATTGACATAATCTCTCTTCTCCATCTATGGAAATGAAAATTGGCAAATATCGGGGGGAGAGTAATGTGGAAGACTGACAGCAGGATATGTGTAAATATAAAAAAAATAAAAGTTTATATTCCCAGTAAACATAACAAATACTACTTATTTAAATCATTGAAGAGTGATAGAATAAGAAGTTAAAACCATATCATAGATCAGGGTTGGAAAAGCTTAATTTATAAAAGTTTGTTTTTTTAGAAAAAGTCATTGTGATTTGGCTAATGAACAGGTGAATCCGCTGTGAAAATTATTTATTATTATAAAAGCTGTTAATGGTGCTGAGTATCAAAAGGTACATTAGGTACTGCACAAGGTCTCTGTCCTTGCTACCTTCATTTCTCACATGAGCTGAAGGAGGGCAAAAGGCAGAAGGAAAAATGAGCTTTTTTTCGATGGGATGGGTCTTGGCTATGCTTTTACTGTGTGCACACATATCTAAGCTAGTCAGTAGTGTGTTTTTGTAGTTAATGGAGAGAAGCATATGGAGAACATCATCCCATGCCCCCTGATGCAGATATGATCATCTGAAACTATTGTTTATGACAAGTTTCTGCATCTCTATTAGGTTGCAGTGACACACGTTCTGAAAGTACCTATATTGTTTTCTTTGCTTTAACTAGAAATGGATCCAAGACATAGCCTTGAATGCAAATACTTACATTGTAGCTGTTTAAAGCTATTCCACTGGTGAGGACTAAGAAGTTTTCTGCCTATTGACTATAAAAGGTGCTTTCTCTGTAATTGTCCTGAATTGCATGTAAAACAATGACAAATCCTGCCAACAAATACACCTTCTTGGTTGCCGTGTTCCCTGTCAAAACTTGCACAGAGCAGGGCAAGCACCTGGTTTATGCAGCCTACCTCTCATTCCATCACTCCTGTGGATTAAGTTGACCAGTTATACTATACTTGGCTGGCAAGCTAGTGTCAACCTTCCCTCTGTGCAGGACTGGTTTTGGTTTATTGCAGAGAACCAGTGCTGAAACGGTCTTTTCAATAACAGGGGTTTCCTGGTAGACATTTATTCTACAGAATTTTGTGATGGTAATCTGGCATTTTACATCCTTGAAATTGTAGTGTAAACCATACATCTTTGAACCACGCTTCAGTAACAGCAGCTATGGAACAGCTTAGTGTCTTTTGTGGAAAACATTGAGGAAGATTTTTTTTTCATGTGAGTGCAAAATACAACAAGAAAGGTAAGATTTCTGCTTTCATTTTGAAATATGAAGAGGCTTGGTATAACCTCTACAAGTGGAGCTCAGAAAAATTATGAAAAACAACCAAAAAAAACCACTCATGTATTTGAGGTTCAGAAGGTGTTTTAGAGGTAACATTTCAAAGCATGACTTACCTTATTCGGAGTGGATTTTTGGGCACAGCTCAACAGCTGAAATTAAAATTGAAATATTTGAAGACATCTGTTTTGGATTATCAGAATGTAGATGCTGATCAGCAAGTGTGTGTCACTAACATGTGACTGGGCAACTGTAACTTTGGTCAGATGAACTTGCAGTAGTACCCTGCTGTTAGCCATACAGAGAAAGGAAAAAAAAATCACAGTACAAAAAATTTTGCATTTTAATCTTCCAATTATTATGTCTTATTTCATAACTAATATTTAATTCTGAATATGATTATAAGCTTGTGCTTCCATTTCTAACAGGACATGAGTCTAGTTCGTCATAACAATTCACATAGAACATTGACAGGTATATTTCAGTGTGCTGTACATATGTATCTTTCCTACCTGTTCACATTCTGTATCTGATTCTTGAATTTGAATACAAATGAAGTGTGGGAAATTCATCATACCTTAGTGAATTTATTAAAGCTACAAGGAGCAGAATACACAGATGGAACATCTGTGCTTTCTGAAAGGTTCTGAATTCAAAAACTTACTGCTAACAGAGATTTTTTGTTCTTATTTAAAGAATAGGAGGGGTGGTAGCTGGAGTATTTATTAAAAGGCATAGAGAAGATGAAGACCCAAATTGATCTAGTTTAATAATTGAGGAGGGCTGGGTATGTTGTATACCATCTGTGACCTACATAAAATAGACAAAAGGGCACTCCACATTCTAGATATCTAGGCAAGAAATATGAAAGAGAAAGGCAAAAGATGAACTGATTAATAATATACATTAAAAAAAAAAAAAAGCAATACTTGATACAGAGGATAAACAGATTGACTTAAGGAATTACCACAGAGACATGAGAAGAAAACTGAAGATTGTTGATACAAAATGATCTTTTCCAGCCTTTTTTTATTTATTACTAGCATATGGCCTAGGAAGTCTTTTTGCAACAGATATTTTCTAGCCTGGAGTGGCCTCTAATGGATGTATAACACTGATGGTGTAGAGAAAAGCTTTTTAATAATTTGTGTGACTGTAGTGCTTGTGAAAGATGCTAGACTGACAGTCGAGAAGGCTGGGAGACTGAAGTAATCTGTTCTGATTCACTGAGCAGGTATAGCTGTGGCATCAGCACTGTAATCTCTCTCTACTGCTTTTTAATTGTAACCTGTTTTTTTTTTTTTTCTTTGTTGACTTACTCTTAGTGACAGAAGGGCTGCTGTTCATCTTCATCCTGGATGAAGCGCTGAGCTCTTACAAGCTTTTGACGTAGCTGAGCTTTTTGTTTGTATCATAAAATGTATTGGGCAACCAACAGGAGTAGTAAGGAGGGAAGGATGAAAGCACAACGTGGCTGACTGGGGCTGTTGCATGGTTGGCTGCTCTGTTGGTCAACACATCCTTGACCTGATTTTTTCCTTTCCTCCTAGACAAAGCAAAAAGCACTGAGACCTCAGTGGTTTTAGCCTTTCTGTAGGCTAAACTAACTGCTATTTCACCACTTAATTTAGCATATTTACTGTGTGGCCATGACCAGGCTTAGGACACATCTTCATGACTGGGAACAATAAAGAGATACGCATGGAGAATTACATGGCAGCTTCTCCTTAGGAGCAAAAAAATCTTTTCTATCATTAGCTTAACACACATTCAAACCAATATCTTATTCTCATCACTGATACAAAAAATATCCTAAATTTTAAATTCCACTCAGTGGCTGGAACTTACTTCATCGGGGCAGACTTCAGCCAGATGAGAGCGCATCTCTCTGAGTCAGGTGAACCCTTTGTAACTTTTGTGTTGTGCTCAGGCACTGGGGATATAACTCAGTATTTGGAGTAGTTGTAAGGAAAGATAGCAAACATGATAGGAATCACAAATATCATAGGAGATGAAAGAAATAGTCCTTGAAGTCTTTAGTTAGTTTTCTTTTTAGCTAAAATGTCATGCAGATACTGAGAGGCAAATGCAAAGAAAAAACTTTAATTATCTATATTCCAAAACCCAAAGGTGTTTCAGAACAATTACCCACAGCTGGTGGTGCCTAAAACATAGGAAAGTGAAGCCTGGAAAATAAGATGCAAAGACAAACATGAGTAACGTAAACAGTTTGAATTTATAAGGCACTTATGCTTATAATATTTTTATAAGCTAAAATGCTAGCCTTTAGTGCAGGTAATTTTATTTTATTTTTCCTGTGGTTGCTTGTTGCAAACAGAGAAATTTGAGCCTGATGTTTTATTTAAAACAAAACACAACACACCTACATGCATCAGTGGAAAAAAAAATCAGGATAAACCGGTAAACTCAAGCAAGTGTACATCAGTGGAAATGACCTGATATAAAGCTGTTCAGAGAAAGGAAAATAATTGGAAAGTAGTAACACTTAAAAGAAGATGTAGGCATGAAGAGTGGTAAAAATTAAAGGCTAGAAGGGGATGACTTGTGAGGAAAGATTAAAGGAAGTGAACATGAGTAATTATTACTTATACTTATCTGTGTGCTTGGTGATGTTCAGATGAAGAGAGATGATCCCTATACTAATTTGGCTAAATAGCTACCGGGGGATGATGAAAATGTCTAAAAGTATTTATAGCTTTCAAGTACCACGAAAGGATTCATTTCGGAGTCCAAAGGAGGTCTAAGTAAGAGTAATGAAATAAGCTGAGGGAAATCTCAGCTGTGAGTACCATAAAAAGCCACCCTATATACTGGAGATTTTAAAGCGGGTAATAGTCTATCCTGAAGTTTTAATGCAATGCCCCACTGCTTGAGCTATTTGAAATGACAGTGAACAAAGCACTCGGAAATAAACTTGAGGAAAGAATTCTGTGTTGGAGGGAGGAGAGAGGAAGATGGCTTAATAGATATTCTCCATCTCTAATTTCTATGATCTCACATGTTATAAATTGACAAAATAAGCCTCCTAGTATACTGGTGGAACATAATTTATGTAAATGCTCGTTAGAATAGGCATTAACCTTCATCCTTGCTTCAATTCTGCATTAAGTCTTGCCTTTGATACAGAAATCTTAATTAAAACTGAATATTTCATGATTTAACTCCCTCCGCATCACAAGCGGAACAATGCTTTTATCTGCATTACCTGTAAAAGTGCTATCTGTATAAAGGATCTATTGCATCGGTTGGTGGATTTGCTTAAGGTCATACTCATATGAATAAAAACACCGAAACTCCAGGGTTTAATTTGTTTTAAATTAATCAACTCTTTATTTTACAGCCACATATTAAAAAGCTAGTTCTACAACTTTTCTTCAAGTTGTATTAGGAAATGACATACCAGTAAGTATTGGGGGGGGGGGAGGAGGAGGAAGCAACACCAAAAGAAAAACCCACACCATTGCATAAATGAAAAAAATAAGGTAGTTGGAGATGTGATATGTGTCAAGTGTGTCATCACGCAACTGTCAGTCCAATGCAACTGTCAGTCATCTCCGCAGTACTTTTAACTGGATTTGCTTAGGTAGTAAGAGAAAAGCTGCTCATCTTGCTGATAAATCCTAATACGTTTTAAATAGAAGGGACTAGGAATCAGAAACAATGCGCATAATAAAATTGTGCTCGTGTGCTCTTCCATCTATTTCTTTTTGTTTTTGTTGTTGTGCTTTTTATCATTTCTTTTGTAGTGAGCACTGTTCTAGAGAAATATTGGTAGTAGCCCCAGACTCCAAACACGTGCTCAAACACGTACATCCAAGACATATCCTTAGTACAGAGGCACTGTGTACCTGAAGTCACTGATAAATGTTTGGGCATCTTTAGATTGTTCACAGCTCCTAAGCAGAGACCTTTGAAAAATAACATTTTCCTGTTTTGGGGATGTGCAGTGTGCAAATGTGCAATGAATTGTCTTAATTTTGTGGTGCTTTACAACAGAAAAGATTTTTTTATCTTTAGGTTGGTTACTGAATAATCATAGTTGAGTACGTTTTATAAAATTATACAGTTATCAACCTGATCAACTTCATAAACGCCTGATGTGCCAGGAAACTTCGATCCCTGTAGGAATGTATAGTAAGGGCTCAAGGAAAAAGCATGTGATATTAAGTGACAATACTTAGAAAAAAATATACAACTTAATATTAAACTGTAGAAGGCAAATGAGTATCCATCTGGAAAATCATTTAGTTTGTTCTGAATATGCCATCATTTTCTGAAGTTATTTAATTCCTTGTTGACGTTAAGGTGACAGACTGAATGTTTCACATGAAACTACAGCAGTGATAAATCCTAACATCTGGACTATGTCTTTATGAGTAGCTGACTTTAGATTAGTGATAGTTCACATTGGTGCTGCTCAAATATTTGGATATGTCAAGGATTTGAGTGACCCAATATTGGTCGTGTTGTCGATGTAAGCATAAATCTAACCTTTTGATTAAGTGTAAGATTTGCCTGTCATTCTCATCAGTACTTGAGATTTTCTCCTTTGTTTCATTTTTCTTCTTTGTCAGATCTAAATACTCAGTTGCAGTTGCGGTAATCTGGACATCCTTAAACATATCCTATTGTTACTTTCTTCCCATTCTGAGCACAAGAAATGTAGCAGTGTGTATTTACTCAGAATAATGGTGATATAATTGCAGCAGTAAAAATATATATTTTGAGTCATGCCTACTTACATGTCAGTCTGTTACATTATTGGATTTTCCTGTTACAGAGAACCTGGGGAGTGAGTTTTGGGAGCTGAGTACATCTGTTTGGTGGAGGAAAAACCAGAACGTGAATAGTTAATAACAACATATTACAGCTCTAGTCCTGCCACTAGATCTTTACAGGAAAATGGTAACACCTGGTCTCACTGAAAGAAAAGAAACTGTTTCACAGCACCGCTTTCAAGCTGGGTGTCTCTCTCTTTTGTGGTATTTCCAAGGGCACATGGAGCAGTTAGGACCAACGGGGGAATTACGGGTGCTGTACGCAGCTCTGGCTCAGAGGATATCGTGTGGCTGGTTCCAGGGAGCCCTAAGGGTTAAATTCAGCTAAGCCTTTCCCCAGCTTTCTGGGAACCTGGCAGTGGCTTTCTTTCAGTTGCTTTCTGATGGGAGGAACAATACCTGAATTCAGCCTTGGGTTGTGGTGGAGAGGGGGAAGGCACCAGGTTATGGTGTCAGCGGCAGCAGCGCGGTGGGCAGTGCCCAGGGAGTGCTTCGCTCGCCCCGTGTCTGAAACAAGTGGAATGTTAACAAGGCAAGTCTGAGATAAGACCATATGTATGTAGGGTTTTGTTGTTCTTTAATCCAGTTCTCTCTGCTTGTGGCTTTCTTTCTGGTTAAGTTAATCGTGCTGCTTTGAATAGGCTGCATTCTGCCACTGGGAGCCTGCTCAGGCTGTGCTTGGGGATGGGCCAGCCTCCGAGCAGGGGATTCCCCTCAGGCAGTGCCACGCTCCCTTGGCTTGCCACTTAGAGCCATTAGAGACTGAATCCAAGCCCCGAAACTGGATAATGATTATAACCTAGCCTCTGAAAAAATCTTACAGTCGGGTATTATTTCATTAGCCAACTGAATGGAAGTTACACTTCTGAATGAGTAACTAACAGTTAATTTGTGGAGCAGACGATGCTGCATCCATTAGCAGCTCTTGCCTGTGTGTCATCAGTGATTCCTTCAACATGCCACTCTTGTAAAGACCACCAGGAAGGTGGGTTGGAGGAGGCTGCTTGAGAATCTCATACTTGTTTCTGTTTTCCTTTCTTTTTTTTTTCTTTTAAAGAAGGATTTGGTTTATAACTGAATTTATCTATTAAATAAAAGGTACGCGTATTTAGCTAGTGAGGTGCTATACTTTCATTTCCAACAGTTTTTGTTTTATCTGGAGCATTGAAGTACTTCCCAAGGTGTTAGATAATCTCTGACCAGGCTTCCCTTTCCACCCTCACCCCAAGTCCTTGGTATGTTTGAACACGACTATCACTAGCATGTGGCATACATGTATATTCACTGTATCTGCTTTTCAGAGGGCTGCTTCATTTCCTGACCATCTTCCAGCCTGGTTTCCCAAAGAGAGTGAGTCCATCACATGTCTGTCAGGTCTTTCACCTTACATACATCCTCAATGTGTTTTTTAGTTTATCCAGTTCTTGCTGAAATTGCTGGAAAGGCAAAAGTTCCAGAGTTTTAAAATCTTAAGGATTTAATGAGGGTTGATATCAACTTCCATCTCCTCTGTTCAGTGTTTTTCCTAACCAGTGTTTGGCCTAACCAAGACCCAGCCACAGGGTGTGGAGCACCCTTGCCTGTGTGCAGGTGGGGGAGCAGGAGGAACAGAAGGTGTGTGGTCTGCCCAGGGGTGTAACGAGAAACTGGAAGGTGTTGTGGGGGGATCAAGGTAGCTGAAGTTGTAAGAGACATGGGCAGAAGTGTGTGTGTGAATATTTTGCATTGGTGAAGATTTATGGATGTAAGTTTTTTCTTCACAAAAGTTTATTTAATTCATGCTGCTGCAGTGTTTCTGTACAGTTAGGTAGCAATGTTTTATCTTCTAATGGCAGTAGTTTATTAGGAAGTAACGGCTTCATCACCAGCTGCAAGCAAGAAGTGTGGATATTATTCCTTTCTTTGAGGATGCAGTCACCACAGCATCTGTGTGAATTATTCTTGAGCTGGAAAATGTGCCCACACAAGAAGTACCATTAAAGGCAAAAACTACGTTATTGTAAAATGTGACATTTGTACCTCTTCTCAAGTTATAACACTCCTGGGATTTAACTGTTAACAGTATCACTTTATGTGCAGAACATGCATATCTGGTGTTCTTGTTTTAATGACTCTTAAGATGGAAAGCACCTACTCGCCTTATTCATGCAGGTGAATTCCTGGTATTGGTTCTTGGAGGCTTTCGGGGAAGAGAGGAGGCATTCATCTGCAGCTGAGAGTAGCCTTTTTTAATAGAGAATTGGAAGTTCTACTGCTTGAACTACTGAAATTGCATTTTTCATTTTCTGTAGCAACTTCATAGGGAGTATTGAGCATATTTAGGTGTGTGTGTGTATTTACAAAGGTTATGTTGTACCCTTACAATATACTTTTCATTGTATCAAAGTAAATTGTATTTGGATGGTTTGGAGAGTTCTAGCCCCACAAAGACAATATACTGAATTAAGATTTTAAGCATCCTGTATTGTACGCATACATGAGTGTGCACAGACTTAAATTGTTCCTCTCAACTAAAGAAATCTACTACAGAAGAGACAAAATTAGTTGTATTCTTTGTTGTTGAAGTTGGCTGAGAGTAGTTTTTGTTTCTACTCTGTTAAGTTGGTTGGGAAGGTAAATAAACCAAAAAAAAAAAAGTGAGGAAGGTACGTGGCAAACAAGATCATCTTTTTAAACAGCACTTTCAAGTCTTCTTTATGGCGACGTTTAAAAACCTAAGTTTTATATACCCAAAACACTTTGATTTGGCTACCCTCTAATTGTGAGCACAAGATTAAATTAATTCCTGAACATTTCGTATCAGACAGGCAGATCCGTTGCAAATGAAATCAAAAGATCAAAACTGGAGGTAAAGTAAGAATAATTTATCCAACTCATGCATACGTGTGATTAATTTTATCTCACAGACTGCAGGATAATACTGTTATTTTTGGTGAAATCAAGTTTGGTGGGAATCATTGCTTGCTTTGCTAGGACTCTGGTTTTCTTGACAATCACATAAAATATTTGTTGATGTCTGTATGTATCTGCATGCTATTTTATTTCTCTTTTGAGGAAAAGTGAGTTTTGTATAATACATTCACTCCTTGTAAAACCTCCCCCACTGTTTCCAAAATGTCAAAGCCAAGCCCAGGGATTTAGCCATACAACTTCTATTGAGATTAATTGGATTTGTATGGCTAAATCCATGCAGTTCTTCTGAAAATATTAAGGTCCCTTATATATAACACAGAACAACATGTTCACAAACATACTGTCACAAAGAATTTTTGGATGGAACAGCAAAATCAGGTTTAATTTATGTTTAGAGATGAATAACTTTTGGTTTACTATAAATGTAAGGGTTCTCGTTTCAGTATACTGAGTGAATACTAAGCATGTGCTGTGCTTGCCTTAGGGCTTCATTTTTTCTTAAATGCGTGAAGCATTTACATAGGAGTCTTCTGTACTTAACTCAGGAGGGGGAAGAGCATTTCTGATTCATTAATCCCTTTTTCTTTTTGTAAGTAACTGGGTCCTTCACATTATGCACTCAAGAGGTGTAAAATATACAAAGAAGTGGGAGGGACAAGCAAAATGGTGTGTGGCTTACTATAATGTACAAATTCAAAATCTATCTCTGCAAGAGGAAAAAGAGCAAGGGGGAAAAGGGCAGCACTAAATTTACTGCGTGTGCTTGCATGACGTGCAGGTTTGGGATAATTATTTTCTCTCTTGTTCAATAAAGTGAGTTGTTACCATGGCAGCATTCATATTGCACGATTTCTCTGTTATAAAATAAATTGAGAACAGTTTCAGAGACAGAAAAGTCGTCTTTGTATGAACATTCATTCTGTTCTTTTTATTTTTTAGTGCAAAACTGTCTTAGAAATGCAGTTCCCGAGGTTGATATCTTAACATTATTCTTGAGACGAGGAAGTCTTAGTACACTTCCCAGATAAAATCTGTCAAGTCACAACGATGTGTGGTTCTTCTGCAGGACCAGATATGCAAGGACAGATGTTTTGGGGGGGGTGTCATTTTGATCACTTGTTAACCTGGAGATCTTCACTTTTCAGGGTGTTGCTTCTGGTAGTAAAATTAAATACAGCCATTAAGAGGGAGGGTGCAGGCTGCCAGACCTAGCAGGAATGGTCTGGGCATCCTGCTGCAGTAACTAACTCCTGGCAGCAATCACCTTGCCTACAGTTTGGTTTTAGTGTGTCTTCTTGGACAAGATGCGTCAAGAGCTTCTTGCAAAGCTCATCTGGGTTTTCAGTGGCAGAGAAGGAAAGGTCTCCTGGATAGGTGTTTTCAAACCCTAGACAACATTTTTGTCTCTGCTGCTTGAGTTTCTCTTACTATGGAGCAGCAGACTGATACCAATACTTCCTCATCCGTGGATTCTTTGATAACATTTTTGTTATTTATTTAATTACTGCATTTATTGAATGCAATACAAGTTCTGGTATGGATAGGTTAAAATATGCTTGAAGAATAGTTCTGATTCTGCTTACGAGAGAGATTCCGGAAGATAGTCTTGGGACCTGTTTATCCATTATGTAAAGCTTATGTAAAAGGCCTCCCAGGAGATGGAGAAGTGTAGAGGATGTAGCATAGTCAATTGGAATGACAAGTAGCATTTCATCAGGCCATAATAGTGTCTTTTCCATATCATAACTGCTTCCATTCTGCTTCTCCAGTTTCATTTTTTTCCTATTTTCTCACTACAGCAGTCACGATGGAGGGAGGGTGACTATCTTTCATCCATAAGATTGGAAAAAATTTGATTCTTTCCTGCTTTTTTTTTTTTTTTCATCTTTTCATTGATCTTTTGTATGGATTTTTACAGTTTGGTGATCTACATAGTACTTCCTGGGGGGATTAAGCCTTTTTATGGTGATTTAATAAATTTGATTTTTCTGAATGTTAAAATCATCGCTGAATATTACAGAAAAGTCTCAACACAGTTATTATTAAAAATACAGCAGGTAGCACAGCCATCAAGTGCAAAACGATGTATGTTAGTTAGGCATGGAAACCTGAGATTTGTTTCTTGATTATGTTGTATTCCTCTGAAACTAAAATAGGACATCTGCTGTTGGTTCTTTTACACTTTTAATCCATTCCTGGCCTACATACAGAAATTGCATTGTGCAGCACATCACTATTTCGGAGCCTATTGCTCCATAAATGATTTGTGATGACGTAGGAGCCATATAGTCAATGGTTACTAACCACACAAATTTTAATTCAATCTATATAGAAGGATGTTTTTAAGAGTCTATGGGGGTTGTGTCTTTGAGTGTTTCTATCAGTCTAAATAGTATTATCCTTTCGTGCCATAGGGCCAGGACATGGGCTGACAAGCTGCATACTGTTCATCCACAATACTTTCCTCTTCCAGGATTTTAAACGGAACACATGCATAGTCACTGCTCCAAAGAGTACCACAATCCCAATAGAATGCTTGATGTGTAATAGCACTTAATACAAAATTTTTCTTCCCCTACTCCAACCTGGACGTTCCCTTCCTGTGTATTACTTGTCTACAGATAAAACAGAGTGAAATTCATTGCCCTATGGAGTTGACAGGTATGATAGCACACTGGTTCACGAGTTCATTGGTTGTCTTAGATGACTGTGAACTTCTCTACCCAACACGTGCGCGTGCCAAATGCATTAGAAAATGCTTTTTTCCCCACATTAGAAAACCTAAGTGATACACGGTATAGCTAACAGAATTTAACAGTTGTGGTAAATGGTGACAGCAATTGCATACGAAAGCAGTCTTGTGTTTGAAGAACGGGGCTTTTTCCATTCAAATTAATTGCTGACAGATGATGATTTGTGCTCTTTATCAGATAAAACAAAGTATAACTGAATAAAAGATGGAAAGCTGGTAGTTATGATTTTTTCAGGATCATCTATGCAAGAGATTTAAAGATATAGCTGTATTTTGTAATTGTATCTAACATATTTAATGGGTCAATGAAGTTAAATTTTTAATATTTAATGACTTATCAATTCATGGATGGCTGAAAGCTTTACTTTCTGTAGAATGACTAATATGGATGGATATTACAAATTTATAGTCTGTATTGAAGTGTACCTAAACTTGAAGTGTAGTTATAGATACCTTTTTTAAAAGAAAAACAATATTTCTTATTGTTGGCTACAGCCATTAGTTTCTGTGCTGTTACTGTAAGGTTTCATAGTTTTTCAAGCAACTAGAGGTGTGGATTAACTTCTTGTGGATTGAGAAATGGTCTTCATCCTAGTGTATGCAACCTCATAATAAATTCCGTCTCCCGTGTGTTGATTAGTTGAATTAACTTCCCAGTTCAATAAGCTTTTTAGTGCCAGTTTTACAATGCAAGAACAAAATGAAAGGTCGTATTTCAGCAGGTCAGATCTGTATGTGTGAACATTTTAATACTTAATTGCATAAGTCACTGAAATGCAGGCTACTAGGAGCCAAGAGTGTATGCTGGAGAATTCCTCTTGCTTAAAATTTTATTGTACTATTTCCTAAGCATCCATTGCTGGCTGCTCCTTTCAAGAGACAGGAGGCATCTT